>NC_045763.1:29060357-29765357 GCF_008692025.1 Phocoena sinus
TCCTTTTTTAACAAACACTGAACTAAACTTGTGTTTTTGGATTATTTTAATGTGATGCTGGAATCTGTTTGTTAATGCTTTACCTTTTTAGTCAAATTGCAAAAAGTAAGATTGATCTGATCTGCAGTCTTCTCTTTTTTATGCAGTCTTTATCAAGTTTTGGTATTAATATTTTATTTCATAAAGAATTTAGAAGTTTCCCATTTTCTAAAATGTACAACAGTTTTTAAATAGTATTGAAATTATCAGCTCTTTTAAGATTTGGTAGAATTCCCCTGTAAAATCTTGTAGCCTGGTGTGTTTTGTTTTGTTTGGTGGGTAGCTCTTTTAAATCTTTCATTTATTTTGTGAAAAATCAGTCTGTTTAGAAATATATATTTTATCTATATCTAATGTATCTTTACTAAGTAGTTCCTTTTTTTTTTTTTTTTTTTTTTTTTTTAGTTTTGTCTACTTCTGTGGTTTATCCCCATAGTTTCTTTTTTATATTTGTGCTTTGTTCTTTCTACTCTTAAATTAGGAGACGTAGTAGTTTAATCAACGGGTTCTCCCCACCTCACCCCACCGCCTCCCCCCACCAAAGAGCTTTTGAATTTTTTTCTTAGTTCTCTGGCTTTCTGTTTTCTGACTCCTTAATTTCTCTTTTTAGCTTTATAAATTTTTTCTTCCACTTTTCTTCAGTTAATTTAGTTGTTTTTCCTTCCTTTTTGAACTATATTAGTAACTCATTTAATTTCATTTCTTCTTATTAAAAAAAGTATTTAAAAAAATTATTTCGGGAATTCTTTGGTGGTCCAATGGTTGGGACTCCGCACTTTCACTGCTGAGGGTGTGGGTTCGATCCCTGGTCGGGAAACTAAGATCCTGCAGGCCGTGTGGCATGGCCAAAAATAAAAACAAACAAAACCCAAAAAGAACAGTTATTTTTCTTCTTATCACTGTTTTAGCTATGTTCCAAAGCTTCTAATACCTAATTTTTTATTATATCATTTTCTCAAAACACCACAGATTTCATTTGTTTTTCCCATAGTATCCAAATGTTGTTTGAGAGACTTTTTAAATTTTCAGATTGAAGATCTTTTATTTTCTGATTGTGTTATAAATTTCTAGTTTCATTGTGCTGTTAATCAGAGAATGTGGTTTGTATTTCTATTTTTAGAATTTGTTGAGAGTTTTTTTTTTTTTTTTTTAGTAACCTAATATATGGTCAGATTTTGTGAATGAAAGTTCAATAGCTATTTGAAAATAAGATATAATCATTTTTTAGGATAGAGTTAAATGAATATCCATCAGCACTTCAATTCTGATTATGTTGTTTAGATCATCTATTTCCTTATTTATTTTTGTTTACTTGTCTCAGATGGGAGAAATAAATTTAAATTTCCTATTGTGTTTCTATTTCTTCTTATATTTCCACTTTCATGGTGTTGCTGCTATAGTATTAGGAGCATATGTACACCTATCTGTATTCTTCATTGATTTATACCCTTTACAATGATAAAGTGACTTTTTTTGTACTTTTGGGCCAAAAGTCTACATTGTCTAACAAAAGGATTATAATCCATGTGGTATGTTTTCTGTGCTTTTTAAATGCTAGTTCTGTTATTAGGAAAGTTTTTTTTTTTTTCCTCATCAGTGGTTACCTTCATACCTTCATATAATAATCATCTTTCCCTCTCTTTAAAACAGTATCTTTTGCTTTCCTTAATCAGTAACATTTATATTAGCTTTATTCGTTTCCTTCCCTTCTTTCCTCCCTCTCCTTTTTTAACTAGTTTTAGCCAATATAGCATTATTTTATTGTTGTTACGATTTTGCTTAAATTTATACTACTTGACTTTCAACTTTGACTCCTGTCTATTACTGTAAAGTGAAATCAATGAGTTTATGCTACTTTTTATGATTTTTCTGTTATTCATTTATTTGTATATATTACTGTTCCAGTGTTTTTTGAGCATGTTAACAGTTACATTCCATTCTGTCACCTGTATATTCATTCGTTTTCATCTTAAATCTACAGTTATATGTGTTGGTGCTAATTGCAAGTCCTTTTGCTAAAATTTTTCCTGTCATCTCTTGGTTGCAGTTTGTCTTCAAGTTGTTACTTCAGGAAGGGCTCATATGAGTAAGAGCTGAGTTTTTGCATATTGAAAACCATTTGTCTATAGCCTTATTCCTGAAGGACTGCTTGGCTAGACATAAAATGATTGAATCACACATTTTTTTCATTCAGTTTTTTCTTATTGAAGTATAGCTGATTTCCATGTTGTGGCAGTCTCTGCTGAACAGCAAAGTGACTCAGTTCTACACGTAGAGACATGCTTTTTTTTTAATATTCTTTTCCATTATGGTTTATCTGAATGACACTTTCTTGAGTTTCTTAAAGGTATTTTCCCACTGTCTTCTGACAATGAATGTTCAGTAGAGAAATATGATGTCAGCAGATTTTCTTTTCCCTAGAAGGGACCTGCTTTTTTTGTCTGGTTGCTGAAAGTATTTTTTACAATTATTTTACTAGATTTTTTTCTCAGTGTTGAGCATTTTGGGTCAGTTTTATTTAAAACATGGGATTCCCTTTGAAAATGTAGGTTCAACTCTTTTATCTTTTTTTTTAATCTGTCATTTATTTTCTTTTAAAAAAAATTCCATCCTACTTGCTCCTTACTGTGCCTTTTGTGATCTAATTTTTACCATTTGCTCAGTCTTCATTTTTTGAATTTGAAAAAGTCTTTTTCTTCCATTTCTTTCATGAGTTCTCAGTGCTTATTTCATCTTCTCTTAACTGTTTGTCTTTCCCCTTAGTTCTTAAATTTCTGCTCTGAGATCTTTCTTCATAGCTGCATTAAGAAGTTTTGAATTCATGTTAAAAAGTAGTGTTATAGTTTTTTATCTACTTCGTAGTGGTATTTTCTGTTGAGTTTTCTTTGTCAGGGATGTTGTGCTGCTTTTTTACATTTTTAAAATGGTATTTTTGTATGGATACTTATCACTTTTGTTATTCGTATTTGAATGAGATGAGTTTTCCCAAACCACCTATTAGAAGAGACTGGAGTAGGAGAGGGAGGTGGGACAGGACATTAGGAGCAAGGTGGTTTTCCAGGCTTCTCTGCTTAAGGCCTCTGTCCTCTGTTGTTCTGATGGGTTCTTTCTTCAAAATAAATCACATCTCTTTTGCCTCTGAGTAATATATGTTTAAGGAGTTTCTGCTACCAGGGGAATTCAGCTCCTGCCTTTTTTTTTTTTTTTTTTTTTTTTTTTTGGCGGTATGTGGGCCTCTCACTGTTGTGGCCTCTCCCGTTGTGGAGCACAGGCTCCAGACACGCAGGCTCAGCAGCCATGGCTCACCGGCCCAGCCACTCCGCGGCATATGGGATCTTCCCGGACCGGGGCACGAACCCATGTCCCCTGCATCGGCAGGCGGACTCTCAACCACTGCGCCACCAGGGAAGCCCAACTCCTGCCTTTGAAAGTGCCTGCTCAAACATTAGCAATTAGAGAATTTGTGAAGGGTACATGGTAGTTCATTGTACTATTCTTTTAACTTTTCTCCAAGTTTGACATTACAGAGGAAAAATGCAAGCCTTGGTTTTAGAAGGGTAATCCTATCTGAGATCTGTCACTTCTAGTTCACCCTCTACTCACTCTCATGACACTTTCTACACCTCCTTTCTCTACTTCCTTCTGAGATTTCCCCCATTCAATCTCAGAGCTAAACATTGCAGTTCCCACTTAGGGTAGGAACCTCTCTCTCTGGAGTGAAAATTTACTCTTGCCCCACTAGGCTTTCTTTCATCTTTCATGTCTTTCTCCCTTGCATAGGTTCTACTAGTCCCAAGTACTTTGGGCCATATTTACTTACAATTTGGCATTTTCAGGTTTTTATTGTCTCCTAGGTTCACTGAAGATGTAGGGTTTTTTTTCCTTTTCTTTTCTCTCTTTCTTACATTATCTTTGTTGCTCTGTATCAAGTTCTAGGAGGAAAGTGGGAAATTTTGGAAATAAATTGCTGCTATTTTCCTACTGGAACTTAAAGTTCAGCTTTGGATATTACTAAAAAATAATTTCTAAATAACCCATTGTTCGAAGAAATCACAAATTTTAAATATTTTGAACTGAAGAGTATTGAAAATAGTACATATCAGAATTGGTATGATTAGCTAAAGCAATGCTTAGAGAGAATTTAAAACCTTAAATGCCTATTAGAAAAGAAGAAAAGCATCAATTACCTATACATTCATCTTAATAAGTTAGAAAAATAACATAATTAAATGCAAAGAAAAATAGAAGGAAATAAGAGTTAAAAACAGAAAATAATGAAATAGAAAACAAATTTACCTCTATCCTGTAGGTAGGAAGACTTCAAAAGTTTTCAAGAAGGATAGTGACATGATCATATTTGTTTTCCAGAAAGAGACCTCTGGCAGCAGTGTGGAGAATAGATAGAGGAGAAAAAAACTAATCTGAGAAGCCAGTTAGGAGGCTTTTTCAATCACTAGTTCAGGTAAGAGATGGTGATGGTCTAATGTGGGATGGAGAGGAAGGAACATATTACAAAGATTAAGTTGAAAAAATAGGTTTAAAAACCATGTCCAGAAAAAAACTTTGGGTATAGTTACTGGTACATGGAACTGATTGGAAATGAAGAGACCAGAAGGTTTACTAGGTTTTTGAAGGAATTGGTTTTGGAAGTAAAGCTACAATCTTAGTGTATTAGGTTCAACCAGAGAAGCAGAACCAGTAGGAGACACATAGAGAGAGAGAGCGATTGGGCTTACACAGTTGTAGGGGCTAGATAGTCAAGTCTGAAATCCTTAGGGTAGGCTATCAGGAAGGGCAGGCTAGAACACATGGGTATGGACTGTAGCTGCTGTCCATAGGTGGAATTTCTTCTCTCTCTTGGGGATACCTCAGCCCCGTTTTTAAGGCCTTTCAACTGACTAAATGAGGCCAACTCAGATTATCCAGGATAATATCCCTTTAATTACATCTATAAAATATCTTCACAGCAATACCTAGATTAGTGTTTGATTGAATAACTGTCAAGTAGTAGCCTAGCCAAATTGACATATTAAAAATAAAAAAACAAAACCCCATACCTGGCCTACAGAATTCTATGATTATTCAGTCTTTGAAACAACCTTCCTATTCCCAAACCTTCAGTGACTGTGCTAGCTAACTGTGCTGGCTTTTATAAACTAGCTTTCAAGAAGGGCATACTCACCAACATACATTCAGAATAGTGACTCATTCATACCAGGTATGAATGATAATACTGAATATGGGAGGTAGGTCTGCTGTTGCTGGTTAGTTGGCAGTATATACCATGTATAAATATGTCAAATGTAAATATGTCTAAAGCTTGAGGATTCTATGGAACATACGGACAGAGTCATCTAGTATGTAGTTGGAAATGCAGATGTGAAAATCTGTAGTGGTGTGAGCTAAAAGTAAAAGTTTTGGGACTCCTTAGTATATAAATCCATATTTGAAACTCTGAAAATGGAAAAACTTTAGAAATAGTATTTAGATTGAAAACAGGAATGAAAAGGATAGAGCCATGGAGAATACTAGCATTTAAGGAAGAGGAACCAGTGAGCAATTAATGATTATCACAGGCAGTATGAGAGCCAAGAAATGGTGTCAAGGAAGCCAAGGGAGGAAACATTCAGAGAGTAGATTTTACAGTTAAGCGCCGGAGCTTTTCCAGTAAAATCAAGAGTAAGACAAGGATGTCAATACTATGATATTTAGTCACTATTGTGTTTGCTAACTTCTGTTCTTCTTACAGGTTTCAGTCTACATGTTACTTCCTTGAGAAGCAGTATTTGACACCCTTCTTGCCCCCCATCCAGCCATTCCCCCAAGTCTGAGTTAGGTATTTCTCTTACGTATTCCCATAGTACAGTATACTTCCCCTGTAATACCATGTGTCACCTTGAATTATAAGTGTTTATTATTCTTTGTCTCCTGTTAGAATGAAAGCTCCATGAAGCTAGGGACTGTCCATCTTATTCACCAGTCTACCTCCATACCTGGCACAACTCTCGGTCATATTAAGCAAGGAATGAATAAATAAAACCAAGAACATGGAGGAGGAGTATCTAATTGAGCCTGGAAAGTTAGAAAAATATTTGTAGAAGTAAATGATGTCTGAACTGAGCTTTAGAAAATGTGATAACATTGAGAGTTTGGGTTGAAAAGGGGATACACAGGAATAAAAGATTTCTGAGAGGTCTCTAAAATATAAAACTTTATTGAAAGATATAAGTGAAGATCTGAATGAAAGAAATATATTAGGCTTATTGAGAAGACTCTGTTTGATAAGATGTCAATTCTCCCAAAATTAATCTGTAAATGCAATTTTAAGTAAAGTCTCAATCGGGTATATAGTGAAACTTGATAAGTCAATATTAAGATTTATATGGAAAAAATAAGTGACAGTGAAAAATCAATATAATTTTAAAGAAGAGTAAAGGGGGAGGAATTGCCCTCCTTATGTTGAAACTGTAACAATTTTAGCACACTTTTTAAACTGCAGGGACAGATTAATGAAGCAGAATATAAAGCCTAGAAATAAGCTCTGTGTGTGTATGTGTGTGTGTGTGTGTGTGTGTGTGTGTGTGTGTGTGTGTGTAGAAACTTTGTTGATATTAAGTTGGCATTTCAAATCACTGAGGAAAGAGTAAAATGTTTAATAAACGGTGTTTATGCAGTTGTTAACTATATGAAAAAAATAATTAGACCCATCTCACATCATATCCCAGATTTATTTCTAGGTGGATTGTAATCTAAAATTTGTAAAGCAAAACTTTAAAATTCTGTCAGGGACTTCCCTGGCGGTCCAGTGGTTAAGACTGCACGCTTCCAGTGCAGGGTCTGCAGGTTCCATCCAGGTCGGGGAACTAAGATCCCATATGCCATGTGGTGTGGCCAAAATAAAAAATAATATAAGATTCATTCAGAGAAAAAGTAAGAGAATATCTCTAACATTGAACAAAATGTAAAATGTATAAATCATAATAGAAAATACTGGTAAGCTTGGCTCTGTCAAAATTTAAAACTTATTTGTTATAAATACACCATAACGTTAAAATGCTAGAAGAATATTAAAGCATATATAACCAAGAGCTTTATGGGATATAAGGCAATCAGTTAAAAAAAAAAAAAGGTAATTCACAAAAGAGGAAACACAAATGGCCAATAGAAAATCAGATTCTCAAATTCATAAGTAATCAGGAAAATGCAAGTGAAATCAGTACCATTTCACACCTATCAGATTTATAAAAATTTAAGTCTTATATCAAATGTTGGTGAGGATAAAGTATAAGGAACTATCATGCACTGCTTATAGGCGTATGATTTGATACAACTACTTTGGAGGCCGTTTTCAATATCCAGTAAAGATGAAATTGAACATGTCTTAAAACCCTTAATATACCATAGAGGTATCTTGCAAAAACTGAGACATTATTTGTAATAGCAGAAAATTGGAAACAGCCTGATTCCTGTCAATAACAGAATAAGTAAGCATTGGAATGAGTACATAAATTGTTATATTGTGGTATACTATGTAACAGTTAAATGAATGAACCAGGTCTACATATATCAACATGGATTATTATTGAAAACAATGTTGGGGGGATGATCAAATAGCAAAAGGTTATGTTACTACTTATGTGAATTTTTTTTTTAAGTATATACTGGATACATACAAATGCAGTAAAAGTATTAAAACATAGATGGCGGTGCTTTGTGACCACCTAGAGGGGTGGTATAGGGAGGGTGGGAGGGAGACGCAAGAGGGAGGAGATATGGGTGTATATGTATACGTATAGCTGGTTCATTTTGTTATAAAGCAGAAACTAACACACCATTGTAAAGCAATTTTACTCCAATAAAGATGTTAACAAAAAAACAAAAAAACAAACCATAAAAACATAGATGGGACAAATACACACCAGTTTCAGTATAGTGCTTCCCTTTAGGAAGAAGGAAGGAAAGAAAGAGGAATGAAATAGGTTGGTTGGGGTAGGAGAAGAGATAGACCTATAAGGCTACATGTTTCAGGAAACATGTGACAGTATGTTTATTTGTGTGAACAAAGTGTGTAGATAATTTCAGGTGCCACTGTGAGGTAAAGAAACAAAAAGATCTGTGTTATCTTAATGAAATGAAATAAAACCTAAAATTTTATTTTCTTTTATTTATTTATTAATTTTTGGCTGCATTGGGTCTTCGTTGCTGCGCACGAGCTTTCTCTAGTTGGGGCAAGCGGGCGCTACTCTTCGTTGCAGTGCACGGACTTCTCCTTGTGGTGGCTTCTCTTGTTGGGAGCACGGGCTCTAGATGCGTGGGCTTCAGTAGTTGTGGCGTGTGAGCTTCAGTAGTTGCAGCTCGTGGACTCTAGAGCTCAGGCTCAGTAGTTGTGGCTCACGGGCTTAGTTGCTCCGCGGCATGTAGGATCTTCCTCGACCAGGGCCCAAACCCATGTCCCCTGCATTGGCAGGTGGATTCTTAACCACTGTGCCACCAGGGAAGTCCCAAAGCCTAAAATTTTAAATGGGTTTATTCTTATGAGACTGATGTGCTGCCTACTGCGCTAAGAAGGCACTTAAATGAGTTTATTTTTAAATTGTCAATAATATATAATGCTGCTGTGAAAAATAATGAGGGAAAATATTACACTGACCACCTTACTTGCTTATATTTCCTTTCTTGTTTGTGTGGTTATGATTTTGCAACCCTTCCGCTTGGTATATTGCACTGAACAAAATAGTCTTGAACTTGAAATCAACCAGAGAAGATTAGTATTGAGCAATATAATGAGTACTACGAGGAAGTACTAAGTGCAGTGGGACTGCGTAACAAAAGGATCCATTCTAGTCTCCGTGTTCAAGGAACTTTTCTCTGAGGAAGTGACAGGTGGGAGCTAGGTGAAATTTGTGGTGGAAATAAGCATGGAACAGTACTTTAAGAAAGCAAGCAATTTAATTCTAATTGTGTGACTTAATCTTGTCTTCAAAATGATTGTTTTCGGGGCTTCCCTGGTGGCGCAGTGGTTGGGAGTCCGCCTGCCGATGCAGGGGACGCGGGTTCATGCCCCGGTCCGGGAGGATCCCACATGCCGCGGAGCGGCCGGGCCCGTGAGCCATGGCTGCTGAGTCTGTGCGTCCGGAGCCTGTGCTCCACAGCGGGAGAGGCCACAACAGTGAGAAGCCCGCGTACCACAAAAAAAAAAAAAAAAAAAAAAAAAAAAAAATGATTGTTTTCATGGTGTTTGGTGTTTAATATCCGAACTCTCAACTAGGTAACTTTAATGAATTTTACCAACCTTAGACACACAAAAAACTTTTTTTCACATTTCATTATCTCTGAAATCAGGAGATGTCTTGCAGTAGATCGTTTGTCACAGTTGAATTGGCAAATTTCTCTTTTAGGATACACACAATACTGATGTACCTTACCATAATTGGCATTTTAGAGTCAATGAAATGCAGAATATTTTTTTAGGTTGGCCTGCCTTTAGGCCTAACTTATTTGCAACTTGCATTTAATTTTTGTAATTATGCATTTTAAGAGCATCAGAGTGAATCTGGGGAATTTCCTGGTGGTCCAGTGATAAGGATTCCGCACTTTGACTGCCAAGGGCACAGGTTCAGTCCCTGGTCAAGGAACTAAGATCTCACAAGCCGTGCAACACAGCCAAAAAAGAATGAATCTGGTACTTATTAGTTGTATGTCCCTGAAGATATTTTTGTTTACCACAGGCAGAATGCTAAACACTTTACATTAATTACAGTCAGCCCTTGTTACCTGGGTACCATGTATACTGAGGGCTGACTGTATTATGTCATTTTTTTATAAGGGACTTGAGCATTCACTGACTTTTGATATCCAAAGGGAGCCCTAGAACCAATCTCCTCCAGGAACCAAAAGACAACTGTATCTCCTATGAACGTCATCACAGTTGTATGAGTTAAGTGATACCCCCAACTGAAGTTTAGAGACAAAATCTACACTTTCTCTAAAGTGACTTTCTCTCTCAAAATGTCACATAGTTTGTATTTTATATTTTTATTAATGTATTGATATATGTAATATAACCTATTAAAGGTATATTTAGATATAACTATATTTGAGGCACAATAGTTATTATATTTAAATGATAGAGGTCAATTTTTCTGATTCCAGAGATTATGCCCTTAATATTCACAGGTCTTTACTGCATCCTTTAAGAGGCAAGATTCCTGGCAGACAAATCTCAGACCCAGGACATCTGAGTTGAGAAATGTTTTTTATTTTTATATACTTTATTTACTTGTGCTTTTCAGTAAAAAGTAGCTTTCTATAAAACATTCACTATTTTGCTACTAGAAGAAAGTAGTCATAATATATAAATGGTTGTAGAATTTGGTAATTATAATTTATGCTGCTTAAGAGTCAAAAGTTCTCACTGAATATGCTTCCTCTGCAAGGAAAACAGATTTCTAATAAGTAATTTATTAATCACAATATTAGTGTTGCTTGCTTAATATGTTTGTCTTCAGTTCAGGTATAAGATCCCTAAGGTTAAGAAATAATTTGATTTTTACAGTATTCAAATTAGTCCTCAGAAGTAGATCAAAGCAGAATATTTCTTTAGGGTGAAAGGGTCAGGCAACAGGGCAGGAACTTTATCAGCACTGGTCAAGCTCAGCCAAGTAAAGATACCTGTATCAGGCTTGTCTAGTCTATCCTCACATTAGAAAAAGAGTATAATGGCATCAGGAATTTCAGTGACAGTCTAATCAAATCTGTTTCTTGACCCATACTGCTTCAGTCTGATAGAGTATGTTCATATTTGGTGCACAGCTGTCCTCTTGGGATCAGACTTCACTATCTGTATCCCTTCCTACCCCTCCCCCCTGTTTTAGAAGTTTCATGAGAAAAGGGTACACAGGAGGGAAAATTTTTTGATGCCTTACACATTGGAAAATCAACAAACCTAAATGAAAGTTCAGCTAGGTTTCTATGTTGGAAATAATCTTCCTTCATAAATTTGAAAGTGGTGCTCCACTTTTTAAATAGCTTTAGTGAGGTTTTGTTTCCCTTGTATTACTTTCTGGAAAATTTACTTACCTTCATTTTCTAACCCCCTTCACTTTTTAAAATTTCTATTCGTTCTTTTTTATTTCCTGAATGTTATTTTATAGTAGCATACTATTCTTGTTTCATATATGGTAGTATCTTCTCTAAGCTCACTGTAGATTATTTATTTTGGGGTATTATTTTTCTTACACATGCTTATGCTTCCTCCGAATTCTTTTTTTGTTTGTTTGTTTTGATCATTATCCTCCATTTTGGAAGCTTCCTTCAAGCATATAGTATCCTTGATTATTTATTCATGATGCATTGGGACTCTAAAACACTGACTAGATGCTTTGAATTCATCAGTGGAGCCTGTTTACTTTGAGCTTTATCATAGGGTGATTTGATTGGGCTGATGTTGGTGAACCTATAATGTTAGTTTATCCATATGTCTTACCTGGTCAAATTACCCAAAGATGAGCCTTCCAAACCTCCTGCTTGAAGGGTAATAGTCTTCATTACCTGCGATCTGGAAGCCAAGTTGGGGATTCTGGCTTGGGGAATGTCTGCATTCAGCATTTAATATTTATAGTTATTTAATTTCTTGTTTTGGGTACAGTCCTGTGCCCTTAATTGTGCCTGACATCCTCCCTCCAAAAGTCTTTTACTTTTTCCAGAGAATACACCTACAGTTTATGCCAGGATAAAGACGAGGCAGTTGTTCCGCAATGTGAATGGAGCTGAACAAGGGATCTAGGATTCTACCTGCTTCTCAAACAGCTTTCCTCTTCATTTTTCTGCACTACCCCCATCCTTTTATCACCAGTTTCAGAGGTACCTAGCACTGCCATTTCTCACTCCTTCTGAGGATTCTATCTGCTATGTCAGTTACAGCTTGTCTACTCGCTTTTCATCTTCTAAAATGTTGGTGCATTTTCTGTTTTCTGTTCTCCCTTCCTTCTAGGTTTATGTCTTTCTTTCTTCCTTTCTTTCTTTTTAACTCCTTACCATGGCTATAGTGGAGTTTGAGGAAGGAATGAACTGAGCTGCTTGTGGTTCCTCTGCCATCCTAACCCAGGATCTATTCTTAAAAGGCAGAGGCTTTGTCTGAGTCATCTTTAAATTCCAACCCACAAGAGTCCCTGATATGGTAGGTACTTGATGAATGTTTAAATGGATGGTTAAGTCTTGTTTTACATCTGTAAAACTCAGTAACAAGTTTGTGCTAGAGGCCTAGTTTCTTGCCATATGGACCTCTTAACAGGGCTGGTTAAGTGTTGTCATGATATTTGTGGCTGGCTTCCTCTGGAGCAAGTAATCCATGATAGAGCAAGGCAAAAGCTGTAATGACATTAAGGCCTAGCGTTGAAAGCTATATTCTGCCAGTTTTGTAATGTCTTATTAGTTATATAAACCAGTTATATTCAGTGTAGGAGAGACACAAACGTGGAAATCCCATGAGGCAAGACTTATTATTAGGGACCGTCTTTGGAGGTAGGCTAGCACACACAGTTACTATCTTAAGCTAGAAGAAGAACAAATTAAACCCAAAGTAAGTAGAAGGTAAGAAATAATAAAGATCAGAGCAAAAATTAATAGAAAAACAATATAGAAAGTGAATGAAACCAAAAGTTAATTCCTTTTAAAAAGCTAATAAAAATTTTAAACTCCTAACAAGGCTAATCAAGAAAAATAGAAAAATAAAACTGATTACTAGTGTCAGGAATGAAAGAAGGGGTTATCACTAAAGATCCTTTGGAACTGAAAGATTAATAAGGGAATGTTAGGAACAAATTTATACCAATTAATTTGATAAATGAAACACAACTTTACAAAAATTGGCTCAAAGAAAATTGGAATAGCCTTGTATCTATTAAGGAAATTAAATCCATAATTCTTTCTAACAAAGAAAACTCCAGTCCCAAATCATTTCGCTGCTGAATTTTATCTAACATTTAAGGAAAAATAATACCAATCTTTCACAAATTCTTTCAGAAAACAGAAGAAGAAGAAAGGCTTTACAACTCAATTTTATGAGGCTAGTATACCCCGGAATCTGACACCTAACAAAAACAATGTAATCCTCTCAACAGACAGAAGATTCATTTGACACATTTTAACATTTTCATGATAAAAATTTGTAACAGACTAGCAGTAAAAGGAAACTTCTTCAACCTGATCAAAGCATCTAGAAAAACACAGGCATCATCATACTAAACGATAAAAAGAGTGAATGATTTTGCCATAAGATTAAGAAGAAGGCAAGAATACTTGCTCTCACTACTTCTGTCTAACATTGTGCTGGTGGTCCAAGAAGAATAGAGGCATGATATTGTAGAGGAAGTAATACAACTATCTCAGTTTGCAGAAGACATAATTGTTTACGTAAAAAATCCTAAGAAATCTACCCAAAAAAAAAATCCTACTAGAATTAATAGATGAATTTAGCAAGATCACAAGACACTAGTTGCATATACAAAAAGAAAATGCTAGCAGTATGATAAATGATACCCAGCATTCAACAATTAGAAAAGTGAAAAACACATGTACCATTCATAATATCAAAAAATGTAGGGCTTCCCTGGTGGCGCAGTGGTTGGGAGTGCACCTGCCGATGCAGGGTACACGGGTTCGTTCCCCGGTCCATTCCCCGGTCCAGGAGGATCCCACGTGCCGCGGAGCGGCTGGGCCCGTGAGCCATGGCCGCTGAGCCTGCGCGTCCGGAGCCTGTGCTCCACAACGGGAGGGGCCACAACAGTGAGAGGCCCGTGTACCGCAAAAAAATAATATTTAGGAATAGATTTTAAAAGAGATGTACAAGCCCTCTACACTGAAAGCTACAAAGCATTCCTGAGAAAGATAGGAAGATATAAATAAACAGAGATACCATGTTCTTGGCCCAGAAGCCTCAAATTCTTAGGATGTGCATTATCCCCAAATTGATCTGTAGACTCAGCACAATCCCAGAATCTCACCAGGCTTTTTTTTGTTTTTTTTAATAATATAAATTGACAAGCTGATTCTAAGATTTATATGGAAATGCAGAGAACCTAGAATAGCTAAAACCATTTTGAAGAGGAACAGAGTTGGAGGATTCATAATCCCTGATTTGAAGACATGCTATAAAGCTACAGTAATCAAAGCTGTGATATTGGGGTTAAAGATGGACATACAAATCAATTTACATGATAGCTATAGATACTACACTTGATCTTAGCCAAAAGGCTAAGAAGTGATTAGAATAGCTACAGAAATAGACCCACTTACGTGGTTGATTGATATTTGACAAAGGGGCCAACATTCAATGGGGAAAGAATAGTCTTCTCAATAAACGAGGCTAGAACAGCTGAGTATTTGTACGAAAAAAGAAAAAACCATTAAAACTGAGGAATTTGTAAGAAAAGAGGAAAAATATTCATGTCCTTGGAATAGGCAAAGATTTCTTAATATGTTGGAAACCTCATCTAAATGAACACCTTCTCTTAAGAACACTGTTAAGAAAATGAAAAGGCAAGCTACTGCTGGGAGAAAATATTTGCATAACATATCCTAAACAAAAGATTTGTGTCCAGAATGTATGAGAAACATCCATAACTCAGACAATTTTAAAAAGTGGTCAAAATCAGACACTTCACAAAAGATTATGGGAATGGCCAGTAAGCACTTGAGAAGATGCTAAACATCATTGGTCATCTAGAAAATGCAGGTAAGAACCACAGTGAGATATCACTTCACACCTGCTAGATTCGCTAAATCAAAAAGACTGGCAATACTAAGTGTTGGTAAGGGTGTGGAGCAATCAGAAATGGTAGGAGTATAAAATTGTACAACCACTTTGGAAAATATTTTGGCAGATTCTTTTTTTTTTTAATATTTATTTATCTTTGGCTGCATTGGGTCTTCATTACTGTGCGCAGGCTTTCTCCATTTGCGGCGAGCAGGGGCTACTCTTCGTTGCGGTGGCTCCTCTTGTTGCGGAGCACGGGCTCTAGGCACGTGGGCTTCAGTAGTTGTGGCACATGGGCTCAGTAGCTGCAGCTTGCGGGCTCTAGAGCACAGGCTCAGTAGTTGTGGCGCACAGGCTTAGTTGTTCTGCAGCATGTGAGATCTTCCCGGCCCGGGGATCGAACCTGTGTCCCCTGCATTGGCAGGTGGATTCTTAATGACTGTGCCACCAGGGAAGCCCTTGGCAGATTCTTTTAAATTTAAACATTTTCTTGCCATGTGTCCTACCAGTTCTATTCTTAGGTCTTTCCCCAGGAGAAATGAAAAAATAGGTCCATACAAAGATTTGTGCATATATGTTTACATGTTCATAATAATTAGGAACTGGAAACAACCCAAATGCCCAGCAACAAGTGAATTGAGAAACAAGTTGTGATTTATTTATACAATGAAATACTACCCAGCAGCTAAAAAGAACTAACTACTAATTTATACAATGGTAGGGATAAATCTCAAGATGTACAAAAAAGCTAGACAAAGTGGTGTATACAGTATAATTCCATTTATATGAAATTCTGGAACCACTTATTCTATTATGAAATGAATCAGATCAGTGCTTGCCTGTGGCAGATGTGACAGAAGCTGATTGCATAGGGGCAGGAAAGTACTTTCTGGGGTGATGACAGATTCTGTCTTAATTGGGGTGGTAATACCATAGATGTATATACATTTGTCAAAATCATTGACCTTTACAATTGAAATGCATTTATTGTATGTAAGTTATACCTCAAATTGTTTTTTTTCTTGAACTGAGATATCATTACACATCCACCAGAAGGGCTAAAATTCAAGTCTGATGATACTAGTGGTGAAAATTTGGCACGACAGTGACTCTCAAATGCTGCTTGTGGGAGAGTTATTTGTTAAAACCACTTTGGAAGAGTTTGACATTATCTAGGAGAGTCAGAGATAACACATCCCTAATGACTCAGCAGTTCTACTCAGATATTGCCTTTTCTGCTAGAGAAATATGTGTTTACGTATATCAAGAAGGCCACCTAGGCACTTCCCTGGTAGTCTAGCAGTTAAGAATCCACTCTTCCACTGCAGGGGGCACAGGTTAGATCTCTGGTTAGGGAACTAGGATCCTGCATGCTGCATGGTGCAGCCAAAAAAAAAAAAAAGGGCTATAAGAATATTCATAACCTTATTCTAATAACCAAAGGAAAGTGCCAGCATAAACTGTCCACCAACATTAATAATCAGGTTTTTTTGGTTTTTTGTTTGGTTTTGTGTTTTGCTGTGGGGCAGCTTACGCCTGGGATCCTTAGTTGCCTGACCAGGGATTGAACCTGGGCCCCTGGCAGTGAAAGTTCCCTGTCCTAACCACTGGACTGCAAGGGAATTCCCTGTCCATCAACATCAGAGTGGATAAATTGTGTATTTCTTCAACAGAGTGTTAGAGCAATGAAAATGAAGAAACCAGTTACATTTAATTAATATAGATCAGTTAGAAACAATGTTTAGCAAAAGGCTCAAAAAGATTACATGCTTTATGTTTCCAGTTACATAACATTCAAGAACTAGGAAAACTAAATTGTGGTCCTTAGTGATCTGTACTTATGTTGTAATTCTATAAAGAAAAAGAAGTGATTACCATAAAAGCCAGGATTTTGGTTACCTCTAGCAGAGAGAGGGGAAGTTAAGGTTGGGAAAGGGATAGAGAAGAGGTTCCTAGGATGCTGGCAATATTTAGTTCTTGATATGAATGTTGGTTATGTGGATATTCACTTTATAATTTGTTTAGTGACACTGTAGTAAATACATGATATTTTATATTAAAAATAGAAAAAGAAAAAGAAAAGCAGTCCTTTCATCTATCAATATCTCCTGAGTACTATGTTAATATTATTTTGCTAGGTAATAATAGACACGCCAAGATGTTTAATGTGGCCTCTTAATTGCTCACTATTCCCATAAAAAGGCATTGTATAATAAGTTTCTGTTCTTATATCTTCAGAGCAATGAAAGTATACATATAAAATTGAGGCACATAACCTCTCAGGAGATTAAAGTATAATTGTAGTTATGTTTTTACCAGGATCCAGCATTGTCTACTGCTTTATTTTATACTCATCATTTGGACCTGGGCTCATTTTGGTACTTGTAGTCCTAGTTATCTTAAATATGGCAAATATTTATTATTTTCTTTTTTCACATCTGTTATTTTAGCTGTGTCCTAACAAAAATTTTCAGTTTTGACACAGTAAAATGCAAATTCAAGAATCCTAATCGCTTTTTCATGGAACATTCTCCCATCAGCCTCTTCAAGGAGTTAGTTTACATTGACAAAATGATTTTGCCTAGAATTAAAACCTCAGTAAATGAGAGAGCAAAAGACATGAGTAGACAGTTCTTCAAAGATGAGAAAAAGAGCTCTGATGAGCTCCTGTCATGTTCTGGGCACAAGTAGGTACCTTATATTGAATCTTCACCCTAATGCTATAAGTACTAGATGTTTTTCTAATTTTGCAATGAACGGATTATGATTTCTCTGAATTTCAAGTCTGGATCTAGAATTAAAATCTATTTCATTTCCAAGCCTATCCTTTTCTCATTATTCTAACACTGTTACCCATGAAAAGAAGAAAATAAACCTAATTTAAAAAATAAGTGGGCTTCCCTGGTGGCGCAGTGGTTGAGAATCTGCCTGCCAGTGCAGGAGACACGGGTTCAAACCCTGGTCTGGGAGGACCCCACATGCCACAGAGCAACTAGGTCCGTGAGCCACAACTACTGAGCCTGTGCGTCTGGAGCTTGTGCTCCGCAACAAGAGAGGCCGCGACAGTGAGAGGCCCGTGCACTGTGATGAAGAGTGGCCCCCGCTCACCACAACTGGAGAAAGCCCACGCACAGAAACGAAGACCCAACACAACCAAAAACAAATAAATAAATAAAAATTTAAAAATAAGTTAGTAAGTGATGAAAGATTAAAGGATACATTTCCAACAGCAACAAAATTTTTATCAATTATTAAATGAGTTATAAAGTATCACAAAACCTTAATGAAACTGGAATGATGTTAATAAATTCAGAGATATTATGTTCATGAATTGAAAGACTATCCCACTGGTATTCTAGACATCTAGTCTATTGTGGTAAATTTTTTTGCCTTAGTTGTGTATTATACATATCTAGATAATGGCAATCTAAGTAGTTGGTAAGATCGCATTTTCTACCAAACTCCTCTCAAGTTTTCTACTTCTCAGTTGTATTTATCTGAATTCTAATACCTGCCCATTAATTGTAATTATATGCATGTAGTACAAATTTATCCATTTGGCTGGTGTTTAAGTTGTTTCCATTCTTTTTACCATTATAAACAGTGCTACAATAAGCATTCTCATTCATGTTGCCTTTCACAGATATGGAATTTTTGCAGAGTATATACTCCAATAGAGTGCAATTGTTTTTTGGGTTTTTATTAAGTTATTCATTCATTCATTCATTCATTCATTTATGGCTACATTGGGTCTTCTTTGCTGCGCCCGGGCTTTTCTCTAGTTGCGGCGAGGGGGGGCTACTCTTTGTTGCGGTGCACGGGATTCTCATTGCGGTGGCTTCTCTTGTTGCGGAGCACGAGCTCTAGGCGCGCAGGCTTTAGTAGTTGTGGCACGCGGGCTCTAGAGCGCAGGCTCAGTAGTTGTAGCACACAGGCTTAGTTGCTCCCTGGTATGTGGAATCTTCCCAGACCAGGGCTCAAACCTGTCTCTCCTGCATTGGCAGGCGGATTCTTTTTTTTTTTTTAATTTATTTAATTTATTTATTTATTTTACTTATATTTATTTTTGGCTGTGTTGGGTCTTCATTGATGTGCACGGGCTTTCTCTAGTTGCAGTGAGCAGGGGCTGCTCTTTGTTGCGGTGCGTGGGCTTCTCATTGCAGTGGCTTCTCTTGTTGCAGAGCACGGGCTCTAGGCACATGGGCTTCAGGAGTTGTGGCTCGCGGGCTCTAGAGCGCAGACTCAGTAGTTATGGCCCATGGGCTTCGTTGCTCCACGGCATGTGGGATCTTCCCAGACCAGGACTCGAACCTGTGTCCCCTGCACTGGCAGGCAGACTCAACTACTGCGCCACTAGGGAAGCCCTGGCAGGCAGATTCTTACCCACTGCACTACCAGGGAAGCCCTAGAGTGAAATTGTTGAGTTGAAAATTATGCTCATCTTCAAACTTACTATAAATTACCATTTGTTCCTAACTGACTATTATCAGTTTATATTCCTACAGTCTGTATGAGAGCTTTCATTCTTCAGTCTTCCTTTGGCTTGTTGTCAGCTTGTGTTATCGGTCTTAACATTTTTGGCCAGTCTTGATTGGTGTAAAATGATAGCTTGATAGTTTATATATATATTTCCTTAATTACAAATAGGATAATTAGTGAAAATTTGTTTTTTGACATTTAGATTTTCTCTTCTATGAAATGCCTAGTCATATCCTTTGCCACTTTTATTGTTTTATCTTGATTTATAGGAACTTATTGTATATTCTGGATAGTAATCATTTGTTATATGTATTATACTTATCTATAGCCTGTCTTTTTTTTTTCTGGCTTTGTTTATGGTATTTTTTATGATAGTTTTTATATCTTAAGAAATTCTTTCTTGCCTCCAAGATCATAAAGATGTTCTATATTTTCCTCTAAATGTTTATTTTTCTTTTCATGTTCAGTTCTCTGAATAGGAATTTGTTTTTGTATATTGTATAAGGTGGGCTTCCAAGTCTGTTCTACTGGTCTGTGTGTCTGTCCCCACAGTCTCTTGACTTGAATTGGATTATAACAGACCTCGATGAATGTTAGAGCAGACCTTATTCTTAAAAACTATCTTGGCTATTCTTGTTTCATTTCTCTTTCATGTTAATTTTAGTATCAGCTTCTTAAGTTCCAGAGGTCAAGGGGGTTATATCCTATTTGTATTTTGATTGAAATTGCCTTGAATTTGCAGATTAATTTACAAATAATTTATACTAATAAGGTATATACTCCATTTATTTAGATTTTCTGTAGTAGTAAAGATACCTATTACTTCTATAGGTCTTATGCATCTTTTGTTCAGATTTTATCTCAAGTGTCTTGTGGTTTTTTTGTTGTGATATTAAGTGGTATCTTTTTTAAATTACATTTTAAGTTGGGTGCTAGTGTATAAGAATGTAATTTTATTTTTATATGTTGATCTTAAATCTAGCAACCTTACTGAACTGTCTAATTCTATAATTTATCTATAGATTATTGGGTTTTCTCTCTAGACAGTCATATTGTGAAGAATAATAATTTTGTTTCTCCCTTTCCAATCTTTTTACCTTTTACTTCTCTTAGCTTGCATTCCTGTGCCAGCTAGCACTTTCTATTAAATGAAGTTGAATTTACCATAGATTTTTGGTGGATAACTTTTATCAAATTAAGGAAGCTCCTTTCTAGTCCTGGTACTGTGAGACTTTTAGTTATGGTGCTGAATTTTATCTAATGCTTTTTTGAGGGTAATTATCTGTAGAAATGATTGTTTATTTCCTTTAGTGTGTTAATGTATATTTTGTTAATAGGTTTTAAAAATATTAAATGTAAATATTACTTTTTCAGTTCAACTCAGCTGATTTGTGAAAGGGAAAGAAGGAAAAAATGCATAAATATGTAGGTTTATAAAATGTTAAGGATTTAACCAAGGGATAGAGAGGCAGATCTTTGCTGATTGAAATTCGTGCCTAATTCAACTGTACTCACTGATTTAATCCCATCTTTTGTAAGAGCTTTCCTTCACTAACTTTAATTTTTACCTCGGATGCCCACATTGCTGTGGGGAAGATGGTGAACAGTAATGATGAGAAGAACAGTGGGATAAACACTAAGGAAAATTAATAGAATGTTAAACAGGATAAATAATGTTTGTTTAGTAGTTTCAACTCTGTGAGATAAGACACATTAGTTGTGAATGCTACTATTATAATAATCCAGTGAAGAAAATTTACCTGTAGGATTAAAGGAAAGACAAAATAAGCATGTTAATTACCATGTATTTATTTTTCTTTATTCACTTTTTTTTTAATTAACACAGAAGCAATATTTGCTTATTTGCTATGTATCCTGCCAGCCTTGTTTTAATGTACGACAATATTCTCACATTTTTTAATAGAAGAATGTAATGTATACATTTTTTTAAAGTACTGTGGATTTGAATAAGATACCCAGAATGCTAATACAGTCTTACCAGTCTCTCTTTTTTTAGTTAGTTTGAAATTGTGGAGGTATTTCTAAAGTTTATTTGGATGGAAGTACAAAACCAACATAACTCTCTATCATGAGGGACATGAAGTAGGTCCATGCAATGAGATATCCTGCAGCTGTGAAAAAGCATGATATAGTTCCATATTAGTACATATAGATCTATCTCTAAGATATAGAATGAGAAAAAAGAAATCAAAGGCCAGAATAGCGTGTCTAATGTCTTATCATTTGTGTTCCTTTTCATTAAGAGGGGAAGGGAATATATATTCACTTAATTACCATGCACCCAAACTGCAGAATAAAAAGATCTCTAAGACACATTGTTAGTTTTTAAAATAATAATAAAAGAAGTCATAGAACATTTATTATCTGATCTCATGTTAAAAAAGAAAGTTGTATATGCATTTTTATCTCTAAGTGCATATTAAAAGAATAGGATATATACATACCTAAGTACTAATAATGGTTGCTTCTTAAAGATACTTGGAGACCAGAAGTCTTTACTGTGGATATCTATATTGTTTAAATTTTTTAGGGTGAGACTTCATTCATATATTGTTTCTGTAATAAAGGAAAAAGTAATATGTGCTCACTATTAAAAAATGAAGATTTAAAGATAAAGTCAAAAAGAAGAAAATAAAAAATATCTACGGTAGCCTTACTACCTGAGATAACTACTTAAAGCCTTGATAAATATCCTTCCAGAGATGAGGGACATTTTGTGGAAGACATTTAATCCTAAACCAAGGAGAGTAAGAGAAAGAGCACCACAGTAGGCATGTTTTTAAATAATAAAATAACATGATAGCATGTAGCTTATTGTCTGTTTTGGTTTTACTTTTCACTGTATCCCCAGTGCCTTTATAGCACATAATAGCAGTCAGTAAGTATGTATTTAAGAAATGAGTGATGGTGGTCTACTAACTATTGGTGAAGCTCTTCTAGTTCCAAAACCCAAGATTAAGAAATCGTACTTGTTGGCTCTTGGAAGACTGCTGACTGTAGCTAGATAACATTGGGCAGATACACCTTACTATTACTACCTGTAGCTTGGATTAGCACTAGTAACATTTAATACCATTGTCTTCTCAAATCTGTGCAAGACAGGGAGCGCTCTCGCTAGAATAGATAAGCAGTCTAGGGTGGCTTAAAAAGCTTTGTTTAAGAAATAATACCTAACCTTTTCTTCTTTAAGGTGCTCTGGCCTTCTTTGTCCCCTTACAGACCTTGTTTCATAGCCAGAACACTGCTCTGTACATGTAGTAGGAAATGGAATGATTCAGTTACCCATGATAAGAGGTAGATTATAAAAACTGTAATATTAGGCTTTTTCTGTTGTTGTGCTTGTCTTCCAGTCAAACAGTTCAAATTGAAACAGCTTAACTTTGGAAATATTTTTATATGTACATAGGTATACATAAAAGGGTAATTTTAACTCTGTATTAGTTAATTATCATGGAGCCCAAGATCAAGTTTTTGAGTTTTTTTAAAGGAAACATTAATTTGTACTATTTGTGTTTTTCTTCTTAGTTTCTGCCACTGCCTTCTACAAAGCACAACCTGTAATTCAGTTCATGTGTGAAGTTCTTGACATTCATAATATTGATGAGCAGCCAAGACCTCTGACTGATTCTCATCGGGTAAAATTCACCAAAGAGATAAAAGGTGAGTTAATTAGCATTTGGAACAACTTAACTATAAAATGCATGAATATAACAAACTTTCATTGAAATTTTTTAAGATATGAATCTGTTCATGTAACATCACCGGTAAAAATATGGACTAATTATAAAATGTCACATTAAATTCATTACCATAACATCTTAGGTAGTGTGTCAATGAAAGAAATACCAAGTAATAGAATTAATATTGATACTAGCTCATTTTTTGTCAATACTTTCCCCTTACTAGCTGAAGGTATAAGAGTATCTGTTAGGAAAACGCTTCTATGATACTGTTAAAAATAAGCTTATTCCAAAAACATTGTCACTTCAGAACTGGAGCCATTCTTTGAACATATTCTATCGATAATATAATGACTTCTTTATTTTTCTGAGATGATAGCAGAATATTTTATTCCTTTGTAACTTTATGGATATGGGACTAGCCTGTTTCATGTGTTGTTCTAGAGTTGAAACTTAGTAATTTCATATACATTATTCAGTTGACCATTGATCTTGACTATTTTATAGTTAGTAGCTAAAATGTGTACAGTGGGTTGCATCGTATGTATATTTTACCAATACAAATTCATCTCTTCATAGTCTTCCAAAGAGAAAAATTAAAAATTAATTTCAGTTGTGTCCTAAAATTTATATTTTGTATATACTTACTGTTTATATAATTGTTGCTTTCTATATACATGTACACTTTTATGTGCAAACCCACACATAGTGTACTTTATCTGCAATTTAAGGGATTTTTCAACAGTAATTTTGATTACGTAAAATTCTTGCCTTGTTCATGACTTTAGAACCTAATCCTCATGTAAGATGTGATTCCACTGTATTTAGTTCTTTATTATTTAGACACAAAGAGAAATTAGATATTCTCTAATTAGAATGAATAGTATAAATTCTATTTAAACTAAATGTTAGATCTTCAATTGTCAGAAATAATTATGTCGTTTTATTTTAAGGTTTTACCTATTTGTTACAGGCAATTTTTAGCTTGTGGTTTGAATGAAGCGTTGAAGTTTGTTCTCTGAACATCTTTCAGTTCTCCAAATCAATTAGTATAGTTGAATACATCCTGCTTGCTCCAGTAATCCTTTATTCTTTGCCATTTAGTAACCAGGAGAGAGATGGTCATTGTAATAAAACATTTAAAGGAAAATTCTTCCTGCTTTGAAAATAGGCATCCATTTATCTCAAGTTATTTAAGTGTCAGAATAAGAAAGTGTTATATATTCTTATATTGCAATCATACCATTGTCCTTTCATAATCTGTATTAACTGCACAGTTAGCATTGTTGGGAGGTAGTGCATTACCCACCATTAATATGTGATCATCTAAATGCCATGGTTTCCAGTGGAGTTGCTGCTTAGTTACCACCTCTGATATCATGAAGTCACTTACATTATTTTGCGGTAACTATGCAATCAACTCATATCACCACTCTATCACAGAAAATACAAGATGTACAGAACAAGGATTCAACTGCTGCCCGAAGAGCATGGACTCGATCTTAACTTCAACTGCTCAGGGGGCCAAAGAAATGACTGAAAAAATGACTAGAAAGCATTATAAAGTTGATGTTATAGTGAAGGTAAAGCCAAGTTTATAGGTTAACTATTTGATTTATTAAAGCCAAAAACATTTTTTGTTGGATGGAGGGTTTGGGGAGGGACCTGGGCAGAGAATTATCTAGTCCATTTTTTTAAATTTCAGCTTTTTGCTAACCCCTGGATTTGGATCTAATCCTTAGGCACCTATGACTGTAGATTTGGGGTAGAAAAATCTGAGTTGGATCTAACTGACATACTGATGATTTTTTCCTCCATTCAAAGTCAAGAAGGCTTTTTTTTTTAAAGAGGACTCTTTAAAGTACGTCATGTATTCCTACCTCAATTACACAAGAGAATCAAAGTTACATGTTTTGTATTATGTATTTGGGTTTAATTTTTAGTTAGCATGAGGAATTTGATGAAGCTTGTTAAATAGTGATTCAAAGTGTGCTATAATGAATAGATTTCCTAGTACAATATTATTTGGTTCTAGTTGAACTTTTTCCTAGATATTTAATGGTAACTTTAGGGTGGTTTCTTTGTGCCATAATTCATCATAGTTAAATAGCAGAAATATTGGAGGAAGTTTATGGTAAAAGTACCATATGTATGTAAGAGTATTTTATTTTACTTTTTTATTAATTTTTATTGGAGTATAGTTGCTTTACATCAATTTTATTTTTGATAAAAACTTATTTAGTAGGCTTGTAGAACCTTACTGATAATTTTTTTTAATTCAAGGGGAAGATTTGAAAACAAATTGCTAAGTGGTATAGATAACAGAAATTTGTTTAAAATTTTTCTATCGTGTTTTCCCCCTAAACAATATTTTTACATCTTGCTTACTTCATATGTTGGTGTTTCCTTCTTAAAAGGCCTTCTCTTGGTAGTATTTCCTAGTCTTATTTATAGAGGCATAGTAAATGCTCTAATTGATCTGAAATTTTAGTTTTATAAAGGTAGTTACTAATAAAAACTATTTCTCACTGATTCAGTTAGGAGTAGTTCTTAAGAAAACCTCATACCAATCTGGTACAGTGACACTGTGTCCATTTAACATCTTAATTTATGCTGATATGTCATAAGAAAATATTACTATGATTGAACTTTGTGTTTGGTTCTGCAGTTAGTAGATACGAAAATAAGTTATACTGTATCAGGGTTTCTCAACCTTGGCACTATTGATATTTTGGGCTGGATAATTCTTTGTTGTGGTTGGGGATGGGAGGTAGTGATGTCCTGTGCATTGCAGTATAATTTAGCAGCATCCCTGGATCCAAGCATTCCAAAATCTAGCATGTATTAGATGCCAGTAGCACCCCCAGTCATAACAATCAAAAATGTCTGCAGACATTACCAAACCTTCCTGGAGGTCAGAGTCACCTCTGGTTGAGAACCTCTGCACTATAGGATACACAGATATAAAAGGAAAATAATACAAAAGTATAACCGTAAATACTATCAGGGAACTAAAAGTTGTCCTCCATCTACCCCTTTTTAGATTTCCCTCCTTTGGAGTATAGGCCTTAGAAATGGAGTTGCTTATCTGTGACCAGTAGCCACTGTATCTGTTTGTTAACTCTTCTCTAGGTAGCTCCAAGAGTATCCACTAGCCACATGTAGCTATTTAAATTTTAATTTATTAAAGTTAAATTAAAATTTTAGTTTTTTAGTCACACTAGCCACATTTCATGTGTGCAGTAACATATTGCTGGTGATTTTAGCACAGATGTAGAACAATCCATCATCTCAGAAAATTCTTTTGTACACCACTGCATAGGAAAATTCATCCCAAAGAATTTCAGCCAGTGTTTTAAAAGCCCACAGCTTCACTTTCTAAAGCAGGCCTAGGATCTGCAAACCCCTAGGGTCCACAAATGGACGTACAGATCCACAAGCATCTAAAATCATATGTTAAATTAAGTGTATGTTGCATTTTTCTGAGAATTTATTGCTTTCATCAGATTCTCAAAGGGATCATTGATTCCATAAGAAGGTCTGGATTACCTGTTCTAGGAATTATTTTGGTTGCATTTGATTTCTAATAGTAGTAAAAGAACTGTATCACTATATTATCCTTCAGCGAAATTGTCACTCCACTTCTGTTAAAAGGGCCTGGGATTTTTTTTTTTTTTTTCCTTCCTGCATTAAAAATCTTTGAAGGACTTTTTTCTTCAGCTGTATGAAATTATGATCTTCAGTCAGTATGTGATTACTGGGCAAATCAGATATCACATACTTTGAAGGTTATAGAATATCTTGAGAATTATCATAACTCCCTTTGCTCCTTCCCTCGACCAGCATAAAAACCTGCATTATAAGCAGGGTTTTTTAATGGAGAACTTTATCCCTTTATATACAGGCTTTGCAAATTTTATACTATTTTTTAATAGCTTGATAGAATAGGGAAAAGGTTTGGAGTTAGGTCTATCATGATTGTAACTGTTGTTAACAATGTTATATATAAAATCCTTTGTTAATATCACATTGCCTGTATCACAGATTTTCTGTTTAGAATTTGAGTTTTTATAGCAGTGAACAGGCTTTATAGTTATAAATATTTTACATGTGACAGTTCTATAACCTCAGTTTTTCTTGTTGGGAACAGGTCTGAAGGTTGAAGTGACTCATTGTGGAACAATGAGACGGAAATACCGTGTTTGTAATGTAACAAGAAGGCCTGCCAGTCATCAAACGTAAGAAAAGCTGGTGTTTGTCAGAGCAGAGATGATGTGAGGCAGCTTGCTCTAGTTAGTAGATTGGGAGTTTTGCTGGCTCATAATGAGATAAGAGTTGTTAATGTGTGATTTTTTTTTTCCAGCTTTCCTTTACAGTTAGAAAATGGCCAAACTGTGGAGAGAACAGTAGCACAGTATTTCAGAGAAAAATATACTCTTCAGCTGAAGTACCCACACCTTCCCTGTCTGCAAGTGGGGCAGGAGCAGAAACATACCTATCTGCCACTAGAAGTAATGTGTTTAGGCTGCTTATTAATATCCTCTTATTCATCGTTCTGTTGGGGTTTTTAATGACCTATAACTTACTTCATACTCTCACATTTATTTTGGAGACTGAACTGTTTTAAAATTTCCTTTTATTCTAAATTTTCAGCTATAAAATAATATGGGAAAAAATTCATCCACAGTCCTACCACTCTAAATATAACCACTGTTAGCATTTTGGTACACTTCTTTTCAGCCTTTTTATGCAGTGTATATTTTACCTAATTATAATCATACTGTAAAGCAGTATTGTTTACTGCTTTTTTACTTAACATGATATTAAACAGAAGTGGTTTAGTGGAGTAGATATTAAAATTTAATCTCACATGTAATTGGTGCTCAGAATTTTAAGAAAGATGTATATATCTAGTACAAAACTTTTTTCCATTTGTAGGTCTGTAATATTGTGGCAGGGCAACGATGTATCAAGAAGCTAACGGACAATCAAACCTCCACTATGATCAAAGCAACAGCAAGATCTGCACCAGATAGACAAGAGGAAATTAGCAGATTGGTTAGTACTTAACCCTAGAAATGAAAATTAAAAACATATGAGGGTGAGCTCTAAAGAACCATGTCCTTATCAACTCATACCTTATTACCATTTCATGGGCTGTCAGAATTAAAAGAGATTATGGAAGTAATCTAGTGGTATTCTAGGGGTGAATCTTAGTGGGTTCTATGAAAAGGATTAGACTAGATCCTTCTAATTTAACCCCAAGCTCTTTAATTAGATTCAGAACAGATACTCTCAGAACTAATGTTTCAGTTTAGCAAACTGGACCTTCATTACCTTCCACCTAAAAGAGGAAGAGAAAAGGAAGAAAAGTCAAAGTTTTATGACTAGCAATGGTGAGAGTCTTAACACACAAAGTAGGATGGCTTAGCTCCATTGTAAACACTGGTAACCGTATAGGATGAATAAAGAAATATAAGACAGCTCCAGCCGTATGGGATCTCTAAGCTGTCTCCTTGTTCTAAATGGGGAGAAAAGAGACATCAATACTACTTTTAAAACTGACGGGGCTTCCCTGGTGGCACAGTGGTTGAGAGTCCGCCTGCCGATGCAGGGGACGCGGGTTCGTGCCCCGGTCTGGGAAGATCCCACATGGCCGCGGAGCGGCTGGGCCCGTGAGCCATGGCCGCTGGGCCTGTGCGTCCGGAGCCTGTGCTCTGCAGTGGGAGAAGCCACAACAGTGAGAGGCCCGCGTACCGCAAAAAAAAAAAAAAATGACGGAATTAAGGCAAAATGAAAAATGAAGACAACTGGATCTTATCTTACTCTCTTCTTGAATACCATGTAAATTGCCCAAGTGAAGAAAAAAAAATCTAGAAATCAGAACATTACCCAAAACAACTTAATAACACTTTGAAAAGCAGTTTTAGAGATTGTTGGAAAAGGGTTACAGAATTGGCTCTTTCATTTTGTAAGGCAATTACCAAAAAAAAAAAAGAAGACCTTTTTTTTCCAATATAGTTTGTAAAGAGTAAGTTATTACATGATATTTAATTAGGAAAATACAGGCTGGTTCTCATCATGGATTTTTCTCTGATCTACTATGACAAAATTTTAAAACCTTTAAGAGACTAGAACCTCTCACTATCAATATAAAATCTCAATAACTAGTTCTAACTCATTTATTACAGCTTTTCTGTTCAGAGAGATGATATTGTACAGTGATTGAAAGCACAGGCTTTGGAATCTAACAGCTCTGGGTTCAAGGTCTAACTTCTTTACTCACTTACTGTTACTATTGTATTATTATAATTATAGCATCTGGTAGGCTGGTGCAGTGATTGAGAGTAGGAACTCTAGAATCAGAATGTACATGGTTTCAAATTATATATCACTTGCTTAGCTATATGGTTTTAGGCCAATCATTTAACTACTGAGATTTAATTTTATCCTCTGTAAAATAAAGATTATAAAAGACTTACTTTATAGTCATAGGTTATTGTGAAAATTAATCATAAAACATTTAGCACAAGCACATCACCTACCAACTCCTGGTAAATAGTAGTTGTTGTTATTGTTTGTAACCTTACAGAAAAAAAATGGCATTTAAGCTTGAAGAAAAGATGCATTAGTTAGATGCCTAATTTAGAAAACAAATTTTCCTGCACATTGTGGGGAGATTCTTTTTACATACTTAGATTATATAGTGCTTTTTGTTTTTGTTTTTGTTTTTGTTTTTGGTGGTACGCGGGCCTCTCACTGTTGTGGCCTCTCCAGTTGCGGAGCACAGGCTCTGGACGCGCAGGCTCAGCGGCCATGGCTCACGGGCCCAGCCATTCTGCGGCATGTGGGATCTTCCCGGACCAGGGCACGAATCCGTGTCCTCTGCATCGGCAGGTGGACTCTCAACCACTGTGCCACCAGGGAAGCCCTATATAGTGTTTTTTAATAGAGTGTTACTCAAAGAATTGAGCATTGCCTTTTTTTGTAACCTTGTTTGACCTTTATTCTGAGACTAAGTAAATATGTTTTGAAAAACGCATTATAGCACACTATGAGCATGAATTACACTTTTGAGATTCAAGTCTACACTGAATTACAATAAATTCTTTATCTTTGCACATTTTGGTATATTACATAAAAATTATAATCTGTATCTCATACTGGCTTTCTTTTCTGTCTCAAGTGTATCTCTTAAGTAAATTTTATAATATGCTGTTTTATCTGAAAATATTCAAGGAGATTTTGTATAACTTGTAATCAATTAGGAAAAAAAGCCTTAGGATTATTGATATTTGCTGTCGAGATCTACATAAAATAAACTTCAATAGTATATATCCAGATCCTCTAATTAGAAGTAATTAACCATTTTTAGGTCAGGTATTGGGTTGGCCAAAAAGTTCATTCGGGTTTTCCCATAAGATATTAGGGGAAAACCCATACGAACTTTTTGAACCTTATATTTCTCTTGCAGTCTCTCAACCACCCTCCCAAAGTATATGAGGCTTAATCATATAAAGTTACCATTTTCATGAGTCATAAATAATTGAAATTTCTTATTATGCAACCTAATACATTTAAATGTTCTGTAAATTATCAGGAGGTTCACAGACTTCCTACAGTCCGCTCATGATCTGTGGTCCCCAAGTTAAGATTCTCTGCTCTATAGTGAGGGTACCATTATCTACACCTGTCAGTATTATAAAACATTGTTGACACAGTGAAGAAAAAAAGTTAGAGGGTTCTAAAGCAGGGAATTTGGGGGAATTTTGAAAGTAACTACAAACTTTTTCTGTTGTTAGGTAAGAAGTGCAAATTATGAAACAGATCCATTTGTTCAGGAGTTTCAATTTAAAGTTCGGGATGAAATGGCCCATGTAACCGGACGCGTACTTCCAGCACCTATGCTCCAGTATGGTGGCCGGGTAAAACCTCTTGATAGTTTTTAAATTATAATCATACAGTTTCTGTGTATGGAGAGAAGGGCTTCCTAGCTAAGTCTGGAATTTAAAAAGTGTTTTATTGTTCCAACAATTTTTTTTGTTTGTTTCAAGGTCAGTGTCTTTGCTTGAACTTCGTAGAACTTTTGTTTTTCTATGATAAAAATATAAAATATTGATTTAGAACAGCCTATTCCATGTAGAATATCGATATATATCAGTTCAGCAATTTGAAATGCTTATTTTCAGCTCATTCAAATAAGTTATATATTAAATGTTTGTTCATTTTTGCCTTATTATTTCTCTTTCTCTGTAGAATCGGACAGTAGCAACACCAAGCCACGGAGTATGGGACATGCGAGGGAAACAGTTCCACACAGGAGTTGAAATCAAAATGTGGGCTATAGCTTGTTTTGCCACACAGAGGCAGTGCAGAGAAGAAATATTGAAGTAAGGCTTGTCATTAGTTTCACTTTGGGACCATTTTGTGTTTAAATTTTGTATTTCAGTTTTAAATTACTCAGCTAATATTCTAACCAGTGTTGCCTCAATATGAAGTATATTTAATCACTGAACCTTTAAAAATGTTTCTTTTCGTTACTTTGATGAAGATTCCTGAATTTGTTGGTCATATCTAAGTCACTGATTCATTCTTACAAGCATCCTAATGGACTAGCTTATGTGGTATAGCAGGAGTACCATTGGCTTTTGATGGCGAACAGATTAGATATAATTCTCAGGTTTGCCACTTCCTAGTCTTACTGCCATGGATAATTTATTTAATCTCATTATGCTTCACTTTTCACCTTTTAAAAATAGAGATAATAGTACCTATTTACTGAATGAGGATTAAATAACATCCTTATTTCTCAATTGAGTTCTTTGAAAGAGTCATTTAATTTCTCATTTTCACTTCCTTACTTTCCAAAATTTGACCTGCATCTCCACTACTTTTCCTCTTCTCCAGATTCTTTCCCTCAACAATCTTCTGTTTAAATTTAAAACAAACACAAAATCTTCTTTTTTTTTTGCGGTATGCGGGCCTCTCACCGTTGTGGCCTCTCCCGTTGCGGAGCACAGGCTCCAGACGCGCAGGCTCAGCGACCATGGCTCACGGGCCTAGCCGCTTTGCGGCATGTGGGATCCTCCCAGACCGGGGCATGAACCCGTGTCCCCTGCATCGGCAGGCGGACTCTCAACCAGTGCGCCACCAGGGAAGCCCTTCATTTTTCATTTTACCTGATTTAAGGCTTCCAGGCTTCCATTCTCTCCCCTTCCTTGAAATCTTAGTGGTCTGCTGAAACTGGTTACTGGAAGAACTTCAGTATCTTTGTGCTTATCAATTCTAATGGTCTCCTCTCAGCCATTATTTTTCCTCAAAATTTGTGCAGCATTAGATACAATTGACTACCTTCCTGACATTCTCTCCATTCTTGCCTTCCTGCTTTCTTTTTATCACTTTGGCTTCCTTTCTCCTCTACACCATCTCCTTTGGGACTCTCTAATCTTTGGGGCATTGGCAGTCTCAAGGGCTTCTGCTGTTACTCTTGTTTGAGGAGTTGTGCTACTGTGAAAAGAGCACCAGCTCCACTTGTGACTACCTCCACTCTAAAACTTTTAGGTTTCTCTTTGACAAAGAATAACTTTAAAAATCATATAACATTTAAAATTTTTCATTTGCCTCTTAAGTCCTTTCTCCATTTTCATATATTCTGGACAAAGAAGAGTACTGTATGCCCTCTAACTGTCTGGTATTTTTTTCCATTTCCACTCATTCTGCTCTTTACTGAAAATGCCTCCTTCCTATCTCTACATTTCTAAATAATAGCCAGTCTTCTGTGATTTGTGATGCTGGAAATAATCCATAGTAGTAAACATAGTAGTTTATCAATATCCTCTCCATTTGTACTTGTCACTTCCTGTATAAAATAGAATTATATTATAATTATCCGTGTAAGTTTCTTGTCTCCCCTCTGGAATCTAATTTCCCTAAGAAAATGATTATGGTCTAATTTAAGTCTCCACTAACAGATCCTATAAAATATGCCCATAATGAATAGTTCTTGAGTGACATAGAGACCAGTTTACCCCAGGTCAATTCAGAATTTGCCTCCTTCATGTGAGAAAAATTATTTTCTATTTAATTCTGTTCACTTCTTTTTATTAGCTCCAAATCTTATGTCTTAAGGTTCACTTAGTATATTTTTTTTAGTATAGTTTTTTTTTTTTGCGGTATGTGGGCCTCTCACTGTTGTGGCCTCTCCTGTTGCGGAGCACAGGCTCAGGCTCCGCAGCCATGGCTCACGGGCCTAGCCGCTCCGCGGCATGTGGGATCTTCCCAGACCGGGGCACGAACCCATATCTCCTGCATCGGCAGGCAGACTCTCAACCACTGCGCCACCAGGGAAGCCCTTTTAATATAGTTTTTATCCGCTGGCTTTCAAGTAAAATGTCATGAGGACAGTTAAGGAGAATGCTGCTATTATCTAACTTGACCTCCAGAGACCAAAGAAAACACCTCCAACTGTTTTTCAAGCTTCGAGATATTCTTTTCATTTTACATTTTTTATTCATGGCTTGATAGAAGTCTCATAATCATCGGGCTTATGGCTCTTGTTCAGGCTAACTGAAAATATTCAACTTCATACTTTCTTGAATTAAATACTAATAAGGAGAAGGGAATTCCTACAAACTCCATCTCTGTCCTGAGGGAATCAGTGTTTTTGAGCAAAGATCACTCAGATCCTTGATGTAGGACCGTATTTGTTTTAAAAACAAGTAAAGTGATTGTTAAATCCCAACATTATTACTTATTTATCCTAGGCTAAGTGCAGAATTTTGTTTAAATAAGAAATTATTAGTCTTTTGTTTTTTCAGTGTGGATAAAAGTACATTAAAGTGCTGTCTGCCTCATTTCTTTTTAAATGTTTTCTTGTTTTTTTTAACCTTTTCTGAGGACAGAATCTTTCCTGCTATCCTAAGTGTCAGATAGGTATTATTGTAGAAAGAAATTCTGGACTAGGTCATAGTTCTTACTCTTGCCATTTGTCTAATAAGCATTTGACCTTGGTCAAATACTTAATGTCCCTGAAACTGTTTCCTGATTTATAAAATGGCAGTAATACTTTACCTACCACTTTCTTATGAATCTTGTCAGGATCAAATTAGAAAATGTATGAGTGTGCTAAGTGCTAAGTGCTTCACATGTATTATCTCATTTAATCTTCACTCCAACCCTATATCGAAAGTGGTCATTTTACAGATGAGAGAAACTGAAAAAATTTGCCTAAAATTCCATAGCTAGTAAGTAACAGAACTAGAACTGGAACCTGTAGAGCTGAGCTCTTAACCAGCACACTCTATTACTAGTGTCCTTTGTGAACTACAAAATGCCACATAACTGTACAGTAGTGTTCTTAGTTTGCAAAATAGATTACTGACCAACCATTGCCCTTAACATCAGTAGTCTGGTCACCTCTTCTTATATATAGCACACAAATCTTTGCTTCATTCTCCATTCCCTTCCCAAACTTTCCATTACTAATTTGTAGGTGTTGCTGACTAGACAAAGGTTTTATTTTTAGTGATTTCTCCTTCTAGGGGTTTCACGGACCAGCTGCGTAAGATTTCTAAAGATGCAGGGATGCCCATCCAGGGCCAGCCTTGCTTCTGCAAATACGCGCAGGGGGCAGACAGCGTGGAGCCCATGTTCCGGCATCTCAAGAACACGTACTCTGGGCTACAGCTCATTATTGTCATCCTGCCAGGGAAGACACCAGTGTATGGTAAGTATATTGTATTAAGATTGCATTTTTCCTCAAGTACTCAGTCTTCCTTTTAGAGACTTAACCTGGAAGTCCAGTGGTTAAGACTCCGCGCTCCCAGTGCAGAGGGTATGCGTTCAATCCCTGGTTGGGGATCTAAGATCCTGCTTACCACACGGCACGGCCAAGAGAAAAATATTCCTTTTAGAATTATGCTAACACATATCCTAAAACTATCAAACATTAAAATATATTTTATAGCTATAGTATTTAAAACCATGTATTGTTACTATAAAAAGATAAATCTGGAGAGCAAACTAAATAGTCTGAGACCCTGTGAAAAGAATTTCAGTAAAGGAAGCATTAAAAAACAATGATTAAGGGAAGAATTATTTATTAAGAATGTCATTGAGATAACTTGAGTATCAGTATAATGTAGCAGTTAAAAGCACAGGCTCTGGAGTCAGACTGTGCTGCTTAATACCCAGGTTTTGCCAGGTATACTACCTGTGTGATACTACCTGAATTACTTAACCGCACAAAGCCTGAGTTTCTTCATCTATGAAATTGGGATACTACAAATACCTAACCCGTAGAAGGTAGTTGTAAGGATTAAATAAATTTACATATGTAAACTGGGTCTATGATAGCACCTGTCATACAGTGAATGCTCAATAAATGTTAGCTATTATTATTGTAAACAAGTTAAAGTGTATGAGATTAATATGTTAAGTATAAATCATTGAAACATGGAAAAACACAAAGAAAGTATAATTTTCAGACGACTGAATGGAGTATAAATATTTAAGCTTAAAATGATAGAATTCACATAAGAAAATTTGTTAGATTTGACTACATAAAAATTAAATTTTCCATACATCACAGGTATCTAAAATTAAAAGGAAACCATAGAACGTGAAAAATATTTGCAGCAAATGGAGACAGCAAAGAGCTAGTTTATTATTAGTTAAAGTATCCATATGGATCTGTTATTGCATTCAAAGGAAAATATTTTTATATTCTCCTACATTAATGAGCAAAGAATATAAACCAAAATTTCTCAAGAAAAAACAAGTAAATATTTGAGAAAATGTTGGTTTTCACCAATAAAGAAAAGTACAAATTAATAAAAGGACAATTTTTATGCTACTAAATTAGCAAATATATTTAAATACTGTACTACCTAGTGATTGTGAGTATGCAGTGAATCTAGTATTTTAATATATTGCTGATGGCAGTATAAATTGATAATATCCTTTCATCGAAAGTATAAAAATGTGCTTGCAGTCAACAGTTCAGTATTTCCCATTCCAAACATATGTTCAAAGAAAAGAATTCATAATGTAGAAAAATCTCTATGCACAAAATTTTCATAATGATATCTATGACATTGAAAAACTACTAAGAACTGGTTTTAAACAGTAAGTTGTATGTTGGTGAAATAATATGCAGTGATTAAAAATGATGGTTATAAAATTTGAAAGATATTTTTTAAGTTGTGATAAAATACAGAAGGTGTTAAACTCAAAGAATTTGTAAATCAAGGTAAGAACAAACAACTGAAAAAGACAAAGGACATAAAAAAGAAATGCAAATGGTCAATTATCAATGCAAAGATGCTGAGCCTCATTAGTCATTAAAGAAATATGAACTAGAACAAATTATTTTTCACCAACAATGATAATACCCCATTTTGGGCAAAGGCATGAATAAATGTACATTCTCATACACTGTTGATGGGAGAGAAAGTTGATATTACCATAGCCTCCAAGCTGATATTCTTGCCTTCGTTCCCTCTAATTCACTTTCAGTGCATTTTCTACACTGCTTCCCTCAGTGATTCAGTGAGTGATTTTTCTAATTAATAGATTTTATTTTTTAGAACAGTTTTAGATTTACAGAAAAATTGAGCAGATAGTATAGAGAGTTCCTATATGCCTTCCTTCCCCTGTACACAGATTTCCCTTTTTTTTTTTTTTTTTTTTTTTTTGCGGTACACGGGCCTCTCACTGTTGCGGCCTCTCCCATTGCGGAGCACAGGCTCTGGACGCGCAGGCTCAGCGGCCATGGCTCATGGGCCTAGTCACTCCGTGGCATGTGGGATCTTCCCGGACTGGGGCACGAACCCGTGTCCCCTGCATCAGGAGGCGGACTCTCAACCACTGTGCCACCAGGGAAGCCCCAGTTTTCCCTATTTTTAACATTTTGTATTAGAGTGGTACATTTAATGAACCAGTATTGATAAATTATTATTAACATATTGTCCACAGTTTACATTGAAGTTTACTCTTTATGTGTACAGGTCTATGGATTTTGACAAATCCATAATGTCACGTATCTACTATGACAGTATCAAAGAATAGTTTCACTGCTCTAAAAATCCCCTGTGCTCCACTTATTCATCTCTCCCTCCATCTCCTCAAACCCCTGATAACCACTGGGCTTTTTATGTCTCTACAGTTTTGCCTTTTCTAAAATGTTATATAGTTGGAGTCATATGGTATGTCCCCTTTTCTGATTGGCCACTTGCAGTTAGCAATATTTAAGATTCCACCATGTCTTTTTGTGGTTTGATAAAGCCATTTCTTTTTAATGCTGAATAATATTTAATATTGCATTGTGTGGTTGTACTGCAGTTTGTTATACATGTACCTGTTGAGGGACATCTTGATTGCTTCCAGTTTGGGGCATTTATGAATAATACTGCTCAAACATTCATGTGCAGGTTTTTGTGTGGACATAAGTTTCTAACTCAGTTTGGTACATAACCAGGAGCACAACTGCTGTATCAAATGATAAGACTGCCAAAAATGACTGTACCATTTTGTATTCCCATCAGCAGTGAATGAGAGTGCCTATTGCTCTACATCCTCTTCAGCATTTGGTATTGTCAGTTTTTTGGATTTTAGCAATTCTAATAGGCATGTAGTAGTATTTTATTGTAATTTTAATTTGCAGTTCGTTAATAACACAATATTGAGCACTGGACTTCCCTGGCAGTCCAGTGGTTAAGACTCCGCGCTTCCACTGCAGAGGGCACGGGTTCAATCCCTAGTTGGGGAACTGAGATCCTGCATAACTGTGCGGCTTGGCAAAAAAAAAATAGAGAGAGAGAAAGAGAGAGAGAGAGAGAGGGAGAGAGAGAGAGAGCACCTTTTCATGTGCTTATTTGCCATCTGTATATCTTTGATGAAATGTCTGTTCCAATCTTTTGCTCATTTTTTAATTGATGTGTTTGTTTTCTTATTGTTCAGTTTTAAGAGTTCTTTGTATGTTTGGATACAGGTTTTTTATCAGATACCTATTTTGCAGATAATTTTCTCCTAGGCTGTGGCTTGTCTTTTTTTTTTGTAGTACGCGGGCCTCTCACTGCTGTGGCCTCTCCCGTTGCGGAGCACAGGCTCCGGACGCACAGGCTCAGCGGCCATGGCTCATGGGACTAGCCGCTCCGCGGCATGTGGGATCTTCCCGGACCGGGGCACGAACCCGCGTCCCCTGCATAAGCAGGCAGACTCTCAACCACTGTGCCACCAGGGAAGCCCTTGTCTTAAGTGTCTTTCATAGAGCACAAGTTTTAAATTTTAATGAAGTCCAAATTTTAATAAAGTCATCAATTTTTTTCTTTCACAGATCATTTTTGGTGTTATAGTCTAAGTTTTTATACTGTGTTATCTTCTAGTAGTTTTATAGTTTTCCTTTTTTACATATAGGTTTGTAATCCATTTTGACTTAACTTCTGTGAAAGGTGTAAGGTCTGTATCTAGATTTTTTTTTTCTTTTTTTGCATGTGGATTCCAATTGTTTCAGCACCATTTGTTGGAAAGATTATCTTTCTCCATGAAATTGCTTTTGCTACTCTGTGAATGATTGACTATATTTGTGTCAGTCTATTTCTGGACTCTATTTTGTTTCATTGGTCTGTCTGTCCATTCATTTGCTAAAACCACACTGTCTTGATTAATTTAGCTTTGTGATAAGTCTTGAAGTCAGATAATGTCAGTTCTCTGACTTTGTTCTTCTTCCCTGTTGTATTAGCTAATAGGTCTTTTGCCTATCTATATAAACTTTAGAATCAGTTTGTCAATATCACAAAATAACTTGCTGAGACTTTTGTTGGGATTACATTGAATCTATAGATCAAGCTGGGAAGAATTGACATCTTAATGTTAAGTCTTCTGTCCTTGAACATGGAATATCTCTTTGTTCAGAGCTTCTTTGATTTCTTTTATCAGAGTTTTATAGTTTTCCTCGTTTAGATTTATATCTAAGTATATTGTTTTTTTCTTTTTCTACTATAAATGGTATTGTGTTTTTAATTTTAAATTCTAGTTGTTCATTTTTAGTATTTAGGAATGCAGGTGATTTTTGTATATTTATTTTGTATCCTGAAACCTTGCTATAGTCACTTATTAGTTCCAGGAAGCTTTTGTCAATTTTGGGGGGTTTTCTGCATAGGCAGTCATGTTCTCTATGAACAAAGACAGTTTTATTTTTTTCCTTCCCACTCCGTATACTTTAATATCCTTTTCCTTGTGTTAGCTAGGAATTCCAATACGATGTTGAATAGCAGTGGTGAGACGACATTCTTGCATTGTTCCTGACTTTAGGGGGAAAACATCTAGTTTCTCAGCAGTAAACATGATGTTAGCTATAAACTTTCTATAATTGTTATTTATCAAGTTGAGGAAGTTCCCCTCCAGTCCTAGTTTTTTTTGTTTGTTTCGTTGGGGTTTTTTGCGGTACGCGGGACTCTCACTGTTGTGGCCTCTCCCGTTGCGGAGCACAGGCTCCAGACGCGCAGGCTCAGCGGCCATGGCTCACGGACCTAGCCGCTCCGCGGCATGTGGGATCTTCCCGTACCGGGGCACGAACCCGTGTCCCCTGCATCGGCAGGTGGACTCTCAGCCACTGCGCCACGAGGGAAGCCCTCCAGTCCTAGTTTTGCTGAGAGTTTTTATTATGAATGGATGATCGAGTTTGCAAAATGTCCTTTTCTGCATCTGTTGATATGATCATATGATTTTTCTTCTTTTTTTTCTCTTAATGTGATTAATTACTTTAATTGATTTTTGAAATGTTGAACCCAGCCTTGCGTGCCTGGGATAAATCCCACTTGGGGATGGTATATAATTCTTACACATTGTTGGATTCAATTTGCTAATATTTTGTTGAAGATTTTGCATCTGTGTTCATGAGAGATATTGATCTGTAGTTTTCCTTTCTTGTAATGTCTTTTTCTGGTTTGGGTATTAGGGTATTTTGGCCTCCGAATCATGACTATTTCCTCTGCTTCTGTTTTCTGGAAGAGATTGCAGAGAATTGATATCATTTGTTCCTTGAATGTTTGGTAGAATTCGCCAGTGAAACCATCTGGGCCTGGTACTTTCTTTTTTTGGAAAGTTGTTAATTATTGATTCAGTTTTTTTAATAGGTACACACCTATTCAGATTATCTATTTCTTCTTTGTGAGATTTGGTAGTGTCATTCAAGGAACTGGTCCACTTCATGTAAGTTAACAAATTTGTGGGCCTAAAGTTTTTCATAATATTCTTTTATTATCCTTTAAATGTCCTTGGGGCCAATGACCCTTTTTTCATTTCTGATATTAATAATTTGTGTTGTCTGTTTTATTCTTGATTAGTCTGGCTAGAGGTTTATGAATTTCTTTGAACTTTTCAGAGAACTAGCTTTTAGGTTTCCTTCATTTTCCTCTGTTGATTTCTTATTTTCAATTTCATTGATTTCTGCTCTAATTAAGATTTTTTCCTTCTGCTTGTTCTAGGCCTATATTGTTCTTCTTTATCGTTCTAAGGTAGAAACATAGATTATTGATTTTAGATCTTTCTTCTCTGCATTCAGTGCCATAAATTTATCTCTTAAGTACTGCTTTCACTGCATCACACTAATTTTGGTAAGTTGTATTTCATTTTCATTTAGTTCAAAATATTTTTAAATTTCTCAAGACTTTTTCTTTCCATGTCTCATAGAATTATATTGTTTAATATATAGATATTTGGGGATTTCCTGGCTATCTTTCCATTATTGATTTCTAGTTTAATTCCACTGTGGTCTGGGACCATACTTTGTATGATTTCTTTTCTTTCAAATTTGTTAAAGTGTGTTTTAGGACCATAATGTGGTCTTCCTTAATGAATGTTACATGTGAGCTTGAGAAGAATGTGTATTCTGCTGTTTTGAATGAAGTATTTTATAAATGACTCTTAGAATCAGTTGATTGATGGTATTGTTCAAGTCAGCTATTGAATATATACTTATCTTCTGCCTGCTGGATCTGTCAATTACTGATGAAAGTACATTGAAGTCTCCACTATAATAGTGGATTTGTTTGTTTCTCCTTGCAATTCTATCAGTTTTTGCCTCACTTGTTTTGGCATTCTTTTCTTAGCTGCATACATGTTAAAGATTGTCCTGTCTTCTTGAAGAATTGACCCTTTTATTATTATGTAATACCCCTCTTTATCCCTGTTAATCTTCCTAGTTCTGAAATCTACTTTGTGTGAAAAAATACAGCAACTTCAGTTTTCTTTTTCTTGGTGTTAGCATGGTATATCTTTCTGTATCACTTTATTTTAGAATCGGTTTCTTGTAGGCAACATGTAGTTTGGGTCTTCTTTTTTTTTTTTGGTTGCGGTGGGTCTTAGTTGCAGCAGGCAGGCTCCTTAGTTGTGGCATGTGAACTCTTAGTTGCGGCATGCGAGTGGGATCTAGTTCCCTGACCAGGGATCGAACCCAGGCCCCCTGCATTGGGAGCGTGGAGTCTTAACCACTGTGCCACCAGGGAAGTCCCTGGGTCTTATATTTTATCTTCCCCTCTTTTTCTCCATTTTATGGTTTTTTTAAAATAAATTTATCTATTTTTGGCTGCATTGGGTCTTCGTTGCTGCACGTGGGCGTTCTCTAGTTGTGGCAAGCGGGGATACTCTTTGTTGCGGTGCGCGGGCTTCTCATTGCGGTGGCTTCTCTTGTTGCGGAGCACAGGCTCTAGGCGCACAGGCTTCAGTAGTTGTGGCACACGGGCTCAGTAGTTGTGGCTTGCAGGCTCTAGAGTGCAGGCCCAGCAGTTGTGGCGCACAGGCTTTGTTGCTCCGCGACATGTGGAATCTTCCTGGACCAGGGCTCAAACCCATGTCCCCTGCATTGGCAGGGGGATTCTTAACCACTGCGCCACCAGGGAAGCCCCTCCATTTTATGGTTTTAAGTGAGCATTTTATATTATTCCATTTTCTCTCTTACATCAATTATACTTTTTTTTTTTACTTTTAATGGTTTCCCTAGAGTTTGCAGTATACATTTACAACTAATCTGAGTTTGCTTTCCATAATTCTGTACCACTTCACAGATAGTGTAGATACCTTATAACAAAGTATTCCCAATTCCTCCCTCCCCCTTACAATATTTCTGTCATTCATTTCACCTATCCATAAGTTGTAACCGCACAATATATTGTTGCTATTATTATTTTGAACAGTATCTCTTAGTTCAGTTAAGAATAAGACAGTAAAAGATTTTATTTTACTTTTATTTATTCCTTCTCTGACCTTTTTTTTATATATAGATCTGGACTTCCAACCTGTATACTTTTCCTTCTTTCTGAAAAATGTCTTTTATCATTTCTTTCAAGGCAAGTCTACTGTCAACAGATTCCCTTAGTTTTTGTCATATTTCCCCTTCACTTTTTAAAAAATTATTTGCTTATGTTTACTTATAAATCAAATTATCTACTCACATAGTTTCAAGTGTTAAATCATTCTGGAATTCTTATTTTCAAAAACAGCACCTTTATAGCTGTCATCCCATTTGTTTTTTTCATAGAAAAACTCTTTCATCATCTGCCACTTTTTAAATTTAATTTTTGTTTATTGAGTGCTGCTGCCTGTATTTCAGTTTCTTCTGTAGTCCTGCCCTGTTTTGCCAGAGCCTTGGGATCTCTACATTTGTCTCATGTTGGTGTAGGTCATGCCTTCTATAAATCAGTCACTTGGTGTCTTTTTTTTTTTTTTTGGCCGCGCTGCGTGACATGCGGGCTTTTAGTTCCCCCACCAGGAATCGAACCCCTTGCAGTGGAAGCGCAGAGTCTTAACCACTGGACCACCAGGGAAGTCCCAGGTGCCAAATTTTGATTGTAGTTTTCATTCCTTCTGAGGTACTGTTTTCATAGGAGTGTTCCTGAATTAACTTTTTTTTTTTTTTTTTTTTGCGGTACACAGGCCTCTCACTGCTGTGGCCTCTCCTGTTGCGGAGCACAGGCTCCGGACGCGTAGGCTCAGCAGCCATGGCTCACTGTCCCCGCCGCTCCGCGGCATGTGGGATCTTCCCAGACCGGGGCACGAACCCGTGTCCCCTGCATCGGCAGGTGGACTCTCAACCACTGTGCCACCAGGGAAACTTTAAACAAGTTTTTGTGTATATGTGTGATAAAATATACATAACATAAAATTTACCATTTTAACCACCTTAAAGTACACAGTTCACTGGCATTAAGTACATTCACAGCATTGTGCAACCATAACTACTGTCCGTTTCCAGAACTTTTTCATCATCTCAAACAGAAACTCTGTACCCATTAAATAGTAACACCCCATTCCCCTACCCACCAACACCTGGTAGCCTCTATTCTACTTTCTGTCTCTATGAATTTACCTATTCTAGTAACTTATATAAATGGAATCATACAATACTTATCCCTTTGTTTCTGGCTTATTTCACTTAGGGTAATGTCCTCAAGGTTTATCTATGTTGTAGTATGTATCAGAATTTTCTTCCCCTTTTTTGTTGTAAAATATACTAATATATAAAACAAAAAATTTACCATTTTAACAAGTATACAGTTCAGTGACATTAAGTACATTCAGTGTGGTACAACCAGCACCACCATCCATCTCCAGAACTTTTTCATCATCCCTAACTGAAACTCAGCACTAACTCCCCATCTCCCCTCCCTCAACCCCTAGAAACCTATATTCTACTTTCTGTCTCTATGAATTTGACTGAATAAATCATATAGTATTTGTCCTTTTGTGACCGTTTATCTCATTAAGCATAATGTCCTTAAGGTTTATCCATGTTATAGTATGTATCAGAATTTTCTTCCTTTTTAAGGCTGAATAATATTCCATTGTATGTATATACACATTTTGTTTATCTATTCATCTATCAGTGGGTACTTGGATTAGTTCCACCTTTGGGGTATTGTGAATAATGCTGCTTTGAACATGAGTATACAGCTCTCTGTTCCAGTCCTTCCTTTCACTTTTCTTGGGTATATTACCAGAAGTGAAACTGCTGGATTATATAATTCTGTTTTAGTTTTTTGAGCAATTGCCTTACTGTTTTGTACAGTCTGCACCATTTTGCATTCCTATCAGCAGTGTACAAGATTCCAGTTTCTCCACGTTCTTGCCAATACTTACTTATTTATTTTAGCCATCCTATTGGGTGTGAAGTTGTATCTCTTTATGGTTTTCATTTGCATTTTCCTAATGATTAGTGATGTGGAACATCTTTTCATGTGTTTGCTGAACATTTGTAGATCTTCTTTGGAGAAATGTCTGTTCAAGTCCTATGGTCATTTTTATTTGGATTGTTTGGGTTTTTTCTTATTGAGTTATAGGAGTTAGTGTGTGTGGTTTTTTGGTACATGTTGTTTTGTTTTGCTGGTTGGTTGGTTGGTTGGTGGCCACACTGCACAGCTTGTGGAATCTTAGTTCCCCAACCAGGGATTGAACCCAGGCCCTTGGCGGTGAGAGTGTGGAGTTCTAACCACTAGTCCACCAGGGAATTCCCAGGAGTCAGTGTTTAATTGTTCCTGCAGTTAATGGCTTCATCAGCTTCTGCTTCTAGTAAGCTGATCTTGGCTGTGATTCTCTGTATTCACCTGTTTTGGGGGTGGCAGTTTTCTCTGATGGATCTAAGACAAAGACAAGTCATTGATTTTCAGTCATTGATTTTTTGTTGTTGTTGTGAAGATGGAAATGATGACTTCTAATCTTTTGTGTGTTGGTGCTATAGTTAATGTCCAGAGTGGTATTTTTAAGTACAAATCTGATTTTATCCCCTTCCCTATCACCCCCACTTCAGTAGTTCTTCATTTAACAATTGGTAAAATTGATATTTAAGATTATCTTCCAAGGGTTTGCATGTTCTAATCCGTGACTTTTTTTTTAAATAAATTTATTTATTTTTTATTTTTGGCTGAGTTGGGTCTTCGTTGCTGCACACAGGCTTTCTCTAGTTGTGGCGAGTGGGGGCTCCTCTTTATTGCAATGCGCGAGCTTCTCATTGCGGTGGCTTCTCTTGTTGCGAAGCATGGGCCGTAGGCGCGCAGGCTTCAGTAGCTCTGGCATGAGGGCTCGGTAGTTGTGGCTCACGGGCTCTAGAGCTCAGGCTCAGTAGTTGTGGCACACAGGCTTAGTTGCTCCGCAGCATGTGGGATCTTCCCAGACCAGGGTTTGAAGCCATGTCCCCTGCATTGGCAGGTGGATTCTTAACCACTGAGCCACCAGGGAAGCCCCTAATCCATGACTTCTTACCTCTTCAGAATTCAGCTCACTTTATGCTTGTTTTTCCCCACAGAAACTCTTTGTTTGTCCTCTTCCTTCTACCTGTATTGCTTCTCATAATCCATCTTCCACCCTTTACCAAGTAAACACACATTCTTTTGAATTTTAGTTCAGACATCCCTTCCTTGGGGAAGCTTTGCCTGACCTCCCTGACAAGGTCAAATTCTCTCACTTTTATTATCTTACAGCACCTTGTTACCACTCCTTTATGTTGTTTCACAGTTACAATGTTAACTTTGAAGTTATTTAATTAATGGCTATTTCTCTGACTAGACTGTAAGCTCTGTGAGGGCAAGAACAATGTCTCTCTTGACTTAACATTGTATATCCAGAGCTTCGCACAGTATTAGCATGTATTAGGTGGCTCATTAAATACTTGTTGAATGAATTAATAAACCTTTTTAGAGGGCAAATTTTCAGTATCTATAAAAATGTTAGGTATATATATCTCTGATCCCTCGATTCTACCTGTAGAAATTTATCCTGAAGCTATAGTTATACAACCAGATGAAAGTTAAATATACAAGGATGTTATTCATAGCATTGTTTGAAATAATGGAAACCTGGAAAAAGTTAAAAATATGTCGGTGTATGAGTAGTGGTTAGATACCTTATGGCATTTAAAAACAGAGTAACTGCTGTTGTTATAAATAATAAGGGCATCTATATATTGGCATTCAGAACATACTATATTATTAAGTGAATATGACAAGTTACACAATAGAGTGTATAGTATATTCTCAATTTTTGTTTAAAAGTGTTTTCCATGTGTTATATATAAGAAGTTATGGGGCTTCCCTGGTGGCGCAGTGGTTGAGCGTCCGCCTGCCGATGCAGGGGACACGGGTTCGTGCCCCGGTCCGGGAAGATCCCACATGCCGCGGAGCGGCTAGGCCCGTGAGCAATGGCCGCTGAGCCTGCGCGTCCAGGGCCTGTGCTCCGCAACGGGAGAGGCCACAACAGTGAGAGGCCCGCGTACTGCAAAAAAAAGAAGTTATGGACACCGAACTCTTTACGGTAGTTACAACGGCAGAGAGGGGGAGAGGAACAGGAAACAGGATAAGGAAAGGAACAGGATAAAAACCTTTATACAGTAATACCTCTATATTTCTAAATTAAAGTTTAGAGAATCAGATTGAAAGCTATAAGTATACTGTGATTATAACTGCATTAAAATAATGCAAATGAGAACCTTATGGAAGAGAGTACAATTAAATACTAATAAGGGTTTATATATGATATTTTTCTCTGGTTTTTCGGTTATTGTGGTTATACTATTTTCGTGAAGACAAAAGTATGCTTCCTTATATATGAAGAAAACTGGAAAAAATTATCACTAAATACTTAAGCTAATCTTCAAGGCAGTAAGTATACTTTATTTTTTAGGATTATTTTTCATATTTTATAGTTGTATATTGTAGAACACAGTTTTCACAAATGCTGGAAACAGTTCATTCAAAAGATCTGGTTTATTTTAATTGGCTAGATATCAAGTTAAAACATTTAAGATAGACAGTATATTACTAATTGCACTCTTTTTTTTTTTTTTTTTAATTTTGGTGCACTTGGTCTTCATTGCAGCGTGAGGGCTTCTCCAGTTGTGGCCTGCAGACGCAGGCTCCAGAGCACATGGGCTCAGTAGTTGCGGCGCACAGGATTAGTTGCTGCACGGGATCTTAGTTCCTCCACCAGGGATCGAACCTGCGTCCCTGCATTGGAAGGCGTATTCTTAACCACTGGACCACCAGGGAAGTCCCACTAATTGCACTCTTGAATGCCCTCAAAACTCTGCACATTTATATAATCAAATAAGGCAGTATAGGGAATTCCCTGGCGGTCCAGTGGTTAGGATCCGCGCTCTCACTGCAGAGGGCTCAGGTTCAGTCCCCAGTCGGTGAATTAAAATCCCACAAGCCGCACAGCATGGCTGGAAAAAAAAAAAAAAATAAAGGCAGTATACTTTAAATTTTAATAGCATTGTTTTAGTATTGGTATAAGTTTTGGTATCCTGTAATACAGTGGTGTATTTCACAAGGGGAAACATACATAGCAGCTTAATTTTCAGTAAAATTTGCCTTTTTATAGCCAGAGGTATTTGTATTTGTTCCACAGCGGAGGTGAAACGTGTTGGAGATACACTTTTGGGTATGGCTACACAGTGTGTTCAAGTCAAGAATGTAATAAAAACATCCCCTCAAACTCTCTCAAACCTGTGCCTAAAGATAAATGTTAAACTTGGAGGGATCAATAATATTCTTGTACCTCATCAAAGGTAAGATAAGCTAATCACCTAATAAAATATTAATTTTTCTCTGTATTGCCATATCTAACACCTGTGTAAGAGACAGCTTTGATGATTCCTGCCAAGGGAGATAAGTAGACATTTTGGCAAAAACTTAAGAGTTTTGATTGGCAAAATTTACAAGATTTTTTTATGAAAAATCCCCTCCCATCTCCATTTTCATTTAATATGCAAAGTACCTCGTCCCTGGCTAGAAAGTATTGAGAATTTTATTTATTTTTCACTGGAGAGCCCAGCTTGAAGAACTTTCTCATTGTTTGGTAGTCATCTTCAAGCTGGTGTCATGAGGCAACTCACTCACCTAGAAAGTGAGGGAAGCCTTTCTTCCCTCCTTTAGGGGCTTTGGGTGGAGTTGGATGGGGGGGCATGTCAATTAAGTAAATCAATTAAGGAAGCCATATCAACTCCTGGTGGAGTCAGTGGGACAACAGATGTTACTGTTATATCACCATCATGTCTAAGAGCTCTTAGGAAGTATGACACGTAATGATCTAGAAATAGGGTGATGGGGAAGAGGCTGTTATTTGGAGAATTGAACAACAGGTTTCCTTTTAATAGTTGAAGCAACTAGGGCTCTAAAAAATTAAATATCTTGTTGACACAGAAGCTCTTTTTTTCCTGTTTTTCCATACTGCCTCTATTTCCCATCCCTATTAAATATGAGATTCATAAATGACATGAATATAGAAATTTATCAACAACTCCAAGAACTAAGAGTCATTTGAATCTTAAAGGATACAGTTTTAAAATAAAATGAACTGCTAGCTACTTTATGACTATTAAATGTATGTTACTCAAATTTTATACTTTTGGTCAGAGGCGGGGGAGTAGTAGAGTCCCATAATCCCTTCCAATGTGGTTTAATGATTCTTTATCTCCTTGAGAGATTACATTGGCTTAAAATGTAAGTAGGTTAAAGAATTATTGATACAAATCAGTGGATTAATATGAAGAAGTTTATCATTTTATGCCTATTAAGAATGCTAGCAGCAGTTGACCTTTTCAACCACCAGCACCGCTGCTTAAGGCAGAAAACTGCTCTGAATACTTCTCTTACTAGAGATTCATGATTTAAGAGAATAAAGCTGTCAGTAGTTCAAGCCTATGAAGTTGTCTCTAATGGACCTCCTCTGTGCTATGCCAGCAACTTGCAGTTGTGTGAAATAGGTAAAAGAATAATGAAAAAAATGATCTAACTCTTTTTAAAACTGTGTTTAAGACCTTCTGTGTTCCAGCAACCAGTGATCTTTTTGGGAGCAGATGTCACTCATCCACCAGCTGGTGATGGGAAGAAGCCTTCTATTGCTGCTGTGCGTATCTTTAGACAGGTTTATCTTATCTAAAGTTTAGACAAAGATCAACATTTTGGTTTTAACTTTTTGAATTTTAATTACATTTTCTTTGAAACCAACTTTTATAAATACAAAGTTTAAAAAATATGTTTATAAAGTTTTATAAAGATACATATCTATATGTAGATCTATGCAGAGCCAACTTTCAGATGTTCTTTGGGTTTTTGAAAAGAATGATTATTCTCTGGTTTGGAGGCTGCAAGTTCTGTATATATCTATTAAATCAAGTTTATTAATTATATTACTCAACTCTTCTGTATCCTACTTTAATTTGTCTGTTTGACCTCTCCATGGTTGTTTATTTTCAGTTACTTTTTGTAATTCAGAGTTTGTTTATATATTTCAGTAGTGTCTTTGTTACAGAAAGATGCATTACATATAAGTTTGCTGGATTGCAATTTTTTCAGTATAAAATATCTCATCTTTGTCCAGTTTTATACTTTGCACTTGAATTCTTTATTACTGCTCCTCTTACTTTTAACATCTGCCTGTTCTATCTTTTGCCCACCTTTATATTTGTAACCTTTCTGTGTCAGTTCAAAAGTGTATTTCTTATAAATTTCATAAAGCCAGATGATATTTTACCCAACTTGAAAATTGCTTGACACACCACTGTAGAGCAATTATACTCCAATAAAGATGTTGAAAAAAAGAAAGAAAGAAAGAAAATTGCTTGATTTTAACAAATGCCAACATTTTGAAAATGTCAACATATTTTAGGCATACTTAATAAATTTCAGAAATTAAACTGTAAGACTTTTTATATATTTTTTCTATCATTCATTATAATCTTTACTTTTAAAAATCTGATAAATCTTAATCTTTCCTTGAAAATGATAGTAATATTAAATTTTTCACTTATTTTTCCAAACCTCTTTTCATTAATGAAGAAAATTGACTTTTATCTATTAATAAATTATATTTCCTTGTATTCTTTTTTTTTTTTTTTTTTTTGCGGTACGCGGGCCTCTCACTGTTGTGGCCTCTCCCGTTGCGGAGCAACAGGCTCCGGACGCGCAGGCTCAGTGGCCATGGCTCACGGGCCCAGCCGCTCCGCGGCATGTGGGATCCTCCCACACCGGGGCACGAACCCGTGTCCCCTGCATCGGCAGGCGGACTCTCAACCACTGCGCCACCAGGGAAGCCCTCCTTGTATTCTTAATGTTGTGCATAAATTGTGTACATTTCAAGTGTCCTAGAGGTAGTATTGAGCAATCTCTGATATTCATTAAAATGTTCCTAGAGAAGATAAAATAATACAAAATTTCTAAAGACTTACTTTGGATTTGCTATTTTAGGGTTGTTTTCCAAGGAAGTTTAAGCACATTTAAATTCTTTTGGACTTCTGGGTTGTCATTGTCCTTTTTTGCTAAATCCATTTCTACCAAATATTCACTTTCTTTTATAATTATCAGAGGTCTTGTAAATAGAATTTGATTATTTTTGCTATATATCTTCTATTCCCAAGAACTTAAAGACTAGTGTGAGAAACAATGTAAGTAATAAATGCCATATAGTATAATAGATACTACCATGATAGTGATGTAAATTAAAATTGCAAAAATCTGGTGTGTTGAGGAATTCCAAATGCAGGGAATTGGAATGTAGTATAGCAGACTGTGAGGCCTGTAAGATTTTGTAAGGCTTTTTTTGCCATCAGAGGGGGTATGGATTTATTTTTAGCAGTGGAAAAGAAATGGTCAGGTTCCTTTTTTTCTTTTTTTTACTTAGAGAAGATTTTAAAAAGCAGATACAATTCCATGTACCTAAAGAAGTAGACAAGTTGTAGCTCACTTTTTAAAAAACTCTTGGTTATTTTCTAATCTGATCTAAGACTGAAGAGAAATGTAAGAATTTTCCATATCTTGGTTTCTAATAAGATGTTTAAATTACTGACAGGAATTTAGGTACTCTTTTGAAATAGTGTGGTTTTACTTATTTATGTTTTAATTGATATATAATTGACATATAACATTATTTTAGTTTCAGGTGTATAACATAATTTGATATTCATATATATTGTGAAATGATCACTACAATAAGTCTAGTTAACATCTGTCACCATACATAGTTAACAAAAGTTTTTTCTTATGGGGAGAACTTTTTTTTTTTTTTTTTTGGCTGCTCTGGGTCTTAGTTGTGGCACACAGGATCTTTCCTGGTGGCGCATGGGCTCAGAGTGCGTGGGCTCTGTAGTTGCAGCGTGAGGGCTGTCTAGTTGTGGCACCTAGGCTTAGTTGCCCCAAGGCATGTTGGGATCTTATTTCCCTGACCAGGGATCAAACTGGCGTCCCCTGAATTGCAAGTGCTGAGAACTTTTAAGATTTACTCTCTTAGCAGTTTTCAAATATGCAGTACAGTATTAACTATAGTCACCATGCTGTACGTTACATCCCCATGGCTTATTTATTTTACATCTGGAAGTTTGTACCTTTTGAGCCATTTCACCCATACCCCACCCCTCTGGCAACCACCAGTCTGTTCTCTATATCTGTGAACTCAGTTGGGATTTTTTGTTTGTTTTTTGTTTTTAGATTCCACATATAAGTGGCATCATATGGTATTCGTCTGACTTATTTCACTTAACATAATGCCCTCAGGGTTCATTCATGTTGTCACAAATGGCAAGATTTCATTCTTTTTTATGGCCAAATGATACTCTATTGTATGTATGTGCCACATTTTCTTTATTCATTCATCCATCAATGGACACTTAGGTTGTTTCCACGTCTTGGCTGTGTAAATAATGCTGCAGTGAACATGGAGGTGCAGAGGTCCATTTTTGAAGCATGACTTTATTGTAGATACTACCCTGGAAGAAAGAGAAGCTGGAGGTAGAATAACCAGCTGGTTCTTGGTCCAGGCTCTGATCAGTGATGTGTGAATACTTTTAAATATTCTGGTTCCAGTGATCATGCTTCAGTAGATCTATGAGTGACTACAGTCAAGGAGAACTTAAACGTTCATGCTTCAGAGTTCCGTCTGCTCCAATCACATAACAGTATTAAGACACAGAGAGAAAAAATTAAGATAGCTACTCTCAAAACCAAGATTTAAAATTTATGAAGCATAAGAGTTCTTAAGGTAATGCCAAAGTCATCTTGAATATGGCTTCTGGGATAGTTTGCTAAACTGTAAGAGCTATAAAGAGAAATTAAGAGTTTGAATGGACCTTCTTTTTTATTTATCTCCTTCCTCTATGTACATCTCTTTGTCCTTCTATCCTTACTAATATTTAGGTTTACCAGCAACATCTGTAAATTAGAACCAAATTGTTAAATATAAAGTACAGCCTACTTATGGGAAAATAGTTTTTGACCCTAGACTGTGTCTTTTATTTTGTTCTTCACTGGAATTATCTATTTTTATTACTTTCAAAATGAACTGTGATAAATAGTTATGGTTATAATAAAATACAAATTTAAATGAAATCCTTTTCCTTCTTTTTTCAACTTTTTTATGGTAAAATTCATATTCATATAGTTTTGAATACCTTAATTTCTATGTTTTCTTTACTTTTTTCAACCTAGGTTGTAGGTAGTATGGATGCCCACCCAAGCAGATACTGTGCTACAGTAAGAGTTCAGAGACCCCGACAGGAGATCATCCAGGACCTTGCCTCCATGGTCCGAGAACTTCTCATTCAGTTTTATAAGTCAACTCGGTTCAAACCTACTCGTATCATCTTTTATCGGGATGGTGTTTCAGAGGGGCAGTTTAGGCAGGTTGGTTGCCTGGGATTCTCATCATACTGTGGTTAAATCAGATACTGTGTTTATAATATGGTGTCTAGTTCTGAAGTTAGAAGCCTTAATTGAGAGTTCCTAAAGTCAAATTTTGATACTTCCTTAGATTTTCCCTTTTAAAATATTTACTGGATATGTAAGCCTTGATCGCTAAGACCATGCTCTGATAATAGTTAAAATGGAATAGAGAAGTGTAATTAGCTGTGAGGTGATGAATTTAAGAAATTCTAAGTCTAAATCATTGTCTTACTTTGAAGTATGTGTAGGAGAACAACTGACTAGATCAAATCTTTCCATTTCATCTTCTCTAGGTATTATATTATGAACTACTAGCAATTCGAGAAGCCTGCATCAGTTTGGAGAAAGACTATCAACCTGGAATAACTTACATTGTAGTTCAGAAGAGACATCACACTCGATTATTTTGTGCTGATAGGACTGAAAGGGTAATCTTACATTTATTGTAATACTATTATAAGCAAAGGTTATCTAACATAGTTCATAGAGCACTTAACAAAGGCTCTCTGCCAACAGCAGAGTTTCTGATATATAGTAGTAGGTTACAGCAAAGCAGATTGATTATGAGTATAGGAGCATCAAAATAAGTTAATTTTTAACTTTCTAGAATTTCTAGTAACACTCCAAATGTTCAAAATCCCATTATACTTTTTTGTTGTTGTGAAGAAACTCATAGTTTTAAAAGTGTTCTTTTTATTCATATTTTCCTTAAATGTTCAGAAGAAAAAAGGTATGTTCTATTTTTTAAATATCTTGTAAAAATTAAAATTAATTTTACAAGCTAGGGACATTCTAGAGTGATTAGTGAAAATTCATGCAAACTAACTTTCATTTTCAGTGCTCTGCCCCCATCCTGTAAACCTTAGAGCAGAGAAATCTGAGGAGTACAAGGGTCAGTGTCCCCTTGGGAAAGAGGATCAATAGAAAAGACTGAAAAAGAAAGGAGTGTGTCTTGTCTTTGGTACATATTTGGTCTTTGATTACACTGGTTATGTAGCTTTGGGCAAGTAACTTAACATCTCTGTGCCGGTTTCTTTCTGAGCAAGGTTTGGATAATATTAATATTTGCCTTATTTGGGTTTTTGAAAGGGTTTTTTTTTTAAATTAAAATGTGTAGTGTACTTAGAACGGTGCTTAGGCACATGCTAAGCACTCAGTGGAGGTTACCTAGTTGTAGAGTGGTGGTAATGGTGGTAGTGATAGAGAAAAAGAGGGCATAATGGCAGGCACTGTTCTGGATATTTTTTATAAATTTAACTCATTTAACCCTCACAAACAACACTATGAGGTACTTATTATTATCCCCATTTTTCACAGTAGGAAACTGTGGCACATGGAGGTTAAATTGGTAGAGCTAGGACTCAAAATAGGCAATCTGGCTCCAGAGTATTCTTAATCACTGTCCTATACCACATCTCTAATAGCAGTAATGATAGTTTTACTTTGGCCTCCATGTTGTTAAAGACCTGTGCCCCAAATTACATTTCTGTACCTAGAAAACCGAAGGTTTCTTCAAAAGTTAGATCAGGAAAACCTAAGTTAGATTTAATGATTTCTTGCAATTGATGTTTAATTGTGCCTTTCCTTCATTTGTTTGCTTCTCTTTCATCTTTGCTCTAAATCTACTAATCATAATAGATGAGAGATAATTATAAATGAGGAAATAGGCACAGAGAGGAAAATACTGTGCCCTAGATTTCATGACTAGAAACTGGTGGAGCTCTGGTATGAACCCAGGCATTCTGCCGCCTCTCTAAATAGAATAAAACTTTTAAATGTATATTAATTAGGAGATTTGTGTGTTAAGAATAGGCATAACTTAGTAGTTTATGAACTGTTTTCTTTATTTTGTGATTTGGTGAAGCTAGCTGCTTGGTCCACACAGATATAACTCCAGCCACCACCTGGTAACAGTCCCTCACACAGCAGAAATAATGTCTGAGTCAGTAAAAGAGTCTCTGATTTGTTAGCCTTGTAAACCTCGACTTACAATTAATGATTTTAAATATGTTAGGGATAAGGAGGTAGAGGTAAGTATGTATATGCATTTAAAGTGTTTTATTAGGAGACTTTCATTATCAGGAGTTTCGAACTTTTTCATTTACATCATGTATTACTCAGAGAAAATCACGGTGTCTGTTTTCTTACAAGATGTTGAAACTGCTAATATAAAATAAAAGAAATAGGGCCTTTGCAGTCATTTCCATGTTTGACTCTCAGTTCTGCCCTTTATTGTATACTATTGGGTGAGTTATTTTGTATTCCTGAGCTGTAGATTCCCCCCAGACAAATGGGAATAATACCTAACTTGCAGGATTATGAGGATTAGAAATAAGGTATGTAAAGTACCTGGCATATAAATGGTTAACAAATGGTGACTCTAGTTGATGCTGTGGTCAGCATTCTTTCCCTCTAAAAATATAGGGTTCTCTGAGAAAAATGCTAATTTTCATGAAACTGCACATTCAAGAGTACCTGCTCTGCACAGACATCATAAATTGGAGCACTTAACGTAACTTTTTTTTAAAAAATTTTTAAAGTTTTCTACCCGTATTACGATCAACTACCAGCTAAGCATCAGTAGAAACTAATAACTTTGTTATCAGCTTTCACTTTCAGCAACATTTAAGAATAGGAACTAGGACTAGAATAAGGTCTGCTCTTAATGCCTGCTTAAGTAATATTTCAAGCCGAAAATAGTGAAACATGGGATCAGCCTATGTATTTATATCTTTTTAAAAGTGCTTTCAGACACATTCTTTACCTTTGTCTTGTTTGTTTAAACTTTGACCAAACAATCTAGGTCGGAAGAAGTGGCAATATCCCAGCTGGAACAACAGTTGATACAGACATTACACACCCATATGAGTTTGATTTTTACCTCTGTAGCCATGCTGGAATACAGGTAAGCCTATACTTTGGGTGAAATGTTTTTATTCAGGAACTTCTGTTCTTAGGCATATTTTTTAAATCTCAGAAAAGAGAGAAAGAAATATTCTTCTCTACACGTCAGATTGTTTCCACGTGAAATTAGAATGAAACTTTCAGTAACTAAATCATATCCCCTTTCTCACCTTGAGAGGGACTTATTTCTACGAAAGTACCAGAATATAAGTGTTTTAATAGAAGGCATCTCCCTAACTATGTCCTTAATTTAATGCAAAACTTCAAAAAACTCTAAAATACCTGATTGTTCCTTTGATATATTCTTTTTGATAATAATACTTCATAGAAAACTTTGACACTTACTGGCAGATATTGAGCATGTGAAAGAGTTCAGTTGTAGAATTACAGCTTTAAGTTTCAGTTAAATAATTCTAAGTCTTTTCTTATTTTTCAGAAAATCTTTTTGTTCATTTGTTAGCTATACTTAGTAAAACATAAGCTGTAATTCAGAGCTTCTCAAACTTTCCAGCAGCAGAGAGTGAATCCACATTCTCAGGATACCTGAGAGAATGTAGCCCAAAACTATTTTAGTTTACTTGCCATTGATTAAAATAGAAATTTCAGGAAGATGAACCTAACTGTATATCTGAATCTTAAAGCTTTATATGTCCCACATACACTAACCCCAGTTTCACTCTTAGGGCTTTAAAATTATTGTCCTACTCATTTATATATGTTCTTATAACTGCTTCTGTTTACAGTCAATGTGGTACATTTTCATGGTGGGTGGTAACAGTCAGCAAAACAAAGTTAAAAGTACCTTCTGAGATAAAATCTATTATCATTCGAGTACATATTTTAACCTTAAGTTTCTCTCCATGTATCCCAAGGAACCCTACTGCTATGACTTTTTAGTTAATATAATGGAGGGGGAAAAAAGGTTCTCTATTCACATAAATTTTAGAAATGCTGGTCAAACAGATTGTTTTTTTACTATAGAACTTTTGGATACCATTGATATGCAAATGGTTGTTATGAATTTTCAAGACAGGACTGTTTCTCCAATGTATTTAACCAGAAACTTTAGGGACCAATATTTTGGGGGGACACCAAATTGAAACTTTGCTCTAGTCAGCAAATAACCAGGAATATTTCACAGGGACTTTCTGGGCTTTCTCTAGTTGCAGTGAGTGAGGGCTACTCTTCCTTGCAGTGTGCGGGCTTCTCATTGCCATGGCTTCTCTTGTTGCAGAGCACAGCCTCTAGGCGTGCAGGCTTCAGTAGTTGCAGCATGCAAGCTCGGTAGTTGCAGCACATGAGCCCTAGAGTGCACGAGCTTCAGTAGTTGCAGCGCATGGGCTCAGTAGTTGTGGCACACAGGCTCAGTAGTTGTGGCTCACGGGCTCTAGAGCACAGACTCAGTAGTTGTGGCACACAGGCTTAGTTGCTCCACGGCATGTGGGATCTTCCCAAACTGGGGATCGAACCCATGTCCCCTGCATTGGCAGGCAGATTCTTAACCACTGTGCCACCAGGGAGGTCCCCAAAGACCGTTCTTTACATGTCTTCCCAGCTTTATTAGACTTTTCTAACTTCTCTGAGATCAAAAGGAGGAGTCTTATTTTTTAACAGCTAAAATTAAAATCGACTCATTCCTAACCAGTATGAGATAATTTTTTTGTATCACTACTTTTAACTTTACCAGTGAACAACAGATCCTTTAACAACATTTTGGCCAAATTCCGTAACTTCTTGACATTTATGTTGGTCATATTGGTGTTTACAGCTTAGTTCCATTTCCTCCCCTCCCCATTTTATTTTGAGATAAAATTCCCATTCATTTTTAAAACTTAAATTTACAAATAAAATTAAAGCTTGGCTTTTCCCTTCTACCCTCCACCTGCCCAAGACAGGCTCTAGAGCTTTGGTCCCAGTGTTTTTGAGTAGGGGAGGGGACCATGGCCTGCCTCTGAGATACCTCCTTCCCCTCCTCCTCCTAGGACTCTAACTCATCTGGTACTGCTGACTGCCAGAATGTCAGTAGTGGGGAGATGACACAAGTCTTTCTCTAGTCCATTCTGATTCTTTCTAATCCCTTAGCCTCCATGGAGCTGAGAACCCTCAAAGGGCAGCAGTGTCCTTCTTTAGCCCCATCTGTGGTATAGACCCCTTCTTTAGGTTAGATATCGCATTGCATGGCTCCATGGCCCCTCCTTCTCTACTCAACTTCATTTTTTTAGACTCCCAGAACTGCTTCCAAGAGCTCTCATCGCTCTAGCTGTATGGAGTTGGGAGAGTGGGCCTATGGACTCTGAACTCAGGAATAATCCAGTTGGGGAATGAGATGGGATAGTCTCTCCCTTTCTAACAGGCTCTCATCTTCACAACTCATTCTCTTGGAGTGCCCCTTACATGTCTTTAGGGGAGAGAGAGTGCCTTTCCTCACAATTGAAATTCTGTATTTTCACAAAACTCTCAATCTCTTCCTATATTGAGAGGATAGGGGTAAGGTGAGAAGAGGCCAGAGCCCGGGATTTGATGGTAAGACCTGTCCTGAACTGTCTCCTCTCGGTGAGCCCTTGAGGGAGGGTAGCTGACTCCAAAGGTTGGTAGCTCTTCAGAATGTAAGATGCTTAGCACCTTTAGTCCCCTGCTTTGGACCTTAGTTGAAATTCTAGGACAGCGGGGAAAAAAAAAATCCTACTTACCATACTGTTAGAAACACATTAACCGGGTAGAGCATGTGACCCCTCTGACCTACCAAAGGAAATTCTTCTGAAGACATAAATGTACCTGTTGAGGAGTGGGCAGCATCCTAAATTATAACTTCCTAATATGAATCTCCCAAACTTCGAAGATGTCCTTCACTGTGATTTAACATTCCTTTGACTCCACTTTAATTAGCTCTCTCTACCATTTTCTTTGGGTTCCTAACTTGGTCTTTTGCCCCAACACTCAGCACATGACCCCTTCCTTTTTTCTCACTAAGAAATTACATTGTCAGTCATGCCTACTTTCTTCCCTCCTTTCCCACAGGAAAAAGGGTCAACCTGCAGAACTGTTCTCATTCGCTCTTGCCTGCCTTAAGTTGGCATTAGTTCACCAGTTACCCTCTTTCGTATATCTTCAGTCTCCTTTAAGCTTCTGATTCCATTCCCTTAGCTTATAGTTATCCCCATCCTAAAATACAGTTCCTTGCTCCTGCTGTTCTCCTTTAAGGTACTGTCTTTCTACCATTTGTCACCAAACTGTTGTTAAAAGGATAGCCTAAACACACTCACCAAAATGGCTAAAATTTTAAAAGACAAACAGTATTAAGGATATAGAGCAACTGGAACTCTTATACTCTCCTGGTAGGTGTGTAAATTAATGTGAACATTTTTTAAAATTGGCTGGCATTATCTACTAAACTTAAATATATGTATGCTCTATGACCAGGATTTCCACTCCAAGATAGCCAACAGAAATGCATATCTATGTTCACCAAAAGATAGTATGTTAATATTCATAGTAGCACTGGTCATAATGGTCAATACAAAAACTATCAGTACAAACAGTTCAAATGCCCATGATCAGCAGATTGGATAAATAACTATACAAATGTGATTTATACAACAGTAAGAATGATACAACAGTATGTATGAATTTCACAATGTCAAATCAAAGAAGCTAGACCCAAAGGGTACATACATTATAAACTTCAAAAACACGCAAAACTAATCTATGATGTTAAAAGTCAGGTTACAGGCAGCAGGGTGGCAGGTAGGGTAGTGACCCTGAGAGGGCACAAAGGGGCTTTGTGGTTGCAGTTAACGTTTAGTTTCTTGATTTGGGTGCTGGTTTCATGGGTATATTCTCTTTGTGAAAAATTCATCAGTCTACATGGATGGTACATGAATTTTTCTCTCTATATATTTACTTCTATAAAAAGTTTACATTAAGAACAAAAAAGACTACACTTACTTCCTCTTCAACTTACAGCAGACTGCCTTCTGCCCCACCGTTATTGCTCCTTGATCTCTGTAACTTCTGACTCTGTTATAATCATGCACTCATCAAAACCGTCTACCATTTGGCTTCCACTACACATTTTATCCTACCTGTCATCTTACCCTTCTGTTTTTTCTAGGTTTCGTTCTTCTTCCACCCACCTTTTTTTTTTTTTTTTTTTTTTTGCGGTACGTGGGCCTCTCACTGTTGTGGTCTCTCCCGTTGCGGAGCACGGGCTCCAGATGCGCTGGCAGGCTCAGCGGCCATGGCTCACGGGCCCAGCCGCTCTGCGGCACGTGGGATCCTCCCGGACCGGGGCACGAACCCGTGTCCCCTGCATCGGCAGGCAGACTCTCAACCACTGCTCCATCAGGGAAGCCCCCACCCACCTTTTAAAATTTTAAGTTCAGGGAATTCCCTGGCAGTCCAGTGGTTAGGACTCAGCTCTTTTACTGCCGTGGGCCTGGGTTCAGTCCCTGGTCAGGGAACTAAGATCCTGCAGGCTGTGCAGCACAGCCAAAAAGAAAAAAAATTTAAGTTCAAGTAATATTTATAACTTTGAAATCTCTTTTTACAGATACAACTTTTCTCCTGATTTCCAGATCTTGAAGTTATTTTTGATTGTACCCTCTCACCCGCCACCCTTATCTAATGGAATCCCTGAACTCTACAGAATCTATCTTCTTAGTCTAAGACCTATCTCTTAATCTTCTTTTTTCTTTTTTGGCTGTGTTGGGTCTTCGTTGCTGTGCGTGGGCTTTCTCTACTTGTGGCGAGCGGGGGCTACTCTTTGTTGCAATGCACGGACTTCTCATTGTCATGGCTTCTCTTGTTGTGCAGCGTGGGCTCTAGGTGCGCGGGCTCAATAGTTGTGGCTCACGGGCTCTAGTGCGTAGCCTCAGTAGTTGTGGCGCACAGGCTTAGTTGCTCCGTGGCATGTGGGATCTTCCCGGACCAGGGCTCGAACCCATGCCCCCTGCATTGGCAAGCGGATTCTTAACCACTGTGCCACCAGGGAAGCCCCTATCTCTTATTCTTATCCTCACCTCCCCTGCTTAGTTCAAGTTCTCATCATTACTTTCCTGTCCTGGGTGCCCTCATTTAGTCTGTTCTCATTAGATTAATTAAAACAGCTAAGATCCGGACTTCCCTGGGAGGAGGTAGTATTTGGTAGTAATTTGAACTTTATCCCCAAAATCTTGCACAGTGTCTGAAAAATGATAAATATTTGCTAACGTATGAGCTAACCTGTCTCTTTTCTCCTTTACCACTGCCATTTTCATACTTCATACATTCATCATCTCACACCAGCACTAGTGCAGCAGCCTCCTAATTGCTCCCCTTGCTTTTAGTCTCTTCCTGTTTTCTTTTTTTTTTTTTCATGGGGGTGGTGGTGGTGGTGTTTATTTAAAGTAAAAACAAAAACAGTTCACCCATTTCTCCCACCCCTGCCTCTGGCAACCACCAATCTGTTCTCTGTATCTTTGACCATGCTTTTTAAATTATTTTTCATTCATTCATTTTGATTCCAGATATATGGCATTTGTCTTTCTCTGTCTGACTTATTTTACTTAGCATAATGTCCATATATATATATATATATATCACAATTTATCTATTTATCCATCGAAAGACACTTAGGTTGTTTCCATATCTTAGCTATTGCAAATATTGCTGCAATGAACATAGTGATGCATACTTTTTGAATTAGTGTTTTTGTTTTCTTCAGATAAATACCCATAAATGGAACTGGTAGATCATATGGTATTTCTGTTTTTAATTTTTTGAGGAACCTCCAAACTGTTTTCCATAGTGGCTGCACCAATTTGCATTCTCACCAACGGTGTAGGAGGGTTCAAAAGAGAACTCTTATGCATTGTTGGTGGGAAAGTAAACTGGTGCAGCCACTATGGAAAACAGTATGGAGGTTCCTCAAAAAACTAAAAATAGAGTTGCCAAGACTTCCCTGGTGGTGCAGTGGTTAAGAATCTGCCTGCCAATGCAGGGGACATGGGTTCTAGCCCTGGTCCGGGAGATCCCACATTCCGCAGAGCAACTAAGCCCATGCACCACAACTACCAAGCCTGCATTCTAGAGTCTGCAAGCCACAACTACTGAGCCCACGTGCCACAACTACTGAAGCCTGCATGCCTAGAGCCCATGCTCCACAGCAAGAGATACCACCGCAATGAGAAGCCCTCACACAGCAACGAAGAGTAGCCCTGTTCACCGCATCTAGAGAAAGCCTGCATGCAGCAATGAAGACCCAATGCAGCCATAATTAATTAATTAGTTAATTAGTTAATTAATTAAAAAAATAATAATGAAAATAGAGTTGCTATATGATCCTGCAGTCCCACTCTTGGGCATATACCCAGAGAAAACTATAAATACAAAAGATACATGTGGGGGGCTTCCCTGGTGGTGCAGTGGTTAAGAATCCACGTGCCAATGCAGGGAACACGGATTCGAGCCCTGGTCTGGGAAGATCCCACATGCCGCAGAGCAACTAGGCCCGTGTGCCACAACTACTGAGCCTGCGCTCTAGAGCCTGTGAGCCACAACTACTGAAGCCCGCGTGCCTAGAGCCCGTGATCCGCAACAAGAGAAGCCACCACGAGAAGCACGTGCACCGCAACAAAGAGTAGCCCCTGCTCACCACAACTAAAGAAAGCCCACACACAGCAACAAAGACCCAAAGCAGCCAAAGATAGACAGACAGACAGATAGATAGGTAGATAGATAGGCAGATAGATAGATAGGTAGATAGATAAATTTTTTAAAAAGAAGGAAAGGAAGTGAGGGAATTCAGTAAAAAAAAAAAAAAAAAAAGGTACATGAGGGACTTCCCTGGTGGTACAGTGGTAAAGAATCTGCTTTCCAATGCAGGGGACATGGGTTCAATCCCTGGTCGGGGAACTAAGATCCCACATGCCGCAGGGCAACTAAGCCTGTGCACCACAACTATTGAGCTCTCACACCTCAATGAGAGAGCCTGCATGCCACAAACTACAGAGCCCATGCACTCTGGATCCTGTGCACCACAACTAGAGAAAGAAAAACCAGCATACCACAACTAGAGAGAAGCCCGTGTGCCACAACTAGAGAGAGAAAACCTGCACGCTGCAACAAAAGATCCCACATGCTTCAACTAAGACCCGACACAGCCAAAAAAGTAGAGAAAATAAATAAATTAAATAAATATATATTTTTTTAATTTATTTTTGCAGTACGCGGGCCTCTCACTGCTGTGGTCTCTCCCGTCGTGGAGCACAGGCTCTGGACGCCAAGGTTCAGCGGCCATGGCTCACGGGCCTAGCCGCTCCGTGGCATGTGGGATCTTCCCAGACCAGGGCACGAACCCGTGTCCCCTGCATCGGCAGGCAGACTCTCAACCACTGTGCCACCAGGGAAGCCCAATAAATATTTTTTTTAAAAAAAGAAGATACATGCACTCAAGTGTTCATTGCAGCACTATTTACAATAGCCAGGACATGGATACAACCTAAATGTCCATCAACAGATGAATGGATAAAGAAGATGTGGTATATATTACAATGGAATACTACTCAGCCATAAAAAAGAATGAAATAATGTTATTTGCAGCAACATGGATGGACCTAGAGATTATCCTACTAAGTCAAGTAAGTCAGAAAGAGAAAGACAAATACCATATGGTATCACTTAATGTGGAATCAAAAATATGACACAAATGAACTTATCTACAAAACAGGAACAGACTCACAGACATAGAAAACAGACTTGTGGTTGCTGGGGGTGGCAGGGGTGATGGATTGGGAGTTTGGGACTAGTAGATTCAAACTATTATATATAGAATGGATAAACAACAAGGCCCTACTGTATAGCACAGGGAACTATATTTAGTATCCTGTGATAAACCATAATGGAAAATAATATAAAAAAGAATGTATATATATGTATAACTGAATCACTTTGCTGTATACCAGAAACTAACACGACATTGTAAATCAACTATACTTCAATACAATAAATTTTTTTTTTAAAAAGTTCCCAGGGAATTCCCTGGCAGTCCAGTGGTTAGGACTTTCACGTTTCCACGCAGGGGGCACAAATTCAATCCCTGGAACTAAGATCCCGCATGCCCCACCATGTGCCCCCCCCCCAAAAAAAAAAAGTTCCCTTTTCTGTCATCACTAACACTTGTCATTTCTAATCTTTCGGATAATAGCCATTCCAACAGGTATGAGGTGATATCACGTTGTGATTTTGATTTGCATTTCCCTGATGATTAATGATGTTAACCTTTTTTTCATGTGCCTGTTGACCATCTGTATGTCTTCTTTGGAAAAATGTCTATTCAGATCTGCCCGTTTTTCAACTGGATTTTTTTCTTTTGCTGTGAATTTTATGAATTCTTTATATATTTTGGATATTAACCCCTTATCAGATACATGATTTGCAAATATTTTCTCCCATTTAGTAGGTTGCCTTTTTGTTTTCCTGATGGCTTCCTTTGCTGTGCAGAAGCTTTTTAATTTGGTGTAATCCTACTTGTTTATTTTTGGTTTTGTTGCTTTTGCTTTTGGTGTCAGATCAGAAAAAATCATCACCAAGACCTATGTCAAGGAGCTTATTGCCTATGTTTTCTTTCAGGAGTTTTATGGTTTCAGGTCTTACATTTAAGTCTTTAAACCATTTTGAGTTAATTTTAGTGTATAGTGTATGGTATAAGATAGCGCTCCATTTTCATTCTTTGCATGTGGCTGTCCAGTTTTCCCAACCCCATTTATTGAAGAGACTGTCCTCTCCCCATTGTAAGCTCTTGCCTCCTTTGTCATAAATTAATTGATCATATATGCATGGTTTATTTCTGGGCTCTATTCTGATCCACTGATCTATCTATGTGCCTGTTTTTACCATACTGTTTAATTAGTATAGCTTTATAATATACAGTCCCCAACATATGATAGTTTGACTATTTTTTGACTTTACAGTGGTGCAGAAGTGATATGCATTCAGTAGAAACTGTACTTCAAATTTTGATCTTTTCCCCAGCTAGTGTCGTACAGTACAATACTCTCATGATGCTGGGCAGCAGCAGCAAGCCACAGCTGCCAAGCAGTCACATGATCACAAGGGTAAAAAACTGATATACTTACAACCATTCTGCACCCATATAGCCATTCTGTTTTTCACTTTCAGTACAGTATTCAATAAATTACATGAGGTATTTAACACTTTATTGTAAAATAAGCTTTGTGTTAGATGATTTTGCCCAACTATTGGCTAACATAAGTGTTCTGAACACGTTTGAGTTAGGCTAGGCTAAGCTGTGAGGTTCGATAGGTTAGGTATATTAAATGCATTTTGACTTAGGATATCGTCAACTTAAAATGGGTTTATTGGAACATAACCCCATCGTAAGTCAACGAAGATCTGTATAATATTTTATTTCTTTTTCTTGGCTAATTTCACTGGCTAGGACTTTCAATAACTATGTTAAATAAAAGTGGTGAGAGTGGGCATCTTTGTCTTGTTCCTGATCTTAGAGTATGATTGAGTATGATGTTAGCTGTGGGCTTGTCATATATGGCCTTTATTATGTTGAAGTACGTTCCCTCTGTACCCACATTGTTGACAGTCTTTATTATAAATACTCAAATGCTTTTTCTGCTTCTATTGAGATGATCATATGATTTTTATCCTTCATTTTGTTAATGGGGTGTATCACATTGATTGATTTGCAGATGTTGACCCATCCTTACATCCTAGAATAAATCCCCCTTAATCATGGTTTATGATCCTTTTAATGTGTTGTTGAAGTTGGTTTGCTAATATTTTGTCGAGGATTTTTGCATCTATGTTCATGAGGGATATCGGCCTGTAATTCTTTTCTTGAGGCATCCTTGTCTGGTTTTGGTATCAATGTAATGCTAGCCTTGTAAAATGAGTTTGGAAGAGTTCCCTCCTCTTCTATTTTTTGGAAGTTTGAGAAGGATTGGTATTAATTCTTCTTTGAATGTTTGGTAAAATTCACCAGTAAAGCTGTCTGGTCCTGGACTTTTATTTGTTGGGAAGCTTTTGATTACTGATTCAATCACTAGTAATAGGTCTGTTCAGATTTTCTATTTTTTGCTTCATCATGATTCTGTTTCTAACGCATCCTCCATATTACTGCTGATGCTACTTTTATAAAACCCCCAATCTTATCACACCCAAAACCTCTCCTGTTAAAAAAAAGCTGCGCAGTGCTTTCCCTGCTGCCTACAAGTGAAAGTTCAAATTCCTAAGCATGTCATTCAGTCTGATTCCAAATGTTCATTTCAATTTCATCTTTTTCCCCTCATGCCCCATATTCTATTCATCCTAGTCTATTAGCTGTTCCCCAAATGTGCCATGAAATTTTATGCCCCCGTGCTTTTGTTAAGGCTGTTCATTCTCTCCAGTGTCTCCTCACCCTACCCATCCCATAATGGCCAAATCTCACTCATTCCCCTCTTGGTGAAGAACCCCCAGGGCTCACCCTCACAATTACTTCCTTTGGTATTCTCATATAGGACTAAGTACCAGTAGTACTATAGCCATTTATTAGTTGTTTTATAATTACATATGTTCCATTTCCTCTACTCCTCTACTGAATTATGTTTCCATTGTTTTGACATTGTTTCCTTTGTTTTTCTTTGAATTCACAGTCCCTAGCATAGTGACTAATACATAGGAGCTCAACTAATGTTCTTGTTTTTTTATTATGGTAAAAAACACATAACATACAATGTACCATTTTAACCATTTTTAAATATACAGTTCTGTGACATTAAGTAATTCACATTATTCTGCAGTCATACCACCTTCTATCTATGGAACTTTTTCATCTTCCCTGATACTCTGTACTCATTAAACACTGACTCCCCATTCCCACATCCCCGCAACCCATGGTGATCACCATTCTACTTTCTGTCTCTATGAACTCGACTACTTCAGGTAGCTCATGTAAGCGAATTGTACAATATTTGTCCTTTTGTGACTGGTTTATTTCACTTAGCAGAACATCATCAAGGTTCATCCATGTTGTAGTATGTGGCAGATTTTTCTTCCTTTTTAAGACTGAATAGTATTCCGTTATATATATATATACACACACCACCTTTTATTATACATTCATCCATCAGTGGATACTTGGATTGTGTCCACCTTCTGGCTATTGTGAATAATGCTGCTTTGAACCTAGGTTTGCAAATATCTGTTCGAGTCCCTGTTTTTACTTCTTTGGGATATATACCCAAAATCAACTAAATGTTTTTTTATTGATTATTAAATTAGGATATATTTTGCTAATGTACAAAGCTTGTTTTTTCACTTAACTTAGTCTGTGGTGAATATTTATTTAAAAGTTTAGAAATCAGCAGAATATTCTGTTGCCTTCTGTAGGGTACCAGCCGTCCTTCACACTATCATGTTTTATGGGATGATAACTGCTTTACTGCAGATGAACTTCAACTGCTAACTTACCAGCTCTGCCACACTTACGTGCGCTGCACACGATCTGTTTCTATACCTGCACCAGCGTATTATGCTCACCTGGTAGCATTTAGAGCCAGATATCATCTTGTGGACAAAGAACATGACAGGTAATATAAAAGCATAACAAGTACAGATTCTCACCCAAATCCAAGTATGCGCTGTGTGTTAGAATTTTCGTGGGAAATTTCTTTAAGTGTTTACATGTAAGTAGGTGCCTCTGTCTTTGCCATAAAGTACTGCCATTTAGAATTAAAGTTCCACAGGCTGTTAGAAGAGTCAGTGATCCAAATGAAAAGCTATGATAGAACTGACTGCCCAAGATGAGGGTTCCTATTAAAATGTGCAGTCTGGGCTTATTAGTAATAGTGTGATATAGTGGTTTTGTTGCTTTACCAGATTAATTCAAGGGAGAGATTATTGGTAGTAAAAGTGATATATACAGACAAAATTATAGGATGTCTTGGATTTACTTCTAAATAGTCCTGGAGAGGTGAGAGATGTAAAACAGAATTGGCCTTGAGTTAATAATTATTGAAACTGGATGATGGACATGTAGGAGTTCATTATACTGGCCTCTTATTTGTTTTTTAATTTTTTAAACATTTTCTACAAATAATTTTTTTCAGAATTTTTACACAGAATAGGGTTTGGTTTTGTGTTCACTGCCACTTTTCTTACAGTGCTGAAGGAAGTCACGTTTCAGGACAGAGCAATGGACGAGATCCACAGGCTCTTGCCAAGGCTGTACAGATTCACCAAGATACCTTACGCACAATGTACTTTGCTTAAAAAGTCTCAGAATATTCTCTGAGAGGAAGAACTGGAAGATGAATCAACATACAACTTATGTTTCCAGTGGAGTCAGCTGAGTGGGGATGCCTCCAGCCATACAGAAACCAACACTGTGTGGGGGCCAGGGTATGATCTTTATGTTGATACAAGGAAGATTGTTTACTTCATCAAGGAACACAGCACCATTATGCAATATGAAACCAGCCAACTGCTTTTTTGTGCGGTCTCCTGTAGGAAGTATCGCGATCATTTTGTTTTCACTTTCTTGTAGTCTAACCCTTTTAATGCCTTTACCTCAAGTTGCTTGGCAGCACAACTCTTTGCAAAAAAAAAAAGTAAAGAAAAAGTAAATGATGGTTTTTTAAAAAACACACCTATATGAATAATCAAAGTGATTGTTCACAATTATGTGTGCAAAAAATGTGCATTCATGTATTCTTGTAAAAGTTATCTGTATATTTTACTTATATACATGCATACTGCATATGCATATATATCTGTATCTATACTGATAATAGATATATATGTATCTCTGTATATATTTTATAGTTCATTCCATTGGGGAACTTTCTTTCCCTTTTATTATCCTCCCACCACCACTATGATTTCTCTCTCTACCGCCCTTGCCTTCATCACCTACATTTGTTTTTCCCTGATGCTACCAGTAACATTCAGATGTTCATGTATCTGGTTCATTTGAATATAAAGCATGGCAAACTAGATTTTTATTTTGCACGCCCTACTCCTGTCTTGTCTCATACATAATTCTGAGTCCTCAACTCTTGGTATTGCTTTCTTAAACTATATATATATATATATATATATATATATATATATACACACACACATATATATATAAAAAATATGTTTTTGTGAGAGTGAATGTCTGCCCCCTCCTGCTCTCAACTTACATTTGCCATTTGTGCAATGTGTACATAAGCAGTAGCAACCCAAACTATTCTTTTTCTTTAGTGAGTTTGTTAAAGCTGCTATAAATATATTAAAAAAAAAAAACACAACTTTGTCAGAAGTTGTAACTCTCTATATAAGTGATATGTATTCTAAAGTCTTCTGTTTCTATGTGTTATACATGGAAATCCCTTAAAACTTTTATAAAGGGTAAATATTTTAAATGATTGGAACTGTGTAGGGTTGAGGCCTCTGAAATTGGGTGGAGAGAAGGGATTGTGGAGGGTTTTTTGGGTTTTTTTTTACTAGTTTATTTGCTGCCTCTCATACCTTAATGTGATTTTCATATATATATATTTTTATATATATGTGTGTTGTATATATATAAACATATATGTATGTGTTTTGAAGTATAGCTTCCTTTTCTTTTATATTTATTAGAATAGTGCTTTAATAATTATAGAATCATATTGGCAACATCTTTTATAGAAATATAATCATGTTTATTTTAAGAACTGACAACTTGTTTTTGCTCTCTTTTAGTGCAATAAGCAGTTTTAAAAGAAAGCTGTGTCTGTTTGACATCTTTACCACAGATAGTGGGAGAAACAGGCACCTCCATAATTTTAAAAGGGCAAAGTATATAGCCTTAATTTCAGAAGGAAAGTTTTGTAATTTTCAAGTTTAAAGCATGTCTTATAAAAATCATAATGAAAATGAAGGAAGTTAAATTTCCTAAATGAGTATTGACCTTGAATATTAGAAATAAAGTTGAAGAACTTTGATTTAAGTAATGACAGCGACTAGCTTTAGATTTAGAAGATATTTAAATTCTTTGAAAATAGATCATGTTTATTGAAAAATCATACTGGTAAGGTGCCCATTTTCACTTACTAACATGAGTCAGGAAAATATAAAATGATATTTTAAAAACTTTTTTTGCTAATTCATCACCAGTGTAACTTTCCTTTTAAAATTAGGGTGATGGTGACAAAGGAAGTTAGGACTTTGAGCATTTGAAATGAGTTAAATCACTGAAATATTGAAAAAAGTTTTGCAAAACTTTTGTTTTATTGACTTCACTTTAAGATATTAAAAAATACTATAAAGCTGTCAAAACCAAGTTTATCAGTAACCTTGGATTCAGGGGAGCTTTGCACTTTGTAACTCATGAAAATAGCATTTTAATTTTTTTTTTTTTTTTTTTGCACTGGTTCAGAGTATAGATATTACAGATTGTTTCCAGTGGGCATTGTTGTTAACCTTTCAGAATTCCATCTGCACATGAAAACAAATGGATTAGCTCTTTAGTTCTCTCTTACCTATAATCCACACTTATTGCCAATTTACTGTATTTTGAGCCTAAAATCTGAGCCCATATCCTCCAACAGGTATGAAATCTTTTGTCCCTCTGCCAGAAAACTAAGAAAGTACTGTATTTTGTATGTTTATTATATTGAAGTGTCTGAAATGCAATTTACAACACTGTTTTAAAGCTCTTTACATAAGGTAATGTTTGTGTAGTGTATACATTTTTCTCCCAACCCTCCCCCCTCCTCCAAAAAATTTCTATAAAGAGTGTATTTTTTTTACATTGAAATTTCACTGAATATAGGCAAGAGCATAGGCAAGAGAAGAAAATAGTATATCCTAGGTGGTAAAAACCTGATGGCGTATGTTTGCTCAGTATGAGTAAAACATCTTCCTTTATCAGTGGGAGCTGTACAGATTGACGTGGAAAACGTTAGAGCCCAGGGAAGAACTGTAGATAACCTTTCCCTATTTACCTGCTTTACCTAATTTTCAGTCACTTAATCTCACATGTGCTAAAGTAAAGCCTATAATTTAAAACTATTTAGAAGGACTTTTACAGAGGAAAAAAATTTTTTTTAATATAAAGCTTTACATTTGAAGTGAGTTCTTTTTAGGGTGCTCTTAGAGTTTCAACATTGCTAGTTTAAAGTTGGTTAACTTGAAAGAATATGTATAGTATATTCTATTTTGCTTACTAACAAATTGGTATATCAAACTCAATTATAAGAAACTTTGTGCTTAGAACTTTAAGGTAAATACTAAGTGGCAAATATTTTTTGAAATTTGTTTCGTTATTATACTTCTGGCGTAGAATTGCTGATCTTTTTTTATTTAAAAAAAAAAAAAAAGGTTGTTTTGAGTTTAATGGTCATGAAACTCAACAGTGACCTTTCTGTTCCTGCCCTTGCTCACTAACTATACAGTGAATGCTAAATTTCTGTCTGCTGTTTTCTGTGATATAAGAGTGACTTTAAAATGTCAGTCCGAGCAACTGGTATAATAGATTTTCATGTGAAGCAGAATTGGGAGTTTAATGTATATTCTGGATGGCAAATGTGTAAAGTGCTGATACATGTTTTATATTACAGTATCACGTTACTGGCATTGAGGACCATGCATTTATAATACCGTAGCTGCTATATTTATTTAATGAAGTAGAGTCTGACAGTTACTGCACTTAACAGTAAGGAAATGAGCAGGATTCAAGGCTAGTGTTAGACTTTTTTTTTTTTCCTAAATAAGATTTAAGAACATGAAATATCAAGGTAACAAAGGGTGCTGCCAATTTAGTTTCAATTTAATATCAGGATACTCTTTCTTTGTTTTAGAAATGTGGATTTTTACTTTAGCAGTTTTGGAAAAGGGTACCTCAGCCTCCTCAGTACTGGTTTTTAGCATATTTTTCACAGGAGTACAGGTGCCCTTTATTTTTTTCTTAATATTTACCTTTAAACAAGTTTCTCAGAAAAAGTACTCTGTAGAAATCTTCCTGTTTGTAACCTATTAATTTATTTATCTTCCTACAAGAGAGTCTAGGTGGGATTCTAGTAGGAATGTACTGGGTGTTTTAGAAGGCACTTGATAAAGATTCATCTCTACTTTCTAGCATGGAGACTTCTAGCCCTCTAAACACCTATACTGGTTTTCCAAACTAGGTTCTCTGATGACCCACCACTGCCTAAAGTTTACTTATATATTCTCTAATGGATTTTAGTATGACAGACCCCATGACAGGCTTAGTCATGACAGACTTAAAAGTAAGACTAAGGAGATAGAAGCTGAGTTGCCATTCAGTAAAAACGGCTGGCTGAGGATCTCAACGTTTAAGGAAAAGGTGAACACTCAGAGTGCCAGTAATCAGTCTGAAGGATCTATTATTGATGGATTATAGACCAGGAATTAGAGACTCTTATTCAAGGAATTTGGTGGGTGTTTGATTCAGAGGCCAACATGAATTTGCCATGGGTGGTGATTTTTATGAAATCTGTGAAGCTAGCCACTTGGATTCAGCTAGAATATTTTGTAGTCTTACTGTTAAAACTTGATAGTGATGTTTTGCCAAGAAGCTTAACTGACAGCTCGGGATAAATTTTATTCAGTATCATTAAGCCTGGGTTAAATATTTATTTAACTCATCCTCTTAGATGTTCTCCTACTGAATAGTTTTTAAAGACAAGTTGCCCCTAACAGTAACTTGCTACTTAAATTATCTTTTATGAGTTATCAGTCAAGCTGCAAAAGGACACCATTGAACTGGCATCTTTATTTTGGCTTTTTTAATCCTTTTCATTCTTTTTGAGAATTCATGGATGTGTTAAAGCTTCAATAATAATACCTGGGAGACTTTATCAAGTGAGGCCTTTGTGAGTGGCGGTATAACCCTGACTCTAAAGTCTGTCTTTATTTTCCTTTTTCCCTCTCATTTGATCATATAAAGCACTTTGTGATTCTACAGGAGTCGAAAAACAAGCCAAGAATAATGTGTAAAATCAGTACATAGATGTGAAAGTCAGAATTTTCTCCAAAAAATCTTTTTTAAAAAATTTCCTGCTTATACTAAGAACATTTTTGATCGATGGCAATATTGGAAATGATGCTGTGATTAGTGAAACCTAAACTGACTCCCAGGAAGAAAAATTCAGTCTCCCTCTCTCCCTCTCTCTCTCTCTCTCTCTGTGTGTGTGTGTGTGTGTATATATATATATATATATATATATATATATATATATATAGCCTCAAAGGGAAAAATATTTTTAACTTTTTCCTACTTTTAAAAGTGGTACACTTCAGTTTATAATTTTCCATGTTGGTCAAAATCATTTCTTTTAACTAAGGTATAATGGTCAAGACTTATGCTAATATTATCTACTGCTAGTTCAATTTTATTTTTCTTTACCCATCAAAGATAGTGCTCTATATTTTTACATCGTTGTAAGAATCTTTTGCTCTTAAAGTACGGAAGTTAAAGATTTTAATTTGATTTAAAGATAGAAGTTTAATAAATTTCATATGGAGGGTTGAGATTTACCAATGAGAAGCCCTATTAAAATATCATGTAGCCAACAGTGTGACAAAATTAAGATGCTATCAAATCATCTGTCTGGCCATTGGTCTCCCTTCCTTTTTGAAATCAATGTCTTAGGTAACCAAACTCTAATGTTGTGTCCATGTTAGCGTGTCAGTAAAGCAGAGATGTTCTTCAGGGTAGACACTGAATTAAATTTTTAAATCATTTTTTAAAGCAAGGCGGTTCTTAGAAAGTGCCTTTTCAGAAGATGGTGCTGTAGATTTTTATTTTTCAAATAGCATGAGGCTAAAAATTTGAAAGATAAATTATTTTAGAATTCCAAGAGTATGACCGTTTCATATAAATAATGTTATTTGTTGTTCTGAATCTGGTCCAAGGGAACCAAGTAAAGCTTTTATTCAGTAAAGTATCTAAGTAAATGCTCACCAAATATATTTTGTAAGTTTAAGAACACAGTTTTTAACAGAATTAACCGTTTCAGTTCTCAGCTGTGTTGCAGGTATTATATAAGGCATACAAAACAGCAAGTTTGCTTAACTTTTTAACAAGAGTATGGATATAGTAGTAAGTGCCCGACAGCAAAGGTAACTTGCCAGAAATTATGTCATAGGCTACGTTTTCCCCCCCAGCATATTGACCCTTTTGTAAATATCTACTGGCAGCCTCTTCTAATTAATCTTTATTAAAGAAGACTGCTTATAAAGATGGAGCCAAGTCATCATGGAAATCAGTGTAAGAGGAGAAGTAAAATGATTCTCTATCTTTAGGGAAATTTTTTCTTTTTCAGGCAGCAAGAAATATTCTAAATGTTTCCCTCTTTTTTCTAGCATAGGTGAAAAGTGATGACAGTGCATCTATATGATCAATTAATTAGACATAGAACAGGTAAAATTGGGCTTTGGAGGAAATAAGTAAGAGGGAGGATAATAGCAGGACTATTCATACTGGTTGGTAATTTATCTACCAGAAAGCGATTTTCCCCTGAACTAGGAAGTAGTAAACAGCAGTAAATGATCACCTAACCAGTTCTTGCTTGTGAATTTGGTGAGCACTCTTCCAGAAAATAGACTTAAAAACACACAAAAAAACACACCTCAGTAACCTTGTATGCTGCATTATGTAATAATGATAGTAAACTTATATTGATTGTTTGGAGTGTACTATGTCTGTCTGCAAATATACATGCACATTAAACTCTTTCATTTTTTATAATGTCATAATAGCAATTACGAGTTTATTTTTTTAATATTAATTTTTCTATTGTGATGTTTATATTTATTGGCAATTTGTGCGCAACTTTTATAGTTTGCTTAGATATTGGTTTTAAGGTATTTTATTTTTATAGATATCTCTAGCTTTTCCTCTTTCTTTGTAATATTAGCAAAGATTAAGATGGAATGTTAATATGCCAACCAAACTACTAATTCCATAAAGTCTAGAGTTTGGATTTTTACCAATAAACCATTAACACTATTTTCTAACTTAGAATACTTAATGTTGTTTATATAGTGGGCATTAAAGACAGTCTTTAGACAGATTTCTAAACGTGGACGGGAGGTGGGGCTTTTCTTTAGTTTTCTTTCCTTTAAGTAGAAAACTAATACTAATGGATTGGATTTATTTTACCTAATCTGCAGTTTTGGGGCAACTTGATTGTTTACACTTCTTATTTCTCACTTCAGCTACATTGAAACTGCTTTAGGTGGATACATCATCCAGCGTTAGGATTGTGATACCATTCTCGTAGGCCTGGGAAACAAAGAGCAAATGATCCAGAAGTCAGTGATAATTGACTCTGAAATGGGCTGCTCCAGCCCCCACCATGATTATGTCATGTGGAAGATTTGCTACCCTGATCTTTTCCCTACCATACCTTTAACGTTGATTCAACCCTACTTTACTTTTAAAGTTGTTTCTTCTTCATCAATGAAGAAACAGAGTTTAAGTGGCTAGGTAGAATCAGAGATAAAGGCTAATATAGTATTTCAGCTACTTAAAAATTTAAGTAATAATTATGAATGTGAATTAATTGGAAGACAGTTAAAAGTATGATTATAGAAAATTAATTTCAAGCATATATGGTTACTCCAGTTTCCTAGTGAATAGATCAAGGTTATTTTTTTTTTTTTTTTTTTTTTTTTTTTGCGGTACGCGGGCCTCTCACTGTTGTGGCCTCTCCCGTTGCGGAGCACAGGCCCCGGATGCGCAGCCCCAGCGGCCATGGCTCACGGGCCCAGCCGCTCCGCGGCATGTGGGATCTTCCCGGACTGGGGCACGAACCCGTGTCCCCTGCATCGGCAGGCGGACTCTCAACCACTGCGCCACCAGGGAAGCCCAAGGTTATTTTTATTGACATTAACTTTTTATAAAGGTGCATGAAAAAAGTGAATTCTGTTAAACAGGTACAATATTTCCATTGTGTTTTTACACGGTGAATTTGCTTGGTAAGCCATTTTTTTCTGTAAGAGATTAAAAGATAAACTTTATCCCTCCTCTGAGCTTTAAATTCTAAATTATCAGGGTTTAATGTATGACATTTTGCCATACTACATTCTTTCACTGAGAGGGGTAAATGAGAAAGTTTCAAGTAACTATAATTGGAAAAGTATTATTTTTCTGTTATGGGAAATTTAACGATTTAAAATGAATCAGCATGTGATTTCGTATAGACATTAGCCATGTCACTTTTTCCCCACGTTTTTGCCAGTTTCAGTAGGTTGATACACACACACACACACACACACACACACACACACACACACACACACACAGCTACTTCCTTACCCTACATCAAGTATTAATTGAACGTTGGTATTCTGATTATAGGAATTTGTTGATACTAAAAATCTATATATGTTTCAATCAGTCAGATATATTTTTATTGCAAATATATGCTCCCCTCTTAAGGATATTTATTGTAGTTATAATTTTAACAGTTTTATTCATTATGCTTCAACATTGTCCTAGATTGACAGGCATATAATTCTTGTAGATCAATATTTTTAAGGCAGCTTTGAGTAGAAATCATCCTTTATTTTCTTTTTTCCTTCCAAAAGCTCATAGGAACCTGACACATAGAGCTTATTTTGCTCTTTGAACTGGTTGGCTCCATAAATCAGGGTACCTGGCATCAGTAACTGAGTTACCACAGTGAAGTACTTGGTGACTTGTTCAGGTTCACAGTCATCTCTTAGAACTGTCATGAATAGGCTTATGTGAGTAGAAAACAGATGGGATTGTTGGTCATTAGAACTTTATTTTCTTTGCCTTTTTTTTTTTTTTTTGGTTTTTTTTATTTCTAAAAATTGACTGCATGCACATCTGTAATTTTATGTTTAAAGTTTAAGAGGCCATGCCAGAAACTAGAGAGGGAGATCACCCTGGTATTTAATGCCTAAAACTTTCCATCTTCATTTACTTCATGGCTTTAGTTGGAAGAACAAACAAACAAAAATCCTTTCATTTGGCCCTTTATTTTTAGAACCAAAGAAGGAAAGACTCTTTCTACAAAAAATGTTTGCAGGTGTGATAGGAGATCTTTGTGAAGAAATGGACTAGTGGGATTGTAAGAGTATGTAGTGAGGGGGTAAATGAGGAAAAGGAGAAGGTTTCTTTGCCGGAATCCTTGGAGAGAAACCTTATAATTGTTTGATATTTGTCTGGTTCTCACAGTCACATTGTAAAAGAGGAACTGTTGCCATTTGAACCTAGGAAGAGAGTCTCTGTAACCTAAATTTATTTTATATTGTTGTCCCAGATCTAAAGCTGCATCTGTTTTGATTAGAGAAGTTGCTTCTGAATAAAGAAACGAAGTATTTATCCTTAAATAGAGCCATGGCATTGCTATCAACACGGCTTCTCCAGCTTTTCCCTTTATATAGAAAACACAAAATAGGACCTTTCCAGACAAGGTAGTCTTTCCTGTAAAGAAAATATTTTTTGATAACAGATTTGGGGGAAACACTGGTAGATTGTAGTGAAGGGGGAATTTTGCCTAACATGGACGGTCCAACCAGGTTAATGGATACAGTTTGATCCCAGGGAGTTTAACAAGAGGAGCCTTTGGTAGCAGGTTAAACCTTTGGTTTTGGTAGCAACAGATTTGGATCTCCAGTGTTAACTGCAGATATCTCCCTGTTTCACAGAAAGGGAATGATCTCATAGTATTGATAGTGATCCTGCAAATGTGCCTGTGCTCTTTCTCTAATTCAAAAATCAGGACTGGCAAGCACTAACCAAAATCTTCTAATACTTTGTCCTATAAGATTCTTTAAAAGTTTTCCAGGAGCTTTCTCATTTCTTAGCCCAGGGTACAATGCCTTGCTCCTCTTTGAAAAAGAAAAGAAAAAGGATTTAGAGGCAGTTTAGATAGAATTCTACTATGAGTAAATAATAGAGTCTTTAAAATACTTGGGAAAGGAAGATCACATGCCGCAAGTTCTAGCTTGATTGAGAGACTCTTTGAATACTGTTTTCATGTTTGGGTTCTAAAGTTTTTTCTTTGACCTACCATTCTTTGATTTACTTGAGTGCCATGATTCTATATTGGGATGAAATCAGTGTTTTATGCCATTTATGAATTGTGCAGTTTTTCCCTCTCCACACCCTACACACACACACTGTTAAAAATAAAAGGGGGAGGACTGAAAAAAAAGAGAGATAATGAGAATCATTAGAATGTAACTTTAGTTAAAATAGATGGAAAGAAATCCTAACTTGGCTAAATGAGAATTAAGTGTTAGTGCTGCAGGTATTATCTCTATCCACAGAGGGTTTTGCTAGCTATAGAGTGGTAATATGAACAGAATATATACCTGAAATACGATGTTACAGCGAAGTGATAAAAGAAATTATTCTTGAAAGTAATATTTCAATCTTCTCTAACAGAGATGCCCATATTCTTAAGGAAAATTAATGTAGCTCCTGGTTTTAATGAATCAGACTCTGATTTAAACTTCAGAAGATTTGTAACTTTTATTCTGACACATCTTCTTAAATATGTAAAAATTACACTGAATGAATACTTAAGACTATTCTTCCCTCTTAATTTACATAATGATTTTTCAGACCTTAGTTCTATAGATACTGATTTCTTTCTCACATATATGCCTCTTGGTGTGTGCAGAATTCCATATTAAAAGTTTTCTTAAACTCATTTCCTAGTCAAACCTGAACTGTAAAGAAGGCATAAATAGGTTTAAAATGCAGGAAGTTTTAGAAGATCACAACTGGAAAAAGACTGTTGAGAACTTGTTGCCTTTGAGAGTAGAAAGGGCTCTAAAACTTGAACTGAGATTTGGAGTTTAGTCAGAGCTCTACCACTAATTTGCTCTCTGTCCATAAGGCAATTTCCTTAATCTCTGTGTGCCTAGGTTCTTATAAAATGGTAGTGATAATACCTGCCCTCACCTCCCTCACAAAGTAGTTGTAAGAATAGGATAATGTTTGTGACAGTGCTTGAGATAAAATATTGTTGTGTGAAGGGTTCATTTCCAGTTTGCTTCTATGAAAGTGTCTTTAGTTACCCTAGATCATTTTATCAAACAAATGTAAGAGAAACTGAGGCTTTATCATGGTATGGTGTTCACCTACAAACGTATTCTGTTCTGTTTCTCCCCTGCTAGATATTTATTGCACAAGCTGAATTTTTCTTTATAATAATCTTTGGGAAAAGTGTAACTTCAAAAACCAAACTCCTTTTAGTGGTGCTATGGCAGCTGTGATTGTATTTTGAGTTAGATTAATGTGGTGAAACCATCAGATAATCAGAAATTAACTTTGCCTTTTGCCTTCAGGCATTTTTGCTACAGATTGGCATCAGAGGCTGTTGTACAACCAGATAGTTATCCCTTTGTTTCTTGCAGATTTTTGGTACCTTTTTTTGGAACCTTTTTTTGGAGTAAGGGGTTAGGTTTTAAGAAGGAAAAGTGTGCTTATTTCACTTACCACTTTGCAGAGTTGACCGTTGCTTTCCAATCACCATGTACCTGTAAAAATTAAAATATAGTAAAAGGGTTTTTTCTTCATTTAAATTCAGTTCTGAGCATCTGCAGGTGATATCAGGCAGCCTGTTGGTGTCTGACCCAGTTATCTTTATGGATTGTGGGCAGAACCTTACATTTCTACAGGCTTACCCACTTTCCTGAGGGGAAGGGGCTCTTGTTTCTAGGAAAAAAACAAAGGGCACATCACCACAGGTTGTGTAAGCAATTCCTTGTTGAAACAGGCAAGTTTGGTTTGTGTTTTGTTTTGTTTTAAGAAATAAAAGGATGCATTTTAGGTACACAGGGTATGAATGCATTCAACATTTATTTTTTTATCTCTATAGATGCTGATCTCCCCTTGTTGCAGGCAGTTTGGGCTTTTCCAGCTCATCACTAACACGGATGAGATCTATCTTAGTTTTATAGGATAATGAGAATTACAAGTACTGAAAAGTTGGGGAGATTCATGCTTGGAAAATGAACAAAAAATCCACCTTGCTGGGGAGATAGCTGAGAACATTGGATATATCAGGAATACTTTTAAACAATTTTTGCTGTAATGTGTAGCTTTAATATCTGTCTTCAGTTATGGACCCCATGAAAGTATTACTGTATCTTGTGAATAAAGATCGTTCTTGTGAACTAGTATATGGATGCATTCATAGGCTGTGGGAAGCAGTGATGTGTGTATGTGTGTGTGTGTGTGTGTGTGTGTATAAATATTCTATGTTTATAACACTGTGTATTACATAAGTTTATATAGAAAAAATAATGTGTTTCTTTAGTGTTTGGGGGACTAAAATTGTAATATAACCATTCCAGTGTAATCTGACCACTCAGTCTAGAGAACATTTATATTACACACAAATACACACCCCTAAAGCATTGCTAACTGCTCCCACTTGAGACAATTGCTGCTTTTTTTAAGCCCGAAGTAGTGGACAGGAAATAGCACTCTTTTAAAAGGGGCTTTTCTGAAAAGTAAAATGTAAATGTAGGACATGTGGGGAGGTGGGGCCTCCTGCAAATGCCCTGCAGATGGACAAATAGCCTTTTAAATTTTACTTTTTAACCATCTTAACCGTGTGTGCCTATTTGTACTGCAGATGTGAAATATTTTGGGGAGTTAATATCAGTATGTTTTGAAACTGAATTATTACATAAAATCAGAGTAACCTCTTTCTCCATCCTCCTTTTCCACACCGACTACTCTTGCCAAATATACCAAGTTTCAGCATGGTGAAATGATGGACACTCAAACCTCCTTCCTCATCTTCCCTATCCTGTCTTACACCTGGTCTGGCCTTATATTTTTTGTTGGCTTTTCATAAGTAAGAACAATTTACCGTAGTACTTTAGAGACTGCAGAATTTCAAAATGTTTATAAGCCTTCCTTTGTTAATGTTTGGTTACACGATAACATTAGTTAAAACTATGGAGTAAGTCTGAGTTTGTAATATGCTACAAGATAAAATCTTGAGTGATATTAAACTTGACTGCCACATTTTATTAAGAGGAAATTGGATTATATGGTGGGTGGGAGCTAGTCTATGATATATATGTAATCACTGTATAATTAGAAACACCAAATGTTGAGTCCTATCACTGTGTACTTGGGGGCCAGGCTTTGGATATGGTTGTCATTTTAATTCCTCAAAGACTATATGTCATTAAGATGAGCAGAAGGCAAATAAAGTTTTTAAACAGAACTACTTTTGGGGGTATTTAAATTTTCTTTCCCCCAAAAAAAATTTACTACAAAAAAACCTAGGGTTGAGACTGAGAAGCTTCAAGCCGCTTTTTAAGCAGTTCAGTCACTTACAATATTTTATGTTAAAGAAATGGTCATAATTCTTTCTGAGCCAAACTGTCACTAAAATGTCCTGTGACAGAACCACTCCTCTTTTTTCTGCCATTCTGTGTATTGGAAGTGTTCTTAGTTGTATTTGTTTTTAATCCTTGATTTTAAAATATTAATGGTTTTAGTGTTGCTTAGCTTCAGTTTGAAGTGTAACTTTCACTAATAACTGCAATAAAAAGAAAAGCTTTGCTCCAAACTTTGTTTTGTGGTCATCATTACAGCACTTCAGGCTTAGGTAAAGGGAGTTAGTGTGATACAGTGGAAGGAGTTTAGGCTTTCATAATCACGAAGTCCTGAATTCAAACCTGGATTGCATGATTGCGTGACAATAGACAAGTTCCTTGATGCTTCTAAATCTCAAGTTTCCTCCACTATAATGAGATAATAGTAGGGCTGTTGGGACATTAAGTGAGTTAATAGATGGAGGGTACTTAATAGTGCTGGGCACGTAGGTGGAACTCAGGTTTTAAAGAGGTTCTGCTGCGCCGGCCCCCCACCAACCCAGGACTTCCCTGGCTGTCCAGTGGTTAAGAGAGTCCACACTTCCACTGCAGGGGGCACAGGTTTGACCCCTGCTTGGGGAAGTTCCGCGTGCTCTGCAGTGCGGCCAAAAAAATGCCTGGTGGGGCTGGGGCTCCGTATAAAAAAAAATTAAAGTGATGGAAAATACAATGCAGTAAATAAATAAATAGTTTCTCCCCCACCTTAAATAAAAGACACTGGGTCTTTTAGACTCTCCTCCCTTTAAGACATTGGGTGGCGTGGAAAGAGGGGTAAGCAAGAAGCCAGGCTTGCAAACGCTGCCAGGCAGTGAAAGAACTTAAGAATAGGTAGGATAAAAAGAAACTGAAATGGACGGGGAATCGTCACAGGCACTGAAGTGGATACACAGCCCAAGTATGATATGCAAGAAAACCCTGGACTGAAATTTTGAAAACCAGCTCTCAACTGTCCTAACTGCATAACTTCAGGTATATCACTTTTCATTCCATAATTGAAGTTAATAGAGTAAAATCAGAGGTCTCAAGTTGGCAGCCAATTTCTGTCTGCAAATAATTTTTGTTTGGTATTTAAAATATTTTTATTAGTCCCTAATATTTAAAAAATCAGAAGATCTCACATAAAAATCCCTTAAAAAGTAAGGAGGGTCATCGATTTCACTATTTCTTCAGTATCCCTTCACAGCTGCCACCAGGGGAAGCTCAAGAGTGGTTGGTCCCTTTGGATGGAGCACACTCTCCACAGCCCCGCCACTCTGCCCAGTCTGCATAGGTCTGGACTCAAAGGAACCCTAGTGTGAGGTGAGGCCTCCAAGCAAGCAGGAATCCCTATGAGGATGAGCTCCTTATCTGGGGGGTAACTCACTACTTGAAGCAGTCCAGCCTAAATATTAAAAACTTGTCCCTTCATTATTTCCATTTACCCTATTTCTGTTCTCCAGAACATCAGAGAATTCAGTCTGTTCCCTTCTGGCTATCTCCCACCTACATGTCGCCAGAGTCTGTGCAACCCTAACAGTACAGTTTGTTTTCTTAAAGGATCTTGTTACTGATGCTGAAGAAGCACTAGTTAGCTTAACTAACAAATGCTGATGGGTTGAGTTTTTTTTAACTATATGTGTCAGTTGTTAAGTTTCACAAATTGAAGAGAATCACTCTACTGTCAATCTTCCCAGTAACTACACTGATAAGGAAAATTCTAAAAACGTCAGTAACTACACCCAAATTCATACAGTTAAATGGGGGAAATACGTGTAACGGTGATGCGAAGACATGCTCTGTTAAATCAGGCTGTAGCATCCCTAAGTGTAGTACCAGAAAAGCATGACGGTTATCTAGGCAGACGGTAATCGGACGATTGCTCTAATTGATTAATTAGACATGCTGGACTGGACAGAACAAGTCACCAATTATATTAGAGTACACCTGCTTGAAACTTCAGGTAAAAGGGTGCTCAGAGCACTACACTAAAGCATGGAGAAATGAGGGGGCAATCTAAGGTAAAATTCCGAGGTGGTTTCTTTTTTTGGAGGGGGGCCGTACATCTTGAACTCTCAGTTCTCGTAGTTTCCATGTTTCAGTCGTCTGATCATTTGACAAATTCTTTGGCTGCTGAGACTTGCATACCTTGCAGATGCTTTTAGGAAATTAATTAGGTTAATCTGTCAGTGCCAGGAAAGGATGGGATCATTTTTACTATACTTGATAAAATGTCTCTATCATAAAGGGGACTGGAATCTTTAATTTTATCTGTAGAAAAAAGATGACTGTTTTCCTGCCTTCTGTCACTTTTGTTATTTCTGTAATTTCCACAGTCTATAGAGATCTTTGCAGTGCCTTTATAGAGCAGCACTTGTCTCATACTTTTCTCTATTAAAATATTTTCCTTTAAGAATAATCCTTGGGGGACTTCCCTGGTGGCACAGTGGTTAAGAATCCGCCTGCTAAAGCAGGGGACACGGGTTCGAGCCCTGGTCCGGGAAGATCCCACATGCTGCAGAGCAACTAAGCCCGTGCGCCACAACTACTGAGCCTGTGCTCTACAGCCCGCGAGCCACAACTACTGAGCCCACGTGCCACAACTACTGAAGCCCGCGCACCTAGAGCCCGTGGTCCACAACAAGTGAAGCCACTGCAATGAGAAGCCCGCGCACTGCCACGAAGAGTAGCCCCCGCTCGCCGCAACTAGAGAAAGCCTGTGCGCAGCAACGAAGACCCAACGCAGCCTAAATAAATAAATTTTTAAAAAAATTTTTTAAAAGAATAATCCTTGGGAAACGTACACAACATTGTAAAGCAATTATACTCCAGTAAAGTTTTTTTTGAAAAAAGAATAATGCTTGGGTTCGAGATTTACTTATAAACAAAGCAGACATATTCGTGGTTTAGGATTATGAAGCTTTATATGATGTCTGATTCTCAGCTGAAATAAAATGGTAATGGACTTTTTTGCTAACGGACCTCAGAAACAGCCCAACTCAAAAGTACTTGTGGGCTTCCCTGGTGGCGCAGTTGTTGGGAGTCCGCCTGCCGACGCGGGGGACGTGGGTTCGTGCCCTGGTCCGGGAGGATCCCACATGCCGCGGAGCGGCTGGGCCCGTGAGCCATGGTCGCTGAGCCTGTGCGTCCGGAGCCTGTGCTCCGCAACGGGGGAGGCCACAGCAGTGGGGGGCTCGCGTACCGCAAAAAGGGGCCCGTGTACTGCAAAAAAAAAAAAAAGTACTTGCAACTGCTAACTGTACAATATTACTCTTTATTTACTGCAACATAAACTGTCAAATGGAAATGGCACATTATGTTGCAAAAAACAAAATCAAAAACAACATAGGAATAGGATACTTTACCAAACAGGATTTCAGTCACCGCCATCATTCAGATGGTTTTCACTTGTATTTTATACAAATGTAAAATTAAGGTTACTTAACCATTTTATGAGTTTAATTTTTCTAATTTATTTTTGTACTTTTATAAAGATTTTAGATTATAAATGTTTGCCGTTTGTGGTATTTCTTTGAATAGTGTTATTTTTTTACTATATTAAAAGGTGTGGTTTAAATCTTTAATTTAAAAGTATTACTAGTATCTACATTAAGACCCTTTAAGGAGCGACAGGGTGACTCTCTGGAGGCCGTGTCCTCTGTGGTGCCTGAGGAGGACAAGCTCTGTTCCTCTGAGCACCAGTGGTCAGACCACTCATGTCTCAGCATTTCTCCAGGACCAACCTACCCCAGGATGGTGTGGAATACAGGACATTCACCTGTCACCCAGCCACCATTCTGGTTCCAAGGCTGCATGTCTCCACTGGATTGGTGAGAGGGTTGTCAGTGTTTTGCTCCTGGGCCTAATTCCAGCTGCTTATTTGAATCCTTGCTCTGCAATGAACTACTCCCTGGCTGCAGCCCCTCCCTCTTCATAGTCACTGGGACATTGGACAAGTTGTGACTATATTCCAGGGATTGGCACTCTCAGCTTTCACCTTTGCTAGGCTTTGTTATTTCTACGATCGTGATGAGGGCATCTGCACAGCTGTTGCTATGCTATGGAAGCTCTGACCTTTTAGACGCAATACCTTGAAAATTGATTGTACACCTCCCTTGCCTCTGCTCTGTCATGCCATTCAATTCACAATAAGGAGGAAATAACAGATAAGTCCATTGGTGAGACAAACCTCTTCTCCTAATCACCTCGTTATTTTTAGAGTGTAATCTTTGAGGAAAGATTTGAGAGCAATTGTAACCAAAAAATTGTCAGACTGAGTTCTCTATGCTGGGGAGTTAATGGGGTGTCTCTCAGCTTCTCACAAGACTCACAGTACAACTAAACATATATGAGCTTTTGCCTTTTAATTTATCAAACTCTTAAAGGGAATTCAGCTTTATTGCTCTCAATAGCTGATCAGACTTCTGTATCTGTCCTAGGTAGAGAAAGGGAGAGACTGTTAATTCGAGAATAAAGACTTCTCAGAAAATTAGGCAGTGTTTAGTTTTTGCAAACTTCCCCGCTCTGTTCAGTCGATACCAGTTACATGTCCAAGGTAAACTGGCAAATTAGAAATGCTGATGTTTCACATTACTGATTTCTAAATCGTAGGAAGAAGAGCCTGGAGAGTTCCTGAATATAGAGAAGTTCCATGTAGGGAAGAGATCCCTTTATAGATGTTTCAAATTGTTACAGATTCTAAACCTAGACTTAGTCCTCAAAGGTGTTTATTTTACTTGTCCTAAAATAGTCTGTCCACAGATATAAAATTATAAGTAATAAGTTGTTGTTTTCCCATTGTGGGAATCTCTAATGTGAAGATGTATTCTATGAAGATAAAGTCTTTTTAAAAATAAGATGCTGTGTAATAAAAATTTATTCTACTCCAAAAAAAGACCCTTTAGATACTCATTTTTAAATCTGCACAAACGTATAACACTTTGAATGCAGCAAAGCTACTTTCCATTCGTTTGAACTGATAGACTTTTCTTATACAAGAAAATGGAAGGGCAAATAGAGTCGAGGAGGGGGGTTGTTGGTTGTTTCAACCTCCAGATTAAATCTGCAGCTGTGTAGTTGAAACAGCGGTTCATTCTCTCTGACTATTGTATACAAAACTACTTAGTCACACTTAAGTCTCAACCTTGAGGATCTCAACGTGAATTTATTTGGCCTGAGACAGGTGCGAGAGCAACAGAAAAGTAAGCTGGAAAAAAGGCCAGAGTCAAGCAGTTTCCTTTGGAGAAGTATACAAACAAACAAAAATGCCTAAATTAGAGAGAGAAACTATTTCCACTTACTCTGTGTTTTTAAAAAAGTGCAATTTACTAGAGCAACTATACCCAAAACCCTTGGCAAACAACTCATACAAAAACATCAAGATCGGCCTTTCTCACCTTCTGAGATGGCCCACACTCTGTGGAGTGTGTTTCTCTCTAAATAAATCCACTTCTTACCTATCACTTTGTCCCTCACTGAATTCTTTCTGCGATGAGACATCGAGAACCTAAGTTTCGGGGATTCCCTGGTTGCACAGTGGTTAGGAATCTGCCTGCCAGTGCAGGGGACACGGGTTCGAGCCCTGGTCCAGGAAGATCCCACATGCCGTGAGCAACTAAGCCCGTGCACCACAGCTACTGAGCCTGCACTCTAGAGCCCGCAAGCCACAACTACTGAGCCCGTGAGCCACAGCTACTGAAGCCCGCGCGCCTAGAGCCCGTGCTCCACAACAAGAGAAGCCACTGCAGTGAGAAGCCCACTCACCACAACGAAGAGTAGCCCCCTCTCGCTGCAACTGGAGAAAGCCCACGGGCAGCAATGAAGACCCAACGCAGCCAAAAATAATAAACAAATTAAATAAATAGATAAAATAAAAATAAAACAACATCAAGATCTCCCACTGTACCTCGAAGGTGGGTCACTTGGTTGTAAATAGCCAAAGCCAGTCCCAATTTAAAGCAGAAATCTTCTAATGTGACACTAAATTGCTGTTGCTTGAAAAACATTTTCACAATCACAGTTCTCACTTTTCTAAAATAGCAATTTCCAGAGGGAAGACCAGAGTTCAATTTAATAGTAAAATACAACTTTGCTGTCACTTGCCAAGCACATTAATAAGCTATTTGGAACTTAACTTTGGTTACCTACATACGACAGAATGAAGGTAAGGGGGCGGGGGGGGGGGTGGAATCTCCAAATTTGTACTTTGTTTTTCCACTTAAGAGGGTAGAAAGGCCAAAATAGAACAGCTTTTAAGACATTCAGTTTTACATTTCTGCATATTGGAAATAACCTGACATTTTAGCATGCTTCTAAACAGAAAAGGGTGAATAAAATCATCATTCATCCTCTGAATTGTCTTTATATTTTTCCCTTAGATTTAAATTTAATTGAAAACAACCTCACATCAACACCAAAATAGGAACTACTATTTTGTTAGAAATTGCCCTCTTGGAAGAGAAATAAAGAAAGATAATTTACCTGAAATCTTTCCGGATAAAAAGTCGTTAACAATCATGGAGAAACAATCCAGTATTTAATTAGTCTGTAATATCTACAACCATCAGGAAGCACAATAGCGTATTTCAGTAGAAAAGACTTGGGAGATGGAGCACCACGTAGTACTCTATCTGCCTCTAGACGTTGGAAGTACACGCTAAAGAAAGATAAGGCTTCAGGGAACAACACACGAAGTAAGCTGTGCAAATATACACCTCCAAAAAAGGCAATACAGTTTTAACTTCAGTAGCTAGATGTGGGGATGGATACCTTATCAAGATATTTTTCATATTAGAATAAGATCAGCTGACCAAATATTAACTAAAGTACTTTTAAACACTGTCCTAATTCAGTAAAAGGTGTACACTCTGAGGATTTTAATTATTGGAATTCACTAAGTAAGGTAATCTATGACATTTAATGGGAGGAGAAAATTGAGAAGAACAGAGAAGATACATAACATAACACTTCACAGATTTTGAGAGAAAATAGCTTGTTATTGCCAGGGCACCTCATGTCTCCTTTGGCTAAGTCTTAATCAATTAAAAAAGTTACGAGTTCATATTCTGCTGTTTTCATGTTTTTACTTTCACATTTTAAAAAAATTTCTTGCTTCCTTGTCTACATCTCTAGGATCCTTTTTAATCCACGAGAATGTGGAATGGATAGTTATATTCTTTAAATCTGAAGAGAGAAAGCAGCCAACTGAAGAAGATTACAACTAGACACAAACAAGTCATGGACATTATCTTCCTATTTATAATGATCATAGGAGAGGTGGCAGCTGTATCTAAGAGCAATATTTCCAGGGTAATGCACACATGAAACAGAGAAATGATATACATTTCTGCTACAAACTGGAAGTAATGCACTTCATGAATATAATGTGTCTGTCCTGTGTATTGCTTTGAGCAAACGGGGCTCCTCGTATATGAGTCCACATTGGACCAGATGACATCAAAATCACAAAACACAGCTAAAACTGCCCATAAATTTTTGTTAAAACTAAATTTCCTATTCCATTTCAATACATACACAAGTCCACCGATGAAAGCCAAAGATATCCCTAACTTGAAGGAATAGTAATAATTTATAGGCTTCCTGGTTCTGACATTGACCATCCGTCTCTCATTTCTCTCGGCTACTCATGTGAACATTTGCTGCGCTATGATACCCCTCTCTTTGAAATTATAAATGCCATCTGCTGTAAATTTACTTTTAGCAGAAAAGTGGAGGACATTCGGAACAGACATCACCTGGAGCATTTCAGAGACCTCGGGGCTTTCATCAAAATCCACCATAGCAAAAAATACCTTGTTGCTGAATGCACTGGAGAATTGCCAGGAATCTGCCAAGATCTGAAATTCTTGAAGAGCAAGTTTGCATGTTACACATAATCTAAACTTCTGGAGAGTAGTAAACATCACAATAACAGAATAGTTTCTTGGTTTTTCTAATACAAAACGATTGAACATGGCATCATTCATTCTTATCACTCTGTTTTTCTGAGTCCAGTCCATCAGCTGTCCGACCTTTTCTGCTAATGTCTTCTTCCTTTGTCCAGGATGTGCAGGAGCCTCGGGAGTCATGAACACCAAAACCACCACCATGGTCAGAGATACACCACCATTCTTCCATATTTGTTTACTTCTTTTTGTTAAGTTTCCAAATACCTATGCCAAAATCTTATCATTTCTCCCGGCAATTAATTTGTCCAGGGCCTTTAATTTTTCTGTCTTCTTTAATCCTAGTAAAAGAGCTATATCACAAATTCCCATGCCTGTCTGGTTTATGAGCCATGTATTAGAGTTTAGAAAATATTCTGTGAAAAAACAAAATTCTGTGATCAAGGAAGTCTTGGAAATGTTCCAGCCTCAGTCTTTCTGCAGAGTTCCAGACTCACATTTCTAACTGCCTCCTGGACAGCAATACCTAGATCCACCACAATCACCTCAAACTACTCAAAAGCCAACCTCATCATCCCCTTGCCTACCAAGCCCTGGGTTCTCTGCCTCTCTTCCCACTGTGACCCCATCCCACCAATCACTGAGGTTTTAAAACTGAGGACTCTTCTTGGACTCCTCTCTTACCCTCCATCCATCAAACCAGAACTTAGCCTCTGGAGCAGACTGCCTGAGTTTGGATCCAAGCTCTATCACTTAGTTTTGTGACCCTGGGCACGTTCCTCACTTCTCTGTGCCTCAGTTTCCTCGCCTGTAAGACGATGGTGGTCATAGCATCCATCTCCTAGGATTTTTCTGCACAGCCCTCAGAGAGGAGCAGGCGGGCAAGCTGGGGATAGCATCCCTGCCTTCCTCTTGCTGTCCAGCGCCACCACTAGAGGCAGTGCGGAGTCGTAACTGAGAGAAGGTAGACCTGGGGACCAGATGCATCTGGGTTTCCATCCTTACCAGTCTCTTCAGTTACTGGCAAAAATGGGGGTAATGCCTACCTCACCTGTTAGTTATGTACATTACCTGTCAACATCTTCCAATGTCTAGAACGGTACTAGCACGGTTGGATTTTTTTTTCCTCCTCCTTTTTAGAGAAATGGTTGGATACTGAGCATTACTTCTAATACCTGTTACCACTCCCAGGGACGTGCCCTCTCCAATTACGATGATCATTCCTTCTTGCCGTCAAGCAGATGATGAAATTATTGGGAAAGACAGAATCAGTAGAATGTGTGTAAATAATGTTAAGTTCGGGGAAGGATACCTGCTGGAGAGTGAGCCTGACTGGGAGATTACTCTGGCTATGTACGGCACTTCTTTTTTTTTTTTTTTTTTTGCCATGTCGATGAGTAACCTTTATCAAAGTAAAGATTTTTAACTTGTGAATGAAGTGAACGCGATATCCTGATGCCCTCCTCCTCCCCACCCTCTTGCAGCACCAGCCCCGCCGCTGGCCCTTTCCTACCCGGAAGACCTCTGGGCCCCAACAACAACAACGCCGCCGCCGCCGCCGCCGCGCCGCCCGGCGGTGACCAAGCTGATCGCGGGCTGTGATGACCCGCGCGCGGAGTAGGGGTGCCTAGCAACCGGGGGCGCTTAACAGAGGAGCCGGCGAAGGGAGGCGGAAGTGCGCGCTGGGAAGGTGAGAGGAGGAGGGGACAGGGGTGGGGAGGTGCTCACCCGCTCCCGCTCCTTTCTCTGCGCCGGGGTATTAATTTAAACTGAAGATGATTATCCTGGGAGGGGAAGGGAGGGATTGGGCTGGAACTAGACAAACCGCAGCTCCTCCCGCTGGGGCCCCTCACACACCCGCTCCTCCTCCTCCAGCAGAGGGCAGAGGGAGGGAATATGACCCAGGTGGGGAGGGGACCAGCCCCCCACCACCAATTCCCTAGTGCCAATTCGAAGCCCCTTCGAAACAAGCCGGTCCTCTCTGGATGGGGATAGGGTTCCTTCTCTTAAGATCCCGCAGGGCCCTAGCCCAAAGCTGGGGCAGGGAAAGCAAAGAAAGTTGCACAGGACTTGGTTACTGGAAGTAGTGGTGGAAACTGGATTAAGGGCTATTTTTCCTGCTACCTGCCCCCCCCTTCTTCAGCCCCGCCGAGCACTTGGCACTACACACACACGCACACGCACATGCACACACACACACGCGCACGCACACACACCGAGGAGCCCCATTATCCCCTTTCACCTGCTCCAGGACCTGTAGGGTCCAGCAGTTTGTGTCTGTGGATGGATGGGTGGGAGGAAACTTAGTTAATGCCTCACACGAAGTTGAGTGTAGGGAGTGCTGTTTCCAAGCAGGCTTCCAGCAGGAAGGGGCTTGGAGCGAAACGGACAGGAGTATATCCTTTGGAGGGGCTTTGATCCAGGAAAGGCTTTCCTCAGCGGTCTCCTGCAGCCTTGTTTGCTCCCTCCAGCAGAGGTGGGTGTCTTGGAACAGGCCTGGGATCCCCGAGCCTTTGGCTCCTGCACCATGGCCACCCTGAGTGTCAAGCCCAGTCCACGTTTCCAGTTGCCGGACTGGCACACCAACAGCTACCTGTTGTCCACTAACGCTGAGCGGCAGCGAGATGCCTCACACCAGATCCGCCAGGAGGCCCAGGTCCTCTGCAATGAGACCAACAACCAGGTTGGGGGCCGGAGCCCAGTTGGGTGGGAAAGGGATAGCCCCCAACTCCCGACAACCTCTTTATCTGGCTCTGTCTCTTCCAGACCATTTGGGACGAACATGACAATAGGACTCGACTGGCAGAGAGGATTGATACTGTCAACCGGTGGAAGGAGATGCTGGACAAGTGTCTGACAGATTTAGATGCTGAGATCGACGCCCTGACACAGGCAGGGAGCCAGGGCAGGGTGCCAGGAGACCCTGCCTGCAAGGACCTCCCTCTTCCTCCCCTCTTCCGGGTCAGGGTATTTGGTGGCATGTCCATCAGAGTCACTTGGCCTAAGTGGGGATGAGAGCTGCTTCCCAGCGGATGGCCCCACCAGCCTCCTGTGCCCTCTCTTTTCTAGATGAAGGAGTCAGCAGAGCAAAACCTGCAGGCCAAGAACCTGCCTCTGGATGTGGCCATTGAGTGCCTGACCCTGCGGGAGAGTCGGCGTGACATTGATGTGGTGAAGGACCCCGTGGAGGAAGAGCTGCACAAAGAGGTAGAGGTCACTGAAGCCACCAAGAAGGCCTTGCAACAGAAGATCAGCCAGGCCTTTGAGAAGCTCTGGTAAGAGAGAGATACGTCATTCGCACGTTCACCCGCCTCTGAAGGCTGTGTTTTAAATGTAGAACATGTGTATCGTGGGTTACAAGTCACTGGCTCTCAGGCCGCCTTCTGCCCCTGCCGTGCCCATGGCAGAAACCACTCACCCACTGATCGTAGTACTTTTTGCACCACCTGGACGTGGTCTCAGAATACTTCTCATGAACCTGCTCTAGGCAGCCATTATCAGTTTATTGGAAGCATGAGAGATGAAGCCCATGTGCCGCCACCCCGACTTGCTGGGAGTGTGAGCCTTGAGAGCGTAGCTACTGGAGTGTGCCCTGTGGGTGTGTACAAGCACTTGGTGCCATAATTTTGTCTGTGGGGAGCTCATCCAGCTGTGCCTATATATGTCTCAGCTGCCACGGCAGCTCCATTGTCACCTCAGCTTTCCCATCCCTCCTTGTCCCTTCAGTACCATGGGGGCTGCGTTCCAGGGCCTTGGAGGTATGGCTCCTGATCCAGTCTGTTCTGTCCCCAGCCTCCTGCAGGAAGTCCGACAGCAGCTCAACTCTGACCATCGGGGCAAAATGGAGACAGTGGACATTGACAGAGGCTGCTTCTCTCTCAACCTCAAGTCCCCGAACATCTCTCTGAAGATTAATCCCACACGTGTCCCCAACGGGTAAGAAGGGCATTTCATTCAGTCTCTCTTCCTCCCCGCAGAGGCCATATTCTGATTATTTCCTGCCACCTGCAGCTCCACCACACTCCAGCAGTGGGATGACCGCAGTCAGTTCAACAAGAACCGAGCAGAGGCTGAGATGAAAGGGGCCATAGAGCTGAGGGAGGCCATCGCCCTAACTATTGCCAAGGTGACTGACCACTCCCCCTACCCCGATCCTCCATGGCTAAGAGATGGCCCCAGCATGCACTCAAGCCCTTGTCTTTTGTTCCCTGTCAGCCATGTGGCATCCCACCCCTCACCTGAGCGACATCCTCAGCTGGCCAGAGCGTATACCCTCCCCTTGCCCTGCCTACTTTCTGTCCTCAGACCAACAACGAACTGGAAGCCCAGAGGGTTGCAACGGAATTTGCCTTCAGGAAGCGGCTGTGGGAGATGGAGAAAGTGTACAGTGAGCTCAAGTGGCAAGAGAAGAATGTGAGCCTTCTCCGTTTGGTCTCCTGGGGCCTGGACTTCCTGCTGTGGGATGAGGAGCCTGATGCCCTGCCAGGAAGCCCCGGACTGGGTGCACCAGGTGGAGACCAGTCACTCTGTCCCTGCAGACCTTGGAGGAGATTGCCGAGCTGCAGGAGGACATCCGGCATCTGGAGGAGGATCTGCGCAGAAAGTTACAGAACCTGAAGCTATGCCACACCCGGCTAGAGACCAGGACCTACCGGCCCAACATGGAACTCTGCAGGGACCAGGTACGAGGGCACCCCAGCGGGGCATGGGCCCCTGGCTAAGGTTCCTCAGGATGACTCACTCCCTGGTGAAGCAGGGGTGCTGGCGCAGGGCAGCCCCCAGACCCGTGGGCAGAAGGACAGTGTGGCTGACCTGGACTCCCAACCTGCCCCTCTGCCTCCAGGCACAGTGCGGCCTCACTGAGGAGGCCCAGCAGTTAGAGGCCACCACTGCTGCTCTGAAGCAGAAGCTGGCGCAGGCACAGTAGGTTTGGGGAGTGGGCAGGAGGGGCGGGGAGACACCTCCCACCATTGGGGTCCCTTGCTGCCTGCCAGCTTCCCCCGCTGTCTTCCTGACTCAAGGCTGGTGAGCTCAGCCCTGACCTCCCAGCCTCACGCCCGGGGTGGTGGGCTGTTAATCCCTCCTCCCAGGGATGCTCTGGACGCCCTGTACCAGCATCTGGCCCGGCTGCAGGCTGACATCGCCTGCAAGACCAACTCCATGCTCTTGGACACCAAGTGCATGGACACCCGGCGGAAGCTGACCATGCCGGCTGAGAAGTTTGTGCCGGAGGTGGACACCTTCACCCGCACCACAAACCGCACCCTGAGTCCACTCAAAACCTGCCAGCTGGAGCTAACCTAGCGAGGGGGCTGAGGGAGGAGGGGAAGGCTGGTGGAAAATGAAAGAGGGAGGGCAGTGGAGAGAACGAATCTAATAAAGGTCGGGGGTTCTCAGTCCGGACGGTTCTTTGCTAGCCCTGCATGTAGCCAGCGGGGAGAGGGCTCTTGGCTCTCCTGTGAACGGAGGAGCAAAGATGGTAACATCATCCCTCAAGCTCCATGTTCCCAATCCCATGCCCTTCTCTGGGCTAGGCCAGCACCCTGGGCTCCAGCGCTGTGATCTCTAACCAGCTCTGTCCCAGCTGGACCCTTGCGTGCCCTCTTGACGCCTAGGGGAGGCCCAGAGGGGGCTAGGGTGACATGGGGAGGGCTTGGGGGTGGCCGCCCAGGACTGAATGACCCGAGCTGGGGCTGCTGTGGCACGGCTGGCCGACCGTGGGGGCAGTGGCCCAAAGGTCTGGCTCAGTGCGCAGCCCTCGGGGACCCTTTAGTGGCCGTCCCGCCTGGCTGTGACGCCGTTTACAGGTCGGGGAAACGCGGGCTAAATACAGAGGCCGGGCCCAATCGAAACGAGGGCTGCGGGACCGCCCCTTGTCACCCGCGGGGCAGCTGCGACTCCGGGCCGCCGGGCGGCGCTGTGGGGCCGGGGAAGCCGCGCGGTGGGGCGCGCGCGGGCCGCACCGGAAGTGGCGGCTGGTACGCGCGGATGGCGGCGGCTGCGGTGATGACGGCGGCAGGCTGCGGAGGGGCTGGGGCGGCTCGCTCCCTCTCCCGCTTCCGCGGCTGCCTGGCGGGCGCGCTGCTCGGGGACTGCGTGGGCGCCGTCTACGAGGCGCGCGACACCGTCGACCTGACGTCAGTGCTGCGTCGGGTCCAGGACCTGGAGCCGGACCCCGGCTCGCCGGGGAGCGCGCGGACAGGTGGGCGGGGCCGGGCGCACTGGGCACCGGGGAGCCGCGAGGGACTCAGGCAGGGAGGGGACAGCGGCCGGAGGGGCCCGCTCAGCACGACCCGCGGGCACCTTGGATTCAGCGTGTCCAAATCCGAGCCCCGTCTTCACACGTCTCGCCGCGAACGTTCGCCAGCCCGGGGCTTGGCTACACAGACCTCCAAGCCGTGCAAGCCACGCCTAGATTGCGCCTAGTCCAATACTTAAGTCCCTGCCGATTTTACCCATTATACGCGTTTTACCCGGGTCTCCCGAGTCAGTTGGCCACCAGTCCATCTCCACGCAGCTGGAGGGCACTTCTGAAAGCAGATCTTATCGCGGCCTCCCCTCATGAATCTCTGCAGTAATTTTCCATTACCCTTAGGACATAGCCAAACTCCTTAATGTTCCCTACATGGCCGGCCCTCGCCTGCGTCTCCAGTTTCACCTTATACCACCCTTGGCCTTGCTGTCTGCGCTGCACTTCCTCTCGCTTCGTGCCTCCTCTAGCTCAGGCCTTTGCATGTACTGCTGTCCCTTTGCCTGTAAAGCTCTCTCCCCTCTGCCTCTCCCTCCCTGTGCAGTCAACTCATCACCAGATCTCAGCGCAGTATCCCGGCTGCGGATGATTCTTCTTGGAGAGCAGGTAGAATAGGAAGAAAAAGGGGCCACACCCGGAGCCCTGGAGGAGGAAAAGGAGCTAGAGAAGGAAACACTTTGTAGGAGAAGAAGCAGAAGGAGATGGGTAACAACAAAACTCAAGAAAAGAATTTCAGGGCTTCCCTGGTGGCGCAGTGGTTGAGAGGCCGCCTGCCGATGCAGGGGACACGGGTTCGTGCCCGGTCCGGGAAGATCCTACATGCGGCGGAGCGGCTGGGCCCATGAGCCATGGCCGATGAGCCTGCGCGTGTGCTCCGCGGCGGGAGAGGCCATAACAGTGAGAGGCCCGCCTACCGCAAAAAAAAAAAAAAAATTTTTCAAGATGAAGACACTGGTTACTGGTGTGAGGCTACAGAGAGGTTAAGTGGGGGGAAGTCTAGACTTAGAAAAGCATTTTCAGTAGAAGGTTGAACCCTGGAAGTTAGATTTCAGTGGGTTTAGGAGGAAATGGAAAAGGAGAAAATAAGAGTATGTTTGGTATGAAGGGAAGGAGAGAGATGAGCTGTGGCTGAGGTGAAGACAGGATGGGGGGGGACAGTTCATAATTTCATTTTTGGTTTGATGTTAAGATGAGGGGAAGACATTTTAGGTTGAGATTTTAGGACCCTTTGGGTGCAAGTGGTAGAAAACCCAACTCAGAATGGCCTGAGCAAAAAGAATGCATTGGCTGGCATCACTGAGAAGTCCAGGGCAGGTCTGGCTTTAAGCAGAGCTAAATCAAGCCATCTCCTCAAGACTCAGTTCCTTTCCTTATTCAGATCTGCGTTCTTCTGGGTGGGCTTCGCTGTAACAGACCCTTCCCACGGGGTGGCCCTCAGCAGTTCCCAGCTCAGCATCTCCAGCAGAGGAAGTTTCTCTTCGCACTGGCATCAGCAGAGGTCTCTGATGGAGTGTCAGTGGTCTGGCTTATGTCACCCGTCCATCGCTGAAACAGGGAGTGGGGTGCTGTTTGGCTGGGCTGGAGGTGGCATTGGCTCCCTCCCCTATCATCTGGACTGGGAGTGGGAGAGAAGTGATTTCCTGGGGGAAAGCAGGGTGCAGGGACCGATCAGAGGGAGACCGGGTGCTGCTGTATTACAGAGGGAGGAGTTGAGGAGACAAAGGAAGGGCAAGGTCCCTGGGGAACTGGGCTTGGGGGGCACTTCAAGAGGAACCAGTCCCTCTGAGGACAGACTGGAGAGTGTGGCTGTGAGTGGGTGCCTGTGAGCCTCTCCTCCTGGTGAAGTAGGGGGTGGGGGCTCCTGAGAGTGAAAGGGGAGAAGGCAGGGTTGGTGCTTGGGATACACAGAGCAGGGCAGGGATGGGGGGCAAGGGCAGAAGGCAGATGTGAGGAATAAGAAGGGGCTCACTAGGGAGTATGCTTTGTTCTCTGTAACTGTCTCTTCTTCAGATAAAACCAAGTCCTTGGCCCTCGCTGGCTTATAGCCTATTTGAGAAGCTACCACGTAACCAATGGTGTGTGTTACAAGTGCCAGAGCAGTAGACTCGGGCACCCAGAGGAAGGAGACAGGGCCAGAGGAGGGCGGGGGAGCAGCCCCAGGTGGGAAGGACTTGACCCAGCCTCCAGGATTGCTTCTGAGGATGTGGATTGGAGCAGTGGGATATAAGATGGGTGAGGAAGGGCGGGCTTCAAATGGCCAAAGCAGTGAGTTTGGACCTCATCCTGAAGGCAGCAGACAGCCATTCGAGCAGGAGAGTGAGATGAGGAAAGTGATATTCTACCCTTCCTGGCTGCACATATAGGTTGGGCTGGAGGGTGGGGAATATGCAGGAGATTTGAGAGGCCCAAAGCAGGTCCATTAAGACTGGAGATGCAGTGATGGCAGCCAGAAGGGGTGGAAGGTTTTCCTCCAGAAATCAGCAGGGCATGTGACTGACTCAGAGCCCTGGAAGCTGGATGGGAGTGAGAGGCTGACTTGAGGCCTTCTGGCAGTAGTAGATAAAAGGAGTGAGCGGGAGGCCAAAGCCGCCACCCGCGAGCCCTGCAGCTCGGTCTCCGCCCCCCGCCCTGTCCCTGCAGAAACATTGTGCTACACGGACGACACGGCCATGGCCAGGGCGCTGGCGCGGTCCCTGCTGGCCAAGGGGGCCTTCGACGAGGTGGACATGGCGCACAGGTGAGGGCAGTGGTCCTGGGGCGAAGCAAACCAGGTGGGCAGAGTGACCAGAGCAGTGACATCTGTGCATGTCGGGACACCCTCCCCGCACACCCCACCACAGGGCACTCTCCCTAGGGCAGCTGCAGCTTCCCAAGCTAGAAGTGACAGCACCGCTGGCACAGGCTCCTGAGGTCCCCAAGGATTCCTCTTTTCCCAAACCAGCCAGGTTTCTTCTCTCCCAACCCTGGCAGGCATCTCTTAGATCATTACGCTGTCCCCTTCTCTCCCCTAGGTTTGCGCAGGAGTACAAGAAAGACCCTGACCGGGGTTATGGTGCTGGAGTGATCACCGTCTTCAGGAAGCTCCTGAGCCCCAAGTGCCGTGATGTCTTCGAGCCTGCCCGGGCCCAGTTTAATGGCAAAGGCTCCTACGGCAACGGGGGCGCCATGCGGGTGGCCGGCATCTCCCTGGCCTATAGCAGTGTCCAGGATGTGCAGAAGGTAGTTAGGGCTGGCTGCCTTCTGGACACTCTCGTCCCTCCCTCCCTCTGCAGCTTGGGTGCTGTGACAGCAGGTCTTTGCCTCCCTCACCTTTGCCCTAGTTTGCCCGGCTCTCGGCCCAGCTGACACACGCCTCCTCCCTGGGTTACAACGGTGCCATCCTGCAGGCCCTGGCTGTGCACCTGGCTTTGCAGGGTGAGTCGTCCAGTGAGCACTTCCTTGAACAACTCCTGGGCCACATGGAGGAGCTGGAGAGTGATGCCCAGTCTGTGTCAGATGCCCGGGAGTGAGTATGCGGGCTGGAGGCGTGTCTGTGCACGTGCATGCTGGTGGGGTGGCCCTGCCTCAAGCTGAAACCTTCCTTTCATTGCAGGCCCTAAGAGGGGTGGGAAGAAGCCCTTTGCCTTGGCTGTGCCTCAGGGCTCTTCGGGTCCCAGAGAACAAACCGGGTGGCTCACACCTCGCCCTTCCCACTTCTTGCCCTGACACCCGTGCTTAAGTGTCAGATGCCCACGTCCCTGCCTCGCCCTCCCATGCAGCCCTTCCCCTTCCTGCCTTCTCCACCCTGCTGGCTCCGACCTCCCTGAAATCTCGCCCCCAACCCACAGGTTGGGCATGGAGGAGCGTCCATACTCCAGCCGACTGAAGAAGATTGGGGAGCTTCTAGAGCAGGACTCAGTGACCAGAGAGGAGGTGGTGTCCGAGCTAGGTGGGTAGTCCCCCACCCGTCATCCTTCAGGGTCAGTCTTGGGCTCAGGAGTGGGAGGGGTGCCTGGAGTCACGCCTGCTGCCGTCACACCTTTGCCAGGGTTGCTGAGACAGCAGAGCCACGTTCCGCAGGGTCTTTGGCAGGCTGCGAGCACAGCGCCTTCTTGTTCTAGGGCAACAGTACCCTCAGCCTTAAAGATAAACATCCCAGAGATGGCAGCCGGCCGCTGGTTTTTTACAGCTAATGGTGATAGTACTTTTACTGTGTTCTGGGCACTATGCAGAATGCTTTACCTCTAGGATGTCATTTCACCCTCGCACCAGCCCTGCGAGAATTCCTAACTTTATTCACTCTCTACATGAGGAGCTGAACCCAGCATACAGGAATCACACAGCCAGTAGGTCGGCGAGCCGGGATTTGAACCCAGGTAGCCTGACTCCAGAGCCTGTGCTCTTAGTCGCAGCCCAGCTTGAAGCTGACTTGTGGCAGGTGGCAGGAAGCCTAGGGACGTGTGGGGCTCGGGAAGGGGGGTGGCTCAAGTTCCCATAACCTGGCTTCCCCACAGGGAACGGCATCGCTGCCTTTGAGTCTGTGCCCACCGCCATCTATTGCTTCCTGCGCTGCATGGAGCCCGACCCCGAGATCCCCTCTGCCTTCAACAGCCTCCAGAGGACTCTCATCTACTCCATCTCGCTTGGTGGGGACACAGACACCATTGCCACCATGGCCGGGGCCATTGCTGGCGCCTACTATGGCATGGAACAGGTGCCAGAGAGCTGGCAGCAAAGCTGTGAGGGCTATGAGGAGACTGACGTCCTGGCCCAGAGCCTGCACCGGGTCTTCCAGAAGAATCTGTGAGGGCCACAGCTCCGCCATACCCAGCAGGACCAACTACAGCTCGGATCGGAAACCCTGGGCTCCCTTAGGCTTGGCTCCCTGCCTCGACCTTCCTGCGGTGTGGCCGGAGTGCACCCTTGGGGCTGGGGACTCCTCTGGGGAGGTCACTGAACAGCGAGGGAGGGACGGGTGCCTTCTGGTGCTGGGTTCCTGGCTTCTGCAGAGCCTTGGTGCTCCTGAGTCAGACATAAGGGACCGGGGCAGGTTTTGTTTTGGAGCAGTACTTGTGGTGTTTTCCTTTATTATCTAGGACATGGGATTTGGGGAGGTGGAAGTGATCTGTGGCATCGTTTCTCCTTGTTGGGATTTAACCAGTTTGCCAGGATGCCTGCCTTTGACTGCACAGGGCCCCCAAGCGCCAAGTTTATACGGATCAGGAGGTGGACACGTGAATCTAGCTGATCTAGATGCACACCTGGCCCTTGGCTGTCATGGGTCTTGTTAACAGCTTCCCGACGAAGTTACAGAGCAATAAACAGTTCTTTAAATCCCACCACTGTTTCCTGTGTTTCTCCTCTGCCCTGAATGGATTCTTCCCCCCTCGCCCTTCTGTGCCTGGGCCTCACTCTCCTAGGAGCCAGGGACCCAAGCTGCTGGCTTGTGGATGCATATTCCTCCAGCTGTTCAGCCACGAAAAGCAGAGCAGGCATGGTTTGGTGCTTTGTCCTGGTGGAGATCCCTCACAGCAGCCCAGGCAGCGGGCAGGAACAAGCCAGATTTTCCTGCTCTCAGAGCCTGGCTTCATAGGTTGCTCCCCAGATAGAACCCAGGCCCAGCCAGGAACCAGAACACTGTAGGAGGATGCAGAGGGGACCGTGTTATCACGGGACCGCTGACCTTTGTGTGAGGGGGGCACATCACCTCAGGTGAAGGCCGGGCCTCGTTCTGCATCTTGGGCCTCAGTCAAAGGCCTTGGCCTGCTGGGAAGTTCTGCACACCATCCATTCTGAAGAAAGGAAAATCGAAATGGAGGAGGCACCTCCCCTCAAACTTGAGGGATATTCCAGCCTCGGTGGAGAGAGACGCGTGCCCAGCTCTGCAGCTAGCCTGAGGTTTCAGGACTGTCGGACAGGCCTGCTTTCAGCCAAGATGGGGATCTTCCAGGCTGGGGAAAACAACAGGATTTTTCAGAGCACAGGTTGGTCTCAGGTCTGCTGTCCAGATTCCCAGAGTACGGCAAGTTATGGGGCAGTGCTTTCTCCCAGGACAGCTCCCCTGGCCCTGCCTTCAGCGTTGGGCCTGGCACTAGCCCCGCCCACAGGAGCAAAGATTCCTGATTTCATTCATAATTTGTATCAGATGTTGAAACTTGACCCTTGGGATCCTGAGCCAGCTGTCATGCTCCACTACTCTTGAGAGCTTGCAGGAATGTTCCAGGGAAGCTTGATCCGTCTCCCTTAGCTCCAGCCACTGCCTCACTTTGCTTTCTTAAAATGCCTCTTGGCATTTACTTGGTGCAGAGCCTCGGGCAGCTTCAGAGAATCAAGCATTTCTGATGCGGTGGTGACAGAACCCCTGGCTGGGAGGAATGCACGCTCCTTGAGAGGGTGCAGGGTAAGAGCCCCAGAGAGCTCCCTGGGTGCTTTATGAAATCCAGAGGCTCAAGACACCTCTGAATCAATGTCAGTTTCAGCACAGTGCTGTTTATTCAACAGGCTTTATTGAGATTGTGTCAATACAGTCAATACCGTTGTTTTTCTTTTCAAAAAGAAGTCCCATTTTCTTTGATTCCCAAGTGCATTTTTCCCCGAATCTTCTGTGACACAGGGTACATAATAGGTATGTAGAGAACTAAGCTCCTATACCAGGTTAGAAATGAAATTACTAACGGAAAACATTTAAACCTTAATCTTAAAAAAAAAAAAAAGGAATCAATATAAAAATGCACAAGGTGATGTAGTTTTCACTGTTAAAACCTGACATAGTTTATCAAAGCTAGTCAGTTAAGTGGACACCTGGAAATCCCATAAATATTTCGGAAGCACCACCCACCTCTCCCCAAAGGCTTCAGGAATGTCATTTAGCAGAAACTCAGTTCTGTGAAACAGCATTTTTTTTTTTTTTTGGCTCCCTGTACCCTCCTCAGGGCTCTGGGCTCCCACTAGGACCTGATGCATTTCCGCCCGACAGAAGCCTCCCTAACAGGTCAGATGGCAGTGGCTTTGACCCAGGAAGGAGGCTGAGCAGATGGCTCCACAAGGTACGATTTGAGACTTAGTACCCGTGGGTGCCGATGAATAAGAAACCCACCAGGAACCGTAGCCACAACCTGCTCTTGAAGTGCCACTTGGGCAGATTTGGGTTTTTGTCTCTCCTTTTGAAAGTTAAAGCAAGTAAACGGTCTGCTTTGTTTGGAGAAGTTGTGGCCAGGCGATGGGCCTGAGGAGCCACAGAGTAACAAGTCAGGAGTCAGTGGCATGAAGAACCCAGGGGCAGGACGGGAATAAAGACGCAGGCCTACTAGAGAATGGACTTGAGGACATGGGGGGGTGGGGAAGGGTAAGCTGGGATGAAGTGAGAGAGTGGCATGGACATATATATATACACTACCAAACGTAAAATAGAGAGCTAGTGAGAAGCAGCTGCATAGCACAGGGAGATCAGCTCGGTGCTTTGTGACCACCTAGAGTGGTAGGATAGGGAGGGTGGGAGGGAGGGAGATGCAAGAGGGAAGAGAGATGGGAACATATGTATATGTATAGCTGATTCATTTTGTTACACAGCAGAAACTAACACACCATTGTAAAGCAATTATACTCCAATAAGATGTTAAAAAAAGAAAAAAAAAGAAGTCAGTGGCCAGTCTCCTTCCTCAACATGGGAAGGAAGGCTGGCATGGGCCAGAGCTGGAGCAGGTTCACGCTGGGTCCTCAGCTCTATCCACTCGGCTTGAACTAGGGGCTGAGGGCATGGGAGGGGGTCCTGCCTGTTTCCTGCAGGGTGGAGCTCTGATTGGGGAAAATGGCAGAAACATCCAACTCATTCCAAAGGGGCCTGTTGGCACCCTTTTTCTCAGGGCCTCATCCTCCTGGGCCCTAATCCTGCCTAGGACAGGAAATTGGAACCAGAGGGTGAAGGAGAGGAGACTAACCCCTGTAGTCGACACACATCCATCATATGGCTGTTAAGAAAAAGCGGGCGGTGGCCTTCATCCCCAAGCTTGCGTGCACCTTGTTCTGAGGGCAAACAAGAAGCTCTCTGCCTTGGGGATACTGGGGTTGGGGGTGGCAAGGATCCCTTACAATTTTGTCTGAGGAAATCAGCCCTCCCCCAGCAGGTGAAAGGAGAGAAAGGGAGGACTACTCATGTTCGCTGACTGCCCATCCTGCCTCGTGCCCGCCTGTGGCGGTCCCCAGGGGCCTGGGTGGCTGGCCTCATGAGGAACAGAGCCAGAGCTGGTGGGGGCAGCCTGGGGGATGGAGACGAACGTGAAGAGCTGCCATCCTGCCTCAGACCCATGCCCCTACCCCTCACAAACCACCGTTCCCCATGGCTGCAGCCTGAGCAGTGAAGGGGGGTCGGCACTTCCTGGGAGCCTGAAGGAGGGGCCACACGCCTGTACCTGCCAGGGACAGGCCTGATGCCACCACCCCACTGCTAGGGTGGCAGTCCTGACAGGGTGTCCACTGGCCACCTCGATGGTCCCCCTCCTCTCCCTTCCCCTGGAGAGAAACAAAAACTCTTCAGGGGACCCACCGTCTTATGCTGGAGGTCCCGCGGGGCAGCCGGAAGAGCCCCAGCCAAGAACTGAGGGAGGCCCTGCCCCATTCCTTGAGCAGGGGCCGTCTGCGGGCAGGCAGGAAGGGCAGGGCTGGGAAGATGTCTCCCCGGGGGAATGGGTGGGGGAACTCGGTCCCCTCTCAGCTCTGACTCCTTCGCCGCCCAGCAGAGCCCAGCACTCACGGGGGCCAGGGGTCCCCACCAGCTGGGCAGAGCATCCTGGGGCCCTGCCTGCAGGCCAGGCAGGGCAGGAGAGGGGGCACAACCCCGATGCTGCACAGACACTCGGGGGAGAGGAACGCAGGCCACCTTCTTCCAGAAACAACCTCAGCCTGCGTGGAGGGAGAAACCCAGTCAGTCTCCTCGGGCCAAGGCCGCGGCCGCCTCTGCTCCCGCCTCTGTTTGGCCTTTGGTTTTTTCTTTAAATGGAGGTTCTTTGTAAGTGAGAAGGTCTCTCTACCGCTAAAGAGGAGGAGGCCGGGGCAGCATGGGTTATGTGGGGCACAGCAAGAATCCTGAAAAGGAGGAGTGGATGTACTCGGTGGAGTAGAGGCCATTGGCCTGGTCCGAGGGCATCTGCACCCAGACCTGGTCGTTGGGCCGCAGCTGGAGCACGGCCCCCCCAGACGCCTGGTCCAGGTAGCCCTTCTTGTACTCGTCATAGGTGTAGGTGGCTGGCACGTTGTTCTTGTACAGGGCCACCCACACATTGGTGCCCTTGACGTGCACGTGGTAAGCAAAGTAGTAGACCCCGCCCACGGGGCAGGTGAAGATGCCGGTGGCTGGGTTGTAGCCACTGTGGCCATTGTAGAGGGTCCGGTCAAACTTCACAGGCATGCCTGAGGCGGGGAAGGGTGAGGTGAGCACAGCGGTGAAGGCGGGCGTGGCATGGGCCGACAGCTCGCCCAGCCCAAACCGGGGCTTGGTCCCCTTGCCCAGCACAGCTCCCTGCACGCCGCCGTTGGGCAGGTGCAGGCCAGCGATGCCAGTCTCATCGAAGGCCCCGGGTGCACCAGGGGGCCCGGGAGGTCCGGGAGGCCCAGGAGGGCCCGTGAGTCCTGGGGAACCTGGGACCCCAGGAGGCCCTGTAGGCCCAGCCATGCCAGGTTCTCCCACTTTCCCCTCTCCAGGGGCCCCCGGCAGGCCTGGTTCACCCTTCAGGCCTGGCAGACCCTGCGGCCCAATAGGGCCAGACGGACCTTGGAGTCCTGGGATTCCAGAAGGGCCTCTCAGGCCAGGCTGCCCAGGGAGCCCCAAGTCACCCTTCTGCCCCAGGGCTCCTGCCACCCCTGGTCCTCCAGGGCGGCCCGTGAAACCTGGCTCGCCTTTGGGCCCAGTCGGTCCAGGAGGTCCATGAGCCCCTGGAAGCCCCCTCTCTCCTGGGAGCCCAGGTTTCCCAGCCAGGCCACTAGGCCCCTGGTCACCCCGAATGCCAGGCACTCCTGGGGGTCCTCCAGGCCCCGTCTCCCCCTTAGGCCCCGGGGGCCCACGTCGGCCAGGTAGCCCTGCAGACCCCGGAAGTCCAGGGGGGCCCCCAAGGCCCTGTGGCCCCTGTTCCCCCTGCTCCCCATCCTCACCTGGCTCGCCCCTGTCCCCCAAGAGCCCCGGGACCCCAGCTGGGCCCCTGTCCCCCTTGGGACCTGGCAGCCCTGGTATCCCATAGCCAGTGGGGCCTATCAGGCCAGGAGGGCCCCGGGTGCCTGGCTCCCCTTTGGCCCCTGGTGGGCCCTGTGGCCCTGGCACCCCTGCTGACCCTGGTACCCCCATACCATCCAGCCCAGGGGGCCCTTTGGGGCCCAAAGCTCCTGGCTCCCCCCTGGGTCCTGGCAGCCCAGGAGGCCCAGACTCACCCTTATCTCCAGGGGCCCCAGGAAACCCATCCAAACCTGGTTTGCCCAAGCCAGCTGGACCAGGGAGACCAGGGGGTCCGGGGGCACCCCCCTGGCCTGGGGCTCCAGGAAGCCCTGGTTGGCCCACTCCATTTTCACCCTTGAGGCCTCGATCACCCGGGGGCCCAGGCTCTCCCTGGGGCCCTGGCTCCCCCCCAAATCCTGGGGGCCCTGGCACCCCCTGGGGACCTGGTTTTCCAGGGACAGCAATGCCTGAGGGCCCAGGTAGGCCAGGGGGCCCTGGGGGCCCCCGGAGGCCCTGGTCCCCTCGTATCCCTGGCTCCCCCCGAAGCCCCGGCTGCCCTGGTGGGCCAACCTTGCCTGGAAGCCCTGGGGGACCAGCCTTGCCCATCCGGGAGAAGCCAGGGGGGCCAGCGGGTCCAGGCTGCCCATGTAGCCCTGGTTTTCCAGTGCCTGGTTTTCCTGGGAAGCCAGGAGGGCCAGGGGGACCCCGCGGTCCGGGTTTTCCTGGGGGACCAGGCTCTCCTTTCAGGTCCATTGGCAACAGCGGTAGAGGCATTTCTGAGAGAGAAAGAGAGAGAAGGGGTCAGTCAGGGGCCTGGACAGTGGGAACAGGGGACCCATCTTCCCACTCCCCATACCAGCATGTGGTGCAACTTGAGAAGACAGGGTTCTGTATCTGTTCATGAAGACCAGTCCCGGTCTCCCCCTCCCTGCTCTCATGGAAGATGGAATTTAGGTGGTTCAGTGGCCACCTTGGGAACTGCAGGGTATCCACACCCAGGGCTCTTAGCACCCAACCCACCCAGACTAGGCCTTCCCTAAGAGCTTCTCATCCCTGCCTGACCGGGGTGGAGTGGCCACCAGGTGGCACCAGCATGCCTCCTTAGAGCCAATCTGAGCCGCCCCGCCCTCCCCACTTCCCCACAAACCTTCCCGCCCCATCCTCTACCTAAAGAGCATCTCCGCCAGCCAGCGGCACCCCACTTCCCCACCCCACTTCTGCACCCGCCCCGGACCAGCATCAGGAAGAAAGTGGAGATGGGAAAGTCTTTGGTGGGGATTGAGGGGCTGTGGCCGGAGGCGGGGGCGCCTGGGAAGAGCTGGTGGAGGTCGGGAGGCAGGGAGTTGGGGGTCAGGACTGTCCGGGGCGGGGCGGGGCGGGGCGGTGCTCACCCAGGTATTGGCCCTTGCCCTCGCGGAAGGGCGGCCCCACGGGTCCTTTGTGCATGGGCTGCACGTACTGCACCGGCGGGTAGCCCGCTGCCCCGGCGGCTCCACCGCTGGCGGCCGCCCTCAGCCCGCACCCCAGCACCAGCAGCAGCAGCAGCAGCAGAGGTGGCGGCAGCGAAGACAGGGACGTCAGAGCCCCCCGCATGGCGTCCTTAGGCTTGCTGCAGGGAGGAACGAGAGGGGCCATCAAGCCAGCCCATGGGTACTTTGGCACCGGGCCCAGGGACTCACAAAAAGATCAGGATTTAGATATTATTCACAAGCAATTCTCAAAGTCTCAGAGTCTGCAGAAGTTACTAAACCTCTCCTAATCCTGCCCATAGCTCTCTATCACCGCCCCCCCAAGTCTACCGAGGACCCCCTCCCCGGACAGTAGCCTCCCCCTAACTATTCACTTGGCGGCCAGATGCCCTTCCAGAGCATCTCTAACCTTGGCACAGCTCTGCCAGAAACTATTTGATGATTACACCCACTACCATGTGCTGGGCTGGCTCTCTGCCAGCCAGGGGCTAAGCTCTCTAGAGATGGAAGCTCACTGAATCCTCCTAACACTTTAACGAAGTATTGTTATTGTCATCCCCATTTTCCAGATGACAAAACTAACGCAGAGGTCTCTAGGAAGCAGACTGGGATTTTTTATTTTTATTTTTGGTTGCACTGAGGCTTAGTTGCAGCAGGCAGGCTCCTTAGTTGTGGCATGAGAACTCTTAGTTGCGGCATGCATGTGGGATCTAGTTCCCTGACCAGGGATCGAACCCAGGCCCCTGCATCGGGAGCGTGGATTCTTTTTTATTTTTTAACATATAAATTCATTCGTTTGTTTATTTATTTTTGGCTGCGTTGGGTCTTCGTTGCTGCGCGCAGGCTTTTCTCTAGTTGCGGCAAGAAGGGGCTACTCTTCGTTGTGGTGCGCCGAGCACGGGCTCTAGGCACGGGGGCTTCAGTAGTTGTGGCTCGCGGGCCCTAGAGCGCAGCCTCAGTAGTTGTGGCTCACGGGCTTAGTTGCTCCTCGGCATGTGGGATCTCCTGGACCAGGGCTCAAACCCATGTCCCCTGCACTGGCAGGCGGATTCTCAGCCACTGCGCCACCAGGGAAGCTCTGGGAGCGTGGAATCTTAACCACTGTGACACCAGGGAAGTCCCAGAACTGGGATTTGACTAAGGTCTCTCTGACCTCACATTATGTTGATGCCCTTCTGGGGCTCCCCACTGCCTTCAGGATCAAGTCCTTTGTGGGAATTCCCTGGCGGTCCAGTGGTTAGGACTCCGTGCTCTCACCGCCAGGGGCCCGGGTTCAGTACCTGGTCGGGGAACTAAAATCCCGCAAGCCGTGTGGCCAAAAATCAATTGATTTAAAAAAAAAAAAAAAAAAAGGGCTTCCCTCGTGGCACAGTGGTTAAGAATCTGCCTGCCAGTGCAGGGGACACGGGTTCGAGCCCTGGTCTGGGAGATCCCATATGCAGTGGAGCAGCTAAGCCCATGCGCCACAGCTACTGAGCCTGCGCTCTAGAGCCCGTGTGCCAAAACTAGTGAAGCCTGCGCACCTGGAGCCTGTACTCTGCAACAAGAGAAGCCACCACAATGAGAAGCCCGCGCACAGCAACAAAGAGAAGCCCCCGCTCGCCGCAACTAGAGAAAAGCCTGTGCGCAGCAACAAAAACCCAATGCAGACAAACATTAAAAAAAAGTCCTTGTGGGGCTTCCCTGGTGGCGCAGTGGTTGAGAGTCCGCCTGCCGATGCAGGGGACACGGGTTCGTGCCCCGGTCCGGGAAGATCCCACATGCCGCGGTGCGGCTGGGCCCATGAGACATGGCCGCTGGGCCTGCGCGTCCGGAGCCTGTGCTCCGCCACGGGAGAGGCCGCAACAGTGAGAGGCCCGCGTATCGCAAAAAAAAAAAAAAAGTCCTTGGTGCCCAGCATGGCGTTCAAGGCCTTTTAAATCTAATCACCTAGTGGGTGCCTATCACCTGCCACCCCTTTCTCTGCCTCTCCCCTCCCCCATACCTTTGCCCCAGACACCAGGCAGCCTCACACTTCTGGGCCTTTGTACCTGCTATTTCTCTGCCTGCAGTGTTCTTCCTCTCTCCAACTCGTCCTTCAAGGCCCAGGGAAGCTGTCATCCCTTCCTCTATAGAGTTAACCCCTCACTCCTGTGCCCTGATCTAGCCCTGTCACAGCATTTAGCTCAGCTCTGAGAACAAAGCCTGGGTTGGGAAGAAGCACAGGCTCCAGCTTTGGATGGCCAGCCTGAGTCCTCCGCTCACCAGCTGGGGGAGCCTGGGCAAGAGGTTTCCACTCTGTGAACCTCAGTTTCCTCATCTGTAAAATGGAATAACACGTCCACACAAAAACGTGTACATGAATGTTCATGGTGACATTATTCATAACAGTCACAAAGTAGAAACAACACAGATGTGCATCCACTGATGAGTGGATAGTGTGGTATATCCATACAACGGACTATCATTCAGCAATGAAAAGAAGGGAGATACCGATAAATGCTACAATACAGATGAATCTGGAAAACATTATACCAAGTGAAGAAGCCAGTCACAAAATCGTATTATCTAATTCTATTTGTATGTTCAGAATAGGTAAATCTATAGAGGCAGAAAGTAGATAGATGAGTGGTTGCCTAGGGCTGGGGGGAGTGGAAATGGGGAGTGATTGCTAATGGGCACAGGGCTTCTATTAGGGGTGATGAAAATGTTCTAAATCGCTTGCTGTGATGGCTGCACAGTTCCGTGAATACCTTAAAAAAAACATTGATTCGTACACTTTAATGAACCAATTGTATGCTATGTGAATTGTATCTCAATAAAGTTCTTTTTAGAAAAAGCTAGGCTAGGGCTTCCCTGGTGGCGCAGTGGTTGAGAGTCCGCCTGCCGATTCAGGGGACACGGCTTCGTGCCCCAGTCCGGGAAGATCCCACATGCTGCGGAGCGGCTGGGCCCGTGAGCCATGGCCGCTGAGCCTGCGCCTCCGGAGCCTGTGCTCCGCAACGGGAGAGGCCACAACAGTGAGAGGCCCGCGTACCGCAAAAAAAAAAAAAAAAAAGAAAAAAAGATAGGCTAGGGAATCTCCTAGTGGTCCAGTGGTTAGGACTCTGCACTTCCACTGCTGGGGGCCCGGGTTCGGTCTCTGGTCGTGGCCAAAAATATAAAATAAAACAAATTTTAAAAAAATTATTTTCTTAAAGCTAGGCTAACAACCTGCTTCTCAAGGCTGCTGTGATGATTAGAGATATCACAGTGCCTCACGGCAAGCACCCATCAATATCTGCACAGTGGACTAGCCTGGCATTTCACACGCCCCAGGAAAGTCTCACTTGCCCTGGCATCCCTGCTCCGGGCTCCCCTCACCCCACCCAGGGGCCTCTCCACACCTGCGCCTGGCCGCAGGAGGGAGTGCGGGTGCGTTGTGCACACCCAGGGGTGCACGTGGGGCTGAGTCTGGAGCTGCAGTGCGGTGTTCCTCCAAACTCAGTATCACTCAGGGCTTTGCAGGAATGAACGCGGGGCTCCGGAGAAGGTCGGTGAAGCTGCCAACCCAGCTCTGCCATCAACCTCTCTGTAACCCTGGGCAGGTCGTTCAGCCTCCCTCAGCCCCAGCATAATAGTAACACCTGCCACCGAAGGGCTCCCCACGCGCCAGGCGGGGCTTCACCAGCTTCACATCACTAACCCTCTTAATGACCCCCCACCAGCTTCTACAATTATAATCCCCTATTTTATAGACATAAAAACAGAAGCTTAGACTTGGAATCTTGCCCAGAACACCTTCCCTCAACACAGGCCACCTGCTCTATCTGCACCATGGTTGGTGCTGGGCCTCGTGAGGCCACAGGGTGTAGGCCTGGCACTCAGCTACTGCCGGTGGAATCTCTGGCCATGCACTGCCCTAACGTTTGTTTGACATTCCATCCCCGTGCAGCCCTGCGGGGCTTGTCCGCCCTGTTTTACAGATGAGGAAACCGAGGTGCTGTCAGAGCCTAAACCCAGGCAGTCTGACTCTTGAGCCCCAATCTCTAACCACTACACCACGCGTCCTCTCCGGAGAGGGGTAAGGGCCCTCCCGCACTTGCCACCCGAGCTGGGGGGCCTGTTAGGGTGGAGGTGGTGCTCACACATCACAGAGCCAGAATGTTCTGCCTGGTAGGGGGCAGAGGGTTGGGGGAGCACGTGGAGGGCAGAGCTTGCAGCAGGAAGCAGGGGGAGGGGAGGGAGCAGTTCTGGCCTGGGTGGGCCAGAGGCCAAGGTCATGGCACCACCACAGGAGGACTCAAGAGAGCCCTGGCTCTGGGGAGCCCTGGTCCCCTTCCCATGCTGAGTTGAGGCCTCATAGGCGTGGGGGGTGATGGAGGGTGCAGGCAGCCTCAGGCTCAGCTGGGAGGGTGTCTGGGGTGGGAGAACTGTGGAGGAGCACAGGCAGGCCGGGCGCCAGAGGAAGAGCCCCCAGTCCACTCAGGAGCCCGGGCAGGGGCAGGGCCCCCTGCCAGCCGCCCACTTTTCTTTCCTCCTTGGCAAGGTGGTATCTCCCGGAGAGCATCCCCACCCTACACCCTGTGGCTCCCTGAACTTGCCCCATCCCAGCACCGCCAGCATCGTGGAGGTGGGGCAGATCTGCTGCAGGTGTTTCCTCTGGAGGGAGGGGTGTCTGAGTGAGGATGACAGCTCACACCTCTGGCTGGGCACTGCCTAAGTGCTGCATGTTCGGCATTCGATCTAACTCCACAAGGTCCCTGGGAAAAAGGAACTATTGTGCTTCCTCTTTCTATAGGTGAGGAGTCTGAGGCTGGACAAGGACAGTGATGTGCCCACTGCTACAGCTGGCAGCCAGGATCTGAGCGGAGGTCTGTTAAGAACCTGAGCTCTTAAACCGCTGGGGCAGACTGCCATGGGGGAGGGTGTGGGGGAGAGTGCGCCAGAGAGCACAAGCTAGACAGAGGGAGAAGCAAACTGAGAGAGAGTCTCTCTTCCAGCTCCAAGCTGCCTGTGGGTTGAGGAGGGAAAACTTACTCTAGCTCTTAGAGGGGAGGTGGCTATGCCACTCCAGGTGGGGGGCTTGGCCAGAGAAGGGGCTGAGAATTGATGGCCCCTGGAATGGTGCGATGTGGCAGCCCAGGTGGGAAGGACTGCCCCCCAACGCCAGCCACCATCAGAGCCGAGGTGCCTGGGCGCCCCTGAGCCCCTGCTCACTGCCAACCACGCCCCCCCCCCCACTGCAGGCTCCGCAGGCTCTCTGGCCTCTGTACGTTCATTTCACCCTACCGACTTCTCCACCTCCTAACTCTTCCTCGTTCTTGGACATCCTGGACCCCTACTGGATGCCTTCCCGGGCTCCTCTGACACCTGCGGTCTCCCTCACAGCTCTTGTTTCCCTCTTGGCTCTTCTGCTCTCTCGCCCCGCCACATTCCCCCGACTTCCATGCCCAGCACAGGACTTGGATGGCACACAGAGATGCTCCATAAATGTTTGATGAGCTCATTTGCTGTCAGATTTAATGATCACAGGACCAATAACTCACTCCAGGAAGCATCCAGGACTTTGCACAGATACATGTCACACGGCCCTGGGAGCCCCCTCCCTAGGCCAGATTGGCTTATCTGTTGGCTAGAATGGGAACAGGTGGGGACATTCCCGTGGCCTCAATCAAGGATCTTCAGCTAAGAACTGTCTGCGCAGGGAATAGAGGCACACAGGGAGGAACAGCTGTGATCCATTTGCTTCCTCCTGGTCTCCCCGTGAGGAATGGCGGCCAAGCAGGGGTCAGGGTTGGCGGAGGGCCCTAAGGCTCAAGCCTGGCTCTGCTGTGTGACCTTGGGCAGTCCATCACCCGCTCTGGTGACCTCTTAGGAAGGAAGGCAGGAGCCAGGGCAGCTGGGAAGGGGCATGGGCTGGCAGGGGCAGGAGATGGGATGCAAAAGGAGACGGTAATTCAAGGGATGGAGCGGTGGCGGCAGCAGGGTAGACGCGGTGTTTGGACAGCTGCAAGTCCTTAGCGGGGGATTCCCCCCTTTTCAACAAATCCCCGTAAAACAGCATTTGTCCAAGTCAGCGTTTTGTGGCAGCCTGGGCCTCCTCCAGTGGGCGGCCGAGGAGGTTGGCTGGGAGCGGGTAGCGCTCCAGGGTCTTTCAGACCAATTGAGAGGGGAGGGGAATGGACCCCAGGACAGGGCTTTGGGAAGGGAAGGGGCATCAGCAGCAGTGGCCCCTCCCCACCAGTCCCCCTCTCAAAATGGGTCCTGTCCCAGGGGGCGGCCAGCAGAGGGGGCCCAGGTGATCCATGGAATTTAAGGGCCTGCCCACTCCCCATCCCATTTTACACGTGAGCTATCAGAGGTCCAGATAAAAAGGGGAGCCTGAGGGTGGGGCGCAGGCTCCCGACAGACCATGCAGGGGTGTGGCTAGCGTGGCCCTGGCAGCACCCCCACCTCACCCCACCCCACCCCACCCCCGGTGGGTGGATGGAAACGCGGCTCTGTGCAGGCTCCCGCTGCTCCAAGCCCCAACCCCAGAAGGGCGGCTGCAGCTGAGGCAGCCCGGGGCCTGGCCAAACCACAGGTATGTTTATGAGACGCTTCCTGTTGTGGAGACATTTCTGCGGGATCGGCTGCCCCACTTGCTTCCCCCGGTGCCTCCTGCCTCCCCACTCGTCCAGCCTCACTCTGTTCTGTCCCTGGGTCTCTGGCCTGACTCATTTCTCTCTGTCCTCTCTCTCTCTCCAACCCGGTCACTGCCACCTCAACAGGTGAGGCAGCATTTCTTGCTCAGGCTCTCCCTATCAGGGATCCAGCCCTGGGGGGCCCTAAGGCCCTCTAGGTCCCGGCAGCCCCTGAACTCCCATTTCAGCAAAGCTGCCTACCGGCTGGGTGATCTTGGGCAAGTGACTTAACCTCTCTGAACCTCGGTGTCCTCATCTGTGGAAAGGGTTAACTGAGATGGTCTAAGCCATCAGCCCCTCCATGCTGCCTTGTCCTCTTACCCCGGTGGCCAGAAAGTCCTCCCTTCAGTCTAACCTCAGTTCCTCCTGCTGCAAAGCAACATCTCCTCCAACCCTTGAAAACCTCAGGTGACTTGCTGCCAAAGGCCAGCACCTTGTGAATTTCCCTAAAGTCAAATTTCTGGCCTGCTAGGCCTTTTCCCTAACCACCCCTGAGATGACACCGAGCAGGGGTCATACAGCCTGCTCAGGACAAGGATGGAGTTATGGATCTTGGAGAGGAGCAGAGGACTGCCCTCCTCCCTCACTGGGCATGATGCCCACCCCCACTGCTGAGCAGGGTGGCTCCAGACTTCTCCAGGGTTCCTGAGCCTCCCAGCTCCCCCACCTCTCTCCCGGCTTGCAGAGATCAGAGAGCCCTTCCCCGTCCCCCTCTCCTGAGTCTCAGAGGAAGGGGGTCCTGTCTCCCACTCAAGGCCCCGGCCTCTCCACACATCTTCCTCTTCCTCGGGACATCTCACTCTCTGTGGATGCCTCCCCCAGTCTCCAGCCTCTCATCCCACATCTACACAGGCCTCACCCCCGCCCCTGGCCACCCTCATCTCTTTCCAGCCCTTCTCAGCCAAGCGTCTCAAAAGAACTGTCTCTACCCCTCACCCTCTCACCTCGTGTTTCCTTCTCTCCAGCACTGACTCCCGCCTTGTGACCCTGCTTTCCTCCTTCCTGGAAAGGCTCTTCCTCAGATTCTTCTCTGCTCCTTCCCTCTGCCCACTCTGCAGACCCAGTCTTGCCCAAAGGAGCTGGCTCAGGCCTCTTCTCTTCTCTCTGGATGTTTTCTCCTGCAGTTTCCAGCTCTCCCCAGACTCCCACAGTTCCAATCCCATCACCAAGGACTCCCACATTCTGTTTCCAGCTACCTCTCTCCTGAGCCCCAACTCCTGGTTTGACTATGAGCTGAGCATTTTCGCCTGGCTGTCCCTCATACACCTCCAACCCAAACTGCTGTCACTACCTTCTCCCCTATTACTTGCTTCTCCCCCACTTCCTGTTGCCCAGGCCAGAAATCTGGACGTCACTTCTGACACTTCTGACCCTTCCTTCCTTCCTTACATGGAATCTCTCTAGCCTATACCATGCTCTAGCACAATTAGAAAAGGCTACCCCTCCTTCCAGCCAACTCAGGCCTTACTCATTGCCTTTCCCGAGTGCCCTTGAACAGTAACCAACCTGCACAACTGTACATGACAGCCCTGTTCCTTTACCCTCAAACCCCCAATCCAGTCTTATGGACTCTGTCTTCTCTACTTCTGGGTACATGACATGCCCACCTGTGTCCCTTCCTCTGTGTCTCTGTGTCGCTGAATCCAGATCCTCACCTGCCTGTGTATCTGAGGCATCTCCTGGTGTGTCTCTCTCCTCCTATCTCTGTGTCGCCATCCCATTTGTCTACCCACCTCTGTGACCCTGTCTTTCTCTGTTGTCTTTCTCCGTCCTCTCTTGTTCCTTGTACCTAGATCCTGTCAGAGTTCCAGGTTCTGAAATCTCTAGCTGTTGGTCACTTGATGGGAGCCTCTAGAAGGCCAGCACTTACGGCTTTAATGTTAACGTCAGGTCTGGGGCTGACCACCGTGGACGATCCACGAGCAGCCCCACAAGGTCTGGGTGGAGACTTGCGGGGCCCAGAGCCCATGAGCTGAGCTCACTGTCCTACAGGCCACTGGGACTCTGAACCCCTCAAATTTAAACGTGCAGGCGTGAGGACTGCTCCAAAGCTAAAGGGCTGCCTGGAACCTGGGAGCTGGCGAGGTGGGGGGAGGTGATCAGGCTGGGACAAGGCTGCCTGGAGGACACCTTATCATCCAGGTTGATGGCAGGACAGGAGTGCTGCCCTCTTCACACCTTGTCTACCCAACCAGGCTTCAAGAGTCCTAACATCTCTCACCTCTGCAGGTGAGGCTCCCAGACCACAGGGGACCTCCATTTGCAAAGCAGCATCGGAGGAGGTTTGAAGGACAGAGGAGAGTTCAACATACTCATAGGCGCAAGTGATGGTGGAATATTCCAAACTGAGAGCAGAGCAAAAATCTCGTCAAGGAAGACTGAGGGGCTTCTGGGCTGGGCAGTATCTAAGAGGCAGAGAACCTGTGGTTCTGAAACTTGAGAGCGAGAGAGAGTGCCTGGAGATAAAAATAGGGCTTCATCGGCAGGGTTGTTGCAGCCTGGGTGAGGGCCATGGACTCACCCTTAGGGAAATCACACATGTTCAGGGAGTGAGAGGAGCCCACTGTGCCCTGAGCCCCAGCGTCCTGAATCCAGGCAACCCAAGCTTTTCGATGTTTCCCTGTACCCACCTGCCTGCATCTGCCTGAATTGCTCTTTCTTTCTCCTCCAGGCAAACGTGTTATTCCTCATTTAAGACCCAGCTCAAATGCCGCCTCCTCTAAGCAGCCCTCCGTGCCTCTCTCAGGCAGAACAGCTCCTCCTCCAGGGCATGTCTTCCCCCAGCCCCACCCCATCCCCAGCTGGGGCTCAGCACACTGGCACTCAGAACAGTCTGCAGCCTGTGTGCTCCAGCTCCTGGCCTCTGACAACGCCACCTCCCACCTCCAGACAAGCCTGCAAGATGGCTTCTCATAGGGTCCCTTTTTCTTTGTGGCTCTTCCAGGGTCCTTCTCAGCTCTGGGCTGGAGGGGGCTTGCGGTGAACCTCCCTCCCTGCAGGTAACTAGGTTTACCTCCCAGACCCCCAGCCGCTGCCCATCTCTGAGGCTAGCCACCCCACTACCACCCTGGGTAGGAGCTTCTTGCGGGGCAACAAAGCATCCAGGGAGGTAGGGACAGCCAGGTGGGGGGAGATGAACCAGAAGAGGCCCCGCAGTGGACAGGACCCAGGGCAACAATGTATCCTCAGGCAGGTGGCCAGGAGACCGGCCCTTCCTCGCCGGGGGCTCAGGCCTCAGCTGGTGCCATTGGTCATTTCCCAGAAGAGGCCTTGAGCTTCTGATCGAGACCGGACACGGGTGGGCCACCAGACCCAAGCACCCCCAGGCTCCAGGCCGAGCCAGGCGGGGCCTTCTCAGCCGCCAGTCCCCCGCCTTCTGTTTCGCATTTGCAGCCTTTTCCGGAGCGCCACCCGCCACCCGCCGCCCGCTGCCTCCCAACGCCTGCCAAGATTCCTGGGCCTTCGCGGCTTCCCCGCGCGGTGGCGGCAGCTTCGGCATCGGCAGGAGGGGCTGAGCTGGGTAGGGAGCGGGCCCGGCGGGAGCGCGGCCAGGCCGCTGCACCCGGGCAGGCCAAGCAAACACGGCCACGCCAAGGAGCCGAGCGAAATAGTTCACAAATGAGAAAAAGCCGCTTCCAAGTTGGGCCGGAGGGAGCTGAGGTCACCTGCCCGCTAGGCCACCCCAAGCCTGGGAGGGGCATCTGCTGCAGCTGGAGGGAGCAAGGGTAGATAGCAGCAAGCACAGGTCTCATCCAGCTGGGGATATCAGAGAGCCCTGCCCCCAAATCTCGCTTACCTTTCAGGTCGGAGGGGCCTCTGAAGGTGCCAGCAGAGACAAGGCCTGAGAATGAAAGAGGGAGACAGTGAGGAAGATGCCAGGAGCTGGCGAAGCCTCCTGCACTAACTCAGCCACCCCAGCGCCTGCCATGGGTTTTTTACCAGGAGCCCCTGCTGGAACATTGGCCCCCAACCTCAGTCTCCTCTCAGGGAGCCAGGTCCCCCCCTCACCAAATCCATTCATTCCATGCACTTAGCAATGCCCATGGGGGACCTGGCCCTGGTTTGATGGAGTTCCTCCTGTCCTAGGGCCCAGGCTGAGGAAGCCCCTTCTGTGGGCCAGGGTCCATACCGGAGAAGTCCCTACACTCTGTCAGGCCCTAAGCTGGGGTGGCCCCTACTATAGACTAAGGTTCCTGCCTGGGGAAGCTCGTACTAGGTAGGGGACCTGAGGCTAGGCCTTGGGACAAAGAAATGGTTCAGCCCCATGCCCTGCCCTGAATTAGCTGGAGGCATCAGACACGTGGCCATCACACAATTGACTAAGGTCTCCAGGCCGTGGGAGTGCAGAGCAGGAAATATTGCCCTCCCTTGAGTTTCCCTGGAAGACTTCATGAAGGAAAGGACATTAAGGCTGGATCCTGAAGGATGAGTAGGAGTCTGACAGGCAGACACAGTAAGCAAAGGAATTTCAGGCAGTAGGAAGCTGCTTGGCAGATACAGGGACGGCCCAGAAGTGCTGTGGGGCTGAGACGACAAGCATGAGCTGAGAAGCCTCGGGCAATTTAGTGGGGAGCCTTAAATGCTATGCTTGTGTATCTCTGGAAGGCAATGGGGAGCCATGGAGGGTTGTTGAGCAGGGGGAGATGATGTGGTCGCAGCCCTCGATGGCCAGGTCCCCATTTCTGGCTCAACCATGATGCCTGGCTATCATAAGCCCTAGTCCAGGTCACACAGCAGAGCTGGGGCCGTAGTCCAAGTGCAGATATGAATCCTGGGTGGATGGGGAGGGGACGCCTAGCCAGCCCACCTGGCAGGGAGGCCTGCCGGCTGCGTCACTCTCTCCCCCAGCTGCTTGCTTGCCTCTGCCCGCTCCCATGGAAACTCTGACATCCCAGCCCTCTCGCTGCACTAGCAGCCAGATGCCGAAGCCAGCGGCTCCTAAGCCTTCTCGCCAGCTCAGCTGAGCCCTGCCTCCGTCCACGCCCCTCTGACACCATAACCCCAGAGGTGGGTCATGAGGCTATTCTCTCTGAGGGCCCAGACTGGCTGATGGAGCTTGGGTGGGAGGTCCTCACTGGCCAACTTGACCCCAGCTTGTCTGGCCCCAGCCCACACCCTCACCATGAGGCTCAGGGAGGGGAAGTGACTTATGTTGGATCTGGGCTTTTGAAAGATGAACATGGATTTAACTGGGTCGTAGTGGGGAGAGGTGATCAGTCCAGGCTAAGGGAATACCATGTGTGAGGGTATGGAGATGTGAATGCCCTGAACATAATTAGAATAAATAAACAAACTAACTAATCATAGCTAACATTTATTGTATATCTACTATGTGCCAGGCACGGTTCTGGGCTCTTCTCATGAATTATCTCATTTAATCCTCATACCAACCCAGTGAAGTAGGTTCTTCGTCTTTCCTTTTTACAGAGTGGGAAACCAAGGGACAGAGAGGTTAAGTAATTGGCCAAAGGTCACACAGCTCATGAGGGGTAGAGCCTAGGCTGTTGGTGCCAAAGCTTGGGCTCTTAACCTCTCCAAACACAGATGGTTTGAGATGAGAAGGCCCGGCTGGGGTCAGCCTGAGAAATGCCTTAAATATCAGAATCAAAGATCTCCAGCACAGGGACTTCCCTGGTGGTGCAGTGGTTAAGAATCAGCCTGCCAGTGCAGGGGACATGGGTTCGATCCCAGATCCAGGAAGATCCCACATGCCGCAGAACAACTAAGCCCGTGCAACACAACTACTGAGCCTGCGCTCTACAGCCCGCGAGCCACAACTACTGAGCCCGCGTGGCACAGCTACTGAAGCCCATGCACCTAGAGCCCATGCTCCGCAACAAAAGAAGCCACTGCAATGAGAAACCCGTGCACCACAACGAAAGTAGCCCCTGCCTGCTGCAACTAGAGAAAGCCCACGCGCAGCAACGAAGACCCAACGCAGCCAAAAAAAAAAAAAAAAAAAAAGACCTCAAGCACAGCTTAAAGCTGGCTCCCCATCCCCTCCACCCATGTTAGCCCTTAATAATAATGGTCTCTAAAAATCCCAAGTACATTTTCTGCACCAGACATAGCACTAGGCATGCTCCAGGCATTATTTTTGATCATGCTCTCCCATAACTCTATAAGGTGGGAATTGCTGTCCCATTTTTCTGAGGAGGAGCATTGAGGCTCAGAGAGGTGACATCCATTCTGCAAGGTGACAGGAAACACTGGGGCTGGGATCTGAACCTTGGGGCTTGCACAGCCCCTAAATGGCCAAACCCCTGTATACTTGGGCTTCCTGGAGACCGCAGCCACGGTTACTTCTCCCCACTTCTCCTCCACCCCCGCCTGTGCTGCCTCAACCCAGATGCCAGCACAGCTGGCGACAGAGTGGGCAGCTCCTATCACGGGCCTCAGGAGCCCACTCCAGTTGACCAAGGCTCCCACGGTCCTACAAAATAGAAGGTGGGGTAGGTGAGTGTGCCAGGGCAGTGCCTGAGCCGACTTCAATGGGACTCTGTTCTTAACCTCCGCCCTCAGCTGCCTTTCCTAATCTCCTCCTGAGCCCCTCCCCTGGCGACATCTCCTCCTTGCACAGAGCCTGCCTCCAGCTAAATCCCAGGCCAGATGTGGGGGGGACAGTCTATACCCCCCTGGCCCCCACCAGCTTCGGCGAGCGCAGGTGCCCAAGGAGATTGGCCAGGACCCCAGGCCTGCTTCCCCATCCCAACTTTCCAACCTGACATGCTGATGGCCATGAGGTGAACAGCTGGCTCTTCCCAGAGTGGGGCTCATGGGAGAAGTCTCCATTTTCTGAGCCCCTACCATGGGCTGGCCCTCGGCTAAGAGTCTTGCCTAAAACATCATGACGGGTTAAGAACCACTCTGGAGCCCAGCTGCTCGCAGTCTTCTCCCAGCCCTGCCTCTTACCAGCAGTGACCTCAGTGGTCTGTGCCTCAGCTTCCTGGTCAATACCATGGGAGCAATTCTTACTTCGCAGAGCGCTGGAGAGGATTAAACGCGTTAATTTCATGTAGCCGACTTCAAGCAGTGCTTGGCATAAAGAACATTCAATATATGTTTCCTATTATCATTATCATCATCACCATGACGCCTCCCAAAAGCCCTGAGGTTAAATTATAAACCCTATTTTACAGATGAAGAAACAGAGGCTCAGAAAGAAGTCATTTGCCCGGGTTCACCAGCCAGCCAGTGGTGGACGATGTCAGTTTGGACTGAAGCTGAATGAGTTCCCAGATAATGAGGACAGCCTTGCAGCTCTCTGGAGCTGAGGCACAGAGAGAGAGAGAGAGAGAGAGAGAGAGAGAGAGAGAGAGAGAGAGAGAGAGAGAGGAGAGAGAGAGGTGTGTGTGTGTGTGTGTGTGTGTGTGTGTCTGTGTCTGTCGGGTTGGGAGGGGTCCTCCACTCACCCCTGTCTTGCCTGACCTCCAGGGGCTCCCTTGCCCAAGCCCCTGCTGCCGTTGCAGGAGGGGGCTCTGCATTCCTGGCTAAGCAGCCGGATTTGCTGTGCTCCAGGAACTATGAAAAGAATGTTTGCCACGAGCTGAGCCTTGGTTGCCTGTCAGAGGCAGCATGGCCTGGAGGGCCCACACAGAGCTGTGTGGCAGCCAGGAGCCGCCACAGCGGGAGGGAAGGAGGCTAGACACAAGAGAGCTTCTGGTTAGTGAGTGCAGTAGATGCTGGATGGGGGTGGGGACCAGTCAACCTCCTGGGGTCTTCCAGGAGGGAGAAATGACCCACACACACAATCTACACTGGTCCTCCCCACAGGCTCCAAGGACAGCCAGGGAGGCATTACCGGCCCATATCATGGATGGGACTATGGAGATCCAGGGAAAGCTCACAGCCAGTGGCAGAATTGGGACCCGTGGCCAGGACCCCTTGCTCCCAGAGGTTGCCAACCCTCACGGGACCCACCGGGACCACAGTGCATTCTGAGATACTAGAAAACACCATGTCAGCCCTCACTGTCCTGGCCCCCCTCCGGGCCTGACCTTCTCATGACTGCTATTCCCCATGTTCCCTGTCCCTCAAAAAAGTACCTTATGTATGAAAATTCCTGGCACACTGTGGACAGATGCTCAACTAAGTTTCCATTCCTTTCTCCGCCAAACCAAGCCCTGTAGAGGGCAGTGACCCGGGAGGTCGGCGGGAAGAACATGAGTTGTACATCCTCACAGACCTGGGAGTGAATCCCAACTTGGCACTCAGCAAGGGGACGCTTGGCCAGTTTATGGGCCTCTCTGAGCCTCCACTTCTCCCTCTGTTAAATGGGCTACTGACCCTTGCCTTGCAGTAGTGTTACAAGGACTAAATGAGATACGCAAACGCAGGCCCTGATACACAGTAGGTGCCCAATAACCTCTTATTGTTACCCTCCCCCAGGGGGACAGAAATAATTGAAATTAGAGAACCTCAGATGACAAGGTTCCCTCCATCCCAGGTTCCTGATGGGCCCTGCTAGGGGAGGGCGGCCCAGGGTCCTGTCCTCAGGGCTCAGTTCTGCCACTGGCTGCTATGTGACCTGAGGCAACTTCCTCTCTGAGTCTCCATAATCCCATCCAGGAGAGGAGCCAGCAGTGCTGGCATGGCCTCTCTCCAGGAGGCAGCAACGCTCTGCCACCCACTTCTTCTGCCCTCCAAGAGCCAGAAATCTCAGCCTGCATGGGGACAGTCACTTCTCAATTCAGAACTTTCCAAGAATCTGAATGGAAGCAGGGCCAGGCCCTCCCCGCCATTCCCTTCCCAGGATCCAACCAGAGAGGTGTAACAGACTCTGATCAGAAGTCTGGGTGAAAGTTCTTGGCACTGCACCCTGATCCTGTGTGACCTCAGACCACTCCTCACCTCTCTGCAGGCAAAAGGACCCTGGAGACAAGTATTAGCATTCCCATTTTATAGATGAGGACACTGAGGCACAGAGATGGGAAGTCCCTTACCCAGAGTCACGCAGAAAGTAACCCCAGTCTGTCCGACTCCCAAGGTCAGGATCTGCTGTCTACACCCCGCCACCATAGAACAGAGCAGGCCTGGAATTCCCTTTCTGGGACCATAACTTCCTTAACTGATGTCTGGGCATACGTGTGCACACATATGGCCTCACACACCCTCTTTGGCTTCTAAACATACATACCCAGGTCTCCCAGACACTAAACTAGCCCCAAGACCCATGGCCACACTCAGCCCCCTGCACCTAAGCATACCAGACCCTGGTGTTCAAACCCACATCTCCCCTTGACCTGACTTCTCTGGGGTCAGACCACGGCCACCCAGTACAAGGTTCCTGGCCCGCCCTCTCCTATCCCCACAGCCAAGCATCACTGAGGCCTGTCCAATCTCTCTCTTTACTCCTCTCCATCTATACCTGCCTCCCATTCCCATGGCAACCACCCACCTCAGCCCCCATCACCTTCCTCCTCAAACTCTGCCAGCCTCCTAAGTGGTGTCCTTGCCTGTAAGATCCCTCTTCATCCTTTCCCCCCAGAGCAACCAGATGGATTTCCAGTTTGCACCACTCTGCAACTCACCACCCTTTCTCCGACAAGGCCCCTAGGAAATCTGACCTCAAAGTAGTTTGTCAGTCCCTCCCCGTCGGTCTCTCACCGTGTAGTCGCCGTCCCCAGAGAGAAACTCTGCAGCTTCCACCTCCACACCTTCGCACACGCTGTGTCTTCTGACTGGAATGCCCTCATTTACCTTTACCACGCCCTGCACCTGTCAAAGTTCTCGTTCTCCCTGAAAATCGCGGCCAGAGTCACCTCTTTGCTGTTTCCCCTGATGGCTCCTCCCACACACAACGTTGGCTTGTGGGTTCCTCCCCTTCATGTAGCTCCACGGGCACCCTGAGAGACAGCTGCACCCCGTATGAGAGGCCACTGTGCCTCTGGTTCTTCCACCCGGCTCTCTAGATGCCTCAGGCCACCGATGGGACTGGCTCTCTGAGGCCCCACTTTCCTACAAGGGGAGCCCCATGCGTGCCACTGGGGGGCCTGGAGCGGGCTGCGGTCCTAGCAGGGCAAACCAACCTTTGGTCTGGCTCAGACCCGGGGCGAGTTGGGGTGCTCAGGCTGACAGCCCTGTTTGATATCTTCACCTCCCTTTTCTTTCCGCTTCCTCTGAGCCAAAGAGCGGAAACTCATTTTCCACTGTGGTGGACAGAGTGAAACTGGAGAGAGAGACCCTGGTGTGAGTTGTGTGTGTGTTGTCCTGTCTGAGTACGTCTGGCTGGGCCACCGTAGGGCCTGCCATGTGTCTGTAGGAGTTTGTGTGTGTGTGTGTGTGTGTGTGTGTGTGTGCGCGCGCATGCTGTCTGTTGTTTCAGCATCTGTGGTGGTATGTGTTTCAACAGAGCATGTTCTGGTGTATGACTGTGTATGACTGTCAATGGGAGGGAGTGTAGCTATGCAGCTGTGCGTGACTCTGTCTGTGGTGTGTCCTCATTATCATTTTGGGCTGATTGTGTGTCCAAGGGCCTATCGGTGTTCACCAGCCCAGCGAGAGGCCAGCGGGGACATCTATGCCCTGACTGAGACCACCAACTCCCAGTGCAAGAGTTGCTGCCCCCCACACCTCCTCTTCTGGGCTCTAGAATGGGCTCCCTGAGGGCCCCACATCTACTCAGGCCAGTGAGGGTCAGTCCCCAGAGAGGAACCCCAGACTGCCTGACCCTCCAGCCATCCCAGCTCCACAGCCCCCAGATCTTCCAAACACCCAAGGCAGCTCCCTAGGAGGTTGCCTTCGCTAAGGGCACTCCAAGGAGGGGATGGACCCTGCACCATACAAGGGCACAGGTCTTAGCAAGAGACGCTGAAGGTAGACAGGAGGAAGGACTTCTGGGTTGCCAGGGTCCCCTGAGGGAGGTCAGTGGTATTTCTGCGTCAAAAGCCTAGCATGTTCTCACACACCGCTGAGAACCTCACACAAGCACACACGGACTGGTGCACTACATTAATAACATACTGGCAGACACTCACTGTCCCCCCCCACACCTCACAAATGCACACACTGACAGGCTCACACATGCACACACACAAGAAGCAAACTCAGAGGGTCCGCCCTTCCCCGGCTCGCAACTCATGGACTCCTCTGCATGAACAGTGTCTCTCCGCCCAGGGACTAATGCCTCCAGCCCCAGGACAGACACCCGGGGAGGCTGTTCTGGGGCCCTCAGACCCCGGCCCCTCTGAGCCGGGCAACGTTCCCCTCACCCCCGCAGGTCTCAGGCCTGAGCTGAGGCAAGGGGCTGAGCCTCCGGCAGGGACATTCCTCAGAACCCCACTCTCCAGCTTGGGGGTGCCGCCAGGACACCCAGAATAGGAGGAACTTGGGGGCAGAAGCAGAAAAAAACGGGAAACCGGGAGGTCGCCAGCAAACTAGAATCGTGAGAGAGATGGGGAGAGGGAGAGCTGAGGGGTTTCCCCTGCCTGGGGCTACAGCGGGGTCTAAGGCCACTGCTCCCCTCCTCCCTGCTCCACCATCCTGCGATGGAAGCTTTGTCATCCCCATTTTACAGGTGGGAAGGGGAGACTCCCGGAGGTGCAGTGACTGCTCCGAGACACATGGTCAGGGATGCCACCCAGGACTGTCTGAAGCTGGAGCCCCGCTTCTGGGAAGGAAGGGAGGAAGGGGGCTTTATCTGGGATTCTGCCCCAAGAAGCAGGAAACGGGGATGGGCGCCCGCATACCAGCGCCGACCCCCGCCCAGTCCCCCATCCCGTCCTCACCTCGTTGTCCGAGGCGCAGGCCCAGCTGTCCCGGACAGTGTTTGGGGGAAGCCCAGGCCGGGTCCTGCCCTCGGAGCCCCCAAGCCCGGCAAGCCGTGCCGCCTCCCCCACCCTCCGTCCCGTTACCTGCAGGGGCGGCCCGCCTGGCGCCACTTCCCGGCCCTCGAGGGCGGCCCGGGGCGCGCGGGCTCCGGGCAGGGGCGTCGTCGGGGTCCGCGCCGGCGAGGCTCCGCGTCGCTCTGCCGGCCGCCCCTCGCGGCTGCCGGAGTGGGCGGGCGGCGCGGGGGGGGCCAGGGAGGCGGGAGGGGCGCGGCGGGGCGGGGCCTCCACCCTCTTCTTTCCACTGGCACCGCCAAGGTCCGCGCCCAGCCCGGCCTCGACAGAAGCCGCCTCCCTCCGGGGACCCACTCAGACAAACCCCCACCCCACGCACATCCCGGGCAGCTCGGTCCCCACTCACACCTCACGGCGCCCTGTGCCTGCGTCTGGAGCCCCCTGCTCTCGGGGACGACCTGTCTATGGGGACACAGACCCAGACCCTGTCACCGAGAAGGGGGACATGGTGTGCTTCAGGGCAGGGAAGGGGCAGCACAGGGGTGATGGCCCATAATTGAGCAGTCCGCGAAGGCTTCCTGCCAGTGGTGACCTAGCTGAGAGGGACTGGGCTGGGGGTGGGGTGGGGAAGCGGGAGGAGGGACGGTGGTGACCCGCACGTCCTGGGTTAGGGAGGTGAGCCTTTGCGCTCACAGGGGCAGGCAGCGGGATCTTGTAGGCCGTGCAGAAGTTGGTTAGACTTCACTTCAGGGAAATGGGGAGCCACTGGAGACTCTGGAGCAGCGCAGTGACGTGGTCAGAGTTGTGCTTTAGAAAGAGCCCTCTCTCCTTCACTTTGCTGTACAGTAGAAAGTAACACAACGTTGTAAAACAACTATACGCCAATTAAAAAATAAATAAAAAGAGCCCCCTGACTTCTACGTGGAGGAAGACAGAGGCAGGGAACACTGGTGAGGAGGCTGCTGGAATAATCCTGGCTGGTCCAATGAGGCGGACAATGGGCGCTGGAAGGAAAGGTCAAATGTGAGAGTAAAGAAGGTGGGATAGGCAGGATTTGGCTGTGGGGGTGAAGGACCTAGAAAGAGGGAAGTATCGAGGACAGGGCCCAAGTTTCTGACTGGGCAGTGGGGAGGTGGCGGTCCAGAAGGAGGACGGTCAGATGCACTGAGTTGCACTCTGCTGTGGGCTTCCACGTATCCGGCAGGCAAGTGAGAGTTTCTGAGCTAGAGATTAGGGGCCCGTGGTGTACAGATGGTGACTGATGCCATGGAGTGATGCTCAGGGAAGGAGTGCCCAGGCCACAGCCGAGGACCGTTAACATTCAAAGGCCCTGTAGAGGAAGAGAGGTCAGCAAAGGAGACCTAGAAGGTGGGGCTGGGAGGTGGGGGGATACCAAGAGAGCAGTAACTCAGAAAAGAAAGACAGGGTGTTTCTAGAAGGCCAGGGAGGCCCCCAGGGTCAAGATGTCTCAGTCCTTTGGGACTGGCAATTAGGGGCTGGTGGTTGGGGTGCAGGGCAGGGGCAGGGGCAGGGGTCAGGCTGCAGAGGCCAAAGGAGCAGCCGCAGGGGAGAAAGTGGAGGCAGCAGTGCAGTAGGGGAGTTTGGAAGGGGGTTTGGGGTGAGGGTGTGAGTGTGTGTGTGTGTGTGTGTCAGTTTTAAGTGGGAAAGACCCTCCACAGGCCCAGAAAAGGAGCAGGGAGGGCCCACAGCTGTCTGTCTTTGGGTCTGGGCCCACCTCCATGGCCCCCTCACACCTCCTACCGCCTGCCCTCCGAAGGCCTCCCACTTCGCTGTCCCCCTGCCAAGGTACACACCAGCCCTGCCACTCCTCGATGGGGCCTCCCATCCTCACCCACCTCCAGAGTCTGGGCCCACTCCCATCCTAGCCCTCAGGTTGGGGGCATTGCAACGGGTCTTGGGTCTGGCCTCCTGCCTGAGCCGCTCAGAGGGACAGCAGGGGAGCCAGAGGCTGGGGCACTGTCCGAGGAAGGGAAGGGGGCCTAGTTGGCGGGGTACCAAAGAGGACACTGGCTGGGGTGGAGAGCTGTGGCCCTCCCCCAGAGCTGGTGTGAAAACTAGGCCCTTGATGGGGATCAGATGGAGGTGAGCGTTCAGGGAGAGGGTGGGAGCAAAGGAGCAGGGACTCTGGAGTTAGGCTGCCTGGGTTCAAGTCCAAGAGCCACCACTCACCAGCTGCGTGTCTTGAGCAATTACCTAACCTCTGGAGCCTCAGTTTGCTCATCTGAAAAGCTCTCGTAGGCCTGTTGTGAGGATTAAATCCATTAACCCACGTTGAGCTCTTAGCTCTGAGTGTGAGCTGTTCTTGGGGGGGAACTCAGTGAAGCGGGTGCTGGTGAAGCAGGCAGGCAAGTGAGGGGGTGCACTGTGCCCGGGAAGGGACTCCCATGGCTCCGCACACACAGTTGCTGCAACACATACTCAGTCCCCGACGCGATCCCACCCCTGATTCTCCTGACTCACCCTTTAAACTTTCCTGAGGCCCCCCTGCCTGGTTCTATGTGGCACACATGTCCCCAGCCCCTCTCTTCTCCCCCTGCTGAATGCCCTGCAGGGAGGAAGGGCTCCAGCTCCTCCTTTCAACCGGCCCTAGGAGGCCAAGTCTGGCCCTGTCCTGTTGTCCTGTGGCCCCTGGTGTTCACTGGACCCCCAAGGTGAGCCTCAGCTACCCATCCCCCAACAGAGGCTGAAACAGTCTTGCCATGACCCTGCCACAGCTGCCTCCTGTCCTACCAGCTCTTTGCACTGCAACCTCAAGACAGGAAATGAGTGTCTGGGTGCCAGAGGTTACAGGCTTTCCAGCCAAAGCTCAACCTTTAGGCCAGGCCAGGCCAGACTCCCAGCCTGGTTCCCCGTTCCACCTGCCAGGGCTTGTATCCTTGGTCTGTCTCTGGTAGTGCCTAGATATCAGTGGGCCGCTCTGTCCTGTGGTCACCTGCTGTGTGGCCTTGGACAAGTTGCTACCCCTCTCTGGGCTTTATTTTCCTCAGCCACAAGAATCAGAAGCTGGCCAGAGAGGATTCAAAGGCCTGAGCAGGGGTATGAAATGGGGTGGGCTGGTTAAACTGAACCAGACGAGGCATGTAACCTGCTTAGCACAGCCCCTGGCAGAGGCGATGCCTGGCACCCGCCTGGTGGTTCAGAGCACAGGCTGAGGAGTCAAGTAGACCTGGGTTTGGATCGCAGTTCTGCTCTCTGTGACTGTGGCAAGTGACCTCATTTCTCCAGACCTCGAATTCTTCTTCTTTAAAGGGGGATAATGATAGTCCCTAATGGCAACTGCTAACCCTTGCAGGGCTCTTACTCCATGCCAGGCACTATTGTGAGCACTTCTCATGGATTAGTTTCATTTAATCCTCACACCAACCCTTTGAGATTGGTATGAGAATTGTCCCCACTTTGTAGATGGGAAAACTGAGGCACAGATGGGGTTAACTGACTCACCCATGGTCACATAGCTAGGAGGTGGATGAGCTGGGAATCGACTCCAAGCAGGCTGGCTCCCCAGTCTTCCCCTTTCCCAGCATGCTATAGAGCCTCTTAGAAACAGTGAATATAAAGGGTTTAATACAAGCCTGGCACATAGTAAATGACTCAGTAAATGTTAGCAATTGGTTATTACTGTCACCATGATTCTCCCATTCCTTCTAAATTTCTCTCTTGATCTGTCAATGAGAAAACTCTGGGCTCCAACCACCCTAGGTTGGAGCCTGGGGAGGTCCTGGCTGGAACCTTCCTCTTGCGACCTCTTCCATCTGTCTGGTAAGCTGATGGGAGAGAGGGATGTTTGCACAGATGTGTGCCTAGGGTGTGCAAATAGTCTGGGGAGGGGGCGTGGTGTTTGGTAAACTGCTGCTCCACCAGGGCCTTGATGATGCTGCACACCCCATGCCCACCCCTGACTTTCCATATCTGCTTGGGGGACTATAGACTCTTGGTTCTACAATTCCTGGAAAGTCCTTTCCTCCGTCTAGCCCTCCTTCTTTCTTTTCAGTTGCCACAGGCCTCTCTTACAGAACTAGGGAAATGAAGACTCCTCCCGCAGGCCCCACCGTTCTCCTCACTTCTACCCCAGAGGATCTGTCAGCCCCATCCTCAAAAATCCCAGTAATGCTGTGGAAATTAAAGTTACCTTAATATTCTAATCTTATAACAATTTTGCTTCAATCAATGTCTAAATGTGACCACATGTTCCCAGACCACCCAGTGGCCTGCTTGGTGGTTTGCGGGGTGGGGTGGGGGGTGAGCTCTAGAGGGATGGAGGGGCAGAGGACTGCTTTCAGGCCTGGCCTGGCTCAGGAGGGGCTTCTTGGGGGAAAGGTCTGCAGGTCACTGAGTCCCTCCCTGGGCCTGCTCACACTGAGCAAATCCTTCCCCTTCCTCACCTTCCCTCAGACAGCCTGGGAAGCACAGCAGGCCTGGGTGGAGCCTCCTTCTACTCCCTCCCGAACAGCTGGGCTGGGGGGAGGGCTGGGGGCTGGTGATGCTCAAACGCAAGGGAGGCCGGGGCTGGCTTCATGGGCCTGTAGCTCGGAAGGGCTTAGTTTTATGCTCTCGTGGGTCAGCTTGAAATTCATAATAATTTTCGAATCAGGGGCTCTGCATTTCATTTTGCACTGAGCCCGATAAATATGTAGCTGGGGGAATTCCCTGGTGGCACAGTGAATAAGACTCCATGCTCCCAATGCAGGGGGCCTAGGTTCGACCCCTGGTCAGGGAACTAGATCCCACGTGCATGCCGCAACTAAGAGTTCATATGCCACAACTAAGGAGCCCTGGAGCCACAACTAAGGAGGCCCGCCTTTCGCAACTAAGTTCTGGTGCAACCAAATAAATAAATAAATACATATTAAAAAAAAATATGTAGCTGGTCCCAGTGGGAAGCCCACACTGCTCACTCAACCCTCTCTCTATGGGCGCTCCTCACTCCATTCTTACACTCAGTCAATATCAATAGTGAATAAAAATTTATTGAGCACCTCTTTATGCTGAAAGTAGTGCTAGACGCTTGGGGGATATAGCAATGAACAACAGAGGCACGACCTGATTTCGCAAAATTTCCATCTGCACACACTCAGACACTGACATATCCACGCACAGGCAATTTTGCAAGACAATTCCCCTAATGTTCATCGTAATTGCCAGTTCATCGTAACTGCCAGTTAGGGAACACTCAGCTATGACAGGAAATATACATGCTCATTTTGTTTTATCCTCAGAAAGTCAGCAAAGTAGGCATTATTATCCCCATTTTCCAGATGAAAAACTGAGGCTCAGAGTTCAAATTCTTTGTCCAGAGTCACGTAATTAATAAGTTATGTGCAGAGCTGGGACTTGCCCTTGACTCTTACTTTCAACCTCTCCTCTCCTCCCCACCACCACACATGGCTTCAGCTGCTTCCCCATAGATAGAAGCTCCCAGCATCTCCATGTCCCCAGCCCCCAGCTCAGGGCTACATTTCCATTAACTGAAAGAATTCACATACAGACACACTCCCCAGGGAATACAAGGAAACAGTCACCCACTGAAATACACACACATACACACGCAACACAGAATGTACTGGATAAGAGCTTGGTGTCCAATACTGGACTGTTTTGGTTCAAGTCCTAAGTCTATTGATACTATGCATTAGCTGCGTATCTCAGTTTTCTTATCTGCAAAATAGGAATAGTGATAGGGTTGCTGTGAGTGCTAAAGGAGAAATCCAGGTGAAGTGCTTAGACTCGCCCGGCAAATAGTCACGCTGCAGTAAAGATTAGCTGTTGCTACGAATCCGCACTCACTCACAAATGCTGTCACGCTCATCACACCACCTTCCCAGCCCTCCTCTAGCCTGGCTCAGTCCTTGATGCCCTCATGGCTGACAGTCCAGGCCCTCAGAGCCCGGAGGGTGGGGGGGGTGAGGGTGCTGCCCCTTACCAGCTCTGGGTCCACCAGAGAATGCTTCCTGGAGGAGGCCTCTAGCCAAGCAGGTTAGGTGAGCCAGACTGAGTTAGGAGGGTGCTGCCCTGTGCCTCGGCTCCCTCCATTATTCGTACTACACCCAAGCCCTCGACTCTACTGCAGCGCCCTCCCCCCACCCCCCTCCCCACCGTAGAAACTTTCCCCTCCTGCCGCCAGAAGCGTAAATTGCCCCCAGGAATGCGCCGCATCCCACAGCTCCCCTGGCAGTGGCCAGCGGCCGTCCTGGGGTCAGGCCTGGCCCTACATCAAAGGCTGGGGATTGGTTAACAGCGAGGCTCCTCGCCTGCCGCCACCCTCCCCTCCCCTCCCCTCCCACCGGCCCTCTGGCTTCCAGGGAACAGCACATGGTAGCACTTAAGCTCCGGGAGGGAGAATGGGAGGATGCTTTTCCTGCACCCACCACCCCCAGCCATTCACAATGAACTGCTTGTTAGGAGGCTGTCTTAACTTTACTTAGCGCAATTTCTGCTCCCGGGCCTCTCTTGCCACCTCCTTCTCAGACCTGGATGCTCAGTACAAACGTAGGGGCAGCCAATCCACCACAGGAAGGTGTAACCTGAATATGGAAATGTCACTGGTGCGAGTCCGGGGCAGGAACAGGACTCTCTTACATCAGGGGAACAGGGCTGGTGCTCTGGTCTAGACTCAGGAAGTAAGCGGGGGTTGGTTAGGCGAGGGCTCAGAGCTAGCTCGTCCAACTCAGGAGGCCAGCATGAGAGTTTGGGGTGTGAATGGAAGCCAGTGATTTCTCAGCCAACGTGTTCTTTCCCGCGCCCTGGGTTCAGTAGGCAGGCCCTTAGCCAGGCAGCCATGTGAGCTTTGTTCTCAGGTCCCATGGTTGTGACTAAAGAAAAGGGGCACTTTCAGGCTCTGACCAGCCTCTGAGATTTACTCCATCAGGTGCATCTTCTGGCAAACTCTGAAAACCAGGGATCCAATAGTAACTCTCTGGGACAGTACAGTGGTGGTCTGGAGACCCCTGGTGGCCAAAGGCTGCAGAGCAAGGTCTTTCCTTATTGCTCTGCCCAAGCAGCGCCAAGTCCAAAGGCCACCAGCATGGACTACTCCAGCCACCCAGGCTCTTTGGGAACCCCCCGCCCCCGCGGCTAGTCAGGTCCTCCCGTACAACCAGGCAAACCTGCCCCATCCTGCTGGCTGTGCCAGTATATCGTGAATGGGGAATGGCCTAGCCTGGGGGTTGCGGGGTGTGGTGTCCCAGTCTCAGTCATAGTAAAGCAAAGGGATATGTAATCTACAGCTAATTAACTTCAGGGGTGGGGGACCAGCTGTTGGGTAGCTGGGCCTTGTATGTTTGGCTTATCTGGGGAGAGGATGAGGTGATGTTCCCAATAGCTCACAGCCCTCAGCCCTTTCCCTTCCCTTAGCCCCTGGGTGCCCATCACACAATTGTGGGGTTGTAACCGCGAGAACTCACCAAGGGGGCTTTGTTTCCACAGCTTGCCGACCCTGTAACATTGCCCAAGTTAAATTCTGGGAAAGGAAATATCCAAAACCTCACGCCATACAAACAGCTGCTGGGAAGTTGGTTGTGGTCTGGGAGGAGAGGAAGGGCAAGGGCCCCCCTAGAGAAGGGAAGGGTGGTGCAGCTCACTTTTCTTGGCAGGGTCCAGGCACCACTCAAACGTTTTCCACATCTGGGGCCCAGCCTTCGTTCCCTTAATCTCTCCTTCATTCACTCAAACTCTGGTGTGACTGGATCCAGCATTGATGGGCGCTGAGGATACAGTTGACCAAAATGGGGTGCATGCCCTGGGGCCCCCAATTGTACTTGGAGGGGGAGGTAAAGAGGCTCAGAGAAGGATGGGATCCCTATACTCAGGGACACAAAAGTGATCTTTCCTCTCCTCAGCGGCTTAACCCAGCTGGAGGAGGCAGGCCGTGTGCTCTGGTGCCCCAGGACCCTTGTCCTAACCTTTATGACCAAGACACACTTCAAGCACAATGCTCCCCTCATCTCAGGCCTGCCTACTAACCTCAGGGAAGGCCTGGGGCTCTGTTTCACCCCAACAGCCTGAGACCTCAAGGCCCTAGGCCATCCCCAAGAACAGTGCTACCAAATATGGCCTGACGACCTCTGATCGCTCCCTTCAAAAGCTATCCTAAGCTCTGTGACACTGAGAGGAAGCCGCAGGCCTGCTCCCCCACCCTCCCCCCGTGTGAGCCAGGCATCGCGGTTAAGAACACGGGCTATGGAGTCTGGCTGGGGCTTTGAACCCTAGCTTTTCCACTTACTAGCTGTATGACCTTGGGCAACTTGGGCCCTCCTCCTAAAAATGGAATTATTGTGAATTCGATGATGCGTACAAAGTGCTCGCACAGTGATGACACACGGTAACACTCAATAAATGGCACCCCAATACCAAGGTTTACATGGTCTTTCTAGCCAAATCCTCCAACCTGGTGGCCAAGGGCCCAGGACAGTCCATTTTAGGCACGTCTGGGATAATGGTCTGCTTCTAGATTTTGCTACAGACAGTAGACTCAAAAATGACTCTGAAGGGGCCTCATTTGCTCCCAGGTTTCCCAGACTCTCTGGTCCATAGGAAGAAGCCATTCCTAGACCAGATGAAATCAAGGTAGGGCACAGGAACTTTTAGCAGGTCTCCTCACCCCACTGTAACAAAATTCCCAGGGCTGAGCAGAGAAAAAACATGACATGATTGGGATTTCACTCAAGAATGTGTCTTTATTGAAGAACTTGTAAGAAAAAAAGATGGACCCCCTGTAAAAAGAGGAGATCTTGCCTCCAAACAGCAGGGAGGAAAGAGAGGCCTGGGTGGCCTCCCAGAAGTCAATGTTTCTGGCATGACTGGTTCCCCTTTCCTGGCAAGCACTGCAGTGTGTCACACTACAGCTAGCAAATCCGACCCACCCCTCCCGGCTTCTCCTCCCCTGTCCCAGTGAATCCTGGATTCCCTACGGCCATTCACCAATGACTTTCTGAAGACCCAGGGACAAATGTGCTAGGCTTGCCTCTTAATGGGGTCAAAGTGGGTTCTACTTTGGAAAATTCAAACAGGAATGTAAACTGGTTTGAGCTCTTTCTAGTCCAACCAAGGATGACTACATCCAGCCCCTCTGAAGGGAAAGGGAGCAAAGAATTTCCCTCCTGAATGTGCACACTTGTAGGGTAAATGGACTATATCACAGTCCGCTCTTTATTAACATGGAGAAGGGAAACAAGGTTAGAAGAATATATAACATCCGCGTTAAACAGTCACTGAGTTAATTCTAGAGGGCAGAGGGAGCACTGAGGCTTCCTGACTCCGGCAAGGCTCCTGCCAGCTACGCTGAAGTCCTGGGGACGGTCATTCCTCTCCAGCTGGGAGGTTGTCCTCAATCCGCCTGATGAACCTCATCCGGATTTCTGTCACACCGTCTCCTTTCAGGGTGTCCTGGACAAATTTGGCCTCCACAGCCATCTGGACCTGGGGGACAGTGCAAAAATGAGGGGGCGGCTGCCTAGCCACAGCCTCTGGGAAACCACCAGGGATGGGGCTATAACTGACTCATCCACAGTAGCCTAAACAAGGAGGCTGGTTTCCACATGGACAAGATTGCCAGTTCCTATGCAGAAGGCAGTGGTCGCCACCCAATAAGGGAGACTTAGCAAAGAACACTCACAAATCAAACTGTCACCAAATAAGCCAATCTGGGAACAGATGTTCCTGGGCTCTGAGGGCTGAGCGCACCACCTCCCAGCCTAGCAGGGAGTATCAACACCACGTGGAGATTTCCAACTTGGATCCTACACTTGGTGGCATCACCACCTCAGGCAGCGAAGCACTGGGGTGAGCTAAAAGCCCTTCTTTTTACTCTCCCATTCATTCGTTCAAACATTTATTAAGACCGTACTACATTTCAGGTGTCTCAGGAGGTAAAGAGCTGCACTCACCATCTCCAAGGCTCCTCGCAACACCCCACACAAGAGATTGGAATAAATAAGGGATGAGTGGTTATCAGGAAGTTCCACAAAGTCCACCAAGGGATTATTTTCCAAAATGAGGGAGAATTCATCACCAGCTGGGCTCCAATTGGTGATGCTTGGAGTGATGCCCAAGTACATCTTGAACGCCACCTGTCAGAAAACACACAATGGCACTGTGAGGAAGAGTAGTAGGGGCTGTACGACAGGGAAGGTGATGTGATGGGACCAGCAAGGGGAACTAAATGGTTCAGGAAAAAAATTGTGGCCTCTGCAAGACACTGCAGCTTCAGGTATTCAAGGCAAAAAGGAAAAGCAGCTGTGCACAATTCCACACCCTTCTCCTTCAAGGCATCATACAATTAGGTGACAACTTGCTGATTACCTGCACTTCTTAGTGGAAAGGAGCACTCATCTTCTGACAGGGATGGTTGCCCTGAACCAGCATCTAACCACAGAGCGGTCCCAACACACTTTCCTGTCCTCTCTCTCTGCTATCCGAACCCTTCTTCTAACACCACAAAGCTATAGGTGTTATATCATTTATTATTAACCCTATAATATGTAACACTAATATTATTAATAGCAAACACTTTCTATATACATGCTGCAGTAAGGGCATTCATTTTACCTGAACGCTCATGTTCATTTTTTCATTTACTCCTTACAGAAACCCTATGAGGTAGCTCTTATTTTCTTCATTTTAAAGATGAGGTAACTGGTAATTAAAGAAGTTAAAAATAACTTACCTAAGAACTGCTAAGTATTGGAACCAGAATTTGAAGCCAGGTTTGTCTGTATTCTTTATTTTTTTTCCCTAAGATTTTTTTTTTTTTTGGATGTGGCCCATACTTCCCGGCAGTCCAGTGGTTAAGACGTCACCTTCCAACGAAGGGGGCACAGGTTTGATCCCTGGTCGGGGAGCTAAGATCCCACATGCCTCACGGCCAGGTTTGTCTATATTCTTAACCCCCATGCTACTCTGCTACATCCGCACAGTTGAAGAGATCTGGCTTTGATTTTATTGGGTCTTTAATCCACAAGGATGATCCCAACCATTCTTCCCTTTTTCATAATCTGTGTTATTCCTAAACCACCAGGAAGCCTTCTTTGGTCCAAACAGCTGCCTAGCTATTCTTCTGGAATAATAAGGGCCTTTCTAAGGGAGCGAGTGGTAAGCAGTGCCTTCCAATGACAATCCTTCGGTATGGCCAGGTGGCCCAGGATAATGACCTTGGCAATGACATCTGCAGTTTCCCGAAAGTCATGGCACCTCCCGACATTTGACCGTGCCAAGAAATCTTCAATCAGTCGGACTCCAATGTTATAGCCCCTGGGAAAGAAATGAGAGAACAGACTATATTATGCGGTCTGAATGTCTTATGTCTGAACATAAGGCTGTTGGTGGTAAAGGGAAAACTAGGACAATCCCAAAACATCCCAATAAATAAGCAGCGGAAACTGTACCAAAGTGTTGGTAACGAGAGTGAACCCCGTTCTGGGCCCTAAGGGACCACGTAGATTCGGTGTACTCAGCAGTCCCATTACTGACTCTCCCACAGAGGAGCTCACTCACATTTTGTCCAGCTGTTTATTCACATCTTCATCATTTTCATAGTCCTTTGCACAGCTGGGTGACTAGAGCCCCATAGGTCAGGGTGAAGAGCTCAGAGCTCTAGAAGAGATTCAAAAGGCAGTCAGGACCAAGCACACAAAAAAGCAAGTTTGGTGAGAGTCTGGATGGGCCTCAATGCAACTGTCAGAATTCAAAGGATGGTTACTTGTGTCTGGCGGGAAAGACCATCACCCCCTGTGGAGTAGCCAAAGAATTTAGCTCCCTAGGGTCAATGTGTCAGGGCTGAAACTAGACCCACTAAAAAACAGGCTGTGAAAGGTACCTCATGCACTGAGCAGTCACCCTTCCAACACACCAAGGTGGACTTCTGCTGACCCAGGGTCCCACCACAGCTGCCAAGCCTAACTGCGCTCCCAAGGCCCATCCAGGAGCAGCAGAGGTCCCAGGGGGAAGGAAGGAAGTACCAGATGAAGTCCACTGCACTATGATAACCCTCTAAGTCACCAACATGGGAAAAAATAATGTTTCTCTTGACCACATAGCTAAAGTGTTTGCGGGAAAGGGATAACTCTGAAAGGAACACAATCTTTTGTGTACCTGGAACACAATACTGACCTGGACTGGTTTCTGTTACAACCACAGTTGAAAGCACAGAAACTCCCAGATAAAGAATCCTGTCACCTACTTACCAAAAAACAGAGAGATGTGGAAGGTGAAAGGAACAGCAAATACCAAGACTACAGAATAAAAGCAGCAGGTTGGGGGAAAGGTATTATCGGAGTTAAAGTGAGAAACGTGTCAGCAGCACATTTGGATCAATGTACTCATACAGAAACATGGCTGAAAAATCAAGATTGCTACCCAACCAGTCCTTTCTTTCTTTTTTTTTTTTTTTTTGTGGTACGCGGGCCTCTCACTGTTGTGGCCTTTCCCATTGCGGAGCACAGGCTCCGGAAGCGCAGGCTCAGTGGCCGTGGCTCACGGGCTCAGCCGCTCCGTGGCGTGTGGGATCTTCCCGGACCGGGGCACGAACCCGTGTCCCCTGCATCGGCAGGCGGACTCTCAACCACTGCGCCACCAGGGAAGCCCCAACCAGTCCTTTCTGAATGGAGGCTTGTCAGACTTGGAGCAGAGCACCTCTATGTCTGCAAGTCTTTGGGGGAAGAAAGTACAACTAACATTAAGGCCCAGGCTCCCACGGCCCAATGCTCCTCACCTCATCCCCATGGCCTGGTGATGAGGTCACTGCAAGAATAATAATGTGAGGGACTTCCCTGGTGGCACAGTGGTTAAGAATCCGCTTGCCAATGCAGGGGTTACAGGTTTGAGCCTGGTCTGGGGAAGATCCCACATGCCGCGGAGCAACTAAGCCCATACACCGTAACTACTGAGCCTGTGCTCTAGAGCCCACAAGCCACAACTACTGAACCCACGTGCTACAACTACTGAAGCCTGTGCACCTAGAGCCTGTGCTCCACAACGAGAAGCCACTGCAATGAGAAGCCCACACGCCACAATGAAGAGTAGCCCCCGCTCGTCACAACTAGAGAAAGCCCGCATGCAGCAATGAGACCCAACGCAGCCAAAATAAATAAAATTTTTTAAAAAAGAATAATAATGTGAATGCCTTTTGCTTACATACATTCTATTTTTCATTATCTCATTTTTCACCCTACAATAACTCTGTAAAGCAGATAAGAGCAGAAACTAATCTCATTTTAGAGATGAGGAAACTGAGCCTCAGAATGGTTCAGTAATTTGACCAAGGACAGATAATTATTATTATTATTATTTTTTTTTTTTTTTTTGTGGTACGCGGGCCTCACACTGCTGCGGCCTCTCCCCCGTTGCGGAGCACAGGCTCCGGACACGCAGGCCCAGAGGCCATGGCTCACGGCCCAGCCGCTCCGCGGCACGCGGGATCCTCCCGGACCGGGGCACGAACCCGCGTCCCCTGCATCGGCAGGCGGACTCTCAACCACTGCGCCACCAGGGAAGCCCCGATAATTATTATTTTTATTTTTAAATATTTATTTATTTATTTTTGGCTGCATCACGTGGGATGTTTCACTGCGGCAGACAGGCTTCTCTCTACTTGTGGTGCTCAGGCTCAGTAGTTGCAGCATGTGGGCTTAGCTGTCCCACAGCATGTAGGATCGTAGTTCCCCAACCAGGGATTGAACCCACGTCCCCTGCATTGGAAGGCGGATTCTTAACCACTGGGAAGGTGGATTCAGACCACCAGGGAAGTCCCCAAGAGACAGCTAACTACTGACAAAAGTAACCTGGGGGGATGAAAACCAGAGTTTCTAGGCCAAAGTTCATTCTGTCCACTGTTCCCCACAACTGCAATATTAATAACCTTCCCTAAAAACAAACAAATAAAAGGTAGCTGTACCAGGGAGTCAAAGAGAATCAGTTTCAGAATAAGTAAGCTCTTTGAATTCAACTAAAACAGATCAGGATGTCTCCAAGAGACCATATACCAAATATGGCAATTAAAGGGAAGCTATTAAGGAGGAGAATAATTTTTAGTAAAGTTAAGGGTTTGGCACTAGAATGGCTTAGGCATGAATGGATGGAGACAATCCAGCAGTAACCAGTCCACAGAGTTGGCACCACGGCATTAAATCAGGAGATCTTTCCTTCCATTTTTAATGAGTCCTTGGATGGAGACTCCAAGAGCCTCAGCCCATGTAACATGCATATCACGATGTTACCAAGCATTTTATACATGCAGCAGCCCCCAGTTTACCAATAAGAAAAATCAAGGTCCTAAATAGATCTGTCGGTGGTCACAGAATCAATATGCCTGGGATCTGGGAATAGGGTCCCTGATGCAGGTTCTCCACATCCTCTCTTAATTTGTAAGTCTATCTCCATCTTCAGTTATGAACCAAGCCTATTTGGAATAGTGCATGACATAAATACACAACTTAAAGGTCTTCAGACTTTAAAAATAGGAATGAGCTGTGGTATAGAAAAAATCATTCATTCAAAGTTTACTATGTACCAGGAAGTACCTAACAGGAGGGAAAGAGGTAATAAACTGAATAAATAAAATAAATGGTTTGCCAGATGGTGAAAAGTGCTATGGAGGAAAATAAGCACAAAAGGAGATTTATGTTTACCTGTATGTATGTGTGTGGGGGGGTTCAGTTTAGATAGGGTAGTCAGAGAAGGCCTCATTAAGATGAATTTGTGCAAAGAACTGAAGGTAGTAAGGGTATCTGGGTGAAAAAATTTGAGGCAGTAAGTGTAAGGCCCTGAGGTGGGAGTATGTCTGACATGACTGAGAAACAGCTAGGAGACCAGTGTGATTAGACAGTAGTAAACACAAGAAAGAACAGAAGAGGAAGTCAGAAAAATAACAAGTGGTTGCAGGGTCTGAAGACCCTTATAACTTAAGGTTCCATGGGACCTTAAAGGTCAACCAATTCAATCAGTCCCATTTCTTCACTGAACATAAGCACATTCTTCCAACAGAAACATCAATCTCTTCTGCAAAACTTCTACTTTCAGACTGCTTTAATTATGTTTAATAATAATGATCACTAACATTTATAAAACTTTCGGAGTGTCTTCACAGATACTTATTGAGCTTTGTAACAACCATGAGAGGTTAGCAAAACAAACATTATTTATCCCCATTTTACAGGAGATAGGTTAAGTAACTGAGACTCAGTCTTCTTAGAGTTGAGCACTGTCCTGTAAGTTATTATGTCCAAAAAAATAAGGTATGTCATCCTAAGCCACTGCTTAATCTCCCTGAACATCAGCTTTTCCCATCTGCACAATGGCGATAATATTATCTGCCCTTCAGGGTTATCAATGAGATAATATGTGTAGAGTACCTGCTGCACAGTACCTACTCAAGAAATAGATATTGTGGGACTTCCCTGACGTCCCTGGAGCGGTTAAGACTCCGCGCTTCCAAGGCAGGGGGCATGGGTTCGGTCCCTGGTTGGAGAACCAGGATCCGACAAGCACGGCAGAAAAGAGAAAAGGCTTGCTAGCTGACATTTACTGAGTGTCAACTGTGTTCTCAGGTGCTCTATCACACTGGTAGCTTTACATGCGATACCTCAGTTAATCCTCAGAACAACCGTATTATACTATTATTACCTTTTTAGTGGGAGTTTCCTAGTGGCCTAACAGTTGGGATTCCAGGCTTTCACTGCCATGGCCCAGGTTCAATCCCTGGTCAGGGAACTGAGATCCCGCAAGCTGCTTGGTGTGGCCGAAAATAAATAAATAAAGATGGTGAAACTGATGCTTAAAACAATGAAGAGGGCTTCACTGGTGGCACAGTGGTTGAGAGTCCGCCTGCCGATGCAGGGGACACGGGTTCGTGCCCCGGTCCGGGAAGATCCCACACGCCGCGGAGCAGCTGGGCCCATGAGCCATGGCCACTGAGCCTGCGCATCCAGAGCCTGTGCTCCACAACGGGAGAGGCCACAACAGTGAGAGGCCCGCGTACCGCAAACAAAACAAAACAATGAAGACACTTGGTCAAGGCCACATAAGTAAGCAGTGAAGCCAGGACTCAATTCCAGACAGTACCATACTTCTGTGTTGTGTATTTTTCCACCTCTCTCATAGAGTATGTGCTTCTCAAGGTTAGGGACTAGGACTTCATCTCTGCATTTCCCACAATGCTTTGCACAGAGCTGGGACTAGGAAAAGTCTGCTAGATAAATGGGCTGTTTCTGTTTACACAGACAAAAAGCAGAGATCTAATTACTTGGGCATATTAACCATTTAAGTTTTGGAAGGCTTACCTGGGAACGCAGCAATCAGCAGAAGGTTGGGCTGATTGGGAAGTGGGCTGCTAGAGGGGGAGACTCCAAAGGCAGAGAGGAAAGGGGAGCATGTCAGAACCAGGTGGCTACAAAGAGGATCATGTGACAAGCCTCGAGCGGGTACCAATAGGAATTGAATGACAGGATGCACCAAACCTTCATGTCATTCATTCAACATAGATTGCCTAGTGCCACGCATCATTCTAGGTGCTGGGAATGGAGCAGTGAACAAACAAACCCCTGCCCTCATGGAGTTTACATTCTCATGGGGGAGACTGAAAATAAACAAGTAAGTATAGAATCTACAATGAAGTATTTTAAATGAAATAGACAGTGCTTGAAGAGAAACAGAGTAGAGTAAGAGGATAGAGAACTAGTCAGGTGGTCAGGGAAGCCCTCTTTGAGAAGGTATCTGAGTAACTGAATGAGGTGAGGAGTAGCCAGCTAGTCTCTGGGGAAAGAAGTTCCAAGCAGAGACTACAGCAGTAGCAAAAGCTCTGAGGCCCGAATGCACTGCTGCCCCTCCCTAATTCCCTCACTTCACCAAAACTGAGTGAATACTGAGGGCTGCGGGGGAGGGGTGTGTGTGTAGACTGAAGGTTCCTGCTAAAATGGTATTAAAAGTTTCAATACTGGTTTCAGGTTTTTAAAAAAAGGTGCAAAAAAGAGCTAGATATGAAAACTAAACAGGAAGACTTCTCATATCCATTCATATCATAGGAAAAGGAGGGGAAAGCAAACATTTACCATGCCCCATGCATTTTACACTACCTCACTTAATCCTAGGGAGGTATTACTGTCCCCATTTCATAGATAAGGAAATTGAGGACCAATGAGAATTCCAACTGATATCCATGCTTTTTCCCCTACATGACATTGTTGCCTAGCAAAATATTCTCTCCTTTTTTCTTTTTAACTCAGTATTTCCTCCAAAACAGGAATTCACAGAGTATCTTCGCAGGTCCACAAATCCTCCCCAAATGTAAGTAAATGTCTCTGTATATGTTTGTCCATTTACTATTTCTGCGAGAAGATCCACAGCTCTCATCAACTTCTCAAAAGGGATCTGAGAGGAAAAGTACAGTACTACTCTGGAGTAATAGGGCCTCCTGCTGCCCATTTTTGGTGGCTGTTCCTGGTATAAGATGCAAAGGTGTGAGGGAAGTTTAGTCATCCCCTCTAGAGCTGAGTGTCAACAAAAGGCCCCTGGTCTGCCCTGCATGCAACCTTCAATAACAGTCTGTAAACTGGAAAACAAAGACAAACGGGCAATTCTGGAGGAAATAAGAATATGCCAAAGAAAAGGAACACCTGTCAAGAAGTCCCCTCAGTTTGGATAAAAATATCATCCACGTTACTTTCCAGGCCCAGCCCCCATTTGCAGCCAAACTTCATAGGACTAGATGGTGTCCCACTATTCCCAGGATAAGGAGGGAGCCTGCCCGCCATTCGCCAGAGGGAGAGCACTTACTCCCTACTCTGGCCCACCCCTTACACTTGCTTTCTGGCAAAACCAGTAGCTGAGTGTGAGAGACGTTATGGTCTAGTAGTCTGAAGCATTAGCTTTGGGGTCAGAGAGACATGGGTTCATCAGATCCTAACTCTTCCTAGCTGTAAATCTGGGCCAGTATGCAACCTCTCTGAGCTTTAAAATGGCGATAACATTATCCACCTGAGAGTTATTTTGCCGATTAAATGATAACGGACGTAAAATGCCAGGCCCAGTATCTAACACACAATAAGAGAGCAACAAAAAAAAAAAAAAAAAAAAGAGAGCAACAGTGGGAGTTACTGTTATTGCCTTCGTCGTTGTTGGTCTTGCACCCAACTGCACTCGGGGGAGGGGTCTCCGAGCTACTCCAGGGGCCCTCCAACCTGCCTCACACCCGGGACCACCCCGGAGCGATTCTCCGCTCTCGACCCACCAAGGAGCCTCCTCCTTCCTTCCAGCGGAACCACCCCCTCCCAGCGCTAGCAGAAGGAGCTTTCCCACTTGCGACTCGCGCCCCGCGCCGGGCCCCTTCCCCAGAACACCTCCATTCCGCCCCGCCCGCCGAGGTCACACGCTCCGGTTACCATTTTCTTGCTCTCGGTGCCACGGTTCGCCTGCCTCGACATGGTGCTGGCCGCCTTACCCCACCACAACACAGACCCACTCGGTGACCCCCTTCTAACACCGCTGGACCCAGTTAGCGGGCCCACAGCATTCGGGTTTGACCGGCACCGACTCACCGCGCCTGCGCGGCCTGCCGCGGGGCACCACGGGACTCGTGGTCCGGCCAACGAGGGTAATTCCCGCCCAGGAAACGTCGGACTACAACACCCAACAGCGCCACTGGCAGCACCTTAATGTAGCAGGACTACAACTCCCAGAGTGCTCCGCGCACAGCGGACTCTTGGAGCCTGGCTTCCCCATGGGTTGCGTTATGGCCGCTGGGTGGCGTCCGCAGCTTGCTGTAATCCTATATCATCCACACACTTCCCTTTCCTCCCTACCACCCCAACACCTCCATTCCCCCATCTCCACTCAGTGATGCTCCGCAAATTCCTCTCTCGCCGGGGATGGTCCTGGAAAGTCCCTCTTTCAAACTAGCTTCTTGCGTTGTTGCTGCAGTTCAGAGCCAGAACCTCCCAGGATGTCCCAGAAAACTGGCCATGGCTCATACACAGATCTGGCTTCTTCTTTACAAAAATCTTCAATGACCACCTACTATGTGCCAAGCATTTCATCAGTGGCTTTCTCTTCAAACTGTCATCTGCCTCTAAACCCCAAACGCAGCCAGCGCCTGCATCCTACCACTGTGGCCTCCTGATGAAATATCCAGGCTGATATAAAGTTCAGGTCACTTTCTCCCTCTCCCTCCCCTAGAACAAGTACACAGCGTGGTTCCCAGAAAAGAAAGATCACCGGTGTTTGTAGCAGTCAGTCTTGGATTTTAATCCCAGCTTTGCCATTTTAGGCAAATTGCTGGATCTCTCCCAGTTGTTGTGAAGATTGGTGAGATATGTATGCAGGCACTTGGCACAAAGTAAATGTGCATTCCCTTTCTTCCAGCCACTCTCTAAAAACTCAGCCCAGCAAACAGGCCCCAGAAATACCAGGGGAATGCGCTGGCCGCACCCTCACCCATCACCAAGGGGAAGTCCTACAGTCAGTCCCTGGCTATAGCTCTTTGGTTGCAGCCCCAGCCATCCCTCCCTGGCTGGTCAATGCTGAGCGTGCTTGGCTGGGAGTCCCTGAGCACCCTCTCCTCACTTAGGAGAGCCTGACCTGCGGCAGCTCCATTCTAGCCCCTAGCCTTCACCATGACAACCAGCTTGCCCAGACGTGAGCCATCCTGGCTATCCTGGCTGGGGGAGTGGGGGGGGTTGGGCAGCAGGCTGCTTAGCCTGAAAGCCAGCACCCAAGATTCCCCCAGTCTGTCCCTCCCGTGCAGGACCAATCATTATTATACTCTTCTCCCTGTGGCACAGACATTCTGGGGCCTTCCTAGAGGCAGTGACCTTTGACTCTCCCTCCTGTGTCAGTGCCTTGGCTGAGGGTTCTGGGAAGGAAGATGAGGGTCGGCTGGGGGTGAGGATGAGGAAGCAGGGGTGGGCTAGCCCTTGGAGGCCAGCAAAGCTAGAGAAGAACCTCCTGCATTCCCAGGAGAAAGGACAGCTGAGGTGAAAGCTGCAGTTGGCTGGCCTGTCTGTTGGTCTGGGCTCCTCCCTGCCGGCTGCCCTTGGCTGCCCACAGAAACCTGAGTCACAGTCACAGCCAGCGCTCCACCCCACCCAGCCTGCTGTCAGGCAGGGTGGGTCTGGAGAGACTGAAGGCGGAGCCTCTCCCCGCCCATCTTATAACCTCTGAGATTCTTCCTCTCTCTGCCTGTGATTCCTCCGTTTGGAATTCCTCTTTCTCTTTGGGGCTCCTCCTTGGAAAGTCACCAGTACTGAATGGAGGGTGGGGGTGGAGTCCACCTCAGGCTAATCTAGAGGGTCTCCTCCTGGCTCCTTAGCGACTTCTTCAAGGGCTCTCATTCCCAGCTCCCAATTCCTCTCCGTCACCCCTGGGGCCAGGACATTTAAGAACACCAGGCACCTCCTCCCCACCCTCATCTCCTTCTCTCAGGAAAAGAATGCAGCAGGGACAGCTTCCCATCCCTAGCAGGGACTCTAGCCACCCCTTCTCAAGAACCCAAAAGATTGAACCTCTTTAGTCCTGGATCTGAGCTCCTCCCCCTCCAATCCCTCTCTGTTACTTCCCCTCTGCAAGAGCTGAAGGGAGGGAGGCCTTTTTGCAGCTGGTGTCAACTTTGTCCTTGAGGACATTCCCCACCCCCAACCCCAGGGGGTGGGCCCTGAAGGATACAGCTTCCCAGCAGAGTGGTCTGTGTTAGAGACCCCTTCTTGCTGCAGCGCCTTGGGTGTAGGGTGGGAGTCAGAATCTGATATCTGTTCTCTCAAGCCGCCCCCACCACGAGGCCCCTCCTACTTCCTACTTATGTGGGAGTGGAGACAGCCTCCAGGGCTTTGGTCAAATCTCCCAGTGATTTCCTTCTCCTCTCCGTCAGGTTCTTCTGGGATCCTGCCCCACCAAACCTAGGAGGTTGTAAACGCTCATGCTCCTGCTCTCCCCCTAGGGGCATCCGGAAGAGAACATGTATCTGATTTCCATCCAGTGACCTGTCTCCTAGCCCCAGCCCAGCCTCATGGTGAAACTAACAGCTCATTCAAGCCTGTTTCCGTGGAGTGGGGAGGGGACTGCCCTGGGCCGTAGGGGAGGAACAGGGGAGGTCACAGAGTTCCCAGCCCCTCACTGAAGAGGGCAAGACATTCTCAGACCCCTGTGATGTTGCAAGTGCCCTGCTTGCTCCCTCTCTGCTATGTCTAATACGTGGAGGGCTACATGGAACACTTTCACTCAGCCCCAAACTCACAGACACCCACTCTAAACCCCATAAGTTGCCAGGGCCTGGGATCCACCAAGGATCCTGGTCAATTAGCAGGCAAATGAAGAGGAGCCCAGTCCATATGCCTACTCCGACTGCATCAATCACAGGCCATCGGTGCTTTCCTGGCTCCCCTCAGTCACCTTCCTAGGACTCGCTGTGCAGGAAGCCTCCTGGGGCTGGCCAGGAGAACTGTCCATCAAGTTGTCTAACTCCCAGATGTCCCCACCACTAGCATCTTGCGAGGAGGTAGGTGCAGGTGTCTCCACCCTCAGTCTAGGGAAGGGCTCCTCCATCTTGGCAGCATTGACATTTTGGGCCGGATGATTCTTTGTTCAGGAGGTGGTCTTGTGCATTGCAAGATGTTAAACAACATTCCTGGTGTCTAAGTACTAGATGCCAGTAACACCCCTAGTTGTGACTACCACAGAGGCCTCTAAACATTGCCAAATATCCCCTGGGGAGCAAAATTGCCTCTGTTGAGAACCACCGAGTAGGCTAATACCATATGCTGTCTCTTTGCAGGGGGCTCCTCAAAGTCAATCCTAGATCATTAGACATGATGGAGGATTTCCAGTTCTAAAGCACTGCTCACTCTTCTCCTTCTGAAGAACCTTCAACAGCTCCCTAATATCTATATTGTGTAGATCATGATGCCAACCGGCATTCAAATCCTCCTATATAGGCCATCCCTGGCCTATCTCTTCATCTTCAGCTCCCACTTCCCCCTCTACTATTTTTTTTTCTATTTATTTATTTAGTTAGTTAATTTTGGCTGTGTTGGGTCTTTGTTGCTGTGCGTGGGCTTTGTCTAGTTGTGGCGAGTGGGGGCTACTCTTCGTTGCGGTGCACGGGCTTCTCATTGCAGTGGCTTCTCTTGTGGAGCACAGGCTCTAGGCACGTGGGCTTCAGTAGCTGTGGCACGCAGGCTCAGTAGTTGTAGCTCATGGGCTCTAGAGCGCAGGCTCAATAGTTGTAGCGCATGGGCTTAGTTGCTCTGTGGCATGTTCCCCCTCTACTATTCTTGAGCTCTAGCTATAGAGGGTATCTCACTATTCCCACCAATATATGTCTTTGTCCCTACTGTATCCTCAAGATTGTGCATGGGGGTGGGGAAGAACCATCCCAGATGGCTCTCCCCTACTGGGTTCTGTTCATGAATTCTGAGTCTAGTCACTACCTGGCTCAGTGTGGGCCTGGTCAGCTCTGGAAGATGCAGGACCTGAGGTCTCTGACCTCACAAAGGACAGTGCTGGACTCTACCATCCACATGGTCCCCTCACCCTGCAGATGGGATGGCTGACAACAAAGATGGGGGATCTGATCCTCATCCTAATCTGCTTTTACTTTTTTTGGGGGGGGGTAGGAGTTTATTAATTTATTTATTTTTGCTGTGTTGGGTCTTCGTTTCTGTGAGAGGGCTTTCTCTAGTTGTGGCAAGCGGGGGCCACTCTCATCGTGGTGCGCGGGCCTCTCACTATCGCGGCCTCTCATTGCGGAGCACAGGCTCCAGACGCGCAGGCTCAGTAGTTGTGGCTCACGGGCCTAGTTGCTCCGCGGCATGTGGTATCCTCCCAGACCAGGGCTCGAACCCATGTCCCCTGCATTAGCAGGCAGACTCTCAACCACTGCGCCACCAGGGAAGCCCCTGCGTTTACTTTTGAATGCCCATCATATTTGTTAAGCACTTCCTATATGCCAGGCTCTGTGCTACGCACTTCATCTGTGTTGCCTTATTTAACCTTTACAGCGACCCCATGATACCTCATGGTATTATTATTTTCCTGATTTTATAGGTGAGCTAACTGGGTTTCAGAAAAGTTAAGACAGTAGCTTAAGGTTACCAGCTCCAGTTGCAGACCTTCTAGCATCATCCTTTTCTAATGTTTTTGGACTGGGCAAGGTAGTATTCCCTCCCTGGCCCTCGAAGAGAGTTCAGTCCCCCATCTACTCACTCCTCCCAGGACAGTCTGCTCCCAGGTTGCCTGAGATCCAGAACCTTTTGTTCCCAACCCTCCCCCTTGAAATGACTGCTCTCTGGAGCTGCTCAAAGGAAGGAGGCACTGGCAGGAAAGGGGGGCAGGAGGACAACATATCGCTGGGCCTAATCTCTGGGCAATGGAGAACTAGACAACTGACCTTCTGGAGGTCAGGACAAAGGGCAGGGATTGGGTGCGCAGGGCCCAGCTGCATCTGCTCCTTCCACCCCTCAGTCAGTCCCTGCAGCAAGCACCATCATCGATCCACCTTCCCATCAAGCTCCCGCCTCTCTGCCCAGGCTGGGCCCGACTTGGCATGAGGCCCCACCTCAGCTGGCACTAAAAAGGGGATTCGGGGATCCACTCCCCCGTGCTGGGAAGCAGGACTTCTTGGGGAAGGGGAATCAGAAGGGACTCACTCACTCTTTTGACAGGACACAGGGGAGAAAATCCTTCCGGGGAGCTGGAAGGGGTCGTCTGAAGGGGCTGGGGAAGGTTCAGGGTCAAGACCACCCAGTTTGGAGCCGGGAGAGACCCACCAGACTAGAGACTTGGGTAAAGCTGTGGTGCAGGCCTGTAATTACCCCAGAGGAGCAGGGAAGACACCAACCGTAGGATGATGGAGGAAGGGTGGCAGCATGGCAGCAAGGCTCCCGGGCCGGGCCTCTCGCCACCCCAGCCATCACCACGGGAGAGAAAGTATAGCCCTTTTAGGGGTCTCCTTGCGACCCTCCTTCAGGTCTCCCGACGTCCCCCGGGAGGATTTTGTTTGAGGTGGGTTTGGGAGAGAATGAGGAGTTGAAGCTGCCGCCAAGGCCCCAGAGCCGGAGCTTCCAGGCTCCAGGGTGGGATTGGGGGCTTCCATCCCGGCTCCCCCCTGCTCCCCCCAGTCCTAGCGGCGGGTGAGTCACCAGAGCGCTCCCTACATAGTCGCCTCGCGCAGCGGCGCGTACCAACGCGCCGCTGCAGGGGGAGACAGCTCGACGGGCGTCCTCCGGGAGCCGTGGCGTCCTCTCCGCGGCGGCCGCGTCCCCAGGCTCGAGGCCCCGCGCCCCCAGGGCGGGGGCGGGGCGGGTGGGACGGGCTTGCGGCCGCTAGGTCCCGGGCACTGCGGGGGTGGCCCTCCCTGCGTCCAACTTGGTACGCGCCAGCGGCGAGGCCAGGCCCAGCCCGGGCGGTACAATAGGGTTGGGTCGCGGCGGGGACTGGGCCGGCGCTGGGCGAGGAGCAGGATCGCGGCCGGAGCCGACAGACACTGGGCGGCCGGCGACTCCGAACCCGCAGGCCACCAGCCGAGCCAGCCTCGACCTACCCCGGAGCTCCCCCCCGCCCTTCGAATCGTTGCCCGCCGGGCCGGGCCGGGCGTGATGCACCGCGGGACCCCTATCCTGGCCGCTGGCCGCCGCCGCCGTCGCCGCTGCTGAAATCCCGAAGACTCCCCAGTGACGCCGCAGCCATGGAGAGCGGCTCACGTTCGGAGCCCGGTGCCGGCGCAGCCCCAGGTATGCCAGAGGCGAGATGAGAGAGGGGGATCGTGGGGCCTCGGACAGGCCGAGGATGAGGCCGGCCCGGTCGGCGGGGACCGCTCTCCTGCCGAGCCCTCTGACCACTTGGAAGTTCAAAAATAAAGGTTGCAGCGGCGTCGGCGGCTCTGGGCCACCGACGCATCTTCTGACAGCTGCCCCCTCCCCCATCCCGGGCGCTGGGACGTCCTGGGCGCCAGGATCCGCGAGGAACCCAATGTGGAGTTGTTGGTGACCCTTCCGCCCCAGCCCAGTGCCACCTCGGCTTCCCTGCCCTTACCCTTCTTCCCGATCCACCCCAGGCCCTGAAGATCCTCTTCTCCTGAGCTGGGGCGTCTGTCCCTCCCCATCTCCGGTGGGCACGTGTGACCCCAGCCTGAACGTGTGTGTCGGGGGGTCCACATTCTCAGGCCTGAAGCCTTGCATACCGAAGCCTAGGCCCTGGCGCCCCCCCCCCACTCCCAAGCCCTGGCCCAGACCTCGCCCCCACCCCATCGCTCCAGCTGCCGCGCAAAGGGCCTGTTGCTGCTGCGGGCTGGCCGGGAGGGGAGTAGAGGGGAGGGGAGGTCTCTAGCGGCGGCTGCCAAGTAACCCGCCGGATAAAGGCGAGGGGGAGGGGGAGGCGGCATTGTTTGGGGCGAGGGCGGGAGCTGGGGAGTGGGCCGATTCCCCTGCAGCCTGGCCTACTCTGGAGCCCACCCAGGCCGATCTGGGGAGAAAAGGGATAGAAGTAAATCTGTCTACCCTGGTGCCCTCCTTCCCAGCCTCTCCGGTCCTGAGTCTTTCCCTGGAGAATGAGGTGAAGGCTTGAGGCCGGCACTCCAGGGACCTGCCACATCATTCCTCAGGCCGAGGCTTCTGATACCTACCCCCTTACACACACACACACACACACACACTCTCTCTCTCTCTCTCTCTCCCCCTCCCTCCCTCCCTCCCTCCCTCCCTCTCTCTCTTTCTCTCTCTCTCTCTCTCTCCCTCCCTCTTTCTCTTTCTCTTTCTCTCCAGGCCCCAGACCATCAACCCTCCCCTCCCCTCACCCCACCAACCACCAGTGCCCAAGACTTCTGCAAATCCCTTTCGGATCTGGGAGCAGCTGATGAGGGGGTGGGGACAGGTTTCTGGTTGGGACTGGGGTTGGAGGGAGGGATTTCTCCTTCTCTTTCTTCCTGGAAAGGGAGGGAAGAGCTTGATTTCTGAGGACCTAAGTCCTGTTCCCACTGACTCAGGGGGGAGGTGGCCCCAACCCCACACCTCCATAGAGTCCTAGAACCTAATCCCTGTCACCTCCCTGCCCCCTGGGGCATGGGCCCAGGATGAAACAGTGTCTGTGGGTGCGGAGAGCGCAGGACAAGGTGGAGCCGCTTGGCTGTGGGTGGGATGCTCCCCATGCCAGTATGGGTGCTTGGAGGGGATCCTGTGGGTGTGGGAGCTGGAGGACGCAAAGGGGAGGCTGTCAGACTGGTGTGGTTCGGGAGGTTTGTAGGCTGTGCTGGAACAATGGCACTTCGGTCCGTCTTGGCTCTGCTGAGCTTGAGAGGGGACCCAGGGAGGCCTAGGCTGGGTCAGTTCCATCTGCTTACTGGTCCTCTGCAGCTGAGGGTCTCTGGCACTGGTGTGTACATCGGGGCCTGAATGGCGGTGATTACTAGGCCAGAGATGAGGGCTGGAATGAGTAGCTGGTTTATAAGCAGGGCACTGGAGTGGGATGTCTGGACTGAACGTGAGGGCATGGGCGGGATGCTTGGCTGTATTGGGGGGCGCCTGAATGGGTCCTGCATACAGGGTCCTGGATTGGGAAGACTTCTACACATAGGGACCTAGATGGAGTTACATGAGAACCTGGGTCAGGATGGTGGCTGGTCCCTACACAGAGAAGCTGAAGGTGACAAGGGCCCTTGTGAGTCAAGAGCTTCCAGGGAGTAAAGGAATTGTCCACTACACGTGCCCTTTTGAGAGTTTGAGGCATGGGTCTGAGACACCGAGTGCGTATGATGTGATTCCTACCCTCTTTGAGTTCCCTTTGCACACTGAGCATTAACAGGAGGCAGCATGCAGCAGGGGTCAAGTTTGGACTGGAGCAAGTGACTTAACCTCCTCTGGCCAGTTTATGCCCCTGGAAAATGGAGGTAGTATTATCAACCTTGTGGGGTTAATGTGAGGGTCAGAAGTGATGTACCTAAAGGAACCTGGCACACAGACACCTGCAACACAGTGTTATTGCCATTACTGTCGTGAATGCTTATCGGAACTGGTGCCAGCAGGGAGGTACAAATATGGAGGAAGTGAGGGCAGGAATTGGGAGTCAGTTTGCTTAAGAGTGTAGACTCTGGAATCAAACAGTTTAAGTCTCCCCTTCATAACTTACTACTGTGTGACCTTAGGTAATTTGCTTAAGTCTTAAACTTTCCCATTGATAAAATGACAATAATGCTGGACATTATCTCATAGAGACATTGGGATCATTAAATTAGAGAAACACATAAAACACTTAGGAGAGGCCCTGATACGTAGTCAATGCTGAATAAACGCTATTTATTTTTGTTGTTATTATTTTTAATTCCTTCAGAGGCCCGAGGTGGAGGTGTCATTAATTAGAACTTCAGGAGGTAAATGTAGGCCAGAGAGCAAGGGGGAGGTGCGTTCTAGACAGACATGAGCCAGGCTGTATCTGGGGAACAGAGGGCCCCGTACTTGAAGTGGGGCAGTTGGGAGTAGGAGAGAGACCCAGGGGATGGGTGCAGCCATCCAGCGCAGCCATACTGTTGCCCGCCATGTGCCAGCTTGGTGCTGGCTGTACAGATGGCAGAGAAGTGAATCAGAGTCACTACCCTCAGGGAGTTCCTGGCCCAGTGGGGGAAACCGATGTGTTCACTGCTGGGAAGTCCAGGTATAACAGTGATACAGTGGTTGGTGGAATCTGTTTGTGGAAGACTTCACAGAGGAGGCATTTGAGGTGGACCTGAATGGATGAGAAGATGGACTGCCTCTCTACATACAGCAGCCAGCCTGGCTGGCAGCTCCCACTGACAGTTTCTGTCCCTCCCTGGGTTGGTGGGCCCAATAATGAGGCCTCTAATGAGCCCCTAATGTGCAGTCATGCATATGCAAATAAGGAGGAAGGGGCACCAGGCCAGTTCACTCCCCCAGCTCCTCCTCCTCAGGGATGGGCATCAGCTGGTGGTGGGGAAGGGCTGAGGGAGCAGGGAAGGAGCTGAAAGCAGGGCCCAGGCTGGGGTGGTGGCACTTGAGGGTGGTCAGGGCAGGTCTCAGGTCTGATCAATGTTGGGATTTTGGCCTCAAGCAGCTGGGGACCATGTCCTTGGGTCCCCACTGGGCCTTGGGGCCGGTAAGGCAGCCAACGAGCCAGCCCAGATAATGCAGCTTTGTTGGAGGTGGCAGCTCTGCCTGGCACCCCAGGGCACAGCCTTCAGCATCTCCATCATCACCTCTCAGCTGCAGCTCTGCCCCGAGGGGAGCAGAGAGCATGGTAGGGGGTAGACAACCTGGTATCTAGTGCTCCTCCCCAGTTATACGAGGAGATATGGGCCAAGAATAGACCCTCCTGGTGATCCTACTTATCTCCCACAGGTCTTTATTAAGGACCTTCTCTGTGCCACACATAGCACTTAGTACGTCCCGTGCATTGTCTCATTTGATTCTCAGAACTATCCTGGTAGGGACTAGTATTAGCCTCATTTTATTATTTATTTATTTATTTATTTATTCAAATTTTCTTTTTCGTTTTTGGCTGTGCCGCGCAGCATGTGGGATCTTAGTTCCCTGACCGGGAATCGAACCCGCACCCCCTGTAGCGGAAGCACGGATTCTTACCCACTGGACCACCAGGGAAGTCCCATATCCTCATTTTATAGATGAGGCTCAGAGAGGGAAGTAATTTGCTTAAAGTCACACGGCTAGGTACAGGCAGAAGCAAGGTTTGAACCCAGGTCCATCCGACTCTAAAGCCTGTGCACCAAACCTCTATGCTGAATTGGCATGGCCAAGCCAGCTGGTGATAGAGTCTGGCCCGCTGTCCTTGCATGACTGGTCTTCTATGGGCATCTTGGTTTTAGGGACCCTGTGAGCTTTTCTCTGGCAGGCAGAGGTAGAATCAGCAGAGCCCTGGGTCCTCTGTGCCTCCTGCTGGGTTGGAATCTGAGCAAGTGGGACCAGAAGGAGGCCCTGGACTCAGGCAGTGGTGACAGTTCAGCCAGTAGGCCATCCTCAGGCCTTGGCCTGAGTCTGGGCTTCTGTCCTCAGCTTCTAGGCCCCAGCGTGGGCAGCCCTGCTGGGGCTGAGGGAGGGCCCAAGCTGTGGGATGGGGTCATTTCCTGCCGCCTAAAATAACAGGAAGTGGGTGCTCCTGATTGGAGGCTGGGAACAATGGCCGCCGACCCGGCCAGAGAGCTCTTCAGATCTGCAGTCTCAGGTGGGATCCCGGCTTTATCACCCACAGAGGCCCACGGCCTGGCCCCAGTGCCCTGCTGCGAAGGGCCTGTGGCCCAGGTTCGGAGGACCACCGGAGCAGGCTGTCCCTCTCCTAGTTCACTCCGTTTCAGAGCTGGCTCAGCTCTGTCCCGGCTGGGAGTAATGCTGCCCCCTAAGGCTCCTCTCTGTCCCAGCCCCATGATCAGGCATCTCCCAGGGTTTGTCCTTCCTGCCCACCCCATCCTCCTAGCCCAGATCTCTCCAGGAGAGGAAACCCAGGAGGCTGCCCCCTTTGGGCAGCAGAGTGAAGGTACAGACAGTCACCCTGATTTGGGACCCAAACCCAGCTTTGCTACTCACCAGCAAGTCTCTTAATCTCTCTGAATCTATTTCATTTGTCAAATGGGGTAATAATGTCGACCTCATAGGATTGTGGTGAAGATGAAAAGGACTGAAGCTTTAAGGTGTTTAGCTGTGCCTGACACAGCGTTAGCTGTTGCTGCAGTTACCTGGACTTTCTCTGGGCCCAGGTAAAGGAGTGCCCAGAGGGGCAGGGCTGAAGTGACCTGGATGAGGCTGTGTAAATATACTGGGACATCACGTCCCCGAGTGCTGTATGAATCTCTGAGGTTTCTGTCTGTGCCTCGGAGGGGGTGCCTGACTGCGTGTGTGTGTGTGTGTGTGCGTGCATGTGTGTGTGTGTGTGCGTGCAGATTTCTGAATCCCAGTAGGTCTGTTTTCTGTATGTAACAGGAGAGAGAAAAGAAACACGTCTTGTCTCTCGCCATTATGCAGACTCTGTCCACGTTGTCTGGGTCTCTCTCTTTGCGGTGTGTACCCTCTGTCTGCGTGTGTGTCTTTGCCCCTCTGTCAGCCTCCCTGTCTTCGTTTGTCTGGTCCGATGCTGCCACCTAAGGAGCTGCTATGAGAGCCAGGAAGGCTCTGGGTAGGGGTCAGCTAGATGCTGACCTCTGCTCTTTGTGCAGCCCCTCCCCTGGGCACTCCCTTGCTCAGCCTCCTGGAGGAGGGCCACTCGCCCTCACACCTGCTCAGGTGCCCCACTTCTTGGCTCCTGGTGGCCAGCCTGGGCAGGAGCCTGCCTTCCCTGCATTCCTGCCCTCTGAGCTCAGTGCCTGCCTGCCCCACCTGCACCCTTCATCTTCATGGGGGAAACCTCCCCAGGGGAACCACTGAATCACTTCCTTCTTCAGGGAACAGGCAGGAGCCTTAGGGAGGGGTGATGTGACACCCACCAGGAACAGTGTGACATAAGGGTTTTGTCATCAGACAGCCTTGGGCCCTGTCCTACCTCCGACACTGACGTGAGCAGTTCACTTAACCTGTCTAAGTGTTCGCACCTGGGGAACGGGGGCCCCTATAGCGCTTTCCCTTTGGGGCTGTAATAAGAACTAGATGAGATAAGGGAAGGTGCCTGGTGTACTGCAGGGCTTCAGCTGTGTTTCCCTTCCTGGGCTGAGGAGCTGGCAGGGCACATACAAGGCTCTGATACAGTAAAGACATTTAGGGTTAGAGAGGCTAGACTTTGGAGCAGCTTGGGGTTTTACTATGTTATCCACAGTGTATCCATCCATCCATCCGTTCATTAAACAGACACTGAATTCCTACTCTGTGCTGGGTAGGTCCTGTATAAAGCTCTGGGCTGCAAAAAGGATTCTCGCCACCAACTCTCGCAGGGGCAGCAGGCAGACAAAAGGGGCAGACTGAGTTATCGGTATTGTGAGAGGAGTTTTGGCCCAGGAGCAGTTGTTGGGGAGGGATGAGAGGAAAGGCCTGCCAGCGCCCAGAGGGTGGAGATGGGGAGTAAGCACCCTGAGACATGTGACAGGCCCTCCGAGAGACTCGGCCCTGATCTTTCTGCAGTCCTTCTTGGGTTTTCTGAGAAGACTAGACTTACTGACCCTGCAACCAGCTCCTGCACCTTTGCCCTGCTAATGCTCTTTGTGCCAAGAAATGAATACAAACTATCTGTCACTTATCCAGTTCTTAACAAATACTTCTGGTAGATATCAGCACAGCAAAATAAAACCTCACAATTTGACACACATAAAAATACAATAAAATGACGTGGCTGAAGGATCACATTTGATGATTGAAAATGGAAATAATCAGATATTGGTTTAACCACACCACACCATATAGATAATTAACCAAGGAATTAATTTGGCTTAACATAATTTGTTCCGAATAACACTGTCCCAGTGATATTTCATCAGGGTTGGCATAATTCTGAGGAAAATATTTGGATTCGGGGTCAATAGTCCTCCAGGTCAGAAGAAGAATTCCAAGCGTGCTATGTGCCTCTTGGGAAGTTTTTCCTGTTGAACTGCTGGAGTCAACACTCATTATTACTTTTATTAACTTGTCTCTGACTACCTTAGTCCAAGCTGCCCAAACTCAATTGAGGGGGAGTTGTTTTGCTTCCCTTCAAGTGCTTATCCCTTTGCAAGAAATTGCAATATGGGTTTCCTCATTATTAGAGTAAAAATCTCCTTCTCTGTGCACCTGCTTTAGGCAAGGGTGGCTTCCTGGTACAGTGCTTTATTCTCATTCGGCAGCATTTCGTGACGGTCTCCACATACTGGGCACCACGGTAGCTGCTGTTGAAGCAGTGGCGAGCAGAGTAGATGCGGCCCAGCCCTTAGGGGGAGGCTGACAATCACAAAAGAACCAAACAAGGAAGTATAAAACCATAACAGTCACAGTGCTCCAAACGAGAGGCACATGAAGCCATGACTATATATAATGAAGGAATTTACGCTGTTCGGAGAGGCCAGGGGAGGCTTCCCTGAGGAAATGATGCCTAACCGAAGATCTGAAGGGTGAATGGGAGTTAAATAAGAAAAGACGGAGGGAAAAGAGCATGTGCAAAGGCCCCGTGGCAGAGGGAGTGTGCAAGGCTATCAGAATTAAAAGGTCAGTGTGGCTGGAGTGTAGAGAGCAAGTGGGGAGCAGGGGAGCAGAGGTGGGGACTCAAGAGGTGTAGGGAGGGAGACAGGGGCTTCAGACTGCCAGACTTGCAGCCTGGGTTCAAGAATTTTGTCTTTCTCTTCAGAACAAGGAGAAGTCACTGTGAAGCTTCCAGTGGGGAAGAGTACCATGGCCAGATTTGCATTTGGAAACAATTACTTTGGCTGCTCAGTGAAGAGCAGAGTGGGAAAGGGTGCGTGTAGGACAGTGGGGGGAGTTTGCAGTCATCCAGGGAAGAGAGGTGCTGATGGTATCTGCCAGGGTGGAGTTCATTGATACATCCATTCAACAAATAGCTGTGGAGCACCTGTGTGCCAGGCTCTGTTGGCCTTAGAAATAGAAGAGCTAAACAAAGTAGACAAAAATGTGTGCCCTCGTGGAGATTACCTTCTGGGGGTGGGAGCCAGTGTTAAAATGCTACTGATGCTTACTGGGAAAAATAGAGTCGGAAGGAAAAAGAATACAGTTGGAAAGGGGAGGGAGACTTCAACTACAGTTTGTAGTTTTAAGGAGGGGATCAGGGAAGGCTCGAATGAGAAGTCGCATACGGGTAAAGATCTGAAGGAGGTGAGGGAGTGAGACATGCAGGATCTGGGGGCAGAGAATTGTGGTAGAGGGAACAGCGAGGGCAAAGCCCCGAGGCAGAAGCATGCCTGTCACAAATAAGGAACAGTGGCCAGAAGAGAGGGAGCAGGGGGAGAAGGGGAGGAGGAGAGGAGGCCAAGAGGTAATGGGCTGGAGAGTGAGGATCCCCAAGGGCCTTGGAGGCCATCGTGATGCCTTTGTTTTTTTCCTCCCTGGAGGTGGGGCGTCTTTGGAGGATTTTGTCAGTTCCCCAAGCAGGGATTGAACGTGGGCCTCGGTAGTGAAAGCCCGCAGTCCTAACCACTAGGCCACCAGGGAACTCCTGATCTGACTTATTCTTTTTTTTTTTTTTTTTCTGACTTATTCTTGAAAAGAATCATTCTGCTGCTGTGGTGAGAGAAGGCCAAAGGGGAACAAAGAATGGCAGCAGGGAGGCTTTTATGAGAGATGACAGTGGCTGGACCGCGATGATAGAAGTGGAGATAGAAGTGACTGGATTCAGAGTATACTTGGCATGTGGAGCCAAAAGGATTTACTGAGACATTAGATGTGATTTGTGAGACAAGAAAAGATTCTAAAATGACTCCAAGATTTTTGGCCTGAGAAACTGGAAGGACTGGGTTGCCATTGACCGAGATGGGGAAAACTGGAGGAGGAGCAGGGTTTGGGGGAGAAAGATTGGGAGCTCAGTTTTGGATGTTAAATTTGGGGCATCACAGACACAGAGAATGGACTTGAGGACACGGGGAGGGGGAAGGGTAAGCTGGGATGAAGTGAGAGAGTGGCATGGACATATATACGCTACCAAATGTAAAACAGATAGCTAGTGGGATGCAGCCACATAGCACAGGGAGATCAGCTCGGTGCTTTGTGACCACCTAGAGGGGTGGGATAGGGAGGGTGGGAGGGAGATGCAAGAGGGAGGAGACATGGGGATATATGTATATGTATAGCTGATTTACTTTGTTATACAGCAGAAACTAACACACCATTGTAAAGCGATTACACTCCAATAAAGATGTTAAAAAAAAAAATTGGGGGCATCGGTAAGACATCCAGGGGTGCCAAGTAGGGAGTTGCGTGAGCTAAACTGGCACTCAAGGGAGACGTCTGGGCTGGAGGTAAAAACTTGGTTGTCATTAGCAGAGCAATGGTATTTAAAGCCGTGAGTCTGGATGAGATCACCAAGAGAGTACGTGTAGACCAAAAAGGGATGAGGTCTTCACCGGAGCCCTGGGGCACTCCGGTACTAAGAGGTTAGGAAGTTAAGGAGGGACCAGCAAAGAAGCCTGAGAAGTCACAGCCAGCACGTTGAAGGAAATCGGGAGAGCTTGTCGTCTTCAGAGCCAACTGAAGAAGGTGTTCAAAAAGCACCAAGGGATCAACCACGTCAAATGCGGTAGATAGGTCAGCAGGACGAGGGCCAGGAAGTGGCTGCCGACTTAGCGACGCGGAGGTCACTGGTGACCTTGAGAAGAGCAGTGTCATGGAGAAGTGGGCGTGAAGGCCTGACCCACGTGGGCGCTTGTGGCAGCGATGGGAGGAAGCGGACCAATTCTTCCAGCAAGGCTGCTTCCTGAGCCCCTGTCAGGTGCCAGAGGTGGTGTACCTACTCACCACAGGTCCCAACACCACAGGCCCCAGCCTGAGGAAACGGGCTCAGACAGGTTCAGGGCCTGTCCAAGGTCCCACAGCAGAGCTGGAATTCCCTACTCAGGCCTGTCTGACCCTGAAGCCTAAGACCTTTCCACCTCGCTGCATCTGATGCCCAGGTGCAGGCCCTTCCAGGCCTCATCCCTCTACTTCTTCCGAGACTCCCTTCACAGGGCTAGTCAGAAGCTAGTTGGAAATTCACTGTCTTGCTTGGTGGGTGTGATTTGCCTAGGTGTAGACAAACAGCCGCCTACCAGTTTTCATTGCAACACATGTAGCAGGCACAGGTGCTAGGAGGATGGCAATAAGCAGGCCTCAACCTCAGCCTTCCAGCTTTGTATTGATACTTACATACCTAGGCCATCTGGCCCCAGACAGTCCTGGGTTCAATCATGCCTCTGCCATATACTAGTTCTATGACCCTGGACAAATCACTTAGTGGGGTAAGTTTTGATAGTCTCATCTGTCAAATGGGGATAAGATTCTCAGAGCTCATGTGAAGATGCAGGATGGGGATACAAAGGGCCCAGCTCAGCTCTCGGTATGTAGTAAGCACTCACTAAATGGTTGCCACTAGTTTTTTTGCCCACTGGAATTGGAAAGGAGTTTGCGGGTGGCTGGGAAGTCGACTAGCAGTGACCAGGCAGCCTTTTGGAGCTGGTCTGGTGCGAGCTGTCATGAGCCTAGGGGCTGGCAGAGTTGGAGGGACCGTTGGGGGAAAAGGGCCTTAGCTGGGGCTGTTGCCTGGAGACCAGGAAGCTGGAAGGGAAGGAATGAGGGGCAAATAGTGTGAGCCTCAGATAATTTCATTGTGTAACATATGTTACCCCACACTGCCTGACACAGGCAGGAGGGTGTGGGGCTAAGAGCGTGGGCTGTGGTGACAAACACTGGGTTCAAGTCCAGGCTCCTTCACTTCCCAGCTGAGTGACCTCAAACTACTTTACTTAACCTCTTTTTGCTTTACTTTCCTCCTCTGTGTGAAAGAGATCTTTATAGTGCCTTCCTCAGAAGTATCGTCATGAGGATTAAAACTAATATGTGGGGCTTCCCTGGTGGTGCAGTGGTTGGGAGTCCGCCTGCCGATGCAGGGGACACGGGTTCGTGCCCCGATCCGGGAAGATCCCACATGCCGCGGAGTGGCTGGGCCCGTGAGCCATGGCCGCTGAGCCTGCGCGTCCGGAACCTGTGCTCCGCGACGGGAGGGGCCGCGGCAGTGAGAGGCCCGCATACCACAAAAAGAAAAAAAAAAAAACTAATATGTGTAAAATGCTCTCAACATAGGAAGCTCTCGAGAAATATACACATGTTAGTGGTTATTGTTGTCACTAACACTCATCACAGTCCTACTGTCTGCATTTTACAGAGGAGGAGCTATGGCACAGAGAGGGCCTGTAACTAGCCCAAGGTCACACAGTTAGCGGGGAGGCCACATATTCAAATAGCGTGTCTTCCTCAGAGCCCACTGGACACCCGTCTCCCTGAAAAGGGTCCCCAGAGTTCCAAAGCTGACTCCTTGGGAGTGTCCTCTCCCTGCATACACACTGTCACCCACAGGGGTGGGGAGTTTGTCACCTCCTGAGAGGGCCACCATTCCTAGAGCAGAGGACCCTGCATGGTGGAGGCACCTGGCGAGAGCGGAAAATGCTTCCTTAGATTGACCTTTCCATGGACCCTGGCCCTGATCCCTACGCCCAGGCAGTGGCTGTGTCCCCACCAATCCCCTCAGTGCCCAGAGGGCAGCAGTAGGTGGTACCAGGGCTCAACATGCAGAGGCTTCCTTTGGCAGCTTCATAAGACCCACAGGAAAAGAGAGGGAAGTATCGTTTGCTGGCACATGAATTGTTCCAGGCACTTCACTGACATGCCTATCAGCTTGGGCTTATAGTCCCCATTTTACAGATATGAAAACTGAGGCTTAGAGCAGTTGAGTGGCTTCCCCAAGGTTATCAGGCCCTCTCTTCCTGTCTTGGGGTGGTGAAGTCGGAATCAGGCCCTCATCAGGCTGACTCCCAAGCCAGTCTTTCTGTTGTGCTACAGTGTACTTGTGCTCACATGTGTGCATGAACACGTATACACCAAATCATGTGTATTCCTTCCTTGGCACTTTGGTGTCTTTTACAGGGACCCTGAAATATCAGTGTCTTAAAAGAAGAAATCTGAGGGTGGTTGGGAAAGAAAGAAAGATGACAAAGGGGATGTCGCTGGTTGCCTACCCTCCCTTTTGGGGATTCCACACGGGCATCCCACTGTGCCCAGCACTGGCAGCCCCTGAGCACCAGGCCTTGGGATGGGCACTGTGACCCCAAGGTAAAGCAGAAAGGCGAGGGAGGCAGACATGGAAGCCAGTCATTACCATTTGGTGCACTAATAACTACTACAAACGTCTCAGCTTTTCCGATACACCCTGCTCCCTTCTGCCCCTTTGCAAATGCTCTTCTCTTAGCCAGAACCCTCTCTTCCTTGGTTTGCCAACTCCAGCTCATCCTGGACCTCAGCTTGGCTATAATTTCTGCAGGAAGCCCCTCCAATATAGGTTAACAACCATCTCTGCTTTGCTACCCCAGACATAGCACTTATTCTATACTGTAACCGCCTAGCTATCTATCTGTCTGCCCTGCTAGAGTGTGGGCTCCACAGAGGCAGGGACTGTGGCCATTTTCTCACCGTTATATCATTAGTATCTGGAAGAGGGCCTGGCACATGGAAGGAACTCGATAAACATGTATGAATGAATGAATATCAGCTGGACAAGGGAGAGAGCTACATGTTGAACTGATGGCACAGATGTTCTATCTGACTTTCTCTCCTCTTGTGTTGTTCTTCCAGATGTGGCAGCCAGGACCCCTCCAGAGCCAAGACCTTCTCCAGAAGGTGACCCCTCCCCGCCACCACCACCACCACCGATGTCAGCCCTGGTGCCCGACACTCCCCCAGACACCCCTCCCGCCATGAAGAACACCACTGGCCCTAAGCAGCTCCCACTGGAACCAGAAAGCCCCCCAGAGCTGGTAGGGCCTAGGCCAGCCCCGAAGCAGGAAGAGTCCCCTTTCTCAGAAGTGAAGATCAGGGGACCCACCCCACCAGCCACAGGCCCACGGGATGCCAGGCCTCCTCGAAGAAGCAGCCAGCCATCCCCAACAGCAGGGTCAGCTGCCGACAGCCCTCCCACGAAGCAAGGTATGTGTGATGTCCCTAGTCCTGGGCCCAGTCCCAGCCCTGGATGATGCCATCCAGGGGAGTCTCTACCTGGAGGAGATAAGAAAAGGCATGGGATGAGGCCTTCGGGGAGGGCCCTGAGGCTGACTCCCCTCTTGGGGGAGGCTCTTGACCTAAGCCTCTTCTTGTTCCCTCTATTAAGATGCAAAGAAGGCAGGAGAGAGACACAAGCTGGCGAAGGAGCGGCGGGAAGAGCGGGCCAAGTACCTGGGTGAGTGTGTGGGAAGCAGTGGCATCTTCATTGTCACCACCATCGACGTCCTATTGGTAACACTAACACTTCCGGAGCATTTATCATGTGCACTGTGCTAAGAGCGGTACGCTTATCCCACTTAACCCTCTACCCATTCTGAGGATGGGGAAACAGAGGCTCAGAAAGATGAAATCCTTTGCCTGAGCCACACAGCTAGTGGCGTAGCTGAGATTCAGACCCAGAAGCCTCATCTCACCCCAAATCTCATGCTCCTAATCACAATGTGTGAGTATCGATACAGCAGACCCCAAAGTCAGACAGGGATCTGGCACTAAAGAGCTTGTTTCTCCCTCGGTGCCCAGAGACCATGAGGCCAATGGGGGAAAAACAGGCCTCCCGTTGGGGAAGCCCTCATTCTGAGGTCTCAACCCATCTTCAGGATGCCCTTCAGTTTGAGGGGGGAGTCTGAGAGCAGAGGCACCTCCCCACCAAGCAGGCAGGGGGAAGACCCACCCAGGGTCGGAGGAACAGGCAAGGCCACTTGCAGGAGACACTTGCGGGGCCCGGGCGCTGCAGGACTGCTCACGCCCCCTGGGGCTCCTTTCTCCACAGCGGCCAAGAAGGCGGTGTGGCTGGAGAAGGAGGAGAAGGCCAAGGTGCTGCGGGAGAAGCAGCTCCAGGAGCGCCGGCGGCGGCTGGAGGAGCAGCGGCTCAAAGCCGAGCAACGCCGAGCAGCCCTGGAGGAGCGGCAGCGGCAGAAACTGGAGAAAAACAAGGTGCGTTTATGCTGAATTCTGACCGGGTGCACGTGGATCTGTGTGCATGTGTGTGCACATATCTGCACACTGGCTTAGTGTGTATGCACATCTGTGTTCATGTGTCTGCAGTTGTGTGCCATGGGTACTACATCTGGGCATCTGTGCAAATGTGTTTGGTTCTGTACACGCCAGGGTGAGCACTTGTAACCCTGTGCTATCAGTACACGTATGTGTGTGTGTATAGGTGTGCAGAGATGTGTCTGTCTGAGTGCGCTGAGTGAGCTCCTAGTTAGGAGAACCCTGGCTTGAGCACCATGAAGATATGAAGGAAAAGGCAGCCTGGCCCTGCCCCGGGTCCTCAGGCTAAAAGCAAACACAGCTCCAGGGTCAGGACCCTCGTGCCAGTGGCCCACCTGGGAGTCCCAGGCATGGAGAGTCCTGCTCCATCCTCAGAGAAACAGCTCATACACTCAGATAATGAGTCAAGAACAGTGAAAAGCTCCCCAAGAACACGTTGAAAGGGATCTGTTGCAAACTGTCTTCAATCATAGGGGGAGGCATTGTCCCAGGAGAGAGAGGGCCTTTCTCCCAGGTAGGAGGAATGATTCTGAGCCAAGACCCTTCCCCTCTGCCCCCTCCTCACCAGGAGCGATATGAAGCAGCCATCCAGCGGTCAGTGAAGAAGACGTGGGCCGAAATCCGGCAGCAGCGCTGGTCCTGGGCAGGGGCCCTGCACCACAGCTCCCCAGGACGGAAGCCCAGTGAGTGCGCAGGAGGGGCCGCAGGGTGGGCGGGGGAGGTTGGGGCCTGAGAGGTGGGGGAAGGGAGCAGCTTCAGTGCAAGGAGCTGGCAGCTCCCTGCAGCAGGTATGCCTTGTTTCGTGTGACTTGTGCCTTCTGGAATGATCTGTAAACCCAAGTCTGTAAACCCAAGTCCTTTACAAGGACTTCCACTAGCAAGTCAGAGGTCGAGTCTCTTCATTCGGTTCGCTCCTCAAACCTCTGTCATTTTAGATTAGCCTTCTTTGCTCCTGTCAATTGCTATTAGTTGCTGATACATAGAAGAGCACTTTAATACCCTGCAGACACTGGTCGTTTAAAGAAAACCGTCACCCCCTTATGTATCTGTCTTGCAAGGTAGATTTTTGTCTCTGAGTTTTCTTCACGTAGGGCCATCGCGGGTTTTGGTCTTTTTGCTGGCATGTATGTACCGCTGTGTTTGGATGTCTTTATGTAACGGCAAGACTCAGTATTTCTCATTGTGCATCTTTTGGTGTATGTGCTCATGGATCTGTGCGTTGTGTGTCTTAAGATGTGTTTGCCTCGGTGTGTTTGTGGCCTTGTGTACCTCAGTGTGGGTTCCCAAGTCAGATGGAATCGGGTCAGGATCCCAGCTCTGGCACGTGTGGTGTGACCTCTGACTTCTTGCTGTCTCACTTTCTTCATCTGTAAAATGGGGATAACAGTACTACTTGCCTCCGAGGTTGTAGGTAGATGTTGGGGAGGATCAAGTGTGGTAACATGTGTGTGGTGCCCAGCACAGTGCCTGGTACACGGTAAGCATCCGACAAATGCTAGCTGTTACAAATATGATTAAGTTGCTTCGATGTATTTGTGCCTGTGTGCATCTGGGTCTGATCCTCTTTCCGTTGGTGTTTTTGTTTCTGTATCTGCATGTCTGCACACACGCATGCATGTGGAAGTACCTATCACTCTATATGCCCGGGCCTGCACATCTTTGTCTTTGTGTGTCCCTATGAATATGTGGATTTGTGTGAGTGACTTTGACCATGGGTTCTTCTGTTTAGGAACGTCTCTGCATTTGTCCCAGTACCGTGGGTGTTGTAGCCATAGAGCCTTGGCTGGGCAGTGCCAGCAAGTGCCGACGCTGGGTGGTTATGGGGGAGGGGTTGCAGCACCCAGCCGTAGGGAGTGACTTCCTGGCCAGGAAGGCTGTAGTTTCTCTAGTTTTACTCCATCTCCTTCCTCTGTTCCTTTTCCGTCGGCTCCCCCAATCCAGGTTGTCTCTGGTCACCTAACCACCCCCTCGCCCCCACTCCCACCCCCGCCCCGTCCTCTCAGAGCCAAGTCTGCCTCCTCCTCCCCTTCCTAGCCTGCCCACTCCTCCCTGTCCCCTCCTGCCCGCGGAGCATCCTGCATGGAAGGCCTCAGTGCCCCCCCTGGCTCCCGTCCGGCCCGGCCCTAATGCCGTGTGTTTTCCCCTCCAGGTGGGAGCAGGTGCTCCGTGTCGGCAGTAAACCTGCCCAAACACGTGGACTCTATAATCAACAAGCGGCTCTCAAAGTCCTCTGCCACGCTCTGGAACTCCCCCAGTAGAAGTAAGAGAAGGCCCAGCCCTCCTCCCTCCAGAGCTCCTGTAGTCCCCACCGAGCCTCCTCCAGAGCTCAGCAAGAACCCCAGGTCCCAGGAGCCCTCACATACCCCAGGTCTCCATCCCCGCTCGACCCCACTCGGGGCTCTGCACCCCTTGGGGGAGCCGGCATTTGGGTCTGGGCCCTGAGAACAGAGGTGTGCCCCACAGGGGCGGAGAACAGACAAAGGGCAGTGACCCAGCAGGCAGAGAGCCTGGCTGGGGCCTCAAGAGCAGGTGGGTTGGGGGTGGGACCGGCGGTGGAGGGTGGGAATGGGCAGGCAGCCTCGTCTCTAACCACAGCCAGCTGCCCCCGAGTACCCGACGAGCCTGGGTGCCGTGTGTGGAGGAGCCCTCTTATCCTGACTCCACCCTGGAGGGCCCATGCAACCTTGCCTTCTCTGCTTTCAGAGCCCCAGCTGTGGCCTTGGCTGGCTCCAGAGCCTTGGCCAAGGAGGGTAGCACAGCCCCTGTGTTCCCACCATGCCCTGGTGCTCACATGTGAAGGGGCCGTGGTAGGAGTTATTTATAAGTTTCTCCAGCTTTTATTTGGTTGCTCTGTTGCCTAGCAACCAAATCAGCTGCCGTTACCAACCCCACCTGACTGAAGCTTAAAAATAACCCAGCAGCTGAGGGGACAGGGCAGGGTGGCCCAGGGCAGCCAGGCCCCCTTAGCAGCCTCTCCCTGGCATGGGGTGCACAAAAGCTGGGCCTCTCCTCAGTCAGAGGAGCACAAGGAACCCCACTGTCCCAGATCCATGGGGGCATGCCTCCCCAGGCCAGCCCTCTGAGAGCAGGAAGTGGGACATGGAAGCGGGCAGCTGGGTCTGCCACCAACCTTGGGTGGTTCCTCTCTATACTCACAGTGCAGAACCCTTTCACCTGGGGAGAGCGGTAGGAGGGGACCCTCTAGCCCTGCAGGACATTGCCATGGGAAGTGTCTTGTTGCTTGGGTCTGCAGTGGAGGTCAGACCCCAGGACGGACCTGTGTAACCCCCCGTGACTGGGGGGAGAGGCCTCCTGGGGGAGGAGACTCCTTGAACTCGGCATGGGGGTGGTACCTGGCGGTCTCCGGATGCCTCTGCCTGCTCTGGCCCTGCGGTAACCCGCTTCTCCTGGCATCTCCCCCTAGATCGCAGCCTGCAGCTGAGCCCATGGGAGAGCAGCATTGTGGACCGTCTGATGACGCCCACCCTCTCCTTCCTGGCACGGAGTCGCAGTGCAGTCACCCTGCCCCGAAACGGCCGGGACCAGGGTAGGGGCCACGGTCCTGGGAGAGCCCCCTCGAGAGGCGGGACAGGGGCCAGCCTCGTGAGTAGGCCACGCCCCGACCGCACTCATCCCTCCGCAGCCGTGCCCGTGTGCCCTCGCTCGGCCTCCGCCAGCCCCCTGACGCCGTGCAGCATCCCCCGAAGCGGGCACCGCTGCGCCCCCGCCGGGGAGCGCCGCAAGGCCAGCGCCGGGGGCAGCCCTGCCCCGGCACGTCTCCGGCCCGAGGCTTCGCTGGTGAGTGGCGGGGACAGGGATCCCATCCAGGGCAGCGCGGGCGCCTCTGACCTCTGCTCCCCCTCTCTACGCTCTCCTTAACCCTCCTCCCCAGGTGCAGAAAAAGGAGAAGAAGGACAAGGAGCGGGAAAACGAGAAGGAGAAGAGTGCCCTGGCCCGGGAGCGCAGCCTCAAGAAGCGACAGTCGCTGCCGGCCTCTCCGCGCGCGCGCCTCTCCACTGTCAACACGGAGTTCAGGTGGGCTGGGCAGTGGGGCGCACCGCCTGCCTATGCCAGCCAGCCAGGCAGCCATTCGTTCGTAAATATGTGTTAGGCACCCACCTCTGGAAGGAAAGCTCCTTGAGGGAGGATTTTTTTGGGGGGTGGGGGGAGTGTTTTGATCACCGAAGTACCCTAGCACCTAGAACAGTGCCTGGTGTCTGGTAAGCACTCAACAAATACCTGCTGGATGCATGAATGGTCCTTGCCAGGTACTGTTCTGGGTGCTGAGGGCATTTCCGTGACCCAAACCAGACCTAGTTCTTTTTTTTTTAATGTTTATTTATATGGTTGCCCTGGGTCTTAGTTGCAGCACGTGGGCTTCTTAGTTGCAGCGGGCAGGCTCCTTAGTTGTGAAAGGTGGACTCTTAGTTGCGGCATGCATGTGGGACTTAGTTCCCTGATCAGGGATTGAACCCAGGCCCCCTGCATTGGGAGCGCAGAGTCTTAACCACTGTGCCACGAGGGAAGTCCCTAGGCCTAGTTCTTGCTCTTATTAGCCTTACTGGCTATTGGGGAAACAGACAATAATCAAAGAATCACAAATGAATATGTAATTACAAACTGGGATGTATGCTTTAAAAGGAAATTTCATGTTTCTGTGAGAGCACATAAGGTGGGGTGCTGACCCAAGCCTGGGGCGGACACTTCCCTGAGGAAGTGACATGCTGAAAGTGTGTACATGTGTGTGTGGACACTCTGTGCTCTCAAGGTCTAACTTTTCTTTTTTTCTCCCAGTCCCAAATCCAAGGCCCGGCCATCCTCTCCCTCCACATCCTGGCACAGGCCTGCCTCTCCCTGCCTCAGCCCAGGGCCAGGTCATGCTCTGCCCCCAAAACCACCGTCCCCCCGAGGTACCACTGCATCACCCAAGGGGCGGGTTCGGAGGAAGGATGAAGCAAAGGAGACCCTCAGTGTGGCGGGGCCTGAGGACAAGAACCAGAGCAAGGGCAAGGCCCTTGACGAGAAGGAGCCTGCAGCCCCAGCCTCACCCGCACCCTCGCCTGTGCCCTCACCCACCCCAGCCCAGCCCCAGGAGGAGCAGCCCACAGAGATCCCTGCAGGTGGGCAAGGAGAGAAGAGGCCAAAAGGTGGGAAGGGCAGAGAAGCCAGCTTTGCCTGTGAGGGGCAGGCGGTCAGAGGTGTGGGCTGCCAGGGATGCCTGGGGACTGGGTATTGGCGAAAGGAGGCTCCTGCCAGAGAGGAGGACCTCACTGTTCTGAGTTGGTGGCAGGAGTTGGGCGGGTGGGCCGCCTGGATCGCCCTGAGGTCCAGGAGGCACAGGGGCATGCAGGGGTGATGGAGGTGCCTGTGCTGGTGTGTGCTGATTCCTGGTCCTGGATCCCGCTCCAGATACACCAGTCTTGACCTCACCCCCAGCCCCTGCTCCCCTGGTGACCCCTAGCAAACCGATGGCTGGCACGACGGACCGAGAAGAGGCCACTAGGCTCCTGGCTGAGAAGCGGCGCCAGGCCCGGGAGCAGCGGGAGCGCGAGGAACAGGAGCGGAGGCTGCAGGCAGAAAGGGACAAGTGAGCACGCCCTCGGGGACTGAGGAGGCCTTTACAGGGGCTGGGGAAGAAGCTGGGGATAAGCCTGCGTCTCCTCTGTCCCCCAGGCGAATGCGAGAGGAGCAGCTGGCTCGGGAGTTCGAGACTCGGGCAGAGCGGGAGGCGGAGGCCAGGAGGCGGGAGGAGCAGGAGGCCCGGGAGAAGGCTCAGGCGGAGCAGGAGGAGCTGGAGCGGCTGCAGAAGCAGGTGTCCCCGCGGGGCGGGGCGCGGGCGCCTCCTCGTGGCGGGTCTGGGACCGACCGGGAGGGACAGCTGGAGGCCGGCTGCCTAAAGCTCACGGGGTTCTCTGGCAGAAAGAGGAGGCCGAAGCTCGATCCCGAGAAGAAGCGGAGCGGCAGCGTCTGGAGCGGGAAAAGCACTTCCAGCGCGAGGAGCAGGAGCGGCAGGAGCGCAAAAAGGTGTGCAGAGCGGCGGGCCGGGAGTTCTGTGGGCGGGGTTTGGTCCTAGTGGGCGGGGTCAGCTCCTGGGCTCAGTCCCCAGTCCGTTGGAGGGGCTGGTGGGGCTGGGAAGTGGGCCCTGCCTTGGACTTGTAGAGGGTAGGACAAGAAGGAGTTGGGGTGAGGTCGGCTTCCTGGCCTGGAAGGAAGGGCCTTGAAACTCCAGGACCAGGACTAGCTGGTGGGAGGTTGAGGGTAAGGCCGGGTCTTGGGCCTAACTGGTGTGGGGCTTCCCAACAGCGCCTGGAGGAAATCATGAAGAGGACTCGGAAGTCAGAAGCTGCTGAAACCAAGGTCAGGATGCCCCCAAGAGCGGTGCTGGGAGTGGAGGTCCGGTGAGGAAGGGAGGTTGGGGAAAGGCATCCAGGGTGGAGGAGGGAGGCCATCTGGGAGGCTGCTCAGGGTCTGGACTGGGGAGAGAAGAATTCAGCAGCTCAGTGGGATGGGGCCAGATATCCCGTTGAGCCTGACTGCTCTTCCTCTTCAAAGCAGAAGCAGGACAGAAAGGAGGCAAAGGCCAACAATTCCAGCCCAGGTAAAGGCCTGTTCCCCTCGTTTCCATCCCGATCCTCAGACCTCATCCCTTCACCAGCCCCTAACTGGTGGCCATTCCTTCCCAGGGATAGACCCTGTGAAAGCCATGGAGGCTCGGTCTTCCGGGCTGCAGAAGGAGGCTGTGCAGAAAGAGGAGCTGGCCCCCCAGGAGCCTCAGTGGAGGTATCAGCTCCCAACCCCAGGGGCCGTGAGCAGGGAGGCAAGGTCAAGCTGGCGCTGTGGGGTACCTGGGCTGTCCTACAATGGGAGGTGCCTAAGCGTTGGCCTCTGCATCCACAGCCTGCCAAACAAGGAGTCGCCAGGGTCCCTGGTGAATGGCCTGCAGCCTCTCCCAGCGCACCAGGAGAATGGCTTCTCCCCTAAGGGACCCTCTGGGGACAAGAGTCTGGGACGAACTCCAGAGGCACTCCTGCCCTTCGCAGAGGCAGAAGCCTTCCTCAAGAAAGCTGTGGTGCAGGCCCCGCAGGTCACAGGTAGGTTTCCCTGTCTCCCGGACCTATATCTATACCTCCCAGCAGCCTTCCCTGGCCTCCTCAGCCGTGCCCTCTCTTCTCCTAGCTCTGCCAGAGGCCCTCTCAAGCTCTACCCTGAAGACCCCCAGCCATCTGAGCTTGGAGCCTGGTTTCCCCTGACTGTTTCCCTTCCTGCTTTTTTCCCAGAAGTCCTTTAAGGGGTTGCCTTGGATCCAGGCACAACTATGAGGGCTCCTTTGCATCATCTACCAGGATGTCTGCAAGAGAAAGAGACAGAACAAAGCTGGAAGTGGCCTGGGCCCCTGAGGGTTGGGTCCTCTCTGTTATTTTTAACCTGCACCTTATAGACTGATGTCTCTTTGGCTGGAGCCCCTCAGTGCATTCGTGTGCTCACATGCGCGGACACCCCCCCCCCCACACACACACACACATACACTCACAGCCTCTCTGGCCTCCTCCCATGGGGAAGCGCTACCTGTAGTATTTGCCTTGGTTTGGTGGGGTACAGTGGATGTGAATACTGTAAATAGCTTGTGCTCAGACTCCTCTGCGTGGAGGGGTGGGTGCAAGAGGCAGACCCTCCCAAGACTCTCTGGGGAGATCTTCCTCCCTCTATTTAACTGTGACTGAGGGGGAACCCAGGTCTGGGGATGGGGGGCACCTTGGGCCACAGGATACCGGTTGCTTTAGGAGTACCCATGCCCCCTGCCCTCGCCTGGAATCAGTGTTATTGCATCTGATCAAACTTCTCCAGAAATAAAATGAGAATCATTCTGCCAGTGCTGTCTCTTCTTGGGGCTGGCAGTGGGGCTGGGAGCATGTGGTCTCCTGAGTTCTAAGAAGAACTTGAGGAGCCAGGGGCCTGCAGATACCCATCCCTACCGGGTATCAGTCCTAGACATCCTGCCTGCGGCCTTCCTTTGTCATTTATTCATTTAACAAAAATGGTTACATCTACCCTGTACCAGGCAGTGGGCCTCTGTGCCAGGGATGCAGTAGCAGGAAAAGACTTGGCCTCTGCTCTCATGGAGTTGACAGTCTAGCAGGTGAGCGCCAGAGGCATAGTCGTCCACTCAACATCCATTCCCATCGCCCCTTCCTCATTCCAGACAGAATCCTGATTTTGTTCAGGTGGCTGTCTTCCTCCTGGATCCCACCCTGTGCTTCAGCAGAGAAGCACATATATATGAGATATATCACTTTGCTGTACACCAGAAGCTAACACAACATTGTAAATCAACTATATTTCAATTAAAAATTAAAAAAAAAAGAAAGGTCCGTTGAGGCGGTGGAGCTTGGCGCAAGGTAAGGCAGACCACGCAAGGCCTTGTTAGGCTCTGTCGGGAGTTTGGATTTTATTCCAAGGACCATGGGAAGAGAATGAATGCTCTTAAATGGGGGTGGGAAGGGTGACATGGTCAGATTGGCATTTTTATTAGACCTCTCTGGCTGTTGGGTGGGAAACCAGTAGGGACTTGATTGTAAACTGGGAGACCAGTTAAAAAGTGATTGCCGAGGTCCAGACAGGAGACGATGGAGGCTTAGGCTCAGGAAACAGAGGCAGAGAGAAGTGGGCCACATTAATTAATTTATTTATTCAAGAAACACTGAACACCTACTATGTGCTAGGACTGAGGTGCTGGAGATTTTCAAATGAGCAAAAATTGACAGGGTCCTTATGCTCACGGAGCTTACAGTCTAGTGAAAGAAACAGACATTACTTTAATACTACAACCTGGACTCCCCTGGTGGTCCAGTGGTTGACTCCTCGCTCCCAATGCAGGGGGCCCGGGTTCAATTTCTGGTCAGGGAACTAGATTCCACACGCCGCTCTTGTGGGATCCCGCATCCCACAAGAGCCCTCATGCGGCAACGAAGATCCCGCGTGCCGCAACTAAGACCCGGCGCAGCCAAATAAATAAATATTAAAAATAATACTACAACCAAATGGACAATTACAACTATGACAGGTACATGAAGGAGAGGTATGTGGTGCTGGGAGGGCGAATAATGAGGAATCTGACCTGGTCAGGGAGGTCAAGAGGAGGGTGTCCCTGAGAAAACAATGCTGGAGTGGAGATCTGAGGGAATAGGCGTTAACAAGGCAGAAGGCTGGAATTCCGCGCAGAGAAAACAGCAGGTGCAAAGGCCCTGTGATGACCACAGCCAGTGTAGTTGGAACAGAGAGAGTGAGAGGGAGGATGGGGCCAGAGAGGGAGGAAGGACCAGACCATGCAGGACCTGATGGGCCATACTAAAAGAGTATGGTCTTTATTGCAAGAGCACTGGGAAGCTGTTGAGAGATTTCAGCAGGTGGGTGACATGACCAGATTGATGATTTGAAAAGATTATCAGAAGCTACCACCTGGAGAGGGGATAGAGAGGAGAAGGAGAGAGGAGTGACAGTAGAACACCAATTCTGGTGAGACATGATGGGCCCTCCATCCAGTGAGTGGTAGAAACCAAGAGGTAGAGGAACTGAAAAAATGGGGAAAAGAAAAGAAAGGTGTCAAGGATGACTCGAAGTTTTCTGAGGCAAATAAGCAGATGGATACTGGTATCATTCACTGTGAGAAGGAGCTCTGGAAGAGACCCAGGTTTAGGGGGACAGATCATGAGTTTGACCTAGAAGTTGGTGGTGGATAACAATTTCTCCTATAGGTCTGGAGCTCTGGGAATGGGTCTGATCCCTTAGGCTGGGAGGAAGGGGCCTGAAGGCCAGGAGGGAAGAGTGCAGGGGACGTTCTAGGAGGGTGCAGTGTCCAGGCGCCTGGGGCCTGGGTCCTCTGGCACATCACGGGGGGTTGCTTTGGAAGAACTGGCCAGGCTGCAGAGAGGCTGGCCTCCTGGTCTATTTCCTGGTTTCCTGCCTGAGCTTTAGGAATGTCCGGTCTGTTCCTGAGCAAGACCGAGCAGAGTGGAGGCGGGGGCAGAAGCCTGTGCTCCGGAGAGCCCTCCCTTTCTCCAGTTCTGTCCCTTTCCCAGCAGGGCCAGACCAAGCAGGGCCAGAGGAGGCAACAAATGCCCTTCCCTCCTCCTCCCTTCATCCCAGGCGCCACCGCTCCTGAGCGTCGGCTCTCTTATAACCGCCCAATTCTCCTGCTACTTTCTTTACCAGCTTCATGGGCGTCAGTCCTGGGGTCAGTCCGCTCCGTCAAAGGAGCGGTCATTCCACCCATCAGCCTGGGCCCGGCTACTCCATGAACGGGCATCTGGCTCCCCCTCGTGATTACATGAGCACATTGGCGAGCTAGGTAAGGCCGGAGCTGCCGGGACCAGAGGCAGGGCTGTGGCCAGGGTCCTGGCAGAGAGGTCAGGAAGTGAGTGTCCAGTCCTGGCCAGTGACTCACTCTATAACTGTGGACTATTCTTGTGACCTCTGTGAGCTCCGATTTCCTCGCCTGCAAATTAGGGCTAGTGATCTGGGTGAGGCATTCCTTGAGCTAACACATAGAATAAAAGAGTCTTGTTAGTTGCAAGACCCCCTCCCTAACTGGAGGGGCCTTGACCTCCTGGGGCTGTCAACAACACCTCCTGTGTACTACCAGCCCCTTCCCCAAACCACTCCACTTCGGGACAGCCTCGTTAGACATACCTCGATGTGGCCAGAGCATTGTGATACATAGGGCCAGGTCCGTATTTTCAGGGTGCTCAGTCTAGATGCAGAAGGAGGCATTGAATGCAACCTAAGAGATCAGTGACAGAACCAGGCACAGGATGTGATGGGAATATAAAGGAGAAATATTTGATCCAGATCTCAGGGGCGGCTGCCCGTAGGAGATAACTTCCGAGAAGCTCCTTTAAATTAAGGGCTGAGAACTGAGAACATTATGCCTCGAAAGGACAGCCCCTAGCACTCAGCTCTGGTCCACTGTTGCCAGGTGGATTTGGATCCCAGCATTGCTGGCAATGGCCAACAAGGGTAGAATGATGGTTTGGGTGTGCCCCAGGTGTGGGCAATAAAGGTAGAGAATTAAAGAATCATAATAAAAAAAACTAAAAATTGGCCTGCTTTTTACCATCACCACCCATTGGCAATTTTAAACAACATCAGTTAAAAAATGCTTCTCCTGGACTTTCCTGGCGGTCCAGTGGTTGACTCCGAGCTTTCAGTGCTGAGGGCTGGGGTTCAATCCCTGGTTGGGGAACTAAGATTCCACAAGCCGCATGGCACGGCCAAAACACACACACACACACACACACACACACACACACACACACACACACACACACACACACACACCCAAAACACTAATGCTCCATTCCCTCCTCCACCCAGGCCAGTCCCCCGGCAACTAATTTTTTTAAATTAAAACACTAGCATTTCAGAGAAAACTTATCTTAAGAGCAGGATTCAAACCCTGGGCTTTAAGTGCTTGTATTCCTCAGGGCTGACAGTCTGCCCTTCTCACAATTCTGAAGTTGATCTCATCTGCTTTTGGGGCTTAAACTACTGTCTAGGTGAGAGGCTGTATGATACGGTTAGGAGCGTGGATCCTGGAGCTGGACTTCTGGGGTTTGAACCCAGCTCTGTCATTTAGTAGTTTTGTAACCTTGGTTACATTATTGAACTTTTCCCCCTCCTCGTAAAATGGCAAGAGTGAAGGCACAGGGACTTCCCTGGTGGCACAGTGGTTAAGAATCCGCCTGCCAATGCAGGGGACATGAGTCCGGGAAGATCCCACATGCCACAGAGCAACTTAAGCCTGTGTGCCACAGCTACTGAGCCTGTGCTCTAGAGCCTGCAAGCCACAACTACTGAAGTCTGCACACCTAGAGCCCGTGCTCTGCCACAAGAGAAGCCACCACAGTGAGAAGCCCGCATGCAGCAACAAAGACAAATGCAGCCAAAAATAAATAAATAAATATATATATATATTTTTAAAAAAAGAGGGCACACTATTAAAATTAAATTAAAAAAAAAAGAATCTCCAATCCAGACCTTCTTCCCGAGGTTGATAACATACATATGTGTCTGCTGGACATCTTGGCTTGGACATCATTCAGGCACCACCAATTCAAGTCCAAATCTGGACTTAGAAATATCACCAGAGAGCATCACAGGATCCACCAGCCTCTCAAGCAAGATCCCTGGGAAGTCACTCCTCCTGCCGCCTCACCTCTGTGATATCTCCTACTCCGTCCCTAGTGCCCTCTCGCTGGCCCAGGCTGCTGTCATTTCTGCCATCCTAGAAACGGCAACAAGGTCCTGTCCTCCAATCCAGTCTCTTCAGAACAGCCACAGATGTGCCCACACACTCCCCTGCGTAAATCCCCTCAGGCCTTTAGGATAAAAGGCAAACCCTGTAGAGTGGCTTCCTGAGAGCTGCTAACCCTGCAGCTCCCACACCCTTCCTCTCTCCTCTGTGTTCCCCCAACCCTGGATTTGTGACTCCTCCCGATGAACCGTTTCCTGGCCCTGGGACACTCTTCCCTGCCTGCCCGTCTCCCACCCTTAGTGGGCTGATGACTGTTCAAGTAAATAGCTCTTCCTCCAGGAGGCCTTCTTTGACCCCAGAGCTCTGGACCTACCCTAGCACAACAAATGCTTTATTTCAATGATTTGTCTATTAACTGCTCCTCTGCTAGAACCTGAGTCACAGGAGCAGGGACATTTCTGACAGAGAAACATGAGCGAGAGCATGGACGCCAGAACAGGTGGGAGAGTGAGGGAGACTGCTTGGCAGGTTGGGTTTCTGTGGTGGCGTGTCAGACCGGCCGGGATGATGCCAAGCGTCCAGGAAGATGGGCATGAATCAGGCACCGAACGCCTTGTATCCTGATTAGCTGGGAATTTTGTTCTTTATCCCATGGCATGGAAAACCACAGCAGGGTTTTAAGTCAGAAGTAACGTGATTGGAGGTGAAACACCAGCTGGCCACAGTATGGAGGCAGGTGGGCCAGACTGCAGGCAGGAAGACAGTTAGGAGGCTGTGACAGTAAGATGTCTCTGGAAGGACACACAGGGAAAGTGGGGAAGGGAACTGGGTGGCTGAGAGGCAGGGCAGAAGAGACATTTCATTGCATGTTCTTTTGTCCCTATGGAATTTTAAAGCATGTGACTATATCACTTGGTCAAAAAATCATTTTAGGGCTTCCGTGGTGGCGCAGTGGTTGGGAGTCCGCCTGCCAACGCAGGGGACGCGGGTTCGTGCCCCAGTCCAGGAGGATCTCACATGCCGCGGAGCGGCTGGGCCCGTGGGCCATGGCCGCTGGGCCTGCGCATCCGGAGCCTGTGCTCCGCAAGGGGAGAGGCCGCAATGGTGAGAGGCCCGCGTACCACAAAAAAAAAAAAAAAAAAAAAAAAAAAATCATTTTAAAGAGTGGATGAAAGGGGGCTTCCCTGGTGGCGCATTGGTTAAGAATCCACCTGCCAATGCAGGGGACACGGGTTCAAACCCTGGTCTGGGAAGATCCCACGTGCCGTGGAGCAACTAAGCCCGCGAGTCACAACTACTGAAGCCCACACAGCTAGAGCCCATGCTCCGCAGCAAGAGAAGCCACCGCAATGAGAAGCCTGTGTGTCTCGACGAAGAGTAGCCCCCACTCGCTGCAACTAGAGAAAGCCCACTCGCAGCAACGAAGATCCAACACAGCCAAAAATAAATTAATTCATTTTAAAAAAAGTCTTTGTTGGGAATTACTTGTTGGTCCAGTGGTTAGGACTCTGCGCTTTCACTGCTGAGGGCCTGGGTTCAATCCCTGGTTGGGGATCTAAGATCCTGCAAGCCTGGTGGTATGGCCAAAAAAAAAAAAAAAAAGTCTTTGTTGTTACCTGAATTCAAATTTAACTGAACAGCCTCTATTTTATTCGGCAACCCTATACCCCAGCTTTTCTCTTCCCTCTGCCCATACTGCTGGGCCTTTCCCCAATTTTTTTTTTTAGTATTTATTTAATTGGCTGCTCTGAGTCTTTAGTTGCAGCATCTAGTTCCCTGACCAGGGATCGAACCTGGGCCCCCTGCATTGGGAGCGTTGAGTCTTACCGACTGGACCAGGGAAGTTCCCTTTCCCCGATTTTTATTTTAAATCTTTTTTAGAATTTTTTTTTTTTTTTTTTGGCTGCGTTGGGTCTTCCTTGCTGCGTGTGGACTTTCTCTAGTTGCGGAGAGCGGGGGCTACTCTTCGTTGTGGCGCACCAGGTTTCTCATTGAGGTGGCTTCGCAGAGTATGGGCTCTAGGCATGTAGGCTTCAGTAGTTGCTGCGCGTGGGCTCAGTAGTTGTGGCTCGCGGGCTTAGTTGCTCCGCGGTATGTGGGATCTTCCCAGACCAGGGCTTGAACCCGTGTCCCCTGCATTGGCAGGCAGAGTCTCAACCACTTGCGCCACGAGGGAAGTCGTTTATTTTAAATCTTGATTTGAATAATTCTTACTTTAAAAGTCACTCCAATTTATTTTAAAAATTGCCACTAGACTTTTCTGCAGTGCCCTTGTCCTCACACAGTGCCCACCTGCACACAGAAGCCTAAGCCGCCAGGGTCTGCCAGAGGTGGTGAGTGGGAGGAGCAGGGTGGGTAGCCCTGGCACCAGGCCCTGGGTCCTGGTGATGGGCAGTGGTAATTGAACCTGGATGCTGAGTACTGGGTTCCAAGCACCGGGCACCATGTCATGGCTCTGAGCTCTGGGCTCTGGGTCCCGGAAACCAGGACCAGGGCAGAGGCTACAAGTGCCTTGTTACTTGGCAGAAGTTATTGGGCTCAGGGGCAGTCATGAGCCTGGTGTCACTTACTGCCCCGGGGCAGGAGGAGCTGCCTAACTCCAGTTGTTTTGTAACAGCTGCTGGACTGAGCTAGAGGAGAAATTTAAGGAGCTGGGGGTGGGGAGGAAGGGATCTGTGGGTTGAGCAAGGCCACTTGGACAGGCTGACTCAGGTACCAGGCCCAGGGGGGAGGGGGTGACAGCAGGTTGGAGCTCCAGGTCTCAGGGAGACAGACAGGTAGGACCCTCGGGGCAAAGGCAAGATGGGTGGTGGGAGGTGTGGGACCATTTAGCCCCCTGTCTTTATACCCTCCCGTTTGCTAAGCTCCTGGCCCAGCTCCCAGGCCAAGGCAGCTGGAGTGATGAGTGTGGCCGAGGGAGTATGAATGCCAAAAGCTTGTCTCACGTCTCAGAACACAAGGATCCAGCCAGAGCAGATGGCACGGCTGAGAGTGAGAAAAAGAGACCAAGAGATAAACTGAGATAAACAGGGACATCACCAGAGAGAGACTAGAGAAACAGGACAGGACACAAAATAAGAGACTGAATGGCCACCCACAGAAGTGGGTTTTGTAGGAGAGGGAGGAATGAGTAGCTACCCAGCCAGCAGACCTTTCCTTTATCTCTTCCTAGACCCTGCCCTGAGTGTCTCCCCACTGTGTCTCCTACCCTAGTTTCTCATCCTCAGCACTATTGATGTTTGGGGCAGGGAATTACACGATGTGGGATTGAGGGGTGGCTGTCCTGTGTATTGTAGGGTGTTTAACAGCATCCTGGACTCTGCCCACCAGATGCCAGTAGCACCCTTCCCCTGAAATATGACAACCAAAAAATGTCTCTGGACATTGCCAAATGTTCCCTGGGGAGGAATTGCCCCTGACAATCTTCCCTGCTCCCAAGTAGATCCATGTGCTTGAGAGCCAATTCCTGGTTTCTGGCTCATTCTGGTTCTCCCATCCAGAGCCCCCTTTGCTCCCCACATGGCTTCAACTGCCCTGACTCTGAAGCCAGGGAAACTGGGAGAGCTGCTGAGACTGAGAAGGGGTCTGAAGATCTGCTGAAGCAGCTGTGAACAAAGTACCTGTCTTTGTGGCTTTTCGGGTCTTATTCCATCCAGAAGCCACCACAGGGTGTTTTGGGGTGCTCTGGGGGTGTTTTGTGAGTAGGTATACACTCTTGTCTCTAAGGGAGGAGGGAGAGATGAGTCCCCAAGTATGTCTGGACGAGGTATTTGTAGCAAGTATTCATTTTACCCACAATACTCAGATGTAAGACATGTCATATTTATTTATTTCTCTAAATCACATTATCTGCTCCAAACCCCCTGCCAGCCAAGCTGGCGGGAAATTCAATCACTGTCATGTTTTGGGAATCCTCTACCCAGTGTTGTGCTGGTAAAATGTTTACAAACGGCTTGAGGGAAAGGGGGAGGGGTGTGTTAGGGAAAGATCTGTAGCATTTGCCAATTTCCGTGGTGTAAATACTCCCACCACCGCCAACTTCAAGCTGCCAACCTGATGTCACTGAAGGTGCTGCTGGGAAGAGGCCAGCAGCAGTGCACCGTTACGTAGCGCTTCCACCATGTAGACATGAATAACCTCAAGAGCATGTGTAATAGCAAAGTGCAGGAAAATAATTAGGAACTGACACACTTTGAGTGTTATCACCTTTGAATATACTTTATTTAATTGTAAGTTTACATAATTTGATTTTTTATAATGCCCTCACCCCTCTAAAGCACTGTGTTTAATTCCTGTGTTTATCCCATCTAGAATATTCAGGGCAGGACTGTTTAATCTTCAATCAACTTTGATTTATCCTTGTGGACCTGCTTGGCTTAGCCACAGTGGTCTTTTGCTGTGACTCCCAAGCCAGCATTCTTAGTACTCACACACCCATCCCGTCCCCAGCACACAGAAGCTCTGCAGGCCCATCAGAGGTCCTGGGAGATCAGAGTGGGAGCGGTGCAAAGTCCCTATTACTCAAGGAAAGACAACAGCCACAGCCAAGACACGCAGACCCCTGTTCACTTTCTCAGGCTTGGGAAAACCTTCAAACCTTTTTGGACGGGGCCACTTCCTCCCCTCCCCAGCCTGGAGGCTGGGAGCCCTGTAGTCTGGAATAACCCAGCTTCCGGTCTCCTAGAGCAGGGGCCTTAGTAAACAAAAGCCCTGCCTGGGGGATGTCTTTTGATGCCTGGCAACCTTTGACAGCCTCAGTCCCCACCCCCAGGCAAAAAGGAGGAAACTCACCCACAGCAAGGAGACCAAAATGCAAATTACAACCTCAAGGTATTTCTCTGCTGCATAGTGAGACTACTGTGGTGGCAACAACCCGCTGAGGCACTGAACTAAACAAAAGGGAGAGTATAGGCCAGGCAAGGAGAGATTACAGCTAGACTTGAGACTTCTGGACCTGCCTGGAGGGAACTAAATGCAGACACTGTGAGGGTAAGTAATTTCACCTCCAGGCTGCCCCAGCGACCACTCAGAGCTGATATGCCTCCCCCTGGCTCACAGGCTTCCTCTGATGGCTTGTGACTACCTCAGGATGAAGTCATAACAATAGCTGAGTGCCTGGACCTTGTAAGGTAGGAGTTGTCCTGTTTTACAGAGGAGAAAACCCGAGGCCCAGAGAGGGAAAGTCACTTGCCTAAAGGCACACAGTTAAAGAAGTAGTCCAAAAAAAAATTAAAAAAAAAAAAAAAAAGAAGTAGTCAAGCGACTTCCCTGGTGGTCCAGCAGCTAAGGCTCTGTGCTCCCAATGCAGGGGGCCTGGGGTTTGATTCCTGGTCGGGAAACTAGATCCCATGTGCCGCAACTAAAGTTCCCACATGCTGCAACTAAAGATCCCGCACGCGGTAATGAAGATCCCACATGCTGCAACTAAGACCCGGCACAGCCAAATAAGTAAATACTGAAAAAAAAAAAAAAAAAGAAGTAGTAATCAAGGCTGGAATATGAACTGAGATCTGACTCTAAAGCCTGTGTTCTTTGCCCTGTGTGACCCCCATCTCTCGTCCCCACCTGACCCTCATCTACTTCTGCAGCATCCCCCATACCACAACCTCCACCCCTCCCCATACAGGACCCAGGGAAAGGAGAGCAAGCACGAATCTATGGTTGAATTGCAAGACGACAGTCTTGTGTTAGTTATTGCTGACCAGACCACGGGGATATTTTAAAGCTAGTGTTACTAAACTTTTTTCTCCCTAGCAAGATGAAGAGTTTCTCAGCCTCAGCACTATTGATATTTTGGGCAGGATAATTCTTTGTTGTCAGGGGCTGTCCTGTGCATTGTAGGATGTTTAGCAGCATCCCTGGCCTCTACTCACCATATGTCAGTAGTACCATGCCCCACCCCCAGCCCCGCCCCCAGGTTGTGACAACCAAAAGCGTGTCCAGTCATTGCCAAATGTTCACCGTGGGGACAAAATCCACGCCAGCTGAGAATCACTGAGTTAGACAAAAGATAAAACAGCAGCTGTTTCAAGAAAGCAGGTCTTATAAATAAAACGTGCCAGGGAGGAATAAGTCCCCTCTTCTGAAGTAGCTCGGGGGAGATAGATCACTGAGGTTTAGGCTTCTGCTTCTGATGCAAGAGGGGGCTGGGGAGGACGCTTCTAAGGCCTGAATCCCAGTCAGGAGCCAGGCCTGTGGTGATCCACTGAGGCCTGACGCCGACTTCCCTGGGAATAACCGGCTTTACCGGTACCCGGCTCTATCAAATCAGAATCCAGGAAGGGTCAGTGATGTTATATTTCCTGCCATCCCCAAAGGGGATGCCCCATCTGCAAAAGGAAGTTGCTCAGAGCCAAGGTGGGAAAAGAGCAGCAACTCCTCTCCAATTTTACAGATGAGTCAACTGAAAAAGATGTTTCCTTTTTTTTTTCTCTAAGTGGATTGTAAAATGCATAAACCAAAGGATGCATTTTAGATGTTTGATAGAATGATTGTTGAACTAGAAATTATGTATAATAAAAAATATATTATACAGTTAAAAAAAAAAAAAAAGCAGCAACTGGTGGCTGGTGTCACACGCTGCTGGCCCCCAGGCCCTATTCTAGGAGTCTCTTTTCCTCCTGTGTCTGGTACTGGTTCCTTCTCTAAGTGTCTGTCTCACTCTCTTGATCAGCCCACATGAGTGGATTGAGGAGAACCGTAGTGAAGCTGTTCGTGGGGATGGGGGGATGGGGATGGGCTATCATCGAGAACAGCCCTTCCAAGTGCCCTTGAGGGAGCACAATATTCCCTTAGATGAACCTTTCATACCTCCGCACCTTCCCACTTTTCCTGTGACACCCCTCCATCTTTCAGGAATCAGCTGAATGCCTCCTCTTTGGGAAGTCTTCCCTGCCCCTCTGAGGCTGTTGGTCACTGGAGACCCCTAGAGCAGGGATCATACTATGTCCCATTTGTATATTTTGTATCCCTTCCTAGCTCCTAAATGGGGTAGGAATTCAGAGAAGAACTGACTCAATTTTTTTTTTTTTTTTTTTTACTTTTTGGCCCTGCTGTGCACCCTTCGGGATCTTAGTTCCCTGACCAGGGATGGAACCTGTGCTCCCCTGCAGTTGAAACGTGGAGTCTTAACCGCTGGACTGCCAGGGAATTCCCAAGACCTGAGTCAATTAATATATATTTAGAACTTCTGTGGCAGTCTCTGTGCTTGGGGAATATACAGAAGACACAGGACACAGTACAGTCCAGTTCAGTGAGAAAACCAATGAATGGAAGCTGGTACAAATGCTAGTGCTGGGGTGTGAGAGTGATACTTACATACACCACCCCGCCCCAAACCCTGAGTTCAGACCAGTCAGTCAAGGCCGTAGGGTGGAGAGCCAAATCAGTTTTATTGCTAATTGCTTATATTTGGACCTAAACTCAAAAACTTTCCCCTCCCATGTCTAGGCCTTGGCAAGACCCACCTAAGGGACAGTCTGGGCAGGACAGACAAACCTACCCAATCCTTGGGCCAACCCTGAGAGTGGGATCAGAGAGGTAGATCTCCAGACTTGCCTCTAGAAATCTGATGGCGCCTTGGCCATGTGTTCACCACCTGGAAGGCAGGAGGAGGAGGATCTGAAAAGGGAGGGGAGCCAGAGTCTTATTTGCTTGTTGTTTTTTTTTTTTAACATCTTTATTGGAGTATAATTGCTTTACAATGGTGTGTTAGCTTCTGCTTTATAACAAAGTGAATCAGCTATACATATACATATGTTCCCATATCTCTTCCCTCTTGCGTTTCCCTCCCTCCCACCCTCCCTATTTATTTGCTTGTTGAAGCTTCTCTCAGCCTCATCCTTCCCACAAAACGTTCTTTTGCCTTAGGGGAAGAGCAAGCGAATGAGAAAGGGAATGGGAGTGCGGGTTGGGGGTAGGAATTCTCTGGGGGGTCTCTCTCTCTCTCTCTCTCTTTTTTTTCTTTATAACTACAGTGGTTCTTTATTTTTTTATTTTTTGGCTGCACTGCACAGCTTGCGGGATCTTAGTTCCCCAACCAGGGATCGAACCCATGTCCCCTGCTGTGGAAGTGTGGACTCCTAACCACTGGACCACCAGGGAATTCCCCTGGGGTCTCTTTTATAAGGGCACTAATCCCATTCATGAGGGCTCCACCTTTATGACTTAATCACTCCCAGAGATTCCACTGCTAGATACCAGCACTTTGGGGGTTAGGTTTCAACATGAATTTGGGATGGGCACAAATATTCAGTCTATAGCAGCCAGTATTGGGGTCTCATCCCAAACCAACTGAATCAGAATTTCTGAAGGTGAGGCCCAGACATGGATATTAAAAAAAAATCCCAGGGACTTCCCTGGTGGCACAGTGGTTGAGAGTCCGCCTGCCGATGCAGGGGACACGGGTTCGTGCCCTGGTCCGGGAAGATCCCACATGCCGTAGAGCGACTAGGCCCATGAGCCACAGCCGCTGAGCCTGCGCATCCAGAGCCTGTGCTCCGCATCAAGAGAGGCCACAACAGTGAGAGGCCCGCGTACCACAAAAAAAACAAACAAACAAAAAATCCCGGGGACTTCCCTGGTGGTCCAGTAGGTAAGACTCTGTGCTCCCAATACAAGGGGCCCAGGTTCAATCCCTGGTCAGGGAACTAGATCCCACACGCATGCCACAGCTAAGAGTTCGCGTGCCACAACTAAGAAGTCTGCATGCCGTAACTAAAGATTCTGCATGCCGCAACTAAGACCCAGTGCAGCCAAAAATAATAAATAAATAAATAAATATTAAAAAAAAAAAGTCCCCAGGTGATCTAATGTCAACTTGGTGGAGAAGCTCTGCTTTATAGAAGTGTAAGCCTTGGGAACAGGAAGATGGGACCTTTGGCAGTGGTTCCCAAACGTGTCTGATGTTGGAAACTTCAAAAATAGCGGGAATTTGCTGGCGTTTCAGTGGTTAGGACTCCGCGCTTCCACTGCAGGACTGCAGGCGGCATGGGTTCGATCCCCGGTTGAGGAACTAAGAACCCGCATGGCAAAAAAAAAAAATAGCCATGCCTGTGTCCCACCCCCAGAGATTGTGATTTACTTGGTCTGGGATGTGGTCTGGGTGTCGGAATTTTTAAAATATCCCAAGATGACTCCAATGTGCAGACAAGCTTAGGAACCCCTGGACTAGAGTATTCTCTAATGGTAAATGCTAGGCAACTGGCTAAGGAGTAACCACCTCCTGCTTAAGTTCAGCCATTAAAAGCCTCCTCTTCCCAACGATCATCAGCAAAACAAGCAACTGTTACCTTGACCAGAATGTTTGGTTTGGTTCTCCTGCAAAGCAGAGATGGAGGTGAAGGCACTTCGGTTGGTCTGAGCAACAGCAAGGGTAACTGCTCCTCTTTTCCACAGGTGGACCTTCAAGCTTAGACGGTCACACACTGGTGCTAGTCCCAGTCTCTTCTGAGTTCCCCTCCCAACTTCCTTCTCTGAAAGTCTCTTGTACACAACAGATAGCCCCAGCAGCTTCAGTCTGCTACTCATGACTCCAGCACAGAAGTGACAGATACTCATTTCAAATGAACGCATTTATTGGCTCATGTGTGGAAAAGTCAAGGTGCTACTAATTTCAGGCATGGCCGAATCCAAGGGCTCAAATTGGTATAGCTGAGAATTTGTCTTTCTCAACTCATGGCTCTGCTCTCCAACTCTGTTTGCTTTATTCTCAAGAAGGCTCTCTCCAAATAATGGCAAAGATGACCATTAACAAGTCCAGGTTGGTGACTTCCCTGGTGGTGCAGTGGTTAAGAATCTGCCTGCCAGTGCAGGGGACACAGGTTCAATCCCTGGTCCGGGAAGATCCCACATGCCGCGGAGCAACTAAGCCCATGTGCCACAACTACTGAGCCTGCGCTCTAGAGCCCGCGAGCCACAACTACTGAGCCCGCGTGCCACAACTACTGAAGCCCGTGCGCCTAGAGCCCGTGCTCAACAACAAGAGAAGCCACAGCAACGAGAAGTCTGCGCACCGCAACGAAGAGTAGCCCTCGTTCTCTGCAACTAGAGAAAGCCTGTGTGCAGCAATGAAGACCCAACACAGCCAAAAAAAAATAAAAACAAAGTCCAGGTTGCTACTCTTCTAGTTTAGCAACCCTAGAAGAAAGAGAGGGCTCTTTTCTCAGTATTCCAGCATAGGTCTCAGGCTGATGTTCACTCTCTCTGCTAGCCTGGTTTGAGCCACCTACCAATAACTGTGGCCAAAGGAATGAAATGTGCTCATCAGCCAGAGTGGGGGAATGGAGTCATCTCAAAGGATTATCAGAGTGCTGTTACCAGAGGAGGAGGATTGGAAAGATGCTGAGCAGACACAGCAACAGATGGACGATCCATTTGCTCCCAGGTGGTGGAGGAATGAGATGTGCAGAAACCACAATATAAGGTAGGACCTGACAAATACAGAGTAGATGTTGGGGTACTCCTGATGGAGGGGGACCCTGAACTGACAAGATAAGCCTTTGATAGATGGGGCCATTGGGGAAGAAGGGCATGAGCTGGCATGAGGAGGCAGGAAACCCAGAGTATGGTCAAGACAAGTACACACAACTGGAGCATTGCGTATGAAAGAGCTGAGGCTGGTGAGGACATTGAGTCTAGATGCTGGAAGGCCTTGAGCTTGCCCTTCATCCCAGTGGCAATGGAATGCCTTTGAAGGTGAAGGTAAAGCTGGGAAGATAATCAGAGGTTAGGCCACATGGGACCTTGTCGGCCACACTGAGGATTTAGGATTTTGTCTTGAGAGCACTGGAGCCAGGGCTTCAGATCAGAGTTGTACTTGAGAGATAGCACTCGGACTACCTTCTGAAAGATGGCCTGAATGGAAAGAAGCAGGAGGCAGGGAGACTGAGGAAGAGTCCTTAATCATAGCCAACACTTATATACCCTTGACTCTGGCCCAGGCCCTGTTCTAATCACTTTGCACGTGTTAAGACATGTGAAGGCCTGAAACAGGGTACTAGGAGATTCACCAGATGTTCTGGGGACAGAATACATGGGACTTTGTGACTGATGCCGTATGGTAGATGAGATAGAAAGAGGAAGCCAGGATTCCTCTGAGATTTTGAACCTGAGCAGTCAGAAGGATAGAGAGCTCCTGTAAGAAACAGAAGTAAGAACTGAAGAAAAAGTTCATACATGTTTATTGCTGCCAACTCTATGCCTAGCTCACTGCCAGGCCCTAGGAAGACAAAGAACAAGCTCATTGTTGCCTTCCAGGAGATGGCTGTCTGTGGGAGACACAGGCATGTAACGGATGATTTCAATACATCGTGATGAGTGTGGGGAGACTTGTACAAGAAGAGTGGGGTAGGGAGGCAGTAATAGCACATCCATCCACACAGCTGCTCATGCCAGAAACCTAGGGGTCAACCTTGACTCCTTCTCTCCCTCTTTCATCCAATCACCAAGACCAGTAGATTTGATCTCCTAAGTATCTTTCTTTTAAAAAAAATATATATTTTTTTGGCTGTGTTTTTTGGTTCTTTGTTGCTGCGTGCTGGCTTTCTCTAGTTGGGGCAAGCGGGGGCTACTCTTTGTTGCGGTGTGTGGGCTTCTCATTGCGGTGGCTTCTCTTGTTGTGGTGCAGGGGCTGCATTGGTTGTGGCTCGCGGGCTCTAGAGCACAGGCTCAGTAGTTGTGGTGCACGGGCATAGTTGCTCTGCGGCGTGTGGGATCCGCCCGGACCAGGGCTCGAATCCATGTCCCCTGCATTGGCAGGTGGATTCTTAACCACTGCGCCACCAGGGAAGTCCCCCTAAGTATCTTTGGAATCTGCTTACTTTTTTTCATCCCCACTGAAAACACACTAGATCAAACCACTGTGTCTTCTCATTTGAACTATTTATTGTTATATACCTCCTAAATTGGTCTCCCACTTTCATTCTAGTTTGCTCTAATCCATTCTCACACTGAATAATCCTTTAAAATAGGAATTTCATTTAATCGTTTAGGAAATTTATTTAATCCATTTTTTTTGTTTTTGGCCATGCTGTGCAGCATGCAGTATTGTAGTTCCCTGACCAGGGATTGAACCCGTGCCCCCTGCAGTGGAAGCACGGAGTCTTAACCACTGGATCGCCAGGGAAGTCCTCCTATTTAATCCTTTAAAAAAGGAAACCTGAATCCCTCCCCTGCTTATACACCTTTCAATGGGTTCCCGTTGCTCTGAGAGTAAAATCCAATATCCTCAACCTGGGCTACCCAACCCAGCAGGATCTGGCCTCACTAAGCTCACTGTGCTTTAGTTCCTGTTATACTCCAGAGTCAATAGTAGGCCTAACAATATTTAGGATGTGCCAAATTCCTTCAGGCCACAGGGCTTTCCCGTGTGTTGTTTCTTCTGTCTGGAATGAATGCTTTTCCCCAATTCTCAGCCTAGTTAACTGTAAGTTTATCAATCAGTTCCTCAGGGAAGCCTCCTCTGACCTTCAAGTCTAGGTCAGGACCTCGGGATTCTCTGTCAAGAATCAGCAAACGTTTTCTATAAGGGGCACATAATAAATACTTCAGGTTTTGCAGGTCATAGAGCATCGCAACTATTCAACTCAGGGTCATAGCAGTCATCGAAAATACATAAACAAATTTATGGATGCTGAATTTTGAATTTCATATATACTTCTCATGTGTCATGAAATATTAGTATTCTTTTCATTTTTTCAACCATTTAAAAATGAAAAAACAGGGCTTCCCTGGTGGCGCAGTGGTTGAGAGTCCGCCTGCCGATGCAGGGGACATGGGTTCGTGCCCCGGTCCGGGAAGATCCCACATGCTGCAGGGTGGCTGGGCCGGTGAGCCATGGCCGCTGAGCCTGCACGTCCGGAACCTGTTCTCCACAACGGGAGAGGCCACAGCAGTGAGAGGCCTGCGTACAGCAAAAAAAAGAAAAAAAAATAGAAAAAAGAAAAAACAATTCCTAGCTTCTGGCCATAAAGAAACTGGAGGCGGGCTAGAATTGGCCCGTAGGCCACAGTTTGCCAACCCTTATTCTGTGTTGTTTTATATATATATGTCTCATATAACCTCCTGTGTTGCCCTTATCACAGTAGTAATTAATTATTGCATGTGATAGACTCCTTAATGTTGTCTCTCCAGTTAGAATTAAGCTCTGTGAAGACAGGGATTCACATTTATTTTGTTTACCATTTTCCTCCTGAGCTTCTAACACAGGGCCTGGACCATAGTAGGTGCTCCATAAATGAATGGAGTGATAAGGTGTTATTTTCCTTGAGAGGCACTCCAAGCTTAGTGGAGAACACAGACGTATGCACAATTAACTAGGTAATACTTATTGGAGAAAAGAGTTCAGTTTTCCGCAGGTTCACTTTGAGATACCAGTGGGAAATCAGGGTATGGTGACAAACATCTGGAACTGAGTTGATGCTAAGACATAGATAAGGGAGTAAAATTCACAGAAGAGCTGTAAAAGCTACCTGCGTGTGCCAATCACTTAAGGAGAGAGGTCACTCAGGAGAGAGGTTGACGAGAAGAGAGAGGAGGCTGGAAATATGGGGTAAGTTTATGGGCTAGGGAAGGGGCAGAGGGTAGGAGAAAAGTAAGAGATCGAACACAGAGGTGTTTTGGAAATAAAGAGTAATGACTATGTATTTTTGTATCTACCTAGTTTACCACCGTGTTCCTAGTATCTTGCACTAGGCATAGCCTATAGTAGACACTCAGAAAATCTGCGAATTGAAAATGAAATTGAAACAGAACCTTTCAAGAAGCACTACACAGCATGCAGCCTACAGGAAATGCTCAAAGAAAGAAGACAGTGTGGAAGGAATGCTGCTGAGGCCAGTAAGGGTGAGAGCTGATGTGGCACCATGTGAAATTTGAGTTGAGCCTAGTGAGTTTTTCTCGCAGGAAGAATAGATTCAATATTTTTTTCACTTTTACTTTGTTTACATTGCCCTGGAGATGCAGAAATCCATCAAAACTGATCCTTGTTCTAAAGAGCTCACAGTCTGGTGGAGAAGACAAACACAGTCCTTTTTAATTATAAGATGGAAAGGTACTGTGGGAGGACAGAGATGAGAAGGAGCTCGTAAACTTGGAAGGCTTCACAGAAGAGGTGACAGTGGAGCTCAGTCTTAACGGTTGGCGTTCAGTAGGGTAGGAATTCTAGCGCAAACCAGCCTGTGCAAAAAAACCTGATAAATGCCGTGGTTGTCAAACTTCTATGTGCGTTAAGAATCACTGGAAAAGTCTGTTTATAAGGCAGATTCCAAGGCTATACCTTCCGGGAATTTCTCATTCTATAGGTGAGGGCATCCACTTTAATAAGCTTTACAGGACCACACTTTTTAAAACCTCTTTGTGTGCTCCCATTGTCGTTGGAAGTGGGGGGCAGCGGTGGCGGGAGATGAGAGTGGAGAGCTTTGCCCACCCGGGCTTCTGGGTCTCCATAGGAGCACACTGTCACAATAAAAACAAATTCATTTTGAGTCGCGCTTTCAGGGTAGTAGATGCTTTTGTGTGCCGTACTTTGTCGGAGTCCCGCAACAACTCTATGGGGTAGAAATTAAGAGTCTCATTTCATAGGGGAGGAAGCTGAGGCTCAGAGAGGGGAGATTTGCTCAAGGTCACGAAGCGAGAAGTGGCAGGGCAGAAACCGAAAGCCAGGTTAACAGATTCCCAGCTCAGACTTTCCGACTACGAAGGGAGGCCTTGAGTGGGTGGGGCTCAGGCCCTTGCTCCAGGCTGCTTCCAAAATGGTGGGGGCCTTGGCGTCAGCAACACCCCTCCGCCCTTCCGTCCACCTCCCTCCTTCTTCCCCAGGCCACCCAGGCGGGGGGAGGGGATGGAACGGATCAGCCCACGTGACTGCCAACAACCTGGCGCGTGACGCAAAGCGGCGGGGCCGGCGCTCGCCTTGCCTTGTGGGAAACGTAGTTCCGTAGACCGTCAAGCTTGCCAGGAAGGCGGGACCTAGGACTACATTTCCCAGGAGGCCGCGGGGCGACGCCGCAGCAGACGTTGTCGGAGAGCTGGGACGCGGGGCGCGCTGTCGGGCGGGGGCAGGTTCGGGCCGGTTGTGCCGTTGCGAGGTTGCTGCTGCACGTCGCTGAGGTGGGCCCAGGTGAGTGAGGGCCCTTGATGGGAATTAGGGCAGCTCAGTCTGCTCCAGTCGTTTCCTGTTTTATCTTTTCTCCGCGGCCGCTGGCTCACGGTGCCCGGCAGGCCTGGCGCGGAGCCCGCTCCCCCCTCGCCTGCTCCTCGGCTTCTTCAGAGCGGGCCCTGCTCGCTCCGGCTCCTCCCCCTCCCCGCCCTTCAGGGCTTCCCCTCGCTCCGGCCCTAGCTCCCGACGCTCAGGGCCGCGTTTCCACCGCAGCACCCCACTATGCTTCTTTTTCTTGCTTGCAAGCTGCCAGGGAGGGGCCTCCACCTCCTCTATCTCCCCCCCTTAGTCGGGTGAATCCTGAATCCTATTATTTGATTTCTCCTTTTCCCGGACTCTTGAGTGCCCTTCCCCCAGCCTAATCTCCATTGGCCTGGATCTGTCTTCTTCTAGGGCGCATGTGGCTGACACTCAGTAAATGTTGGTACCTCTTCCGTTCTTTCTGGCCTTGTGGCCAGAGGAGGCATAGTCCAAATTTATCACCCACGGGAACATTGGTGCGCCCACTTTCATTTCTCTTGCGCTGGAGGTTGAGGCCGACTTGTGTTGCAGTGGTAATTGGCGAGTGTTCTGCCCGAATAAGGTAATTTCCTTCATCTCCTTTAGCACCCAAGCCACTTTTATCAGTTACCCTCTTTGCCTTTCTAAGTCATAGGGATGGAGTATGGCGGCAGAAACTGGCGAGTAGTGCTGGTGCCCAGCAGTTGGAGCCATCAGTGGTAGTTGAGTGTTTACGAGGAGGTTGTTCATTGGATTGAAGGAGAAGCCTCTGAGAGCGTGGTAGAGCCTGGCGGGAGATGAGCCGATGAAGCTTCTGGTGGCAGCGTAGCGGAAGGGTCCTGGAGCCAGCTTCCTGGGTTCAAGTTTTGGCTCTGCTAGCTTTTGGTTCAGGTCGAGGAGCTTCACTTCCAGGTCGTTCAGCAACACTGGTTATTTATAGCGTAACTGTGAAGGTTAAATGAAGTAAATTGAAAACCGCTTAGCTTCATTACCTACCAGGTATTAAGCACTAGTATCATTATGGTTACTTTTAGAATTTATAGGTTGTAGGCCCAGAGTGGAAAGGCACGTATCACACCATCTTTTTCTTTCCCTTTCAGATGGCCCTCCCTTTTCTTGTTTGTGGCAATACGGTTTTTTTGTAGTTTTTCCTGTTATCTAGACAGACCGATTGTGTGTATCAGCCTGTTAAAGAGCCAAAGCGGGCTGCTGCCATGAAGAACTTGTGGAACAAACTGGCTTAGTTCGTTCTCTACTGGGAAATTAGGTTTTGTGAATTAGTATACATACTTTAGCAATATCAAAAGCAGTTTTTTTCTGCAGCCATTTAAGCTTGATTGTTATTTTGTAGAAGAGTGGATTGAAGTTTCTGTTAGGAACTGTCTAACTAAAAGCCTTGACGTTCAATACAATTCCATCTCTGCTTTTTACATCTCTTAGCGCTAGTGAAAGATGTCCGGTTTTGGAGACTGGTGTTCTGAGTGTGCAGATTAGGTACAGTCCAATTGTAGCGGTGGTGGTGTTAATCAGCAGTCATAGCAGCAAGCAGTAGTAGTAGTTCTTTAGCATATTAGTTTAATAGCATAACTAGTACAGGTATTTTTTTATTAATTTATTTTTTATTTTTAGCTGCTTTGGGTCTTTGTTGCTGCGTGCAGGCTTTCTCTAGTTGCGGCGAGCGGGGGCTACTCTTCGTTGTGGTGCGCAGGCTTCTCATTGCAGTGGCTTCTCTTGTTGTGGAGCACTGGCTCTAGGCATGTGGGCTTCAGTAGTTGTGGCACACCGGCTCAGTAGGTGTGGCTCGCGGGCTCTAGAGCGCAGGCTCAGTAGTTGTGGCGCACGGGCCTTAGTTGATCCGCGGCATGTGGGATCTTTCCCAGACTAGGGCTCGAACCCGTGTCCCCTGCGTTGGCAGGTGGGTTTCTTAACCACTGCGACTACGCCACCGGGGGAAGTCCCCAGATATACATTTTAAAACCTTTTTTTCCAGGGGTGTAGAAAATGGATTGTGGGGCTATCAGTTAAGAGGCTATTGTACTGTTACAGCCTGGAGATGATAGTTGCCTGAAGTAGAGAGATGGAGTGGAGATGCGTTGGTGGGAAGAAGCAGAGGGTTTTGAGATTAGGTAGTTTCAATATTCTCTAGAGCAAGACGTTCTTAGTACGGTCCATGGACTACAGGGAGCTCATGAGCTCTAAAAGTTTTGTGAGGGAAGTGCATTTCTCAAAGGGTCATTAACTTTCCATCCATTAGAGTCTTAAAATTTAAGAACCAGTGCTCTATAGAGTTTGTAATTCAGGTTTTTTTTTTTTTTTTTTTTTTTTTTTGGCTGCACCAGGTCTTAGTTGCTGCACGTGGGCTCTTGGTGGAGGTTTATAACCCATAAAAAAGTAATTGCCCATGGCTTACCAGGAGAGTTAAGAGTCATGGGTACCCTTTCTAAAAGATTGCCTTTTTTTAAAAAAAATAAAATTTATTTTATTTATTATTATTGGCTGCGTTGGGTCTTCATTGCTGCGTGCAGACTTTCTTTAGTTGTGGTGAGTGGGGGCTACTTTGTGTTGCGGTGCGTGGGTTTCTCATTGCAGTGCCTTCTGTTATGGAGCATGGGCTTCTAGGTGCAAGGGCTTCAGTAGTTGTGGCAAGCGGGCTCGGTAGTTGTGGCTCATGGGCTCTAGAGCACAGGCTCATTAGTTGTGGCACACAGGCTTAGTTGCTCCACGGCATGTGGGAATCTTCCCGGACCAGGGCTCAAACCCGTGTCCCCTGCATTGGCAGGTGGATTCTCAACCACTGCGCCACCAAGGAAGCCCAAGGTTTGCCTTTCTTTAGGGAACTCGTTTTTTGTTTGTTTTAAATCAAAGTTAAATGCTGTGCCATAGAAAGTCACCTTTTAGTTTCTTTTTCTCTAGGAGTTATGGGCCGATGCACATACTGAGGAAGCTGAACATTACTGAGCTCAGTTTCACGAAAATCCATATTCATTCCTACTGTTTTCTTCCATTGGGTTTTGTTTATAGTTCCTATTTTAGTGGTTGAAATGGAGCACCTTAGTGTGTGAAGAGTGAGATTGTTTTCTTCTTGCTTTCCTTCTAACAGGGGTTTCATATGTATGTTTATATATTTTGTAGTGTATCTTTCAGACGATAGTGTGTTACTGGAAGCATAGGGTGTGCTTTTTTCCACACAGTTAGAGCTCTACCACTGAAAGAACCATGTATTTTTCTTTTTATGGCAGATGTTGAAGACTGAAGCCTCATGGACTAAATCCAGTCGGCAGATGTGTTTTGTTTGGCTCACACAGTGTTGTAAATTTGAATTAGTTGTCACATTGAAAAACAGGGAGATTTCATGTAAAAATGTGGATTCAGGCTGCTTTGAAAAATCAGATCTGGCAGCCATGGACCTGTGTTTCTGCTTGGAGCAGCAGTCTTTTATAGTTGGGCATGTCCTTATATCACCACTAAAATATATTTTTTCTGCTTTGGTGCTTTATTTGTTTCCTTTGTTTCTTATTTAAAAAAAAAAAAGGAAATTTAGATAACTTCAGAAGAGGGAGATGGAGCAGTGCAGTGGGGAGGGGGGGGCCCCAAAACATTGAATTATTTTGTTTCCAAATTGAAGAAACCCAAGGGCTTTTAGAAAGCAAAAGGCATTGATCTGACCCCTGACCATGCCTTTTTAGCTGGCACGTGTGCAGTGTCCTCATTTTTGTTCTGCCTGATTTGCTTTTCAGCATCTGGAATGCAGTAACTGCACTAGCTTGGCTTGTGCATCAGAAGATAGAAGGCCAAGCAAAGAGAAGTTGCTGAATGTCTAATTAGAAGACTTTTGGCGCCTGTCCTGAGGCAAAAGTGTGTGTGTGTGTGTGTGTGTGTGTGTTTAATGTATGCATTGTGAAGTCCATCGCTTTGCTTTCAGAAATCCTGGTGTAGTTTTGGAGAGGTTCATAACTCAATTTTATTTTGTTTATTTTAATTAAAAGGTCAGGATACATAAAGGATTTAAAAAAAAGTATTTGGCTGCGCTGGGTCTTAGTTGCGGCGTGCAGGATCTTCATTGCGGCATGCGAACTCTTAGCAGAGGCATGTGGGATCTAGTTCCCTGACTAGGGATTGAACCCGGACCCCCTGCATTGGGAGCATGGAGTCTGAGTCTTAGCCACTGGACCACCGGGGAAGTCCCTACAGAAAGGCTTGATAGAGGAGTCATAGAGGTGAGACTGCTTTCTGAAGTTACTGTAGAGATTATCTTCACTCCAGGACTCTCCATTGTATCAGGGCTTCTCCGGAAAATGATCTCATTGTATCTAAAGGATGTGTCCTAGAGTCTTGACTAAAACCTTTGGCTACCAGATTATGGGCTATCAGAAAAAACTTTAAAAATGAAGGAGATTGTGGAAGTTGGTCAGGCGCCAGAGTGGGGTTGCCCAATAAAGAAAAAGAATTGGGGTAAATTTTTTAATGTAAAAAAAATCCTTGTTTCAGGTGTAATAAAGTTATCCTTTACAAAGCCTTTTTTGGCCGCACAACATGCAGGATGTGGGATCTTAGTTTCCCGACCAGGGAGACCAGGGATCAAACCCCGCACCCCCTGCAGTGGAAGCACGGAGTCCTAAGCACTGGACCTCCAGGGAAGTCTCACTCTGACAGTTTTGAAGTCCCTTTGTATGCATGTATCACATTGAAAGTGTTCTGAGAGAGGCTTTTCTTGATGACCTTATCTATAATAGGTACTCTGATCATTAACCAATACCCCTCCCCAACCCTGTGTTATTACTATGGGATATTACATTATTTATTTTTCATCTGTTGTGTCTTCACCTTTTTAGAGAGTGAAAGCAGGGATTTGTTTGATTCACTGCTGAATCCCCACACCTAGGACATTCTCTGTTAAAAAGAAGAGGCTTAGTAAATATTGAGAGAAAGGATGAATTAATATGGGAATAGATGGCTGACTGGGTGACAGTCTCTGGAAGTGCTCCCACTATCGAGTTCTAGGCTTACTCGGATTCTGTTGAAAATAATTTGTATGGCGGTTGGTGAGGAGATTGCCAAGGGGCAAGGGCAAGAGGGTACTTGCTGGAGTGATAAAAGTATTCTATTGTTGGGTTCGGTGGTGTTTACATAGTATATTTTGTCAAAACTCACTGAACTGTATCTTTAAGATGTGTACATCTATTATATATGAGTTATAATAATTTATAAAAATTTGTATTCAGAACTCATTCTTTAAAGGCTGTTCTGTAAAACTGAGGTAATGCGGGCTTCCCTGGTGGCGCAGTGGTGAGAGTCCGCCTGCGATGCAGGGACATGGGTTTGTGCCCCGGTCCGGGAAGATCCCACATGCTGCGGAGCGGCTGGGCCCGTGAGCCATGGCCGCTGAGCCTGCGCGTCCGGAGCCTGTGCTCCGCAATGGGAGAGGCCACAACATGCGAGAGGCCCGCGTACCAAAAAAAAAACAAAACAAAAAAACTGAGGTAACTCTGTAGGTAGGCTGTGGTAATGATTGTTTTCCTTGAATTTTTGGTAAGTTTAGCCAAGTGTAGGTGGGACAGGAGGTTTTTAAAATACTCTGGAGTGAGGAGGTGCTCAGGCGTTATGAGGAAAGGAGGCTAAGCTGGCCAGAGCTCTGAATAGCCCACCCCATTTCAGTCTGAGGTGCTGCATTGATATTTATACTTCGGGGTTTGGTAGGGGATATTTTCTGTTCCACTTTTAGCAGAATATTTTCAGCTGTAGTGTTCATTTAATAGGGCTATGGTCATGGAGTTATATGATCTGTGGTACCTAGAGACCTTGGAATGAGATGAGAAATGGAAGTCGTTTCTTATCAGAAGTTTTTTGTTGTTGTTTATTAATTAAACTGGGACCTTGGGGCAAGTTGCTTAACCCTTCAGTGTATGTTCAATTTCAGATGGAGATGGAAATCTCTTATCTACCTCCAACAAGGGTTATTGTGATGGCTAGATGGTTAGCCCAGTGCCAGGGTTAATAGTAGGGATTCAACAAATTAATTTTATTATATATGGAAGATGGATTGCTTGTGAACTACTTAGGAAAGGGAAGTAGTTATATGGCATTAAATCTGAAAGGACAGTGAGAAACACCCAGAGCTCTCAACTGATAGCATATGGAAAGTGCTGAGTACATGATTAAGTTGGTGTTCAAGATTGTGAGGGAAGGATGACTTAATTATTCAATAAACAGCTCTGGATCAGTTGGCTAACCGTTTTGAAAATTACGTTAACTTGACAAAATAAATCACGTGAAAACAAGAGAGATACAGATTAAATTAAAAATGAAATACCGTTTTTTCCCTCAGATCTCCATCATGATAAAAAAAACAATATAACAGTTATTGTTGGTGAGGGTGTGGGGAAATGGACATTCTCAAGTACTCCTGGTAGCAATATAAGGTGCTGTAGCTGTTCCAGAGAACAACACAATATACCTGTGCTTTTAGGAATATACCATAAGGAAATAATTGCACAGGTCCTTAAAGATAAGGATAATTGTTACAGTGTTACATTAAGTGAAAAATTAAAGACAACCTAAATGTACAACACTAGGGAACTGCTTATGTTATAGCATGTGTGTACAGTGGAATGCTAGGTAGAAAAGAGAAGTAGATGGAAGCACCATATTTGTTGACATAATACAATGTGTAGAAAAATGCCCAGAACTGATGCTTTTGTTCTGTTCAAAAACCTTTCTGACTCTCCATTTCCTCCTTAGTCAGTGTTTATTAAGCGTGTACTGAGCTTTAGATTCTGTTGGAGAAAAATTACCTTAAATATGTGGTCTGTGGTCTAGATCTGCACAGTTCATTTTGGTAGCCACTAGCCAAATGTGGCTAGCTTACTTTGAGTTAATTAAAATTAAATACTTAGTGTACTTATTTAGTATTCTTAGTATAGTTTTCACACTAGCCATATTTCACGTGGTCAATAGCAGCAACATGTGAATGGTGGCTGCTATTTTGAGTAGCATAGATACGGAACATTTTCCTCATCTCAGAAAGTTCTGTTAGCGTGGATCTAGATTGTCTTTTCATGTTTTTGTCAGCATTGCTTCTGCATATGATAGGTGGGGCCTCAGAGTAGTTGCAGTTTTCTCCCCTTAGAGTTTACAAAAGAATTTTGGACTTTTCTTTGGCTATCATTTATGCATCACCATTTTCATAATATTTAAACTCTCTTTACCTCTTAGCCCACAATGGGTTTGTTCAGAATGCAGAGAGAATGCTACCTCTGTGGCCAAAGGGGAAAACATGGGGACAATTTTGCTAAACCTCCTAGTTCTGGATTAGAATTTTTTTTAACCTATTAGAGTTTCTGTACTTTAAAAACAACTGAGCAGGAACTGGAATTGAGATTCATGCATGGATTGTTTTTGATGTTGTATGGCTTTTCATTTTTTGGGGAAAGAGGGCATTAAATACTAAATGTCGGCTAAGTGCTAGGCATTTACTAAAATGAAAATAACGTGGTATACAGATCTTTACTGATTGATATTCTTTTAGGATTTAACTTCTGTCCAGGTTAGTTATTTTTTAGAAGTGGATGGATTTATTGCTTAAATCGGGGCTTCAGATATTGCCTTCAGAATATTGGTTATTTATGTTGGATGAGCTAAATCTCAATTTGTTATTTTGGGGCTAGGGTAGGCAAATATATTCCCACTGTGTTCGTGTTACTACAGTTGTGATGATCCCATTGAATGTGGCTGAAATGAACTTTTAGAAGATTTAGTGTAAGTTGGCTTTTACATTCTCTCATCCCTTTAGGCTCATGTTTCTCTTATACTGGGTAGGTTAGTTGCTCTGCATCAAGTGTTTTTCGTAGGGATGAAAATTTCTTTGATTTTTTTTTTTCTCGTCCAGTGTTTTATTATGAAAGATTTCAAGCATGCAGAAAAGTTGAAAGAATTGTACAGTGAGTACCCATATGCCCGCCACCTAGATTCTACATTTGTTAGCATTTTGCTATGTTTATTTTATCACATATCTTTTTTTTTTAATCACATATCTTTATACTCATCACTCCACCGTATTTTTTTTCCAGGTTTTTTTTGTTGTGGCTAAATATACAGAACATAAAATTTACCATGATAATAATTTCTAAGTGTGCAGTTCAGTGGTGTTAAGTACATTCACTGTTGTGCAGCCATCATCACTGTTCATCTGCAGAACGTTTCATCTTGCCAAATCGGTACTCTATACCCCATTAAATAGTCAGTCCCTTTTCTCCCTTCCATCCCCAGCCTCTGACAACCATCATTCTACTTTGTCTCTAAGGTTTAGACTGCTCTAAGTACCTCATATAAGGGGAATCAAAGAGTATTTGTCTTTTTGTGACTAGCTCACTTCAGTTAGCATAATGTTCTCAAGGTTTATTCATGTTGTAATATGTCAGAATTTCCCTTCATAATATTCCATTGTATGTAGGTATATACCACATTTTGCTTATCCATTTATCCATCAGTCAGACACTTGGGTGGTTTCCATGTTTTAGCTATTGTGAATAATGCTGCTGTGAACCTAGGTGTACAAATATCTCGTCAAGACCTCGCTTTCAGTCCTTTTGAGTATATACCCAGAAGTTGAATTGCTGGATCATATGGTAATTCTATGTTTAGTTTTTTGAGGAACTGCCATTCTCTGCTGTTTTCCACAGTGGTTACACCATTTACATTCCCAACTACGGTGCCAATTCTTCCACATCCTCACCAGCGTTTCCTCCCTCCCTCCCTCCCTCCCTTCCTCCCTCCTTCCTTCCTCTTTTCTTTTTTTTTTTTTTAAATAGTAACCATTCTAATGGGTGTGGGGTAGCTTTGGTTAGCATTTCCCTATTGATTAGTGATGTCCTCTTTTCATATGCTGTGGACCATTTGTATATCTTCTTTTGAGAAATATTTGTTCAAGTCCTTTGCCCATTTCCTTATTTTTTTTGAAGCATTTTAAAGTAAGTTGCAGAAATCAGTACATTTTATATTTAAAGGCTTCAACATGCATATCATTAGCTAGAGTTAAATATTTATGATTGAACTCTTATGAGTCCCTTTTTGGGGGAGGACAGGGAGGTAAAATTTACGCACCTAAATGTTACCATCATTTCTTTAATTTATACGTGCTTGGATAGAAAGATTTTGAGTGCCAGTTCTTAGCTGGAATAGTTCCCTTTCCTCTGATTTAATGATGTTTGTCTCAAGTTAGATTTACTTTTATCAAATTAATATTGTGACCATATAATTTATCTTTTTGAACCAGGACACTACTGAGAGAGGGGATGCTATTAATACACTGGGACAGCAAGTGTAAACTGACTATCTTGAGCAAACCTGGATATAAGGTTAAATATTAAATAAATATTAAATAAGAACTAAAGAACTAAATATTAAAGAACTTTTATAGATTGAGATTCTTTTCAAAGTAAATGCTTATTTAAGCACTTTACATGCATTATCTCATTTAATCCTGTATATTACAGGGTAAGTGAAGAGTTTCTTGTTTTACAAATGATAAAGTTGAGGCATTAGAGATCAGTTTAGGAAGAGATAAGATTTGAACCTAGGTCTGACTCTAAACTTCCACTCTTAGCAACTGCTATATTGCTCAGAGTAAGGGTCCAGGGAGTGGATTGACCAGTAAATGAGGAGAGTCCTCACATAACAGAACATCCCATTTTGTTATTGTCATGCTTATTAGATCCAGAGTTAAATTATTTAAATTTCGCTTCAAGAATAAATGGACTTGAATCTACCAGCCGACTGCAGAGGCTTTTTGATTCGCCTTGCTGCAAGTAGAATGACAGGAAGATGTATTTCAGAATCAATAATATTTGCCTAGCTTTTCTTTTTTTTTTTTGCTGCTCAGCACGGCTTGTCGGATTTTAGTTCCCTGACCAAGGATTGAACCCTGGCCCTCAGCAGTGAGAGTGCAGAGTCCTAACCACTGGACCCCCAGGGAATTCCGTTGCCTAGCTTTTTTTTTTTTTTTTTTTTTTTTTTTTTTTTTTTTTTTTTTGTGGTACGCGGGCCTCTCACTGTTGAGGCCTCTCCCGTTGCGGAGCACAGGCTCCAGACGCGCAGGCTCAGCGGCCATGGCTCACGGGCCCAGCCATTCTGCGGCATGTGGGATCTTCCCGGACCGGGGCACGAACCCGTGTCCCCTGCATCGGCAGGCGGACTCTCAACCACTGCGCCACCAGGGAAGCCCCCTTGTGCTGTTTTGACAGTTGAATGAACAGTGTTAGTTGAGCACTAGAAATTCTCAAGTGTAATTGTTTTGAATGTCATTTGAGTTTACCCACTACAGTGAACCATCTCTTCAACAAATTGTTGGACTCTTGGTTCAGAAGCAGTGGATCCAAAATTCATTGAAAGAATGATACATAGAGTGTCATTTAAGTATTGCAAATGCTTTCTCATATCATTTATTATCATTTTTTAATATTTTTGAAACATCTTCTCTTTGAGAGAAGGCAGCTTAATGAAAAAAATTTAACATGGTTAGCCGAAAGAGCAGCTTCCTGATAAAATCTGATACCTGCCCTGACCATTAACGTGTTGAGCTATTTTCATACATGAGCCATGAATGTAAATCAAAGGTTAACTGTTTAATTTTGAAATTGTCACCTAGCATTGCTGGGATTTTTAGGAAACTAAGATTTTATGTGCTGAGGGCTTCCCTGGTGGCGCAGTGGTCGAGAGTCCGCCTGCCGATGCAGGGGACACGGGTTCGTGCCCTGGTCCGGGAATATCCCACATGCCACGGAGTGGCTGGACCCGTGAGCCATGGCCGCTGAGCCTGCGCATCTGGAGCCTGTGCTCCACGACAGGCGAGCCCACAGCAATGAGAGGCCCGCGTACCGCAAAAAAAAAAAATTTTATGTGCTGGTCAAAAGTATACATAAGCTATAACTTAAGTTCCAGATATAATATGTATATATAATATTATAATAATGTGTTATTCCATCTGGAATCTTAACCTTTCCCTTCTCACCTGATCTTATTCTGGTAACTAATCCTAGAGCTGTGAACAAGAAATAGGAGATGCTTTCTGAGGAGAGGATCTTTGGATTCCTTGTTCTGTATTAAATATCATTGCAGAGCTGTAGGGATACAGGCTTTGTCTTCTGTATTGTTCATCCTCCTGCCTTTACTCCTTTTACTGTGTAGGAAAACATTGTTCAAATCAAAATTTTAAGTCCTGGATACACTTTTTGGATGCATTATGTGTACAAAACTCAGCCTTTCATAGAGTAACTCCTGAATAATCTAGTTTTCTGTAGAAAATATTCACAACTTTTTCTTGACTATGTTTTTTGCGGCATGTGGGATCTTAGTTCCCTGATCAGGGATCAAACCCGTGCCCTTGGCATTGAGAGCGCGGAGTCTTAAGCACTGGACCGCCAGGGAAGTCCCTTGACTGTATTTCTTGATACAAGTTATATAGCATTTGGTGTAATTTTTTTTTCTCCCTGAGTAGTCAGCACCTGAATTGGACCCAATGTGGAATTAAACAAAATGCTAGGGATTTAGCCGGATCTCTGCTTTGCATTGGACAGATATTTTAGTATCAGCTCAGTTTTTTTAAAGGTGATTCTGGAAATGGAAATATCTTTAAGGATTTAATTTGTTGTTTGGTGGTTATGTAAGCATGTTAGTGGGGAAAAAAGCCTTAATAAGTATAAAATCTTGATTCACTACTGAAACAGTTTGGGAAAATAAAATTCTCCTTGTTGAGCCTATCCACTGTTATCCTTTCCCTTCCAACTTTGTATTTTTCAAACTGCCCTTTTAGAATACTGTGTGCTATGTGCTTTACATACATTAATTCGTTTAATCCTATGGTAATTTTATAAGATCAGTGTATCTGTTTTTTTTTTTGCTGTAAGCGGGCCTCTCACTGTTGTGGCCTCTCCCGTTGCGGAGCACAGGCTCCGGACGCGCAGGCTCAGCGGCCATGGCTCACGGGCCCAGCCGCTCCGCGGCATGTGGGATCTTCCCGCACCGGGACACGAACCCGAGTGAACCCGAGTACCCTGCATCGGCAGGCGGACTCTCAACCACTAGCGCCACCAGGGAAGCCCAGCATAATTTTTTTAAAACAAGTACAAGACTTGTTTGTATACTGAAGACTTATTTTTTTTTTCTTTTGCGGTACGCGGGCCTCTCACTGTTGTGGCCTCTCCCGTTGCGGAGCACAGGCTCCTGACGCAAAGGCTCAGCGGCCATGGCTCACGGGCCCAGCCGCTCCGCGGCATGTGGGATCTTCCCGGACCGGGGTACGAACCCGTGTCCCCTGCATTGGCAGGCGGACTCTCAACCACTGCGCCACCAGGGAAGCCCTGTATCTGTTTTTTGATATGAGAAACTTAGTAAGATTACACACCTTGTTCAGGCCTGCACAGTAGTGGATTCTAATCCATGTCGGTCACATTTGCAGAATTCTTGCTCTTAATCACTCTGCCTGTATTCAACATATACTTTTTTTTCTTTCTTTTTTTTTTAAGAAAGAATTATTTTATTTTTGGCTGTGCTGCACAGCTTGCGGAATCTTAGTTCCCCAGCCAGGAATGGAACCCGTGCCCCCTGCAGTGGAAGGCAGATTCTTAACCACCGGACCACTAGGGAGGTCCCTAGCTCTTGATTCTTGATACCAAGAAGTTGTTTTTTGTAACTTCTTTTTCTGCTCAGGCTTCTGTTTGTGGGATTCATTCATGGTATGTGTGTTCTTCATTTTCCCTGTTTTATAGTATTCATTGTATGAAAGTGCCAGTTTTTATTTATCCATTTTGTACTGTATCCTGTTTGTACTCAGAGAGTGCTGCCAAGAATATTCTTGTATATATTTTCTACTGACTTGAGATAATTTCTCTAGGGTTTATACCTAAAACTGGAATTTCTGGTTCATGGGATGTGCACATCTTTAACTGTCATATTATTCTCCAGAGGAATTATACCAGTTTATACTCCCAATACATGCATTTCTGTTGCTGTACATCTTAATGGCACATGATGTCGTTAGACTTTAAAATTTTTTGCCATTCTTGTGAGTATGATATATTTTATTATAGTTTTAAGTTGTATTTCTCTGATTAGTAGTGAAAATGAATCTTTGCATGTGTGTATTAGCCATATAGGTCTTTTCTTTTTTTAATTGATCATCCCCTTAGCCCACTTTATTTTTAGCGTTTATCATCACTTGACATACAGTATATAGTTACTTGAGTGTATGTCTTGCTCCACCAACCACAAGATGAGAGACTTTCTCCTTTTGTCAGTGTTGTATCTCTAGTGCCAAGGACAGTGCCTGGCATACGTAAGTGTTCAATAAGTATTTAATAAGTTAATCATTTTTAACTGAATAATTGAGTTTTTTGCCTTTTTATTGATTTGTAGAAGTTCTTTATATAGAGTCTGGATTTTAATCCTTTGTTTATGTGTATTGCAAATATACTCTCGTAGTATGTGGTTTTGATTTGATTTTCTAAAGCATATAGACATATTTATCAATCTTTACGTCTGTGGTTTATACTTATAACTTATTTCAAATCCTCTACCCGGAATTTGTACAAATATTCTCCTATATTTTCTTCTAAATGTTTTAAATCTTTTCACATTTAATGTTTGTTTATATGCTTTTTTTTTTTTTTTTTTAAGTCCACTTGGAGTTTATTTTGTGTGATGTGAGGTAGGGGTCATTGGTGAGCAGTTACATTGCTTATAAATGTTTTAGAAATAAGATGCATTTTGTGAGAAACCCTGTATTTAGGAGTGGCTAGGTGGCCTTGGGATTTTGGCATTTTGTGGGAAGAAGAGGTTTGCATCCCTAAAGGTGTTTGTAAATTGATGTTGGGTTAACATCAGCAAATTTACAAAGCAGTTGCAAATTTATTTCTAGAATTAGCAGAACCAGAATATATGTGGACATTTTGGGTAGAGTTCCAAAATTGCTGATAAGACTATTTCTTAATTTGTTTGAAAATAAGTTATTTGGCAGTACTCTGGGAAGTAGTTTTGATCTTTGTGTCAAACCTAGTAGCTTCTTCCAATTTGTAATTTAAAAAGGAAAAATAAGAAAGAAAAAAAATCTCTGAAGGTGAATGTACTTTAGTAGGTCCTCCAGCATGACATGATCATATCCAAATTGGTTGCTGGAATAATGTCACAAATATTTGTAACAGATTATGCCGGCATCAAATTTAGTCTCTTTCCTGTTGCTTGTTTACAGATGAGATGAAATGTGACTCATTTAGAAGTTGGTTATCCTGGCCTGATGCTCTGGGTTAATCAAATTACTATTTTGTATAAATTTTTTTAGTGAAAGTAAGCAGTTGTGGAAGATAATACTCTGAATGTACCACCCACTTTTCCAACTCTGAAATTAAGTTTTTTGGGAATTCCCTGGTGGTCCAGTAGTTAGGACTTGGTGCTTTCACTGCTGTGGCCTAGGTTCAGTCCCTGGTCAGGGAACTAAGATCCGTAAGCCACACAGCATGGCCGAAAAATAAATAAAATAAAATAAAATTAAGAGTTTTTTTGTGGATTGAAATTTCGTTTCAAATAGGCCTTTAGTGAATTAGATTTATTTATTTATTTATTTAGATTTAGTTAGCATCTCCCTGTAGCTTCCAGTAGTGTAAATTTAAGGCAAATAATAGATAATTTAGGGAAGACATTTCATAAAGCACATTTAAAAAATTTTTTCCTGTTAGATAATTAATTGGGAAGAAAAGTGAGAAATTAGAGCAGAGTGGATGAAGTTTGTGGTTTAAGGTTCTTTAACAGGTAAAAGGTAGCATGATGATGTGGAAAGAACCGGGACACACTGAGAGCTAAGGGCCTTTAGCTCTAGTTTTGCCTCATCTTCTTGGGCAAATCTCTTCCTTTATCTGGGTTCAGGTTTCCTTCTGTGAAAAGTAGTTGTAGTTTAGATAATGATCTCTAAGAGTGCTTCCAGTTCTTAATGCTTTGTGACTCTAATTCTAGTGAGATTTGTCCATAACTCTGATATGCTTCTGGGTTAGATTGGAGTGGATCATGGTCTCTTAATCACACGACTCTCTGCTCTTTGATTAAAGCTAGCTGTAGACTGACTCAGGGCTGCACACCCTGTACGTGGTCTGATGTAATGAACTTTCTCTTTATTCTCCTAGTGCTAGGAGAAATAACAAATAACTATTTACAAATAACTATTTCAGTGAGGTTTAGAAACAGAGGCATAAAAGTTATAAACGTAGGTTGGAAGTTGTATTAATACCAGGGTCTTGGCAGATAATGATAATACTGAGCAGAGATAAACTGCTCTGTTGTATTATAAGCACCTTAAAAGGGCACAGATTTTCTGATTCATCTTTGTGCTTTCCATAGTGCCCAGTGAAGGAAATTAACATTTATATTGTTACTTGAGTCCTTGCTATATTACTGTGCACTGTACTGTGATTGAGATGTTTTCCTCATTTAATCGTTTCAGTAGCTTATGAGATAGTGTTGCCCTTATTTTATAGATCAGGAAACTGAGACTTAAAGGAGTCAAAATGCTTTAAACTAGTTTTTTTTTTTTTTTTTTTTTTTTGCGGTATGTGGGCCTCTCACTGTTGTGGCCTCTTCCGTTGTGGAGCACAGGCTCCGGACGCGCAGGCTCAGCGGCCATGGCTCACAGGACCAGCCGCTCCGCGGCACATGGGATCTTCTCAGACCGGGGCACGAACCCATGTCCCCTGCATCGTCAGGTGGACTCTCAGCCACTGCGCCACCAGGGAAGCCCTAAACTAGTTTTTATGTGACGCCAGAGGTCTGTTCTCTTTATTGCCTCAGTATGCTGCCTAGCAAAGACATTATCCATTGGGTGCACTCAATGAATGTTAACTCAGTGAAATACTTGTGAAATGTTTTATGTTCATTGTTTTGGATCTTTTTTTTTTTTTAAGTATTTATTTATTTATTTAGGGCTGCGTTGGGTCTTAGTTGCAGCATGCGGATCTTTTGTTGTGGCGTGCGGGCTTCTCTCTAGTTGTGGCTTGTGGGCTCAGTAGTTGCAGTGGGCGGGCTTAGTTGTCCTGCAGCATGTGGGATCTTAGTTCCCCGACCAGGGATCCCCTGCATTGCAAGATGGATTCTTAACCACTGGACCACCAGGGAAGTCCCCCAACTAAGTATCTTACTAATAGGACATCCTTAAGGCAAGGCAACATGTGGTTGGCAGTTGTATTCCAAGGTAAAAAATTAAACCTGAGAGGGGGACTGGAAGTTGAGGATAGGGAGGGTAGAAATCAGGAAGGAGACCTCTTTTCATTATGTAGTCTTATACAGTTTGAAATTTTTACTGTGCATGTATTACTAAAATGAAAAAATGAGGTAAAAAGAATTAAATATTTTAAGTTTGCTAAGGCAAATGAAACAGTTTAAGTTAATATCTCAAGTTCTATGATGCTGTACATGTTTTTACCATTTTAAAAACTGTGTACATGTGCCACAATATGGCTGAACCTTGAAGACATGCTAGGTGACGTAAGTTAGACGTAAAAGGACAACACTGTATGATTCCACTTGAGTGAGATACCTAGATTAGTCAACTTCATGGAGACAAAGTAGAGTGGTGGTTGCGGTGGTGGGGGTGTTACTGTTTAACAGGTGCGTGGTTTGTCTTGGGGAGATGGAAGAGTTCTGGAGGTGGATGGTGGTGATGGTTGCATACCAGTGGGAGTGGGCTGAATGCCACTGATCTGCGCTGTACGCCTAAAAGTGGTTAAAATGGTACATCTTGTGTTATGTATATTTTACCATAGTAAAAACATGTATATTATTTAGCTAGTATTTACTCATTTTGTTATTCAACACCGGGGAATCCAAAAACAGGAGTTTGATCTGGTACTTGCCCTCAAGGAGCAAAATAGTCTAGTAATATTGCATGATTAGTATTTTTCAAGGAATAGAGGCTTAAGTTGTAAGGAAATGGTGATAGCTTATAAAAAGTTGTAATGTGATAAAATAAATTCTGGGAAAGTAGCTGTTAGGATTTCCTGATAGTCTTACATGCTGAATAGGCCAGAGGATTCAGATGAGAAGGTTATAATTTTGCCCTGAGGCACCTCTGCATAGCCTGAGAGCAAGATGTTAAAAATCACCTGTCTTGGTAGGAACTGTCAGGTACACAGATGGCATGTTGATCTGTCTCTCTCTCTTGTAAATTGAGAACCTGGGGCACAGAATAATGGTGTCATTTAGAGGGTCAAGCTCATTCAGCCTGGAATGAAGTATAGGTTTGGGTTTGTTGCCAGAGTGTTCTGCTTCTTTAAGAGATTTGGAAGATGTAGTGTCTTATATTCTGAGTCTGCCATAAATCCAGACTCTGAATTATCAAGAGAGAGAACATAATTGTTTAATGACCTTGTGACTATCCACACAGCTAGTTGAAGTCTTGTTGTCTTTTAACTCTGTCATTTGACATTGGCCCGATTCATAATTATTATTATTGAGTACTAATGGTGTGCTAAGCACTTTCAGTAACTTTATGCATATTAATTTATTCAATTTTCATAACCCTTTGTAGTAAGAACCAGTTTTACAGGTAAAGAAACAGAGATAGTGAGATTTAATAAAGAAATTATCACAGGTCTAAGTCAGTTGGTGGAGTGGGAATCAATCAAATCTAGGCAGTCTAGTTTTAGAGCATGTGTTCTTTTTTATTATTTATTGGTTAGTGCTTTGCAGATTGCTTTGGGATGATGGATTACTAATTTTATTTGCTTTACTGTAAGTTGCTGGGCATAAGTATTAAAAATGACATTTTCTACTATTTGAGACCCTACAGTTTTGGGAATTACTGTTCATTAAGGGTTTATTCTTGTTTGGCCATTTGCACTAAATGACTTTGTTAGGCAAATTATGTAAATTGAATACAGTTTTTATAATACAGGTGTATTAGTGAGAAGAATGGGATTCTTTTCGGGGGATAACACTTCTTTTAATTGGGGTCCATAGCAATTGATGGCAAATGTTCATCTGTTAATGATGAAATTTGTAGTGAGATTTTACAAATGTCATCTTTTAAAAATATTAATTAATTTATCATTTTTGTCTGCGTTGGGTCTTCGTTGTGCGCAGGCTTCCTCTAGTTGTGGCAAGTGGGGGCTACTCTTCGTTGCGGTGCGCGGGCTTCTCATTGCGGTGGCTTCTCTTGTTGCAGAACATGGGCTCTAGGCTTGCGGGCTTCAGTAGTTGAGGTGCGTGCGCTCAGTAGTTGTGGCAGATGGGCTTAGTTGCTCTGAGGCATGCGGGATCTGTTCCGGACCAGGGCTCAAACCCTTGTCCCTGGCATTGGCAGGTGGATTCTTAACCACTGTGCCACCACGGAAGTCCCCATATGTCATCTTTGAAAACGTTTTTTCACACAGGTCCTGCCAAATACTAATCTTAATCCATGAGCATATGATTTTAATTGAGCATATTTATCACTTGGAAGGCTTTATAGAATTCTGTTAGATTCTTTTCTCGATATTTGCTGTTTAGCCTGCCCTTACACTGCACATTAATCATTTCCAATTGATGATTAGATGGAAGTTCCTTAGTTGTGTTTAGATGGATTTTGAAATATGGAGATTTCCTTTGCACTTGCATTGAGGAAATATGGTAAAACTGTAGTTTGAGCTAAGAAAATATGTCTGCTTCAAATTTGTGTGGGACTGGAGATCTCATTGCTTGTTTTAACGTTCGACAGTACAGGAAATGAAAAAAGTAACAACATTACTTGTGATTCAAACAATGTATGTTCATTTTAATTTGCTGTAGTATGTTTCCCATAGAAGTGCTGTTTTGTCTTGTTAATTTTCAAATGGATTTATTAAGAGACGTTATTAAGTGTGCAGCAAAAGCTAATTTCCAAAGCCATAAAGTATTCAGTAATAGTGTTTAAGGGTGATTCGTCTTCAGAAAAATTGCAAATTCAGTCTTTTGGGTTTTTTTTAGAGTATTTATTTATTTAGGCTGCGCCGGGTCTTTGTTGCGGCATGTGGGATCTTTAGTTGTGGCATGTGGACTCTTAGTTGTGGCATGCATACTCTTAGTTGCAGCATGCATGTGGGATCTAGTTCCCCGACCAGGGATTGAACCCGGACCCCCTGCATTGGGAAAATGGAGTCTTAACCGCTGGACCACCAGGGAAGTCCCTCAAATTCAGCCTTGAGCTTAAAAAAAAAAAAAAACCACACAATAAAATTTTATGGCTGCTAAGCCATTTAACTGCTGTTTAGTAGGCAAGTCAGGATTCACCTTCTGTTTCTGACAGAAATTCATAGAACTGATGAATCCATTACAGCAGTGGATTGAGAGCAATTGAAGGTCACTCTTGACAATACTGGATCAATAGCATGTGATAGATTTTTTTGCAGAATACTTGCTGATGAACAGTACAGTGAATAAACCATTTGCTTGAAATACTTTACATTTTCACAGGCTTTGTAAATTTGTCCAGCTAAGCCCTTTTTTGTCCACACGTTTTTACCACCATTATTTGTGCACATCTTAGCAGATTCAAGTTCAGGTTGTATTGAATTAATGTTCTCTCAACCTTTGTGAAAAGATTCTTGCCAGTGGTTGTTCCACACAGACTGTTTTGTTCATAGTGTTCAGTCACTTCAGACTCAGCGTTGACGTCACTAAACAACTGAGCAGTTTCAGTAATATCTGTTGAATCATCTAGAGCCATGGAACACCACTCACAATCATTTGCCTTTTTTTAAAAATAAATTTATTTTGAACAGTTTGATTTACAGACAGTCTCAGAAAATAGTACAGGGTGTTCCTATATATACCCCCATGTCCATTTCACCTGTTAATGCCTTGCCTTAGTATAGTACATTGGTCACAACTAATGTACCAATATTGGTACATTGGTATATTCTTTATATATATATATTATATATATATATTTAACATCTTTATTGGGGTATAATTGCTTTACAGTGGTGTATTAGTTTCTGCTTTATACCAAAGTGAATCAGTTATACATATACATATGTTCCCATATCTCTTCCCTCTTGCGTCTCCCTCCCTCCCACTCTCCCTATCCCACCCCTCCAGGCGGTCACAAAACATCGAGCTGATATCCCTGTGCTATGCGGCTGCTTCCCACTAGCTATCTACCTTACGTTTGTTAGTGTATATATGCCCATGCCTCTCTTTCGCTTTGTCACAGCTCACCCTTCCCCCTCCCGATATCCTCAAGTCCGTTCTCCAGTAGCTCTGTGTCTTTATTCCTGTCTTACCCCTTGGTTCTTCATGACATTTTTTTTTTCTTGAATTCCATATATATGTGTTAGCATACGGTATTTGTCTTTCTCTTTCTGACTTACTTCACTCTGTATGACAGACTCTAGGTCTATCCACCTCATTACAGATAGCTCAATTTCGTTTCTTTTTATGGCTGAGTAATATTCCATTGTATATATGTGCCACATCTTCTTTACCGTTCATCTGATGATGGGCTCTTAGGTTGTTTCCATCTCCGGGCTATTGTAAATAGAGCTGCAATGAACATTTTGGTACATGACTCTTTTTGAATTTTGGTTTTCTCAGGGTATATGCCCAGTAGTGGGATTGCTGGGTCATATGGTAGTTCTATTTGTAGTTTTTTAAGGAACCTCCGTACTGTGCTCCATAGTGGCTGAACCAATTCACATTCCCACCAGCAGTGCAAGAGTGTTCCCTTTTCTCCACACCCTCTCCAGCATTTATTGTTTCTAGATTTTTTGATGATGGCCATTCTGACTGGTGTGAGATGATATCTCATTATAGTTTTGATTTGCATTTCTCTAATGATTAATGATGTTGAGCATTCTTTCATGTGTTTGTTGGCAGTCTGTATATCTTCTTTGGAGAAATGTCTGTTTAGGTCTTCTGCCCAGTTTTGGATTGGGTTGTTTGTTTTTTTGTTACTGAGCTGCATGAGCTGCTTGTAAATTTTGGAGATTAATCCTTTGTCAGTTGCTTCATTTGCAAATATTTTCTCCCATTCTGAGGGTTGTCTTTTGGTCTTGTTTATGGTTTCCTTTGCTGTGCAAAAGCTTTGAAGTTTCATTAGGTCCCATTTGTTTATTTTTGTTTTTATTTCCATTTCTCTAGGAGGTGGGTGCCTTACAGTTAGGTCTTTAATCCATTTTGAGTTTATTTTTGTGTATGGTGTTAGGGAGTGATCTAATCTCATACTTTTACATGTACCTGTCCAGTTTTCCCAGCACCACTTATTGAAGAGGCTGTCCTTTCTCCACTGTACATTCCTGTCTCCTTTATCAAAGATAAGGTGACCATATGTGCGTGGTTTTTATCTCTGGGCTTTCTATCCTGTTCCATTGATCTATCTTTCTGTTTTTGTGCCAGTACCATACTATCTTGATTACTGTAGCTTTTTGTATAGTCTGAAGTCAGGGAGCCTGATTCCTCCAGCTCTGTTTTTCGTTCTCAAGATTGCTTTGGCTATTCGGGGTCTTTTGTGTTTCCATACAAATTGTGAAATTTTTTGTTCTAGTTCTGTGAAAAATGCCAGTGGTAGTTAGATAGGGATTGCATTGAATCTATAGAATGCTTTGGGTAGTAGAGTCATTTTCACAATGTTGATTCTTCCAATCCAAGAACATGGTATATCTCTCCATCTATTTGTATCATCTTTAATTTCTTTCATCAGAGTCTTACAATTTTCTGCATTCAGGTCTTTTGTCTCCTTAGGTAGGTTTATTCCTAGATATTTTATTCTTTTTGTTGCTGTGGTAAATAGGAGTGTTTTCTTGATTTCACTTTCTGATTTTTCATCGTTAGTGTATAGGAATGCCAGAGATTTCTGTGCATTTTGTATCCTGCTACTTTACCAAATTCATTGATTAGCTCTAGTAGTTTTCTGGTAGCATCTTTAGGATTCTCTATGTATACTATCATGTCATCTGCAAACAGTGACAGCTTTACTTCTTTTCCGATTTGGATTCCTTTTATTTGGTATATTCTTACTAACTAAAATTCATACTTTATTCAGATTTCCTTAGGGTTTTTTTTTTTTTTTTTTGAGGTACGCAGGCCTCTCACTGTCGTGGCCTCTCCTGTTGTGGAGCACAGGCTCCGGACACGCAGGCTCAGCGGCCATGGCTCATGGGCCCAGCCGCTCTGCGGCATGCGGGATCCCCCGGACCGGGGCATGAACCGGTGTCCCCTGCATCGGCAGGCGGACTCTCAATCACTGTGCCACCAGGGAAGCCCTTTTTTTTTTTAATTTTTAATTTTTAAAAATTTTTTGGCTGTACAGCGAGGCATGTGGGATCTTTAGTTCCCTGACCAGGGATCGAACCCATGCTCCCTGCAGTGGAAGCACAGAGTCTTAACCACTGGACCACCAGGGGAAGTCCCCAGATTTCCTTAGTTTTTACCTAATGTCCTTTTCTGTTCCAGGATCTCATCTAGGATATACATTAAATTGTTGTCTCCTTAGGCTTCTCTTGGCTGTGACAATTTCTCACACTTATTTTTGGGGACCTTGACAGTTTTGAGGAGTACTGGTTAGCTGTATTGTAGAATGTCCCTCAATTGGGATTTGTCTAATATTTTTCTAATGATTTATACTAGTGTTATGGATTTGGGGGAGAAAGAACACAGAGGTAAAGTGCCATGTCGTATCAAGGAATACATGCGATCAGTGTGACTTCTTGTTTAGCTGTGATTATCTGGCTAGGTTTCTCCAAAAAATTACTCCCTCCCCTCCCTGCCACAGTGTGTACTCTTTGGAAGAAAATCGCTAGGCATACCACGTCCACTTAAGGAGTGGAGAGTTATAGTCCACCTCCTTGAGGGTGGCGTATATACATAAATTATTTGTAATTCTTCTGCCTGGGAGTTTGGTCTTTTCTCATCCATTTATTTATTTATTCAGTCACTTATTTATATCAATATGGACTCATGGGTATTTTTGTTATAATCCAGTACTTTATTTTGTTCTAATTTTTTTTTTTTTTGCGGTACGCGGGCCTCTCACTGTTGTGGCCTCTGCCGTTGCGGAGCACAGGCTCCGGACGCGTAGGCTCAGCGGCCATGGCTCACGGGCCTAGCCGCTCCGCTGCATGTGGGATCCTCCCGGACCGGGGCACGAACCTGTGTCCCCTGCATCGGCAGGCGGATTCTCAACCACTGCGCCACCAGGGAAGCCCTGTTCTAATTTTTTGACTTTTACTATTGAGAGCTCTTTCAGTTGGACGGGAGTGTCCTTTTGACATACCCCCTTTATTGTGTGTGGTGGTGTTTTTTGTTGTTGTTTAGCACTTCCTCACTTTGTGGCACTATAAGATACTCCCAAGCTCATACTGTGAATCCCCTCCCCCAGCCCTAGATTCAGCCATTTCTCCAAGGGGCCCTGGTTTCTTTTATTGGAGAATGGTATTAGAAATCAAGATCTGGGTGCTAGGTGTGCACATTGCTACTGGAGGGTTATTCCTTCCACATCTTCTCAGCTGACAAAGCAAGGAAATACATCTGTATACTAACAGATATTCCATATACTTATAGAAATATCTAAGTATTTCTTATTTCTACATATCTTCATTTGTATCTGTATTAAGCTGGACATGAATTAACTGATATCTCCAACTCTAATCCAGTACCTCATTGATCATTCTAGTCTCTTCCTTTTTTATCTATAATCTCCCTCTCCCAACAGTGAGAAACTTGGCTCTCACCATTTGCCATCCAATTACTCATTAGTTCCAGTATACATGTAGTGTAGTGGTTTCAGGATTGTTAACCTGTACCCTTTAACAGCTTTACAACTAGAAGACTTTAACAAGTAGAACACAGTGGTTATATGCAGTTCCTTTTGCTTTTTATCTTCTCATTTCACTTATTTCCATAGTTAACTTAGGTTAGCACCCTTCCTCTCCACCTGCCCTATTTTTTAATTGACTACTTATATTGCTCCCATTGTTCTCAGCCCTTCAAATCAAAAGGCAAATAGTCTTAAACACGTTCATTTTCTTGAGACACATTTTTTAGGCTCTTGCAGTCAAACATAATTTAATTAACTCACTATAGATAAACGACTTTCCTCCTTATGCTAACAGATACAACACTCAGAAACTTACTTTGGTTGTAGCCTTATTTTTGTTTATTTTTATTTTGTTTTTATGAAGGTTTTCTGTTGTGATAAGATACTCTGTTTTAAATTTTTAAAAAATTTCCAGCAGTTGTGAGTTGTGAGTTGGGAATATTGTGTGAGTGCTTAGTTTGGTAATGTCGACACATACTGTGTTCTTGGCACAGCTATGGTATCTTTTCATAGTAAACACAATGTGTTGCCATCTAATTGGATTAAAAAAAAAGCACCCACGCTCCATGTGTGATATGACAGAATACATGGTACTTGAAATGCTTTTTATTTTTATTTATTTATTTTAAAGATTATTTATTTATTTTTGGCTGTTTTGGGTCTTAGTGGCTGCACGTGGGCTTTCTCTAGTTGCAGCAGGCAGGGGCTACTCTGTTGTGGCGCGCAGGCTTCTCATTGCAGTGGCTTCTCTTGTTGTGGAGCACGGGCTTCCGTAGTTGTGGCTCACGGGCTCAGTAGTTGTGGCTCGCGGGCTCTAGAGCGCAGGCTCAGTAGTTGTGACACACAGGCTTAGTTGCTCTGCGGCATGTGAGATCTTCGTGGACCAGGGCTCAAACCCGTTTCCCCCGCATTGGCAAGCGGATTCTTAACCACTGTGCCACCAGGGAAGTCCCTGAAATGCTTTTTAGTTACAATTGCTTCACCACAGTTTGTAGCAGCGCAGAGTGGTAAGACCACTGCTTTTAGTCACTTTTGCAACTACTCTGCTGTTGTAGTGTGAAAGCAGTTATCTATAAACAAATGAACCTGGCTGTGTTCCAGTAAAACTTCATGGATACTGAAATTGGAATTTCATAGAATTTTCACACGTCATGAAATACTTTTTTTTTTTTGCGGTACGTGGGCCTCTCACTATTGTGGCCTCTCCTGTTGCGGAGCACAGGCTCTAGGCATGCGGGCTTCAGTAGTTGTGGCCCACGGGCTCTAGAGCACAGTGCAGTTGTTGAGTGTGGGCTTTGTTGCTCCGCAGCATGTGGGATCTTCCAGACCAGGGCTCGAACCCATGTACCCTGCATTGGAAGGCGGATTCCTAACCACTGTGCCACCAGGGAAGCCCTCACTTTTATTCAACTTGATTTTGAAAGTAGACACATTAGTCCTTAAGTATTGTAGAAGCATCATGTGCCTTGTGGTCTTTTTCTTTTTTTGGCTGTGCAGTGCGGCATTCGGGATCTTAGTTCCCCGACCAGGGATTGAACCTGCGTCCCCTGCACTGGAAGGCGGATTCTTAACAGCTGGACCTCCAGGGAAGTCCCTGCATGGTGGTTTAAAGGATTAGCTTTAACCTCAGGTTCATAGGAGCAGACAAGGTCATCTTTGTGCTTCCTTATCTTCTGCATTTCTCAATAAAAGATTATCAGGGGTGCTTGAGGTGAGATACGAAAAAACATTTCAAATCTTTAACTGTAGGAAGTAAAAATGCTTTAACTGTAGGAAGTAAAAACTTAGAATGTTAGTGCTCACTGTTTGGATTTAGGAGCTATGTTGTTATGTAAGGTATAGTGTATAGAACGTGGGGGCATTCTGAGCTGCACTCTAGTCTAAGCCACTGCCGTCCTTTTCCTGGATAGTTGTAGGCAATATCTAACAATTTCTTCTGCTCTTGCCCTGTTAAGGTCTGTTCTACACTCAGCAGCCAAGATCCTTTTAGAACGTGATTCTGGTCCTTACTCCTCTGCTCAAAACAGTGCTGTGGCTGCCTACGTAACCTGTAGGAAAGCCAAAGTCCTTACGATGGCTTGCAAGGCCCTTTCCATTCACCCATGTCTCTGATCTCATCTGATCTTCCAGCTGTTCCCTGGAAACTGTTGGCATTGCAGCCACTCTGTTTTTCTGTCTTCCTCAGATACACCAGGCATGTTCCCTCCGCAGGGTCTTTGCACTTGCTCTTTCCTCTATTTGGTCCCTTTTGCCTTCAGATAAAGTACAGCATACTGTTTCTGTTAATCTCTGGCCACAGTACATAAAAGAGTAACTCTTATTCCTCATGTGCTCCCATCTGCCCCTTAGAATGTAAGCTCCAGGAATGAAGAGATATTTTTAAAATTTATTTATTTTTGCCTGTGTTGGGTCTTTGTTGCTGTGCGCCAGCTTTCTCTAGTTGCGGTGAGCGGGGGCTACTCTTCGTTGTGGTGCGCTGGCTTCTCATCGAGGTGGCTTCTCTTCTCTCGTAGGGCACAGGCTCTAGGCGTGTGGGCTTCAGTAGTTGTGGCACACACGCTCAGTAGGTGTGGCTCGCGGGCTTAGTTGTTCCAAGGCATGTGGGACCTTCCCAGACCAGGGATGAAACCCATATCTCCTGCATTAGCAGGCAGATTCTTAACCACTGGGCCACTAGGGAAGTCCCTGAGGAGATTTTTAATTGCTGAATCTCTGTTGCCTAAAATAGTGCCTGGCAATGTAGTAGGTACTTAATAAATTTTTTGTTGAAGTAAGTGGACAGTTAAAATGGAAATTGTGTAGAAGGGAAAAAGATAACATTGTCGGTAGTGCTGTGGTGTCCTTGCTAATATACTCTGACGAAAGGCAGGTCGGGAGAATGAGGCTGAAAAGCACGCCTGTCACTGTCCCGATGACTCAAGCAGGACAAGTTTGGGGGTGCATAAAAATTGGTGGCAGGCGACTTAGGGCTTCAGGTGTCTCCTTGCTGTCATAGAATAACTAAGAGCCAGAGCCTCAGATTTGCTTCTCCACCCATTGCAACAATGGAAAATTGAAGATTTGTTGCGATGAGAAAATTCTTGCCAGTGTCGAAGAGGTTAATTAATAGGGAAGAAACATGATGGGGTAGAAAAAGGAAGATTGTGTGTGTGTGTGTTTGTTAACTGGCTAGAATTTTAAAGGTGGATGTATTGGAATAGTTCTTTAATCAGTGCATTGTAGAGTAAGCGGTTCCCAGTTTTGTAGCAGTCATCGGGGGTTCCCTCAAGCTGACCGGTGTCAATAGCCCCTGTGCCTCTGCAGTTAGAAACGGAAAGTTTCGGTTGATGAAACCTAGGATGAATTCCCAGAATGAGTTGCAAGAATATATGCAAAAGTATTGTGAAAGAATGAGTTTTTGTAAGTGCTGTATTTTTGCTATTTATCAACTAAGAGAATATATACCAACATTGTCATTACTTTGCCAAATGGTCTGACTGAATAGTAATTTCATCTGGATAAGTCTTAGTTTTAACAGTAGGTTTTTGTTGCCTCTTTGTAATGTTAATTACCGGATAACCTTTGGTATAGGTCAAGAGTTTATTGCTTGTGTGTTCAGTTTATTCAGTGGACACATATCAGTGTATATAGAGTTTGCAGCCTTGTGAGGTAAGTTGACATATTAACAGACATAATGATACGCGTGTAAGGAGAACCATGTCAAGGGTAACAGAGAAGCAATACTTAACCCAGCCTGGGTGAGCCAGGGACAGCTTGCTGGGGAAGGAGAGCCTCGTAAGAATGAGTAGGAGTTTGCTGAGAGGGGAGTTGAGGGCTCCCCACTACTGAGAGACTATAGCTTAAGGAAATGCATTCTCCTCTCTCCTGGCTAAATAGGCAAGGATTCAGCTATGTGCAAACCACAGGTTCAGAGAAAGCTAAGGTGGGTATCCTTGATTGAGTCAATGAATAAGTGAAAAAAGAGAAGATTAATGTCAAGACTGCATTTTCAGATTATGTAATTCTTAGATGCCTTCCTACTTTACAGTATTATGAATGAATGAAAAAACTTTAATCTAGGAGTGAGGACGTTAATTACATACTGAGCTTGCTGATCTTGGAACTTTGTTTTCCTGTTTGTTTGGGATAATACTACATTGCTTTGCTATATGGCCATGTTAGTAGTATTTGGATCTGGGAATATTTAAACAACTGGATCTGAAGGGTTTTTTTGTGCTTTGAGGGATGAGTGTGGGGAGTTAGTTTAACTTGAAATGTATTTGTTAAATTTAGTTCAGCGTACTTGAAAGTTTTTTGTTTCAAGCATCTAATTCTTCTGAAGTTATTCTCCAGGTTGAATTATGGAGTTTGCAAATTAAACTTGTATAATGCAAACCATAGCACCTGAAATATTGCCAGTGAAAGTATCAGGTTACAAGAGGAAGGTTTTAGCTTTCCATACTTTCCAACCTTACTATAGGAGGTTGGGTGGATGAAAATAAGTATGAGAGACCCTCAGGCCCAGTATACTTTGGGAGAGAATCCTTGTGTCCACTTGGAGTTAAGTTGAGGGCTAGAGGAGAGTTTCTGCTTATAGATTCCAAGCATCTGTATTTCAAGATGTGATCTGCAAGGTTTGGGTAGCTGTTTTATCACTGCTTATTTCTTCTCATTCCAGAGTTGTATCCTGACTTTGTAAATTGGAGAAGCCAGCGCGGCACTGCCAGTATTCTTTAAGGTAGTGTCTGTTTGGGGTCTCGTGCAAGTTGAATCATTGTTCAAATAAGGTAAATGCATGGCAGTAAAAGGAACTAACAATAACTTCGTTGGCTTACAGAGCCAGTCTTATGTTGTTTATCCAGAAGATTCCTTAATAGAAGTTCTGGGTTCTTATTAAACAATATTTATCTTTCAGTTTAAAAAACTGAAATAGCTGATAAAGTAGCCGCTCTCCTCTCTGATTCCATCCCAAGTTGTAGAATCAGCAGTTACTTTCTTACTTTAACTAACTTTTGAGTTTTTAAATAACATATGTTTATTCACTTGGACATACTGAAAAAGATCAGCCATAAACTTGACACATATACAGTCACTGTTAATAGTTCGGTGAACAGTCCCTTGTCATGCGTATGTTACTCTGATATGTGTGTATATAATCAAAATTGGAGTTGTGTTTTTTGTCACTTGGTTCTTGTTAACAAGAAAAGTTTTCTGTGTTTGCATTTTTAAATGACTCATGGCATTTCATCATTGGATGTACCATATAATTTATCTAACTAGTTCCTTTTTGGTAAACATTTAGGCTTTTCTCTCATTTTTCCGGGTGTTAGGTAGCTGTGTGATGGACGTGAATAAATTTATGCATACAGTTGATTTCCCCCCATAGTACAGTTTCTTCTCAAATTTTAAAAAACATTTTACATATTTATTTAAACCTTTTTTGTTTTACTTTTTATTAATACATGTACAAAAACCCTATACGTAGTCATGTCAGACCATCAGCTCCACAGGGCTTTTTATGAAAAACAGTCCCTCCCGCCCCCTTTTCAGTCCCTAGAAGCAATCATTTCCAACTCTTTACTGTTTCTTTCGGTATTACCTCTAAAATAATAAGCTTATTTTGCTACTTACAGATTTTTCAGTTTTGGGTATTATCTATTAACTTTCTACTTTGGATAGTGGTAGAATTCTCTGACCACCTCACATGTCCACATTTATTGTCACTCTGGTTGTAATTGAATTTTGGTTAGAGCAGTATTCACTGTTAACAATATTAAGGTTATGTATAGCTTGTTCACAGACAAATGTTGTATGGTATGGTTAATTTTTTTTTTTCTGTACAACTTTTTGTTTTCTCTATTGTTAATAATTATCCTTTTCTGGTCTGCTTTGTTTAGTTTCTATGTTCTTATCAGTAATTTCTTTCTAAACTCTACCCAGAAGTGTAAATTCTTCCTCAATACTTTAAGCATTTTGGTTATATTATAAATTTTATCTTAGAGATTTTTAAAAAAATATTTATTTATTTATTTGGTTGCACCTGGTCTTGTGGCAGGCGGGTTCCTTAGTTGCGGCTTGAGGGCTCCTTTTAGTTGTGGCTCACCAGCTCCTTAGTTGTGGCATGCGAACACTTAGTTGTGGCATGCATGTGGGATCTAGTTCCCCGACCAGGGATTGAACCGAGGCCCCTTGCATTGGGAGCGCAGGGTCCTAACCACTGCACCACCAGGGAAGTCCCCTTAGAGATATTTTCTAATCTGCTTCATTCTGAACATGTGCTCTAGGCAGCTGGGATGTTGTTATCACATCATCATCATCCTGATGATTTTTCCTACCTGTTTTCGGTTTTGTTAATGGTAAGAAGAAGGAATCTAACATTTTGTATTAAGTCATTAATCAGTTGTCCCAACTGTTCACTAATACTGAGTGTTTTTATTATTGTTGCCTTATTTCATCTTTAAATACTTAGTGATAACAAGCGCTTCTTCTCTCTCCAGACTCAGCAAGCAAAGTATAATTGATATTTCCATACTTCTTATTTTTCACCATGTGGAACTATGACAGTTCTTCAAGAGACTTAAGTATTGGAAACTAGAAAACAAAGACTAGAAGGACATGTACATAGGAAGCCAGTTGCATAATTTAAAAAATAAGTATACTGGATTTTCCCCTCTAAGATCCTTTGTCTTTTAAAGCTGCTTTTGATTTTTTTGATTAATTCAGTCAGTAGACGCTTGAGTGCTTGTTACCGTGCCTGTTCTCTGTTGCTAGGGATAACTGGCAATGAGCAAGACAAACAGGACCCCCATTTTTTTTTTTTTTTGCTGTACGTTGTTGTGGCCTCTCCCGTTGTGGAGCACAGGCTCCGGACGCGCAGGCCCAGTGGCCATGGCTCACAGGCCCAGCCGCTCCGCGGCATATGGGATCCTCCCGGACCGGGGCACGAACCCACGTACCCTGCATCGGCAGGCGGACTCTGAACCACTGCGCCACCAGGAAAGCCCCAGGACCCCCATTCTTGAGGAGCTTACATTCTAGTTTGGGAAGGCAAATACGATAGTTTCAGATTTCCTAAGTGTAGGAAAGAAATTTGACTACAAGATAACAGTGAGGTGTCATTAGATAGAATGCCAAGGAATACCTTTTCGAGTTAGGTGACAAGCTGAGATCTGAAGGATGAGAAAGGAGCCAGCCTTGCTTTAGACTGCAGAAGGGTGTTTGTTCATGTAGTGAGAACTGCAAGTATAAAGGTGCTGAGACTATAAATGCTTGTAAGTGTTCAAGGAACAGAAAGAAGGCCTTTGTGACTCCGGTAGAGTGATTGATTCGGGAGAGAGTGGTTTGAGATGATGTTGGAAAAGTAGGCAGGAGTCAGATCATTTAGAATGTTGAAATTATGGCAAGCTGGAGCTTTCATATATAAATCTGATGAATTCAGTTTTGTTCCTTTAAAAACAAACAAACAAATACAAGATGTTACAGAAAAGAATCAGACCTATTTGTCTATGTAGTTAATATTGCTGTTCCCTATGAGCCAGAGAGGGGAGTTGCACTGATCATATGTATCTGAACTGAGTTCTGGTTCAGTGTCTGGATCTATCTGCGCTTGGGGTAGTTGAGTGGTCTCTAAATTTAGATAGCTTTGAATAGTGCCTTAATGAATTCGTTTTAGATTTAGAAGCAAAAGGTTGGGTTCTTGATTTCTTTTGTAGACTCAGGTGACTGGTAAGGTCCAGAATGATAGCAGATCTTGAAATTATTTTTGGTTTCTTAGGTAGAGTTGTGTGCGTATTTAAGACATCTCTTTTTTCCCCTTATCTGGTAAAGTGTAGATACAAATGGAAAGACATCAGGTGGTTATCTCAACAGGAAAGTCTTAGTGGATGAAGACTAGAAACTGCAAAAGTAAATGATGAATTTAAAAGTGACTAATATTGGATAAGGTTCAGAACTTGAGCATTGAAAAGACATAATCATTGTTGTCCTTTAGGATAGTACTATCCAAGAGAAGTCCAGTGTGAGCCACATGTAATTTCAAATTCCTAGCATCCACATTAAGAAAATAATAAAAAGAAGCAGATGAAATTTATTTTAATGTAATTTAATATATCCAACACATTCTTATTTCAACATGTAATTAATATTAAAAATCCTTAACGAAGTATTTTACATTCTGAGTCTTGTACTAAGTCTTGAAATCCTGTATTTTTTTTTTTTTTTTTTTGTGGTACACGGGCCTCTCACTGTTGTGGCCTCTCCCGTTGCGGAGCGCAGGCTCAGCGGCCATGGCTTATGGGCCCAGCCACTCCGCGGCATGTGGGATCTTCCCGGACCGGGGCACGAACCCACGTCCCCTGCATCGGCAGGTGACTCTCAACCACTGCGCCACCAGGGAAGCCCTGAAATCCTGTATTTATACCTACAGCTCATCCCAGTTCAGGCCAGCCACATTTCAGGTGCATAGTAGCTACATGTGTATGGGACACTGCAGCTCTTAGGGTTCATACTTCTGAAGGAATGGATAAATAGATATGATCTAGTTATTGAAAGTTATTGAAAACCTGCCATGTTGTGAACATCATTCAAAGCAGTGATAGTTTAACAAATAAGGAAATAAATTTAAAAACATACATTTTTCCCTCTTCTAAACCTCTGTGTGATAGACTTGTTTGGGGAAGCTCATTTTATCCCAAAAGGCTTATTTTGGGGATAAAATGAGCTTATTTCCTAAGAGAGTTGTAAAAACAACTTATTTCCTAAGAGAGTTGTAAAACAGACTTTATGTAGAACAAGCTTTATGTACAACTCCGTGTAAGCAGTGGCTTTTGTGTATCGATGGTGGGATGAAGAAGAGAACACAGTCCTAGTCCTTGGAATCTGTAAAGAATGTCCGTAAAACCAGTGGATCGGAATTCCTGTCCTGGTTTCCTGAATAATAATCTTGATAGACGGACTTTTTAAAAGCTCTGTAGGTGATTGCAATATTACCACTGGTTCAGCCCAAGGTCTTAGTAATAATAACTTAATTAAAAAAATAGTTGTGTGATGATTGGCTGTTAAACTTAGTTTTAAAAAGGTTTATCATAATGAGAGCTGGAAGGAGGCCATAGGTGATTAGTTACATAGCCGGTAGTATCTTTATTAAGTCAGGAAAGCTGAGAGTTCCTCTAAGAAATGGGTAGGATATATTCCCCAATGGTAACACATTTAAAACAGTAACTAAAATTGCCGTCAGCCTACCCTAGGGATATAGGAGAGGAGCCTCTGGTGAATCGAAGATTATTTAAGTTGCTGTCTGTGCTGTTCATTCTATTTCTCTGATGATGAAAGGTTAATTGCATAGATGATCCTGAGCCTAATAGACACCCATTGAGCAAATTCTCAGGAGAAGATACCACAATGCCTACATTGGGAATATTAGATGAGTAAGTTCTAAATGAAAGGCCCCTCAGTTTGCTGTTGATTTTTCCCTGCTACCATCCAGCAGCAAAGGATTTTATTCTACAAAGTTCAGGACCCTAGAATTTGACCTTTTTTTTGCTTTTCTGCACCTCTTCAGTGCAACACATGCCAGTTTAGCTAATAAAGTTATAAAACACATATTGTTCTGTGTAGGAAGATATCTGATGCTTACTAACAGCAGGAAAATAGAATCAGTGGTGAAATCTGTTTGCTCTCAGAGAAGTTCCTAAATATCTCCCTCTCACCACTCTAGGATTGTAGCTAAACATAGCTTAAGGTGTGAAGTCACATGTTGAATGGCAGGCAGTTTACGTACACTTTTTAATTCCTGTGGCGGTCTTATGAGGTGTAGGTCATGTTTGGAAGATTGAGAGAGTAAGAGTAAGTATCTTGTCCAGCTAATGGGTGGAGGAGCCAAGATTTGAACCCAATTTTTTTTTGGTGCCAAAGCACTACTCACTGCAGAACCTACCCCAGTATTATAAAGTGACTCTCTAAGGTTCTCTTCCTTTGGGACAGGGCATTTCAGAATGATAGTTTGCTTCAGCATATTCCCTCACTTACACCACTTTATATGCCCATCTTGAAATAACATTATATTATGGAAAACACTAAATGAAACCTGGATTCTAGTCCTAGCTGTTTGCTTACCGTGTATTGGGATTATGGATTCTCTTTCCGCTGAGCAGGGATTTCCCAATTATCTATCTACTTTGGTTTCTCATAATGTGAGATGTGGACACCATTACCCTGTCTTTTTTTTTTTTTAATAAACTTTTGTTTGAGAATAAGGTTTACAGAAAATTGCAAGGATTGTACAGAATTCCTGTATAGTTTGCTAGGGCTGCCATAACAAAGTATGACAAACTGGGTGACTTAAGCAACAGCAGTATATCACCCCACAGATCTGAAGGCTAGAAGTACAAAAATCAAGAGGTTGGCAGGGGCTTCCCTGGTGGCACAGTGGTTAAGAATCTGCCTGCCAATGCAGGGGACACGGGTTCGAGCCCTGGTCTGGGAAGATCCCACATGTCGCGGAGCAACTAAGTCCGTGCGCCACAACTGCTAAGCCTGTGCTCTAGAGCTTGCGAGCCACAACTACTGAGCCCATGTGCCACAACTACTGAAGCCCGTGCGCCTAGAGCCCGTGCTCCGCAACAAGAGAAGCCACTGCAGTGAGAAGCCCGTGCACTGCAACTAAGAGTAGCCCCCGCTCGCCACAACTAGAGGAAGCGCGTGCACAGCAACGAAGACCCAATGCAACCAAAAAAAAAATTATATATATAAAAAAAGAGGTTGGCAGGATTGGTTCCTTCTGAGACCTGTGAGAGAAGGGTCTCTTCCAAGGTCTCGCTCGGCTTGTATTAGATGGCTGTCTTCTATTTCTCTTCATGTCATCTTCTCGCCACATCTCTGTGTCCAGATTTCCCCTTTTATAAGGATACCAGTCATATCTGTAAAGACCCTGTCTCCAGATGAGGTCACTTTCTGAGGTGCTTGGTGTTAGGACTTCAGTGTATACATTTTAGGGTTAGGGAGACACAGTTTAACCTGTAACAGTCCCTATATCCCTATGCCCAATTTCTTCTATTATTAACATCTTACATTAGAATGGTACATTTGTCACAATTAATGAACCAGTATTGATACACTAACTAGTTAACTTACTTTTAACCTTTTTTTTTTTTTTTTTTTGTAAGCCCTATTTTTAACACAAAACTTCAATTCAGGGAGGGGATATGACTTGGAAAAGATTTCAAAACTAGTGACCTCCTTTCTTACTTTAGTGCAAGCAAAAGAAAACTTCCCAAGTCACATTATGAGCCTGAAAAGATATTTTCTACCTATAATTACAACAGGATTTTCTTGTTTTCTGCATCCAGCAGAGTACTTAGCATGGAGTAAGTATTCATTAAAATCTGATAGAATGAACAGAAACATGCTCTCGGTACTTGTTGGGCCATGATATTTTTTTGGGAGAGTATACTCAACAATAATCTTACCAAAGTAAAGTACAGAGATTGTGAAACCTGCTTTAATGAGAAAGCAAAACTATTTAAAAAACTGTGAAATGATTGTGTATTTACCTTTCCAGTAACCAGCGCTTGGTGCGAAGTCCTATTTATGTTTATGAAGCCCAGTCTACTAAGCTGAAACTTTGTTTGGCTGTGCCAGGTCTTCGTTGCGGTACACGGGATCTTTTCGTTGTGGCATGCAGGATCTTTCTTTTTTCAGTTGTGGCATGTGAACTTTTAGTTGAGGCATGTGGGATCTAGTTCCCTGACTAGGGATTGAACCCAGGCCCCCTGCATTGGGAGTGTGGAGTCTTAGCCACTGGACAACCAGGGAAGTCCCCTGAAACTTTAGAAGTTAAGTTGTATGTTCGGTATTAACCACCTTTAACAAATGAATAAACTGAAATCTACAAAGACTGTTACTTCCTTAAAGTCCCCCAGAATGCCTTTCTTATTCCAAGTCACTTCCTTTTGCTATTAGATAAACCGTATATTTAAAACACGGTGCAGGCAGATGAAGTTGAGTTTACCACCTTCTAGGAGGTATACTTATAATAGAAGAAATAGGTGTGTAAAGTTGCTTGCATATATTTTCTTTTACTAGCTTTTTTCAGACTGGTGGCTTGAGACCTAAGTTTATTACTTGTGTATTTTTTAGAATTTTCCAGCGTTGATTGATTAAATTATGTTGCTTTCTGTGACTATTACATAATATCCCAGCTATCTTAAGATTTTCATATGTTTTTATTTCTGATTGGGGGAGAAACAGCAGTTTGATGGAAAGAATGAATAAAGGGGTTTCCCAGCAAAGTTTTGTCATCATTTTGATCTTAAATTATTCAATCTTTTCTCTGGTGTTTTTTACAAAAAACAAAACACAAAGAGAAACATTTATGAAACTCTTGTTCCTTTGTGGAAATCAGGCCTGAAATAATTAGTGGCACGCTGTATTCTGTGCCATATGGAAAATAGCTATCTCACTGAATTTTTCCTGCCTTTCCAAGTTACTGAGAAGTAGTGGTCCTGTTCCTTTAAAAAATGAAAGATGGAAGGGGTGGAGTTTGCCCTGTCTTTGGGACAGAGAAACTAATTCAGTCTCTGAAGAGCCGGAAGGAAATGTGACCTCTTGCTGGCTGTGTGATGGAATGAAGCTAGCGGCAGTGTCCCTCAGCCTGACGGAGTCTGTTGCAGAGCCCTGACTCGCTCTGGAAACTCTTCTTTCCCAAGTGAGGTTGGTGCTGCCTGAATTTGGTGTAGGTGAACTGCCCCTATTATGCAAGTGATAGTTTAAGTACAGTCAGAAGGTAAGTAATCAAGTCCCTGGTCAGCTATTTTCAGGCAGATGCACTGGTTTTTATAAAGCGGTAGAATATGTTATGAATCTTAAATGATTTCTTCTACAGTAAATTTCAGAATTGATAGGATGGAAGTGGAGGGATGATTCTTTTTTAAAAGCAAAAAAATTCGTTTTTTAAATAAATTTATTTTTGGCTGTGTCAGGTCTTCGTTGCTGTGCACGGGCTTTCTTTAGTTGTGGCGAGCAGAGGCTACTCTTCATTGTGGTGCGCAGGCTTCTCATTGCTGTGGCTTCTCTTGTTGTGGAGCGCGGGCTCTAGGCACGCGGGCTTCAGCAGTTGTGGCACGCAGGCTCAGTAGTTGTGGTTTGCAGGCTCTAGAGCGCAGGCTTAGTAGTTGTGGTGCACGGACTTAGTTGCTCCAGCATGTGGGATCTTCCCCAGACCAGGGCTCAAACCCGTGTCCCCTGCATTGGCAGGCAGAGTGTTAACCACTGTGCTACCAGGGAAGCCCTAAAAGCAAAAAGTTTAACCCTCGGGCTTCCCTGGTGGTGCAGTGGTTGAGAGTCTGCCTGCCGATGCAGGGGACACGGGTTTGTGCCCCAGTCCCGGAAGATCCCACATGCCGCGGAGCGGCTGGGCCCGTGAGCCATGGCCGCTGAGCCTGCGCGTTCGGAGCCTGTGCTCTGCAACGGGAGAGGCCCACGTACCGCAAAAAAAAAAAGTTTAACCCTCACCACTTAATTCCATTTTTAGGACATGGCTGAAGTAAGGATGAGGAATCTCCTTCTGTTTGTGTAAACGCTTTTAAGTTTTTTTTGCCATTGGTAGAGCTGTTCCAAATCCTCATTTTATTGACGAAAAATAGGCACAGAGAGGTTAAAAACTCCTTCAAATAAGGGGTTTTGCGTTTATTAGGAGCATAAGTTTAGTTTTGGTAAATTTCTCTCATTTAAGGTGCCCATTATTTATTTACTTATTTTTAGCTTTTCATTGCTCACCAGTGGCAATGAAGAAGATCACTTCTACCCTCATCAGAGGTCCTGATAGGAGAGGGAAGAAAAGCAGTTTGCAACAGCCAAACAGGAGGCTAGAATGACATCTGTTACTTATTAGTTGATGACTGGTGCTTGGGCTCTAAAGGAGGGAAGTCAAGAAGACTCTCTCTGAGGTAGAATGGGCACCCTGCTGGTTAGACAGGAGCCCACAGTCCCCACGCCCACCCACAGAATACAGGTATCTGGTGGCTTTTGGAAAAGAACTCTGTCAGAACAGGTCTGTTTTGCATTTGGGAGCCCAAAGCATCCAACATAAGTAGCAATACTGTTAGAAAGGAATTACTTATTTTCCTCAAGTTTGAAGTGATGGCAAAGAGTCCTCATTTTTTTCCTGTTTTTGCTGTGCAGTTTATTACAAATTTTCTAAGAGACAAATAACACCGTGCTCCTGTTTGCTGTCCAGAGAAATGAGGGCTGGCAAAGGAAGGACAGAGATTGACTTTTGGAGGACTTGGAATTGAACCTTTGTGGATAAGAGCTGGCTTATCCATCTGGCCAGTACTTCCCACACTGGCAGTATTCTTGACCTAGGGGGGAAAAGCTCTTTTATTATTATAAATTATCCATGTGTATTTTTATGTGAGGCTTGCCATTCCTTAATTGATGTACTTTTAAACTATTGGGTTGGCCAAAAAGTTCGTTCGGTTTTAAGTACACTCTTCATTTTCACCACCAACTTTTATCGAACAGTTTATTCATTAACGAATTTTTGGGCCAACCCAATAAATGCTTCAGAGGTTACCCTCAGAGAAGCTTCTGAATACTCACTTAGAAAACACTTAGAAAAATTATCTGTGTCAATGGATAACTAACATGAGTTAGTTTTTTTTATGTAGTGAAAACAGTACACAGAGTTGGGCCTTTTGTTGCTGTAGTTACTTGACACAAGAACCGAAGGCCAGATACTGTTTCTCTGAGGGTGTGGGCTTTATTGGCTTCCCTTCACTCTCCAGTTTTTGAACACAGGGGTCCCTGTGCTGAATTGTTTCTGTGAAGTTTTTGGAGCTGGTTCCTCTGAATTCTTTCCAGCCTGACAACAACCAATAGGAAGAACAATTGAGAATTTGTTTTGTAAACACGTCCATTATTAGCATAAGTTAACTAAAATATATGCTGTCATTAATAAAAAGGTTATTTTCAGGGAAGTTGATAGTAAGGCTAGGATAAAAGCACACTGGTAAACAAATGGCAGTGTCAGATAATCCCCCAAATGCCAAGTAAACGGTTGAAGTGAGCTCTGAATTTTCACAGTGGCTTCCGGACTCCACAGAGGTAGAAGCTTTAGCTTTTTTTGCTTGCTAACCCCAGAATATAGTTTATGAATGTGTATTTTCTCCCCTCTCTTAATAATTTCTCAGTTGTTATGAAGTAGTCACACTTCTAAAAACAAGTTGCTGAAACAACCCACAGTGGGAATGGTATTTTGGACTACTCATGTCCTGTAATTAGGAGGTAGTTTAAGGTTGCACTTTGGAATTTACTTTAAATGTGTTTGAACTGAAATCAGTCATTGTTATTTGCTGATAAATGATTCTCCTTTTAGACTTATTTGCAGAACACACATGGAGAAGCATGTAGAGGTGAGCCTTTTGGGTCCCCTCATTGCATGTCTGGTTTTTTTTTTTTTTTTTCCCCCACCGCTCAGCTTGCGGCATCTCAGTTCCCTGACCAGGGATTGAACCCAGTCCTCCGCAGTGAAAGTGCCAAATCCTCACTGCTAGACCACCAGGGAACTCCTGCACGTCTGGATTTTTTAATGGAAGGATTCTCTAATTTTTTTTTATGGAAAAGGTATGGGGAAATTGCTGCAGAGACTGGCTATATCCACCCAGACTTATTAGGATTTTGACCATGAATTGAGCCCACCTGCAAAGAGCTGATAATTTTTTAAGCTGGAAGACAGATGTACTTGGGTTCCTTACACTGTTCTTTTCTACTTTTGTCTATGTTTGAATCAATGCCTCCATAATAAAAACACTAAAAAAAAAAAATAGAGCACATCTGGCTATAAAGCTGGCCTTTCTTAACCTTCTTTAAAGTCATAAAAGAGGGGAAAAATTCCATTGTAATAAAGTTTTCCTGAAATGGACTTTGAATAAAGTACAGTTTTATTTATTTAGGGTCTTGTGGAAATTACTAGGCTAGGTTTTTAAAATATCTTAGAAGAAAGTAGGTAGATGTTTGATTCCACATTAAAAGAATTAACACCATTAATGCTATGAACGTCAACAACTTTGCAAAAGACTGTTAGGGGGAAGTCACCTGTAAACTCACTAGCTAAAAATATTTATATGTAAAGTAAGAAGCACATGCTCTTATCCTGTCTGCCCCATTTCATGTCTTTCCCTTCTCCTTCCCCTTCCTCTTCATGTCTTCCTTTCTGCTCCACAGGTAACCACTGTTCATAGTTTGCTGCATGTGCTTATGTAGATATGTCTTTTTTTTTTTTTTTTGCGGTATGTGGACCTCTCACTGATGTGGCCTCTCCCATTGTGGAGCACAGGCTCCGGACACGCAGGCTCAGTGGCCATGGCTCACGGGCCCAGCCGCTCCGCGGCATGTGGGATCTTCCCGGACCGGGGCACGAACCCGTGTCCCCTGCAACGGCAGGTGGACTCTCAACCACTGTGCCACCAGGGAAGCCCAGATATGTTTTATATGTACATCTGTACCTACATATTACTCATTTTAAAAACAAGTTCTACCAAATTACATAGAATACAATGTTTAAAGTTTAAGAATTTTAGTGCTAAACTCCAGAATAGCTGTGGTTTTATAACATAGGCAAGGGCAAACCTTTCATTATATCCTTAAGTTGTTTAAGCAGTAAAATTGCCATTCTCCCCAAAGGACCTTCCTCTCCTTTAAGGAGGGTGCTCAGTGCACATGTGGGTATTTGCCTCTGTGAATTTTAAGACCTCAGAAATTAGTGTTATATTTATGGATTTATTTCATAATTTAAGAGAGCTGCTTAATAGAGTAACTGTCAGGAAGGGGTCTCTGATTTGATTTCTTCAGGGATGTTGAGGGGCGGGGGTGAAGTCTTGGGAAAGTGTTTCCCTAGAGATACCTACAGCTGCTCTTGATTCTGTTTCCCTTTTCCTCCCTCTTTCGCTCAGGAGAGGATAATCTCCAGAGGAAAGCATAAAATAGTAAACATGTTTAATATTTCACCTGAGTTCTGCTTTCCTGCCCCTAACTATCCAGAGGCACACAGAGCACACAGTCAGGCCCCCTCCTTTGCCTACAGCCCTTTATGAATGGTGAATTTCTTTCTTGGCTGATTTTTGGATCTGTCTCTTCTTTTTTTGCGGTACACGGGCCTCTCACTGCTGTGGCCTCTCCCGTTGCGGAGCGCAGGCTCAGCGGCCACGGCTCACGGGCCCAGCCGCTCTGCGGCATGTGGGATCTTTCCGGACCGGGGCACGAACCCGTGTCCCCTGCATCGGCAGGCAGACTTTCAACCACTGCGCCACCAGGGAAGCCCTGTCTCTTCTTTATTTCAGTCATTTTGTTCACCAAGAATTTTCTGCTTCTTGCCTTTAGTGACTGTTGAGAGCAGGGCTGTCTTGACTGGACTTGCTGGCGGTGGAGTTTCACTCTAACCTGGCACTGCTAAATGAAGTGTGTCTCCCTAACATTGAGATCAGTTTGGCCTTCTCTGCCTTTGAGGAAAATGTACAAGGAATACAAATGAGCTCAAGTTTTAGTTTAGCTGTAGTGATTAGGACTGTGATACGTACTTAATTTTATTCTTGGATTGTATTGTTAATATTTGGTGAACTGATCTTTTATTATTTCTGCTTGTGTGATGAAGAGAAAGTGTGAAAGAGCCTGTTCATTAGCACATACCAAGTGTCCACTCTGTGGCTAAGCACTGTGCATAAAATGGAGAACAAATCAGACGTGATTTCTTACCAGGCAATTTTGTCGCTTCCTGGGTTTGGTATCCTGAATTGTTAAATTTATTTGGTTAGCACTCTTGTGTTACCCAACAGTTACCAAATATAGTGCCATCTGATCTGGAAAAGTATGCTGTCCTCTTGGCAGAGCGGAGACAACAGTCTTGGGGCCTGGGCAAGGGACAGGGAGTGCAGGCCTACATGGGGTCAGTCCTCAGAGACTCTTCCTCTTCTATTAAGGTTATGCTAGAGATCCATAAACAGGGAAAAGACTAATTTTAAGACCTATTTTAAAAGCAGGTGTTAAATGGTAACTGTTGAAAATCAAATAATGTAATACAGTAGAATAAAGGACCAAAGCTACTTGATCATCTCAATAAATACAGTAAAAAAAAAAAAATCCAACATATTTTCATAATAAAAATATTAAACCAACTAGGAATAGAAGGGAACTTCCTCAGTCTGATACTAGACATCTGTGAAAAACCTACAGGTATCATTGTACTTAAAGGTGGAAGGAAGACTGAATGTTTTCACCCTAAGTTCAGGGACAAGAGAAGAATGTCCACTTCTGTCATTTCTATTCAGCATTGTACCAGATGTTCTAGCCAGGGCAGTTAGGCAAGAAAATGAAATAAAAGCCATCTAACTTGGCAAGGAAGAAGTAAAACTATCTTTTTGGCAGGTGATATGATCTTATGTAGAAAATCTTAAGGAATCCACTGAAAACTATTAGAACTATTAAATGAATTCAGTAATGTTACAGGATACAAGACCACTGAATAATTAGAACTATTAAATGAATTCAGTAATGTTACAGGATACAAGAATGAATTGTATTTCTCTGGGACTTCCTTGTGGTGCAGTGGTTAAGAATCTGCCTGCCAATGCAGGGGACACGGGCTCAATCCCTGGTCCGGGAAGATTCCCACATGCTGTGGAGCAACTAAGCCCGTGCACCACAACTACTGAGCCCACGTGCCACAACTACTGAAGCTTGTGTGCCCTGGAGCCTGTGTGCCACAAGTACTGAACCCGAGTGCTACACCTACTGAAGCCTGCGCGCCTAGGGCCCATGCTCCGCAACAAGAGAAGCTCCTGCTTGCTGCAACTAGAGAAAACCTGCGTGCAGCAACAGAGACCCGACGCAGCCAAAAATAAAAACAATTATTTAAAAAAAAGAATGAACTGTATTTCTATACACCAGCAGTGAGCAATCAAAATGACATAGAAAAACAGTTCATTTCCAGTAGCATCAAAAAGAGCAAAATACTTAGGAATGAATTTAACAAAATGAGCACAAAATTTGTACTCTGAAAACTACAAAACACTGTGGAAAGACGTCCCACGTTCATGGGTTGGAAGACTTAATGTTAAGATGGCAGTTCTCTCCAAATTGATCTACAGATTCAACACAATTTTTGTCAAAATGCCAGCTGGCTTTTTTGCAGAAACTGATGTGCTGAATCTAAAATTCATATGAGGGACTTCCCTGGTGGCGCAGTGGTTAATAAGAGTCCTCCTGCCAATGCAGGAGACATGGGTTCGAGCCCTGGTCCAGGAGGATCCCACATGCCGCGGAGCAACTAAGCCTGTGTGCCACAACTACTGAGCCTGCGCTCTAGAGCCTGCAAGCCACAGCCCTTGTGCCACAGCTACTGAAGCCCATGCGCCTAGAGCCCATGCTGCGCAACAAGAGAAGCCACCGCAGTGAGAAGCCCGCGCACCGCAACAAAGAGTAGCCCCTGCTCACCGCAACTAGAGAAAGCCCGCATGCAGCAACGAAGACCCAGTGCAGCCATAAATAAATAAATAAATAAATTTTAAAAATAAAATAAAATTCATATGAAAATGTAGGGGACTCAGAATAGCCAAAATTGTCTTTGAGCAGGAGGAAGTTGAAAAACCTACACTTTCTGATTTTAGAATGTACTACAAGGCTACAGTAATTAAACTGTGGTTTTGGCATAAGCATAGACATACAGATCAATGGAATAAAATTGAGAATACAGAAATAAACCCTCACATTTATGGTCAGTTGATTTTTTTTTTTTTTTTTTTTTTTGACCAAGATGCCAAGACATTTCAGTAGGATAAGACTAGTCTTTTCGACAGATGGTACTAGGACATCTGGATATCCACATGCAAAAGAATGGAGTTGGACCCTTACCTCGCACTATAACATAAAATTTAAATCAAAATGGATCATGGACCTAAATGCAAGAACTAAAACTATAAAATTCTAGAAGAAAACCTAGGAATAAATCTCTGTTACCGTGGGCAAACCCTTCTTAGATATGACAGCAAAAGCACAAGGAACAAAAGAATAAGATAAATCAGACTTTATAAAAAAAACTAACAAAATCCCTTTTCTTTAAAGGTCAGAGTCAAGAAAATGGAAGAACAACCTACAAATTGGGAGAAACTTCTTGCAAAGTATATGTCTAATAAGGGATCTATATCCATAATTTAGAAAGTCTTACGACTCAATAATAAAAAGACAAATAATTCAACTTAAAAATGGACAAAGGATCTGAATTGATATTTCTCTTAAGATACACAAATAGCCAATAAACATATGAAAAGATTGTCAACACGGTTAGTCATTAGGGAATGACAAATCAAAACCATAATGAGGGACTTCCTTGGTGGTCCAGTGGTTAAGACCCTGCGCTCCCAGTGCAGGGGGCCCAGGTTCCATCCCTGGTCAGGGAGCTAGATCCTGCATGCTGCAACTAACAGCCCTTGTGCCGCAACTAAGACCTGGCGCAGCCAAATAAATAAATACTAAACAAAAAACCATAGGGCTTCCCTGGTGGCGCAGTGGTTGAGAGTCTGCCTGCCGATGCAGGGGACACGTTCGTGTCCCGGTCCGGGAAGATCCCACACGCCGCGGAGCGCCTAGGCCTGTGAGCCATGGCTGCTGAGCCTGCGCGTCTGGAGCCTGTGCTCCGCAACACGAGAGGCCGCAACAGTGAGAGGCCCACGTACCACAAAAAAAACAAAAACAACAAAACACCATAATGAGATACCACTTCACACCCACTAGGATGGCTATAATAAAAACAATAATAAAGTGTTGGAGATGTAGAGAAATTGGAACCCTCATACACTGCTGGTGGGAAAGTAAAATGGTGTAGCTGCTTTGGAATATAGTCTGGCAGTACCCTACAAAGTTAAGCATAGAATTACCATGTGACTGAGCAATACCACTCCTAGGTATGTACCCAAGAGAAATAAGAATAAATAAAGTAAATAAATATTATTTTAAAAAGAAGAAGGTGATCTACTGTTACTATTTAAAAGAAAACAAAAGAACTTCCCAGCCAACCTGTAACAGTTTTCAAAGAAACATTCAGCCTTGCGTTGTCCTGGTGGAAGATTATGCGTTTTCTTTTGACTAATTCTGGATGTTTTTTGTTGAGTGCTGCTTTCAGTTGGTCTAATTGGGAGCAGTACTTGTTGGAATTAATCATTTAATTTTCTGGGACTTCCCTGGCGGTCCAGTGGTTAAGACTCCACCCTTCCAATGCAAGGGGCACGGGTTCAGTTCCTGGTTGGGGAACTAAGATCCCATGTGCCATGAGGTGCAGCCAAAAAAAGTATTTATTTTTAAATTTTTGGCTGCATCAGGTCTTTTGTTGCGGTGCACGGGCTTCTCTCTGGTTCTGGTGCGGGCTCAAGTAGTTGTGGCACGTGGGCTCAGTTGCCCCACGGTAGGTGGGATCTTAGATCACTGACCAGGGATCGAACCCATATACCCTGCATTGGAAGGCAGATTCTTTACCACTGGACCACCAGGGAAGTCCTCAAAAAAGTGTTTAAAAAAAAATCGTTTGGTGTTCCAGAAGGAGCTCATAATAGAGGATTCCCTTCCAATCCCACCATATACACAACATCACCTTCTTTGGATGAAGACTGGCCTTTGGTGTGGTTGGTGGTAGTTCATTTCGCTTGCCCCACAATCTCTTCCATTCCACATTATTGTACAGTATCCACTTTTCATCGCCCGTCATAATTTGTTTTAAAAATGGAATGTTTTTGTTATGTTTAAGTAGAGAATTGCATGAGGAAATACGGTTAAGAAGGTTTTTTTCGCTTAACTTACGTGGAACCCAAACATCAAAGCGATTAACGTAACCAAGCCGGTGCAGATGATTTTCAGCACTTGATTTGGATATTTTGAGTATGTCGGCTGTCTCCCTCGTGGTATAACGTTGATTGTTCTCAGTTAATGTCTCGATTTGATTGCTTTCCACTTCAACTGGTCTTCCCAACTGTGGAGCATCGTCCAGCAGGAAATCTCCAGCACAAAACTTCGCAAACCACTTTTGACATGTTCGATTAGTCACAGCACCCTTTCCATACACTGTGCAAATCTTTTTTGCGTTTCAGTTATGTTTTTACCTTTCTTGAAATAATAAAGCATAAGATGCTGAAAATATTGCTTTTTTTCTTCATCTTCAATATTAAAATGGCTACACAAAAGTTCACCAATTTTGATAATTTTTTATTTTTTTAATGCACACTGATATGACAGCTGTCACATGCAGTCTAACAGGATTGTCCTGAATGAAGTTAAAGACAACTACGTGATACTAGAGCCATCTTTCGGAAAAAACCGAACGAACTTTTTGGCTAACCCAATAGAAGGATCTTTGATGAACGTATTCTAAAATACAGAGCAAGAGAAGCCAGGCATTCTTTTTTTTCTTTTTTTGTTTTTTGGGGTACGCGGGCCTCTCACTGTTGTGGCCTCTCCGTTGCGGAGCACAGGCTCCGGACACGCAGGCTCAGCGGCCATGGCTCACGGGCCTAGCTGCTCCATGGCATGTGGGATCTTCCTGGACCGGGGCACGAACCCATGTCCCCTGCATCGGCAGGTGGACTCTCAACCACTGCACCACCAGGGAAGCCCAGGCTAGACATTCTTAAATAGTAAGATCATCAAATCAGGGTAGCTGAGTTGTCCTCCTTGAAGAAATGATGAGTCCTGGTTTTTCAGGATAGTCCCAATTTATTGATAAAGTCCTGTTCCCCATTGTCAACCCAAATATCCTGGAAACCTTAAATTGCTAGATACAAATGTCACACCCCACCCCTGGCCTGTCTCAGCCAGAGCAGGGCAGTAATCTTTTATTGGACTATATACACTGTATGTTAACTTTTATTTTGTTTTATTTTCATTATTTTTTTTTTTTGCGTTATGCGGGCCTCTCACTGTTGTGGCCTCTCCCATTGCGGAGCACAGGTTCCAGACGCGCAGGCTCAGCAGCCATGGCTCACGGGCCCAACCACTCCGCGGCATGTGGGATCCTCCCGGACCGGGGCACGAACCCGTGTCCCCTGCATTGGCAGGCAGACTCTCAACCACTGCGCCACCAGGGAAGCCCTATGTTAGCTTTTAGATTTGAACTCTCTGGTCCCCCTACTTCTAGATGGATATTTTTTCTTTAAATAATTGTTTCGGGGAATTCTTTGGTGGTCCAGTGGTTAGGACTCCATGCTTTCACTGCCGAGGGCCCGGATTCAGTCCCTGGTCAGGGAACTAAGGTCCCATGAGCTGCGAGGTATGGCCTAAATAAATAAATATATGTATGTATGTATGTTATAGTCATTAAATCATAGCCTTTTTTTCCTCTGAACTACAAGAAGATGCAAATTCCCATGCTTCATTTTCCCCATCAGTATTCATTCATTACTAAAATTTGTGTGTTTATAAAATCATGTCATAGATGTTATACATTTCAGTATGTCAGTGTATCTTATGGAATTTTACATCTTAAATTAGGGACTTGCCTAAAAGGATTCTAAGTCTTATGGTGAGTTTTTTGCATTTTTTTTGGAAGGTATTTCTTGGGAAGATTTCCATAGTTGATTGTTCTTATCCATTGTTTTGACTATTTTTTTTTATTTTTCATTTTTTTAAATTAAATTTTATTGGAGTATAGTTGCTTTACACTGTTGTGTTAGTTTCTGCTGTGCAGCATACTGAATCAGTTATACGTATACATATGTCCACTCTTTTTTAGATTTCCTTCCCATTTAGTTAACCTTTAGAGGGTGGTGTTTAGTGATCCTGTCCTGAAATTCTCTAGGCTTAGATCTTATTTGGGTCCTGTAACCCAAATTAAACAGATTAAAATAACTGTTGTTCCTTTGTAACACTCCTTCTTCCTTGAATTAGTCATGAGTCCTTGGAGTAAGAATTAGTGATGAAAGTTTCATGATGTTAATATATTCTAATAATGTAAGAAAATAAGATAGAGGCAACTCTTATATACACTACTGAATGTAAAATAGCTAGCGGGAAGCAGCAGCATAGCACAGGGAGATCAGCTCAGTGCTTTGTGATGACCTAGTGGGGTGGGATAGGGAGGGTCAGAGGGAGGCTCAGAGGGGAGGGGATATGGGGATATATATATTCATGTGGCTGATTCATTTTGGTGTACAACAGAAACTAACACAGTATCGTGAAGCAATTATACTCCAATAAAGATCTATTTTTTAAAAAAAAAAGAGGTAACTGTATGCTTCATTGCTGCAGGGAAACAGGTGGTGCTAGAGAAAGAGGTTGGTGCTTAAAAGAATGCCTAGTACTTTGTTTGGTTTTTAAATTGGTTGTAATGTGGATATTGAAGTGAGAGTTAAAACCATGAGAAATGCTGTGATTATGCTCTTTAAGGTGCATAAGATTCTTGAGAAAATTGAATATCCTGTGAGATAGTAAGTTTGATATTAATGGAAATGAGAAAAGGAAAAAAAAATGGTTTGCTCAGCAAAACCCTGTACAGATATTAAGTTACAGCAGTGGAGTCATTCAAAACAGTTAGGTGTAGATATCCAGAGATCAGACTGTTCACCATATGCAATAGTTCCCTGGCCCAACTCAATTCCTGTGTCCTTTCATGGGTTCAGAGAGCTTTAAAGGACTTAGTTTTGAATTGGTTTTACGTATTAGGAAGGCTGTGGGTGTGTTTTGTGTGTGTGTGTGTGTGTTTTGTGGGTGTATTTTATGTTGTTTTGTTTTCAGGTTATAGTATGTTTGCCTTAAAGTTTTATTTGCTTGATTAGTAGTAAGTCCTCTTTCTATGAAAGAAAATAAACTAACATCTTTTTTTTTTAATTTCTCTCTTTATTAATTTTTTTTAAACATCTTTATTGGGGTATAATTGCTTTACAATGGTGTGTTAGTTTCTGCTTTATAACAAAGTGAATCAGTTATACATATACATATGTTCCCATATCTCTTCTCTCTTGCGTCTCCCTCCCTCCCACCCTCCCTATCCCACCCCTCCAGACGGTCACAAAGCACAGAGCCGAAATCCCTGTGCCATGGGTCTGCTTCCCACTAGCTATCTACCTTACGTTTGTTAGTGTGACTCTCTCTCGCCCTGTCACAGCTCACCCTTCCCCCTCCCCGTATCCTCAAGTCCGTTCTCCAGTAGGTCTGTGTCTTTATTCCTGTCTTACCCCTAGGTTCTTCATGACATTTTTTTTTCTTCTTAAATTCCATATATATGTGTTAGCATATGGTATTTGTCTTTTTCTTTCTGACTGACTTCACTCTGGAGAAAAGGGAACTCTGGCACTGCTGGTGGGAATGTGAATTGGTTCAGCCACTATGGAGAACAGTATGGAGGTTCCTTAAAAAACTACAAATAGAACTACCATATGACCCAACAGTAACAGCTTAACGGAAGATCCGAACAAACTTTTTGGCCAACCCAGTAGCTTGACCATTTAGGGCTGCCAAGGTTGGAGCCCCAGGGCAGCCCATTGAGAAGCTGTATTTGGCACTACTTAGTTTTAGGAGCTCAGTCTCCTGCCAAATGTAACCTATCCACAGTGTTGCAAACATGGGGCAAACAGTATTAAATTTAACTACCGAAGTGTTTCTTCTGGTGAATTCAGCAAGACACCTACCATGTGCCAAGCACAATGCTGGCATAGTCACTAGGGACACTAAGAAGAAACTTAACAATCTGGAGTGAGAAGGGGAGAGGAGTAATTGAATTCTTTCTTATCTTTGAGAGTCTTTGATTTAGAGAAGCTTGCTTTGGCCCTCGCTGCCAATATTATTCTTGTTGCTTGGAGTTGAAAAGTAAGATCTGTATTTTTAATGACATAAAAGCCATGTAATTATATACCTTAAGGCCTTTGTTTTGTTTTACGTTAAAATGTATCTGCTTTTGCAAGGATGAGTGGCTTGGTGGAGAAGGCTTGGGCTTTAAAAAGGGTGGTGGGTCTGGAAATTACCCTCTCACGTGGCTCTGCAGAAGAGTTTAAAGATGAACCCTTCCTCCAAGTGACAGAATTATATCTGAAATCATTTCAGAAGGCTGTTTGAAATTCTACACTTGGGTTTTAAATAAAAAGGGGGGAGAGTAGAACAACAGTAGTATAAATACAAGATGGAGGAGGAGGATATCTTGCAGCTGAAGAAGGGTTTATGAGAAAGGATTTGAGGGCCTAGTGACTCATCTCACTCTGAATCAACATGTGGTGTGGCTGCCAGAAAGAGAAATCTTAGGATGCATTAGTAGTGTCTAAATAGTTTTATAATAGGCCAAATTTGGTGAATTACATTTAGTTCTGAGTATCCCAGTGAAGGAGGACAAACTGGAATTGATTCAGTGGCAAACAGGGTGATAATGGGGATATGAAACCGTGTCATCTGAAGGATGTTGGAAAGTTGAGGGTATTTGGATCATACCAGCCCTTAACTAGAAGTTTAGGAACTGGATCCTATATTTCTGCCTGCTAACATGCTGAGTACTACTTGTTCAATAGGTGGATTCTTTTATATTGCTGGTGTAGGAACATCGCTGTTTTATTCTGAATGAAACAGCATGTCCAGGAAGAGTAGGCTGAAGTACTGCTGAAGAAGCAAAACTTCCTTTGGGGGAAATTTTAATTTGAACAGAAACCAAACTTCTTAAAGAAAAGCCGGAACGAACTTTTTGGCCAACCCAATACTTGTAACATGTAAAACGTGCTAAGTTGATTTTCAAGGTGATGTTTGTCTGTCGTACTTTCCATACTATTTTTAGAGCATGGACATGGAAGAAGTGTTAGAAATGGGAAAAGCTGTGTGTAAACACAATGAAGTTTTAAAGGTCTTCAAAGTAGAACTGTGAGTTGTTTTGAATGAATTTTGGTAATTTAATCAGATAGCTTTAGTTATGGTTGTCCCTACCTTACACGAAAATGTTTGTATAAAATGTTTATATACATGAAATCTATTTATGTATATCAGGAGAAGACACTTCTTGGTCTTTTGGACCTTTTCCTTTTTTTTTTTTTTTTTGATACGCGGGCCTCTCACTGTTGTGGCCTCTCCTGTTGCGTAGCACAGGCTCAGCGGCCATGGCCCACGGGACCAGCCGCTCCGCGGCATGTGGGATCTTCCCGGACCGGGGAACGAACCCGTGTCCCGTACATTGGCAGGCGGACCCTCAACCACTGCGCCACCAGGGAAGCCCCCTTTTCCTTTCTTGTGTGACTTGCTATTTCATAGTCTTCAGGTGACAGCTTAAATGCCACCTCTGGACCATCCTATCTAAATAACTCACTACCACACTTCATAAATTTGCCAACATTATGCGTTCTTTGCCTTCTTCCTAGTACTTACCAGAATTTGAAATTACATTTTTGCTTGCTTGCTTGGTTATGATCTGTCTGTAATTCTAGATTGTAAGCTCCATGGAGGCAAAGACCAAGTCTACTTTAATTTACCATTGTTTGTCCACTCTCTAGAGTTCTCTTGAATGAGTTAAGATATTCATTGATTTATTTCCAGCTCTGGTTTTGTATCATCCAAAGTTATTCCTCTTAACTCTCAGGGAATAGTGATGTTTTAAAATTAGTTTCAGTTCACATTAAAGAAATTCTAGGAGTGAGGGTGGTGTCACAGTATTGTGACTCTTGAGTACATTTGTCAATTCTAGTAAATTTAATATAGGTAGAAGTGTTAAATTTGGCTGTTTTTTTTTTTTTTTTTTTTTTTTTTTTGGTATGCGGGCCTCTCCTGTTGTGGAGCACAGGCTCCGGACGCTCAGGCTCAGCGGCCATGGCTCACGGGCCTAGCTGCTTCGCGGCATGTGGGATCTTCCCGGACCAGGGCACGAACCCATGTCCCCTGCATTGGCAGGCGGACTCTCAACCACTGCACCACCAGGGAAGCCCACTATTTGTATTTTTAAAAAATACTTTGCCTTCTTTCTATTTGTTCATTTGGTTGTGTCGGGTCTTAGTTGCTACCAGTGGGCTCCTTAGTTGTGGCACGTGTGCTCCTTAGTTGTGGCACGTGTGCTCCTTAGTTGTGGCTTGCAGACTCCTTAGTTGTGGCATGCGAACTCTTAGTTGCGGCCTGCATGTGGGATCTAGTTCCCTGACCAGGGATTGAACCCGGGCCTCCTGCATTGGGAGTGCGGAGTCTTAGCCACTGGACCACCAGGGAAGTCTCTCTATCTGTATTTAGATGACGACTTTTTCTTCCTTTTCATGAAAATTAGGTTCTTAATTTTCCAGTGACTTGGAGTTGAAATGAGTATTTCTTTTTCTACTGACTTGTTCCCCCTTCTTTTTTTTTTTTTTTCCCCCTTTTTCCTGCCGGGCTGCGCAGGCTTGCAGGATCTTAGTTTCCCGAGATTGAACTTGTGCCCCCAGGAGTGAAAGTGAGGACTCCCTAACCACGGGGCCGCCAGGGAATTCCCTCCCCTTTTTAAAGTCTGATATTGTCCCCCCATTGTGTAACTGATCTAAAAGGGTATTTATTTCTAGCCTAAGCTAAATTGAAGACTGGACAGAGAAGTTGCTAGGCAAAGATACCCCTAGACTTGTGACAGAAAAAAGCCATTTAGCAGGAATGAGCCTAGAGAATCCCCAAATATGCTGAAGGCCAACCAGAAAAACAATGTATTTTCAATATTCAGTTTCTGTAAATTGCTTATTTACACCTCCACCTTATATCTCCAAATAACTTATTCCTCTACCCTGGCTTTGTATAATGACACTACTTCCAAAAATCAGTTCCAAACTGAAACATCTTTGACCTTGCTAAAGCATGTAACAGTTTGATCCTTTTGGCAGGATCTAGACTGTAGGTCTTTGGTATCCTCATTTAGCAATCTCTTACTCATCACTGTTTGTCTCTGGCTTCCTAGCAGTTTCTCAGTCTTCTTCTAAATTTATGTCTCTGAGATTATGGTTATTTCCCTTATGAGCTGGAGCTATAGCAGCTTCTTGGATTTCTTTGCCTTTCCAAAAGTTCTTAAAATTCAAGTCTAAAACTTGAATATAGTAATTATAAACAGATACCATCTTTCAGTTTGTCTCTGTCTTGCCCTCTTTACCAGATCCTAAACTCAATAGGAGTGGAGACTTGAATTCATTTATTCATCCCACAGGTCTCTGCATGTCTTCTGTGTGCCAGACACTGCTCTGGTGAGGCTGTATAATGGTAGTTAAGAGCACTGGTTTAGAGCCAGGTCACCTGGGTTCAAATCCCAGCCCTGCCACTTAAAGCAGTGTGCCCTTGGGCAAGTTAGTTACCTTCTTTATGTCTCAGTATCCGCATCTGTAAAAAGGGATGTAATAATACCCTCCTTGAGGATAAGTTAATAAAAATACTGTTTAAGTGTTTGCTGTTCTGGGCATTGAGGATACAACAGTAAATAAGAAAGATGAGATTTCTGCTGGTGGGAGCTTACATCCTACTTGGGTAGAGGAGGAAAAACAAAGTAAACAAGTACAAAGTAAACAAGTTTCAAGTACTGGACTTAGTGCTGGGAAGAAGAAAACAAGGTACTGGACTAGAACTTGGAGAATGACTGCGTGGCTGCTTTTGATTGGGTGGCCAGGGCAAACCTCTGGGGAGATCGCCTTTGAGTTGGGATCTGAATAACAAGAAAATCTGAGAGGTAGGGGAGGGTGAAATGTTCATTGATTATTGTTTTCCCTTCACAAGTCAGGCACAACATTACATAAAAGAATCTTTTGTTAAGCAGTGAGGTGTGATAGGATAAGTCCTGGAGTTCTGGTCTGGTTTAAGTATTAACTAGCTTTCTGATCTTTGAAAAAAAAAAAGGAAAGAACAATTTTGTTTTTTTCATGGGAAAATGACCCTGAAAGAAGGTTGACTCTTGAAGCTAGTGATGGGCTAGAAGAAAGTAGAGGTTCTTCTCCTTATACATTACTTTAGTCCTATGTTTATGGATTAATATCCTGTATTTTGGGACTTCTCTGGTGGCGCAGTGGTTAACAATCTGCCTGCCAATACAGGGGACGTGGGTTCGAGCCCTGGTCCAGGAAGATCCCACGTGCCGCAGAGCTGCTAAGCCCGTGCGCCACAACTACTGAGCCTGCGCTCTAGAGCCCGCGAACCACAAGTACTGAAGCACGTGCGCCTAGAGCCCGTGCTCTGCAACAAGAGAAGCCACCGCAATGAGAAGCCCGCACACTGCAACAAAGAGTAGCCCCTGCTCGCCACAACTAGAGAAAGCCAGTGCGCAGCAACGAAGACCCAACGCAGCCAAAAAAAAAAAAATCCTATATTTTACAGGATGTAGTACATCCTTTCGTGGTATCACAATGTTTGAGAATATTCTGTCACACTTTTTTTTTTGAGCACAAATAAACAGATTTTAATTCTTTGATAAGATAAATAATATACATAGGTACTTGGTAATACTGATAAAAAAGAAGATAAAAGTTAGAAAAATACAAAATGGAAAGATATAACTATAGATGTAATGAGCGGATGTATGATTATAATTATAGGTGTAATACATAATTGTAGGTGTAAAGGAGATTACAGAATCTCTCACACTTTAAACCTTTTCCTTTGAAGTAAATATTAAGGGTATGCCTCATGGATTCAGGGTCCAGGAAGTAGGGAAATGGTAAGATGTGCCACAAACTCTATAACCAAGATGTCATTGCATAGCGTTTCTTCTGTGAGGACTGGGAAGCCTGTCTCAGGTCATCTCAGTACTTTTATTAACAGTTAACTTAGTTTGCAAAACTTGTCTGCTTATTGAGAAAAGACTGTGTGCCCCAGGTTATCAATAGCTCTCCTCATTTTTGTCTGTGTTTCATGGTGTCCCCCAGTTAGAGTTACAGGTCAGGTTTTCCATTTGCTGCTGTGGGTTGGTACGTTGGGAATTGTACTGCTTAGAAATCCCCCTTGGTAAAAGGGCAAAGAGTGTTTGGTTTGGTTTGGTTTTAGCAGTAATTTCATCTTTTTTGTTTGTTTCTAAGTGTCCATAGAAGTTCAAGGGACTCACTCATTTGTTTGATTCTGTTTTTTTACATTAGGTGTAATTGAAAAGCGATCCTCTCTTTAGAGATGTCAAAAACAAACAAATCTAAGTCTGGATCTCGCTCTTCTCGATCAAGATCTGCATCAAGATCTCGTTCTCGTTCGTTTTCGAAGTCTCGGTCCAGAAGTCGGTCTGTCTCTCGTTCAAGGAAACGCAGGCTGAGGTAAGGGGGTGTGATTGTATAATGAGATGATCATTGATCAGTCAGTATAGGTCTCTGAAGATCTTTTGTTAGACCCTTTCTGTGAGTGTCAAATGGAGGTGCGGGGTTGGCTTGAGGTGGAGTGTTGGGCGGTAAGATATTCCAGGTCTCTTCAAATCCAAATCATCTTTGATTGCCATGCTGTTGGCCTAATTCCTTTTCTTTCCTGCCAGCACATACTGTTTTTCATCCACTGTGGAAGAAAGAGCATTTTATTTTTATTTAAGCTACTTGCTTCAAATCTCTACACCTGATTATTGTTCACTGAAGTATTTTTGGAGGCTTGGACCAAGGTTTATTTGCATCATCAGCAGAGAAAGGATAGCTAAGAGGATTAATAGTATGATCAACATTGCAAGGAAAAGAAACCTTAACTCACTAAAATAATTAAACCTTAAAAAACTTAATCAGGAGTCCTTTGTATATATATACCTGATACGCCAGCTACTAACAAGCTGCATCTATTTAGTAAAACACATCTTGCAACTGCTTAAAAAAATCACTATTGTAGACATCACTTTGCCTTAGTAAATATGCAAATAATTCTTTTGAATTTATTGCCAGTATTCTTTAATTTAGTCAGTTTCTACACCTTTAGTTGGATTATTTCCTATTTCAGCTGTCTTGGAATATAATGCCAAACTTCCAGCATCTTTCCTCTTTTGTTGTGTTATGAGTTCGGTTTTTCATTCTTTAAAACTTTCTTTTGTGAGTAGGTAAGAACCTGTTAGTAAATATAAGTTTCTATATGTGTGTTAGAGAAATACTGATGTATCTAAATGTTTAAATACCAAAAGGGGATTTTTGTACAATTTCATTCTTTTTGTCAGAGCTGCAGTAGGCAAGGAGACAATTTCTCAGTTTTACCACTTGGCGCCCCTGCTGATTATTTTAGATGAGTATCTAGAGCCCTTCTCTGAAATGAATTACGCAGTTTAAAATAAACTCAGGAAGAGTTGTTATTAATCTTTATTGATGGTTTCCATAGTCCTACTCCTAAAAGAGTCTATAAACAAATAGTTGGTAGGCTCCCCCCCACCCTCCCAACAAGAATAAGTTAATTCTTTTTTTTAAATACATTTATTTATTTCTATTTATTTTTTATTTTTGGCTGTGTTGGGTCTTCGTTGCTGTGTGCGGGCTTTCTCTAGTTGCAGCGAGCAGGGGCTATTCTTCGTTTCGGTGTGTGGGCTTCTCATTGTGGTGGCTTCTCCTGTTGCGGACCACAGGCTCTAGGCATGCGGGCTTCAGTAGTTGTGGCACGTGGGTTCAGTAGTTGTGGTTCGTGGGCTCTAGAGCACAGGCTCAGTAGTTGTGGCGCACGGGCTTCGTTGCTCACGACATGTGGGATCTTCCTGGACCAGGGCTGGAACCCGTGTCCCCTGCATTGGCAGGTGGATTCTTAACCACTGCACCACCAGGGAAGCCCAAGAATAAGTTAATTCTTAAATGGAATCTGTGAGAAGCCTGTCTGAAAATTAATTTCAGAGCAGAGATTGAACAAAAAATAGGTGTGCATAAATGTTAATGACTTCCATATAGTGTAGAACAGGTAGTTATAAACTTTGAGTCTCTCACTCAAAAACACTTTTTTTTTTTTTTAAGATAACATTACACCTTGAGGATAACCAATCCTAACTTTATTTTTCTCTCCCATGTTTCTTGGGCACACATTTTTATACCAAGCTTTGTTTGAGGCCTGTGCTAGATAGAGTCTCTGTGTCGCCCAATTGTGTCAGAGTCTGTATGTAAGTAAAATTCTCTTTTATCTTCTCAAACCCCACCCCCACCCCCCAAAAATGAGGGAAAGCCCACTAAATGTATCTACCCCAGGAATTTGCTATCAAGGCCATAGGACTGAGCAGAGACTCTTAGGAAACTCCTACCTTGCGCCCAGAGTCTTTCGATCTGGTTTGCTTAAATCTCAGTTTCAGCTCATTTGGTTCTTTACAACTTAATCTAGTAAATGGAAACTAAATAATTGGTTCAAAAAGAAGAGGCTGTACAACCAAAACTGAGAGAGAAAATTGAACTGACATAACCCAAATTGAAAAATGTTTACCAGTTCTGAAGTATTTGTGATAGCTAGAGTTCTGGGCGGATCTCTCTGGACAGATTGCTTCTCCTTATTCTACAGGTCATTTGGCATGGTCATCAACTTGGCAAATGAGGGAAAGATACCTTATGCAGGCAATATGTGCCGGGGTAGGTCTAGAGCCACTCCATGTGCTGTCCTAATACCTGTAAGATTATTTTGGAGGAATTATCTCCACTAGAAAACAAGTTTTTTTTTTTTTTTTTACTTTTTTTTTTTTTTTTAGGAAACAAGTTTTTATATTTGATTCTAGTCTGACTTCTCTGCTTTTTAGAAACAGAAAAATTTGCCACTGGATGTTCAATTTTTAATTCTGGCTTATCTGTTTCATGATTTTTTTCTTTTGTTTTCCCTCTCCTACAAGGAAAGTATACTGTCCAGAGAGTTTGAGAAACCATACCTTTAAATTAACTTAACTGCTGAGTTCTACAGAATTGGAGAAAATTGGTTGTTTCCTTGTATTTCACAGACTGTTGTATCCTTTTAAATGACTTCTCATAAATAAATTAATTTGCAATCTGCAGAGACTCATATTCCTGCATCCGTGCAGTGACTGCGGGTTTTGGATGCAGTATGCCGCAGGGCCCTCACTAGTAATTGGTGACAGGAGCAGCAGTAGCCTCTGAGGATGGGAACATGAATAAAACCCTCCTTAGTGCTGGTGGTGCATCACCTCCCTCAAGTACAGCCATTAAATTGGGTCATATTCAGTTTCATAGCTGCATCTGCCTCTCCCTTCTTTCTTACATTGTTCTATTTTCGAATGAAAAGTGTGAAAGGTAAGTTTGTTTTTTTAAATTGTACTTAAATAGCAACCATTAACAACCATCACTATGCTACATCTTCACTAGTTCCTGTTGTTCTTGGAGTAGATAAAGAACCTGAGCATGGTGGGTAGTAAGTAGTGGGAAACCAATCCCACTTTATCTTCTAAGTGTAAGTTTCTTTCTAAAAATAACATTCTGTTTAGTTGTTAAAACCTGTCACATTTGCATGTTTCCAGTTAGGTCTGATATGAGAAGCCCTGCTTATGAACTGAAGGGTTTTTATTCTATATGTAAAGAAAATATTTTTGGAGTTTTCTAGTAATTTTACATATTTCTAGTTAACTACTTAGGAATAGTGACTAATTAATGCTCTATATCATAGTTGACATGACAAGTGGTATCAAAGAACGCCACTGGATTTTCCACACCAACAAATACAGTTTTTGGCTTTTTGATGGAAACAGCTCCTTGTCATTGACAAGCCTGGCATTTGTGAACATGTAATTTTTACAGTTAGGTTACTGTTGAATCCCCACCGGTCTGGAAATGTACCTTTGCTAAATTAGAGTTCTGTATTGTTAAATGAAGAAGAACACCACTAGGCTTTAGGTTGACCTTAAAGATGTGCAAGTGTGGGGCTGTTTTTGTAGTTCCTCTTTGCTACCCTCTTGTGTGTTTTGATGTCTTATGGTCAGATGGTGCCCTCTTGTGGCACCTGGATAAGACCTTGTAGTTCAGCCACAGAAACTTGATCTTCTAGATAATGAGACCATTTCCAGATTCCCAGTTTAAAAAAAAAACAATATTTGTATGCTTTGCTGATCTGATTTCAGTTAAAATTCTTTTAAGCTTTGAACAGATGAGTTCTCTTAAGTCCCTATTTAAGCATTCTTTGGTTTAGACCTGTTGTAACTTTTTTTTATACAACCTCAAGTCTTAGTGGAAGCTAAGAAATTAACCCTGCACAGACAGAGAGAGGTGGATAGGATGGGGAGTAAGCAGTGTGGGGCCAGAGGATCTGAATAGTTACCTGTCTGGGTACCACAGCATGCAGGGATCACTTCCAATGACCCAGGGACGTACCTGTACAATCCTCTGTGCCTGTGAAACTCTTAGCAAGTGGTATACTATATTAAAATGGTGTTTGTTTAGTTTACCACATTAGAAACATTTTTATATTCTCTCAGTCACTATAGAAATACATCTCCATTTAGAATGTGCTACAGTATTAATGAAGCATCTCAGTGTCTCATTTGTTAAAGTGCTTCTTTATTTTTGTACTTAATGTGGCCATAAGAGTAGAATTAATTATTTAAGTTTGTACCTTTCGTTTGAAAACACTGAAGTTAAATGATACATAAGAAGAGGGATTTACCTCTTTGTTGGCAGGTTTTTCTTGAGTAAAAATGCTTATGTCAAAAATTCAAAGATTTCTTCCCTCCTCTGCCCCTCTTTCAGTTCTAGGTCTCGTTCCAGATCATATTCTCCAGCTCATAACAGAGAGAGAAATCACCCAAGAGTATATCAGAATCGGGATTTCCGAGGTCACAACAGAGGCTATAGAAGGCCCTATTATTTCCGTGGGCGCAACAGAGGCTTTTATCCATGGGGCCAGTATAACCGAGGAGGCTATGGAAACTACCGCTCAAATTGGCAGAATTACCGGCAGGCATACAGTCCTCGTCGGGGCCGTTCCCGATCCCGGTCCCCAAAGAGAAGGTCCCCTTCACCAAGGTCCAGGAGCCATTCTAGAAACTCCGATAAGTCTTCCTCTGACAGGTCAAGGCGTTCCTCATCCTCTCGTTCTTCCTCCAACCACAGCCGAGTTGAATCTTCTAAGCGCAAGTCTGCAAAGGAGAAAAAGTCTTCTTCCAAGGATAGCCGGCCGTCTCAGGCTGCCGGGGATAACCAGGGAGATGAGGCCAAGGAGCAGCCGTTCTCTGGAGGCACCTCTCAAGACACAAAAGCGTCTGAGAGCTCAAAGCCATGGCCAGATGCCACCACATACAGTGCTGGTTCTGCATCACGGGCCTCAGCCGTGTCTGAGCTGAGTCCTCGGGAGCGAAGCCCGGCTCTCAAAAGCCCCCTCCAGTCTGTGGTGGTGAGGAGGCGGTCACCTCGTCCTAGCCCTGTGCCCAAACCTAGCCCTCCGCTTTCCAGCACATCCCAGATGGGCTCAGCTCTGCAGAGTGGTGCTGGGTACCAGGCTGGGACACACCAAGGTCAGTTTGACCATGGCTCGGGGTCCTTGAGTCCATCCAAAAAGAGCCCCATGGGTAAGAGTCCACCAGCCACTGGCTCCACATATGGCTCATCTCAGAAAAGAGGGAGGCTGCTGCTCCAGGCGGAGCAGCCTATACAAAGAGGCAAGTATCTTGTTTCCCCTGTCTGGTTGTTTTTATCTCACCAGCCGGCAGTTTAGTTGCAATGTGATCTGTAGAGCTCTGATTAATGGTAATAAGGTAATCCCATTTCCTCAGCTTTTCATTTAGCAAACTTTAAAGCATCACCCAGGAGACCTTCAGCTTAACTCTAGTTCTCCTACCTTCCTGAATTTGTCTTGCAGCATACAGTTTCTTGAGGCTACTCTGCAATGAGGTTTTCACATTTAAAGTTTACCTTGGATTCTCCCAGTATAAGCCAGAGAACAGTAGAGATTTGTGGGTCAGCCATCAAGAAATGTGGTCTTTACCAAAATGAATGGCAGTTGGAGCTGTTAGACCCTCTAGGACCTACCATCTCCTGTGGTCGATCTGCGTCAGTCCGTCATGGTGAAGAGCTGCACCCTCACACCCTCAGTTGAGGAGACTGGCAGAATGGGAAAGTCCAAGGCTTAGTCCAGGAAGACCTGTTTTAAAATCACAAAGTGGCTGTATGTCCCAGTAGAAGCCAACCAGGCTGTGTGTTAGGAGAGGACATAACAGTGTCTCTGTCTTTCTACCCTGGGGGACACACTGAGTTGGAACTTGAATCTTTTTTATGTGGTTGGATGGATTGGGGTGGCAGAGACATAACAGGGAATTTGTACTGGGACCAGGTTGTTAAGAGGGCTTTACAGAGCAGGTGGTTCCCCTCCTGCCCCCACCTTTTCCTTTTATTAGCATATTCTTTGCTGCCCTGCTGTCCTTTGGTTCTTTTTTGTCATATTAATGCAAACTATAGCATGATCAGACTTTTCCATTCATGGTACAAATGAGACGTTCAGAATCTGTACTTTGCAGCTTTCAGTAAGTCTGCTTTGAAATACAAGTTTTGTTCCTTGCCAGGACTATGAATCTCATTAGAACACTTGGGCATGAGCTCTGCTTTTCCATAAGAATGAGTAGGATGATTTTTGCCCCCTCCCCCAATTAACATGTATTCTGTTTTTATTTGTGTTTTGCAGTATATTTCATACTTAGATCTTCTAGGTGACTTGAAGCAAATTTGAAGTCTCTTTGAGACTTGTATTTCCAAATGTGAGTTGTATAAAAGCAAAACAGTCCAAGGTTGAACATTCTATGTTAACTTTGCTGAAAGCAGATTTTAAGTGACTGAGTGAAGGTTGGATAAGACCTTAAGTTTTTTTTTTCCTAGACCACTTATAGGTAAGTAGGTTTTTGTTTTTCAGTATCCTAAAAATTGCCTTTGCTATTTCTTTTTGTTTGTTTTATAATACACAACTCCATAGACCATATAGTTTTCTCTTAAATGCCAAGTTCATAGATCTGTGAAGAGCAGTTTTTTAGAAATTAATAGAAGGTAACCAAGACTCCTTTCGTAACACTGGAATCCACAAGACATGCTTATTAGAGAAGCAGAATCCTAAGACCGTACGCACATGGTGCTAGTTTATTTTAGATCAAGTTGCTTAAGAAGCCTCTTGTGTGTGTCTCCCTTGTGTTTTCATAACTAGGTATCTAGATGAGCAGAAGACAGAGAATGGAAAGGATAAGGAACAGAAACAAACAAATACGGATAAAGAGAAAATGAAAGAGAAAGGGAGCTTCTCTGATGCGGGCTTGGGTGATACAAAAATGAAATCTGATCCATTTGCTCCCAAAACTGATACTGAGAAGGCTTTCCGGGGTAGCCAGTCTCCTAAAAGGTATAAGCTCCGAGATGACTTTGAGAAGAAGATGGCTGACTTCCACAAGGAGGAGATGGATGATCAAGATAAAGACAAGGGTAAAGGAAGGAAGGAATCTGAGTTTGATGATGAACCCAAATTCATGTCAAAAGTTGTAGCAGGTGCAAACAAAAACCAGGAGGAGGAAAAGTCAGGCAAATGGGAGGGCCTGATGTACGCACCGCCAGGGAAGGAAAAGCAAAGAAAAACGGAGGAGTTGGAGGAAGAGTCTTTCTCAGAGAGATCCAAAAAGGAGGATCGGGGAGGACCCAAGAGAACCGAAAGTGGGCACAGGGGATTTGTGCCTGAAAAAAATTTCCGAGTGACTGCTTACAAAGCAGTCCAGGAGAAAAGCTCATCACCTCCCCCGAGAAAGACCTCTGAGAGCCGAGAGAAGCTAGGAGCCAAAGGAGACTTTTCCACGGGGAAGTCTTCCTTTTCCATTACTCGAGAGGCCCAGGTCAATGTCCGGATGGACTCTTTTGATGAGGACCTTGCCAGGTGAGCTGTAGTCCATCTTGACCCTCAGGGCTTTAGTAGCCTAACCTCTCTCCTTGAGGTCATTCTGGACCGAGGACAGGCCCCTCATGTATTTCCCCCGCTGTCTCATTTTCACTGTGGATACCCTCGTGTCTCTGTTTTCAGTGCAGATGTGTGCATCACTGAGCAGTTATATGTTGGGGACAGGATCATAGCAGTGGTGAAGCATCTTTTTACCCTGTAGTGACTGGCTTTTTTGACGCTGGGTCCCCTCTGCTTCTCTCTTGCACTCTGTTCACCACATTGTAAGCTCCGCTGCCGGCCCCATTCCACCCCCGTCCAGTTGCCTTCCTAAATGTGCTTGAGGTGTCTTTTGCCTGTGGAGCCATGCAGGGTCCATTTTTCCATTCTTAGCTAAGTCACAATATCTGTTTTTACAGGTCTTCATGAAATAATGTAACAGTTTTAAAGTTGGGGCTGGGGGCAGGAGAACTTCAGGAAAGAGTGATGAAGCCCAGGCTGCTTTTTACCTGGTGTAAAAACTGCAAAGCCAGTTGGAAGTCTCCTGAACAGCATTCTAGCCACATCCCACTCTTGCTGCATTGTGTCACTTCACTGAGTGGCCCTGGATGGCCAAACTAGTTGGTCTTTTAAAACACCTTCCTGTTTGTCATCTGTTAAAACCAGCAGAGACCCCCCCAGAACAGAATCACTGAGGTTTAATGCTTCATCCTACCCATTTGTTCCTATTAAATTCCAACGGGGAAAAGGGAAGAGAGAGATCTTGGATGCCTTTTCCCATAGTTATGGTACATTGAAGTTACTTTTTACTTTGGTAGGAATTAAAAAAGGAACTTTACAGATAAATTAACTCTTTTAAAGCACGCTCTTCATTTTTAGGATTTAAACGTTCTGACTTTCTGTGTATCTTGTTACATTGGGCCTCCCTGTGTTTCTTTTTCAGACCCAGTGGCTTATTGGCTCAGGAACGAAAGCTTTGTCGGGATCTAGTTCATAGCAACAAAAAGGAACAGGAATTTCGATCCATTTTCCAGCACATACAGTCAGCTCAGTCTCAGCGGAGCCCTTCAGAACTGTTTGCCCAGCATATAGTGACCATCGTTCACCATGTTAAAGGTGAGTCCAGACCCCAGCCTGCTCAAGCTCCCTTTCCACGTGCTTAGCTTCCTCTCTAACAAGCAGAAGGATGAGTGGGGGAATGAGGGAGTCTATCAGGGATCTTTATCTCATTGATAGGGGCCTTTGAAGCTACGGGCTAGCTTGAAGGAAATTTCTTCCAGGGAGAAGTTTCCATTTTTTAATTACAGAGCTGAACATTATGAAATGCTAGTGGTAACCTGTGATCATGAGAATAAGTAAAATTCATGTGAAGGTTTAAATTGCTTGAAAAGGAGGTATGAAGGTGACTTTCTCAGCCCCTCTGTCTTTTCCTGTCTAGTAGCTAGAATCCTCTAGAGGCTTCTTGTAGATCTTGGGGTATGGATATCTTCCCCACATTATTTTGCCATCTCCTGGGCAAATGGAGGTGGACAGGCTGGGCAATGTCATGTAGAATCTGGGTTTGGGCCAGTTATGGGTTCCATCTGAAATTGGAACTCAAGCAGGAGCTGGTGCTCTGAATCAAAGGATAGTAAGCTCTAGTTTCTCTCTTTGTATCCATGTCCTACAGTGGAAATCAGACATTGGATTTTGTCTGAACCAGCCATTTTTCCTTCTTCTTCCTAATGTTTTTTATATGGACTTGACTACTTTAGTCACATCTCTGTGGTTATAGGTCCATGCACACGAGTTGAATGTTGGGTGTGCCTTTGATAGCCTGATATGTTTTTCTTTGACTCCCCACAGAGCATCACTTTGGGTCCTCGGGAATGACATTGCATGAACGCTTTACTAAATACCTAAAGAGAGGAACCGAGCAGGAGGCAGCTAAAAACAAGAAAAGCCCAGAGATTCACAGGTGAGGACCTCAGCCTTACAGTAGAGGTGGTCATAAAAGTCTGTTCATCAGATAATAAACTCGTCTTGTTTTTGCAATTTGTTAGTTACATTATCAGCAGAATTTAAGGTAGTGCCCTCCAGGCTCTAGGATAGTGGTTGTTTGTAGTGGAAAGGGTATGCTTTGATGACTATAAGTTTCTCACTTTGGGCCGGAGGAAAACAGCCCTTTTGGTATAAATGAACCCTTGTATTCTTGGGAGCTGGCAGACAGTAACCCAAGATCACTGTGAGCTTTCTTTATATAGAGTAGATGTTGTTTCTTTTCTTTTTTTTTTTTTTTTTTTTTTTTGCGGTACACAGGCCTCTCACTGCTGTGGCCTCTCCTGTTGCGGAGCACAGGCTCAGTGGCCATGGCTCACGGGCCCAGCTACTCCGCAGCATGTGGGATCCTCCCGGACTGGGGCACGAACCTGTGTCCCCTGCATTGGCAGGCGGACTCTCAACCACTGCGCCACCAGGGAAGCCATAGATGTTGTTTCTTTAAGCGACCCATGTATTTCATATATTAGTCCTTCCTTTGGAAGAATTTGCAGCAGGTGGGGGCTGGAGGTGGGAGTGCTTATAGGATTATGTCAAAGGGTTTAAAAGCCCAGAGGTTTAAACATTCGGTTGTTGGAGACTATTCATTCAGCAAATAGGGACTTTGTCTAGAAACAAAGTTGGTCTTTAATTATATAATAGTCAGCTCTTGAACCTTTGCAGGAGGTAGGAGGACCATGTTTGCACAGCAGTCTTGGATTTAGGGTCTTTTGGGATTTATGTCATGCCAGGCAGTTGTTTCTCACTTCGACCTCATCCTGTTGGTGAATAATGGGCCATTATATTTTATTTTATTTATTTTTATTGTATTTTTAAAAATACTAAATTTTATTTTTTTGCCTGCGTTGGGTCTTCATTGCTATGTGGCGGGCTTTCTCTACTTGTGGCGAGTGGGGGCTACTCTTCAGTGCACAGGCTTCTCCTTGAGCAGTGGTTTCTCTTGTTGCGGAACACGGGCTCTAAGCACGCGGGCTTCAGTAGTTGTAGCTCATGGGCTCTAAGCACGCGGGCTTCAGTCGTTGTGGCTCATGGCCTCTAGAGTGCAGGCTCAGTAGTTGTGGTGCATGGGCTTAGTTGCTTCATGGCATGTGGGATTTTCCCGGACCAGGGATTGAACCCGTGTCCCCTGCGTTGGCAGGTTGATTCTTTTCCACTGCACCACCAGGGTAGTCCCAAGGGCCATTATATTTTAATTTCCAAGATGAAAACTGCTTTTTGAAGTTAGCAGGGCATAGATAATCTTGATGTGAATTTGAAATTATAGGCACGGCTGTAGGTGAGTCTGTTTTCCTGGCTGTAATGGTACTGGGTGGAATAAGATGTTTTTTCTGTTTGAGTTTGGAAAGTTGGGAGAGAGAGAGAGAGTGTGTGTGTATATGTGTTGTGCGTGCATACACGCGCATGGACATCTATGGGAGAGTGTAAGTATATAAGCAAACAACATAAGTGTAATAAAAAGGAATGCCTCTGATTTGCACCACTCTACTTATGAACTGAGGTGCTATATTCACACTATGGAATGTTAAACAATTTTTGTGTTTTCAATTTTAGGAGGATAGACATTTCCCCCAGTACATTCAGAAAACATGGTTTGGCTCATGACGAAATGAAAAGTCCCCGGGAACCTGGCTACAAGGTGAACTGTTGCTTTGATCAGTAATTCCAACAAAATGAGTGCGTTGGGCATGAACTTGACAGAAATGTGTTTGTTTAAATTACTCTCTACTTAAGTTTGTGTTTTTCTTTTAAGGATGGGCATAATTCTAAAAATGAACTACAAAGGGTTAATTTTTATTAAATGTATCAACAACCTTTGTGAAGTGGTTAGAATATGGTAAATGACCCCAAAGTCTATTGAGGTGAGCTTGAGAAAAAAAAGAGAGGAGTTTTGGAACAAGTGCCCATGATGAGAGAAGAAACTTTTTGTGATATTTTTCTGCTTGTAAGTATTATCAAATCAACTATATACATGCACTATTTCCAACCATGATTTCAAAAAGACATGCATGTCAGAGAAGAGTGAAATATTCATATCTTAACTTAGTAGACTGTTTTAAGTAGCTAGTCCAGATTTTTTTCTAACATTGTACCATATCATGTCGATTACTGTTACTTTAAAGCTAAACATTGCTTTGATAGCCCAGCTACATTTGTAATGATGTGCACGTAAACACTGTTATTAAGAGGTTAAAGCTTGTGTGCAGTCTTTTACTATGAGGTACTAGATTTGGGTTCTTAAAAATCTTAGTATTTCTTGACCACCATTCCCATATAGAGTTGTAATTTAAAATTAGAGATGGCTCTTCCGATGCTGCTGAAACCTTTTCTAAAAATAGTAATTTTTAAGTTTTCCAAGTAAATTTGTCTTATTGGTTGAATGTAATGAGAGGCACTCTTGTACAATCTCTCTTCTCTCCCATCCCCCTTTTCTTTTTCTCCAAGTACCCACCGGCTTTAACCATGTGAAATGGGCAAGGTTTTGAAACATCAGAAGAGATTCCGTCCTCTCTGCCCCACGTAGCCTACTCATTAGAGGTGCTGTGGGCACTGCCTAAGGGAGCTGCAGCTGCATTTTTCTTCTCTCTTTTTTTGTCTTTGGAGGGTACAGAGGCCCCATTCCCTCTGTCAGAAGAAAACCATGTGATAAAATAAACCAACTTACTACCTACCACTCCTGTTAATTAAATTATTTCAACAAAAAGCTTAGTTGTTTGTATAAGTAAAACGTTAATGCTAAGTGAACTACTCATCGCTTTCTCTTTTTAGGGGAGTTTTTGGTTGTGTTTTTTTGTTTTTGGCTGCACTGTGCAGCTTGGGGGATCTTAGTTCCTGGACCCAGGGATTGAACCTGGACCCTCAGCAGTGAAAGCATGGAGTCTTAACCACTGGACCTCCAGGGAAGTCCCTAAGGAGGTTTTACTTCCATGAGACAAATCTTAGTGTATAATGTGCCTGAAACCACATTGCACCTCTGCTCACTGAGATTCTAAAGAGCTGTCGAAAGCCCTTGGCATGATAGTTTGGGGTAGAAGGCCGCTGTTGTTGCTGGGCTCATGCTGTATCTGCAACATACATACCCTGATAGGTTACACTTCCTAGAAAGTTAGCAAAAAAAGGTTTTCTTTTTCTCTTTTCTTCCTTCCTTCCTCCCTCCCTCCCTTCCTTTTTTTAAAATAAACTTTGACTTGGTATTGCCACATTATGAATTCGTTATGCTTTTTGATATGCCTTTTCTAGAGAAATTTAATACAATTAAACATTTTGGAAGGCTGATTGAGTCTCCCATTGTCTGTCATTGGACTCAATACTGAGAGAGAATTCCAAGTAGAGGATAGGCCCAGGGCAGCTGCCACAGTGTAGGTAGGGGAAGATAACAGCATTTCCATTCTTCGTGGTGACTAAGCCTGAGCCAGCCTAACCAACACCTTCCAGAGTTGATTTTGGCCGTCTCAACTTGTTGGCTAGCCCGTCTTTACTGGGCCACAGAGGGAAACAGCAAAGTGAGGTGCGTGTACGTGTGTGTGTAGCATATGCAGAAGGTCTTCATCATTATTTGAGAGAACTGGTTTGGGCTCTGTAGGATCCTCATGAAGCGACTTCTGTGGACCATCCTGCATCCCTCCTGAGCTTGGGCGAGGTGCCTCCCATTCCCAGTGCTTCCTCTGCACCACTCCAGTGGAGTAGAAGCCACGGTTCGTGGGGTGGTTGAGGTGGTAGCCCTGAATCCCCAAAACCTAAATTTTGATTTCTCTTTTGGCAGGCTGAGGGAAAATACAAAGATGATCCTGTTGATCTCCGCCTTGATATCGAACGTCGTAAAAAACATAAAGAGAGAGATCTTAAACGAGGTAAATCAAGAGAATCAGTGGATTCCCGAGACTCAAGCCACTCGAGGGAAAGATCAGCTGAGAAAACAGAGAAAACTCATAAAGGATCAAAGAAGCAGAAGTACGTAAGCCCCTGTCTGTCACCTCATTCAGACTCCTGAGTGGATTTCTTTGTCTGCCCACCATTAGGCTATATGGCAGACCCTCCAAGCCAGAGAGCTTGGGGTTAGGAACGATGGCCACTTGTACAGTGTCTTTTTTTTAACTGTCAGTTAAGGTCCCTAGATTGAAAATAGAACTTTAGCATGAAAGTAGGCATGATCCTTGTCTAAAGGAGGCCTCCTGCGAGATGGGCAGTTAATTTGGCTCTAGGGACAGTGTGGAAAATCATAGGGGAATTCCTTTTGCATTTGTTTTGGCCATGTTCTTTGACATGTCCTTTCTCATCACAAATCTTCTTGGGAAGGTTATGTTTTAGAAATGGCTCAATGTTTTAGAAATGGCTCAAAGTTGTTTTCAGGTAATAATACTGTTTGGTCAGAGAAACAGGGTGGAACTAGATAGGACAAGATTGTTGATCGCCTTTTTTTTTTTTTTTTTTTTTTTTTAAAGAATTGGTGGACATTTTTTTAAATTAATTTATTTATTTTTGGCTGTGTTGGGTCTTCGTTTCTGTGCGAGGGCTTTCTCTAGTTGGGGCATGCGGGGGCCACTCTTCATCGCGGTGCGCGGGCCTCTCACTATCGCAGCCTCTCTTGTTGCGGAGCGCAGACTCCAGACGCGCAGGCTCAGTAGTTGTGGCTCACGGGCCTAGTTGCTCCGCGGCATGTGGGATCTTCCCAGACCAGGCCTCGAACCCGTGTCCCCTGCATTGGTAGGCAGATTCTCAACCACTGCGCCACCAGGGAAGCCCTGATCGCCTTTTAAACTGGTTTCACAGACACTTCCAAGAGAGGTGTTACAAATATTCTTTAAACAAAGGTAGCATTGTTGAACTTCATAAGGCAGTATTTATGCCAAGGTCTTATCTCTATTTACATTTTTGAATGTTCCATGACTTTTCAATCATGTCTCATTAAAGGTAGCACAATTGAAACCCCACACCTTCCTGTAAGAAGCTACACCACTTCTGTGTTTCTGAACTTTATCTAGCAAGCACTTTCATATCCATTTTCTGGTAACAGTCCTTTGAGATAAGTTGGATAGTTAGTAGCTACCTGTTTTGCCCATTTGAAAGATAAAGAAGTAAGCTCAGAACGATTTGTCTTAAGATCACACAGTAACAACTGACATCAAAACTCAGATCTTGGGCTTCCCTGGTGGCGCAGTGGTTGAGAGTCCGCCTGCCGATGCAGGGAACACGGGTTCGTGCCCCGGTCCGGGAGGATCCCATGTGCCGCGGAGCGGCTGGGCCCGTGGGCCATGGCCGCTGAGCCTGTGCGTCCGGAGCCTGTGCTCCGCAACGGGAGAGGCCACAACAGTGAGAGGCCCGCGAACCGCAAAAAAAAAAAAAAAAAAAAAAAACTCAGATCTTCTGTTCCACTTAGTCTACTCTTCCACTCAGTTACTTACACATTATGAGCCTTAGCAGCTTTCAGGGCTGCCCACAGATAAAAATCTGATAATCCTCACCAGGGAATGGAGGTGGGGGTATAGTAGTCTTCAACACTGTTACTGGTGGAAAGGGAGCAGAACCCCTCAAGCATTTCAGGGTTGGACTTGGATGACTGATCCTCATTTCTTTCCCTGGGACACATGCCTCTACCTCTGACTTGTTGTGTAACCTTGACCAAGTCTCTTGCAACCGTAGTATTTTGTGACTGGGGCAAGAAGAAAAATGATAATTATGTCACTTTTCATTGTATATCACACTTCAGTTTAGAAGAACTTTTTCTCATATGACTGAAGAGTGGCTCACCCAAGATCACACAACTAATAAAAGGCAGTGTTGGGACTCAAATATGGGGCTTTCTGGAGTCTTAGGTTTGAAAACCTCTTGAAATGACACTGATTTCTAGGAGTCAAACATTTGAGTTATAAGAATCCTGTGACAATAACTTAGATTTCCCCCTTTTTAAGAGTAAATGCTAGAAGGCACCAGTAGGATTCAAACATGTAAGTCTTTGATCTTCTCGAATGTTTGGGGGTGGGCTGGGGGGTTGCAAGGTACTTTCCTCCGTAGTGGAGGAGGGCAGTGATCGGTTACTGACACAGGCTGGCTTCTCCCTGTAAGTCCTCCTCTACTCCTGGGAGCCAGCCTTTCTGCCGCCTTAGACGTGGTTGGTGCCCTTCTCCAGCACCACATGGCGGACTGGCCCCGACTTCTAGTACACAGACCGTGACTCATCATATTAGTCTGATTTACCCTAGTCTGTAATTTCCCCCAGATGAAGGGAAGGATGGGAAATAACTCTGAGAAGAGGTTCGACAAATCCTGTGCTTAATGACAAAAGCTGTTTGAGCTCACTGGAAAGTGGGGAGGTGGTTTGTGGAGTAGTGGTATAATTAGTCGGAGCCAGGTTTGAATCCAGGCCTACTCAGCTCTGTCACCTGAACTTCCTATCTATAAAATGAGGGAAATAATACTGAATGATCATAATTGCCATTTACTACATGCCTGCTGTGTCAGTGTAGAGTTTTTAATTAAGCACATTGTTTTTTCAGTCTTTAGAGCACTGTCCCAAGACAGGTAGTGTTCTTCTTATGAGAAATAGACCTAATGTAAAGCCGAAACAGATGGTAATATATAAAGCCTGTCCTGGTACCAGATACTCTGTGACTTTCAATACAATGTTAGTTTCCTTCTGCTTTTCTGATTCGTGCACATGTATTAGACTGAGCTGCCAGAGGCCACAGACTATGTTTTGTTGCTCCTTCTGTGTATGTCCCATGTTCATCACAGGCTCGGACATAGATATGTCACTCACCATGACTGACAGAATTGGGAGGAAGCTCCCCAGGTTCCCTGGGTGTGTATGTTGGGGGTGAGTTCGTTTTTCAGGTTACTAGCCTTCAGTGTTTTCATCACAGACACACTCCTGATTGCCCTGTGCTGCTTATCCATGAGCCCCCAGCCAAAGGCTGTACCCTAGAGGCTTACTGATCTCCCTGCCTCTTCTATTTTCAAAGGAAGCACCGGAGAGCACGAGACCGGTCCAGGTCATCATCCTCTTCCTCCCAGTCATCTCACTCCTACAAAGCGGAAGAGTACACTGAAGAGACAGAGGAGAGAGAGGAGAGTACCACGGGCTTTGACAAATCAAGACTGGGGACCAAAGACTTTGTGGGTCCAAGTGACAGAGGAGGCAGAGCTCGAGGGACCTTTGTAAGACCCTGCCCCCTCTCCCTTTCTCTAAGCCCTTACTCCCACCAATTCTAATTATGTTCTTATCAGAATACTAATTTTGTTGCCCTTGATACAAGTAATTCAGTCTAAAGACCCTAGAATCTGTGGTTTCCCAATCCCCAGGCTTTCCATTTTTAGTGTTTTTGTTTGTTTTTTTCCTGTTCATAATCACTTAGCCAGAAAGTCTCTTAGGGCTTCTCTTCCGAACTTCCTCACTTGTCTTGACTCCTGTTGTGTGTAGGGAGGCCCTTATGCCATTTTGTCCTCTGTCTGGACTGTAGACTTGAGATGAATGGAAAGGGAATGACTAGAAACCAGTTGACCAGCATATTGACTGGAGGACAGTTATCTGTTTTGTGCCAGAAAAGTGTTTGAATAGAAGGCAAGGAATTGTTTTTCTCCATTCCTTACATGGTCCCTTTGTTCCTTTCCCCTGTTTATTGCCACAGCAATTTCGAGCCAGAGGAAGAGGCTGGGGCAGAGGCAACTACTCTGGTAACAACAGCAGCAGCAGCAACAACGATTTTCAAAAGAGAAACCGTGAGGAGGAATGGGACCCTGAGTACACACCCAAAAGCAAGAAGTATTACTTGGTATGTGTCTGGGGACAACCAGGAAGGGCCAGGGGGCCTTTGGCACACACAGTAGCTGATACAGAGGCCTTAATCGGTCTTTCCGGAACTGTGATTAAATATGTGTGCAGGCGCTGCACTGGGTACGTGCGTGCTTGTGGGATGGCATAGTGCTGGCAAGGTGAGTTCTCTAGAGAGGCAGTCCTGACCTTGAGAGCGCTATCTAAGACATTTATGGATCCCAGGGTAAGAGGGGAAAGGTTCCTCTTGCCTTTTTAGTCGGTGACATTGTTTTACTGCTCACCCACCCTAACCTAAGCCTCCCTCCAGCCTTTATGCGAGGGATAGAACCATAACCTTCCCCTGAGGCTGCAGTTCCACCCTGTCGCTCCCCAGCACAAGATTGACAGGAAAGACAGCTCAGGATCTCTTTTTGAGGAAGGGGACCTGCCTCCAAAATGAAACACCACTGGGGCTTCTCTCTTCTAAGCTGTTGGTCATTGTCAGGTACCAGGCACCATCTGAGCCTCTCTGCCTCTCAGGTTAGGGCTCTTCTAAGCTGAATTACCTGGCCAGTGAGAGCTCTTTCGGCTTTGCTCAGCAGCAGGCTCAGATCCAAGCAGATGTGACTCTTGAGTGTTGTAACCAAGGTCAGCTTGCAGCTGAGTCTCCTCATCACCCCTGAGGACTGGCATGGAAACAGGAAGCTAGGAAACAGGTTGCTGTGTAAATCACTGTGTATAGCCAACTTCACTTTTCTAGGGCTGCTGGTAGCTCCTTTGGGACTCCTAGAGGACCCTTGAACCTATATCTAGGGAAATATTGCCTGGGCCCAGGATAGGTACTGGAGTGGGGCTGCTTAAGGGAAGGATTAAAGGCCACACAAAGCCCCTTTCCCTGCCCCATCTGTCCCCTGAAGGAGCATTGCCAGCCTGATTCATTTAGGCTAGTGAATAAGCAGCTGGCCCTTTAGCAGAGCTAACCCCTCAGGGGCCTAAGGCACTACTTGTGTGGGTGGAGGATTTAGACTCTTTGAAGCCATGGGGCTGATAGGTAACAGTGACTTTTCAAAATGCTTTGTCATTTCATTCTTTTTCACTGGATCCCTTCTTCTCTTCTCATGTGATCATCAGACCAGGGATTGTTTGAGTTGTAGGTTTTGTTTTTTCTACTCTGCCACACTGCCTCCTTGAATAAAACTAAAGAGGGGAGGGATACAAGACGGGAGGCTGGGTTCTGGTCCTGCCTTTGCCAATAACTGGTCTGAGACCATGAGCAGATCATTTTCCCTTGGTCTCACAGCCTGTTCTTGGCTGAGGGGGAGGGTTGGGGAGAGCTAGAGTCCCAACTATGTGTGTGTTCTGTGTTGCTTCATCTCTTACCATCCTGACAACTCAGATCATAGTTTCACGTTTAGGGGTGATTTGCTTTTTCAAACCCACTCTTTGAGAGACAGTGTTCTAAATAATATGGAGTTACTTAAAGTTCCTCTGCCTGTTTTCTCATCTGTGTAGTGGAGGGTGATAATGATAGGGTAGGGTAGATGTGAGGATTAAATGAGATAATGCAGGAAAAGGTCTTTGAGTGAAGATTTTATCATCATCATCATTATTATAATGCCTAAACTACTGCCTTAGAATTCAAGGAACCCAACTGAATATTCTCTTAGATCTGAATCAGTGGCATTTTTAGAGTGGGGAACAGGGCATAGGTTCACTTGAGAAAGTCATATTTGGGTGGGTTCAGAGGAGAGGGTTCTGGCTACTCTTGTTCACTCTGGCATTGATGGCAGTCTTCTTTCCTTTCAGCATGATGACCGTGAAGGTGAAGGCAGTGAGAAGTGGGTGAGCCGGGGCCGGGGCCGAGGAGCCTTTCCTCGGGGTCGGGGCCGGTTCATGTTCCGGAAATCCAGCACCAGCCCCAAATGGGCCCACGACAAGTTCAGTGGGGAGGAAGGGGAGATCGAAGACGACGAGAGTGGGACAGAGAACCGAGAAGAAAAGGACAATTTACAGCCTACAGCTGAGTAGAGGCCACCTTGATGGGAGCCCCTGCCCAAGGGAGAGAGGCGCTGGGAAGATGGCTGGTGAGCTAAACAGAGGAGCCTCGAGAAGATTCTGAAAATCCCACCCCTACCCCCCACCAGCCATGCAGAACTCCTACTACAGCCGAAAGCATCCCTGGCGCTGTGTCCCGCCAGAGGCAGCCGGCTGTGGGGCCTGGGGTCAGGCCCAGCTCTTGAGCAGAACACACCATGTTGGGCTTTAGCTGTGTGGTTCTCATTTGTTGCTGTGTGGGGTGGGGCTGGGGTAGGGAGGGCAGAGCGATACTTGGATTTTGGTTTGTTCCCTATTAGAAACCAACAGTTTTATTCTTCATTTCATTTCATTTGGAGCTAAGAGGACTAATTTGATGATTTTCAATCTCTTCTCCCTTATCCTGATTTTAAAAGCCCCGCCCCTTTTTTAGGCATATATAGTAACATTAGCGGAAAGATTTAATTTGGGCAACTTTGATTCTTAAAAGAGAAAACAAAGCATGTGAATAAACATTGAAGTGTTCACCTCAGTTTGGGACCAAACTGCTTGGATCTTTGTAAAAGTTGGTTTTGTATGTCGAGGAGGAGTTCAAGGCCTTTCTGACCACCTTGTGTTCCCCTTTTCTGCGCAGCCATGTATCACATGGTGGTGTTCCTAACCACACCCCATGTGTGCATCTCCCCTCCCCCCCAATATTTTCTGATTTCTTCTGGGCTGGGCTTTCCCTTCTCCACCAGCAGCTCCAGTATCCCAAACTTTCTAGTCCTGCTGATCCTCTCAGCAACAGGGGTGGAAACTGGATGTGGCAGTTTCTGGTCTGTTTTCTAAGAAACTTCTGACTTCTATTATCTTTACAAATATAAGATGAGAAAATAATTTTTTCAATATTTTTTATTAATCTTTTTATAAAATGAAAAGAAACTCCTATGATCGATTAAGGAAGGTGGTTATGGCTGGGTGGTTTGTGGGGGTTTTTTGTTTTTTTTCTTTTCCTTTTTTTAACCTTAAGCTTTAAGTTGAAACATTCTCAGATGTTTGGGGGGAAAACATCCTCTTAAAATGGGTCCTTGTGCTTGCCTTCTGGGGAGGCGGTCCTGAGCAGGTGAATCATATGGCATTTATGCATATGTTATATGCGGACTGCACCCACCTCTTCCCCCCTCCAACCTTTGCCTCTTGGGTTATGCTACTTTCCCCTTACTTTGCTACGTTTCTATAGTTAAGTTGGTTTTACTTGAATGATTCATGTTTAGGGAAAAAAAAAATGAAAATACCCTTAAAATTTGTTTCAACTCCTCCTGCAAATAAAAAAATAAATGAAGTGGCAGATGTAAATGGGCTCTGGTCATTGTCACCCTGAGTGTGTGTGTTGGGGCGGGGGGTGTCTCCCATAGCAGCTCCAGGGAACCTGAAAAACCAGGTGTCTGGGGGGGGCTGGGCCCAGACTGTTGCTCAGCTCCATCCTCTCCAGCTCCGCATTTGGTGGTTCTGGGAGGACCTCAGCCAATCCTGCTTTGGGTTATAGCTCCTCTTTCCCTTTCCAGTGATTTTGCTTCATATCCTGTACCTTGGACACCCTAGGAGAACCAGATTTTTTCACTCTGGTGTCATAAGCAAGAACTTTGGCTTCCAAAGTGGTGGGGCAGGGGTCAAGGGGTGTGGATAACAGGCTCGGCTTTCTTTTTTTCTTGAGGCTCACAGATTTTTTGAAAATATCTTTTCCTAAAGCTACTTGAGTCACTCCAGCTGCTGTTCAGTGCAGCACAAAAGTGGGCTTCATGCTGCAGTGAAGAGTCTCCATTAACCCCGGGGTAGCAACAGATGAAGTGGTTGCAGGGCTCGGGTTCGGCTTTCTACGTTCGCCACTAAGCAGGAAGATGACCTGAAAGTTAACCTAGCCCACGTGGGACTGGCACTAACCTTCAGCCTTTGCCAGCATTGGCCTTGGCTGCAGGAGAGCAGGAGCCTTGTAAGCTCCTGAAGTTCCCTTCTTCCTGTCTTCTCCCTGGGAAAATCCGGGCATGTTTTCTGAAACCAAATGAGGGCCCCTTGGCCTGAAGAAAGGGTTTTTGTGCTCTTCCTCTTCCCTTGAAGGGGGTCCAGGGAGGAATATACCTCCCAGGGAAAGCAGCAATAGGTTTGTGCGCACAGAGCAACCACCCCGTCCACCCAGGACCCGCCCCTGCTGGTATGTGCCTCTTCCCACTTCCCCTGCAGCTAAAAGCTTGTCAGCCCGGAGAGGGTAAGCCAGTAATGGTGGGTGGGAGCCTCAGGGCCAAGGCTGGGAGAAGGAGGGAAGGTGGCTAGACTGAAACTTAGGTGGCTAGGCAGACAAGATCATGTCGGGGAGCTGTGACCCCAGCACTGGCCAGAGATCCCGGAGTCCTCACTCCTGATCTGGGGACCGAACCTGCCGAACTGGGCCGCCCCCTCTCCCATACGCACTCCTTGCACCTGGAGCCCGACCTATCGGCTCGCGTCTCCGCCTCCTTGGCTTCACAATCTCGCTGCTTGTCCCACCCTACCTGGACCCAGTATCGGCTGCGAACGCGACTGCACCATCCTTCTTGCTCGGCTCCGGAAGGCGCCCCGGAAGCCATAGGTATGTGCAGAGGGTTTGGGGTAGATCTTCTATGCAACTGCGTGGAAATAGCGATAAAAGCCTACACCACCACCCCGCTCTCCCGCTGTCCACACGGGGCCTGGGACTCGCGCCATGGCCAGTCGCCCCTGAATGGGCTCTTCTGAGCCGCGTGCCAGCGCCATCCTCCGCCCGCAGAGGTGCTGGTCCTGGCCGGATACAGCGCGCAGAAAAAGGACGAGCCGAGCCTGGCGCACGGGGACGTGGTCCGGCAGGTGTGCAATGGGCCCGCACGGGGCTGGCTGCGTGGAGAGCTGGGGGGCCGTTGTGGCCTCTTCCCCGAGTGCCTGGTGCAGGTGAGGCCGGGCCGGAGGTCGGGCGGGGGGGTGGGGTGGCTCTCAGCGCGCGCCCCCGGGAGCTGAGAGCCCCCCTGCCCGTGCGCTCATTCGTAGGAGATCCCTGAGACTCTCCGCGGCTCGGGGGAGGCGCCGAGACCGCGCTGTGTGCGCCGCGGAGGTGAGAGCCAGGGCGGTGGGCGAGCGCGCGCAGCTCCCCACCCCACCCCCACCCCAGGTCTTCCCAGCTCGCCGAGACGGGCGCGGCTCTGGGCGGGACTGCGTGGCCTCTGTGCGTCCCGTGATTGGTTCTCGAGTACAATGCTCCGCCCTGGGGCGGGGCCTGGAGGTACAAGGGGGCGCTCGCGGCCCGCCCCTGCCCCCCTCAGAGGACTGGGGCTCGAGGCTCCAGAGACCTCCTTCTCGTCAGACCCCAGGTCACCCAGGTCGAATCTCCGGGCCACGAAAGATAGTGCAAAGTGAACTTCAGCTACAGCCCGGAGCAGGCTGACGAGCTGAAGCTGCAAGCTGGGGAGATTGTGGAAGTGATAAAGGAAGTGAGGGGATGAGATGATGAGAGGGTTTGGGGGGAGATGATGGAGTATGTCTCCGGATGAGGGGAAATGGGTGCAGTGAGGGTGTGGATGATGGGACTGATGAGGGGCACAGAAATGGGAAAGTGGGGGAGCAAGGGAGGAGAGGGGTCATCGGGCAGAATCCGGGGGGGGGTGAACCAGGGTTTAAGATGCCTAGGGAGCCCCTTGGGGCAGAACCAGATGTCCCTTCGTCCTCCCCCCTCCCCAGATTGAGGACGGCTGGTGGCTGGGGAAGAAGAACGGGCAGCTGGGAGCCTTCCCATCCAACTTTGTGGAGTTGCTGGACAGTGGGCCCCCAAGTGAGACCTGGACCCTGTGACCCCGTGAACCCCTGTGACCAGACTCTACAATCTTCAGTGACCCTCCCCAGTGGCCTGAACGTGTGATCCACACATCTTGCCCCATCAACCCTTTGACCTCTCCCATGACCTAAACTGAATTAGCACCAGCCCCTAACCTCACTATCCCCCCACCAGGCCTTGGTAACCCAGACATGCCTTCAATCAGCTTTGGTCCCCAGCGGGCTCCCAAGGTAAATTGGGTGGAGTGGGCAAAGAGGTGGTGAGTTCATCTTGGCTGGGAGGGACGGGGGTGTTGGGGGGCTCAGCTTGTTCCTCGCCCTTCCCCCACTAGCTGAGCAGCCTGACCTATGACAGCCCTCCAGACTACCTGCGGACAGGTGAGCACCCAGCCAAAGGGTCCTTCAAATCCTCCTCCCCAAGCCACTCTGACTTGGGGGGAGGGGGGACCCAGCTAGACTGATGGAGGAGGGAGCCGATGAATGGTTTGGGGAGGGGGTTTGGCTTCAGTGAACTGACCTCCCTTCAGTCTCCCACCCTGAGACCTACAGGGTCCTGTTTGACTACCATCCCGAGGCCCCAGACGAGTTGGCGCTGCGGAGGGGGGACGAGGTGAAAGTACTGAGGAAGGTGTGAAAGGCACAGGGCAGGGGAGGGCACGGGGACGGGGGTGTTGAGAAGGGTGGGCTTGGGGAAGGAAGGAGCGTGGGGATCTGGCTTACCTCCCCACAGCATCTTGCTCTCCCAAACCACAGAGGATAAGGGCTGGTGGGAAGGAGAGTCTCAAGGCAGAAGAGGACTTTTCCCAGGTAAATTTGTGCTCCCACCACCCCCGGTGAGTATGAAGCCAGGCACTCAGGTGGCAAGGCGCAGGCTACTCTGGACAAAGTTGGGGGTTGTGGCTCTCACGGGACACAGCTGGAGGGCCACCCACAAATGAGGGTGGACCTAGAAATGTGAGGGCTCCTCTTCAGATTCTGACACTTCTTTTCTGCATAGATCAAGAAGCTGGTCCCACGGAAAGTGGTATCCCGGGAATCAGGTGGGTGCCTGGGGAGCCTGGGATTGGGGGGGTGATCTCTGGGAGACGATCCACCAGTCCAGTTGCTCATAAGCACCCATAGTTTCCCAGTGGTCCAGTACACCCTCTTAGGAGGTACCTCCCCATGGGACTGGTAGGAATGTATGTGGTCAGTGTTAGGAATGTGTCACTTTGTGTGTGTTAGTATGTTCCTGTTCTTCTTTCCAGAGAATGTGGCTGTCATTCTCATGAATGAATGTGTTTAGGTTTGTTTCATTTTGTAAGGAAATGTATGGATCAGTGTATCTGGGTCTTTGAGACTGTGTGTTCATGTATCTATTAAGTGTGTCAGTGAATAGTTCTGTCTATGTATCACTATATTCGTGGGATGTGTCTTTAATTTATGTTTTAATGTAATATTTCACGTAATCAAAAACAATACATAATATATGTTTTCAAACTTAATAATGAGTGCCCATGGTCTGTCACCCAAACCCAAGAACTAGAAATTGCTAGTGGTTTGTGTGCTCCTCTCTTTCCCTTCTGCTACTTCCCCCACATTAAAGGTAACCCTAACCACTACCCTGAATTTTGAATAATTCCCTTGAGTTTTTAAAGGTACTCACTTTGGTATGTGCCTAATTTATTTTTGTTTGTTTTTGAGGTCTATAAAAATGGTATCATATGTTTATGGTCTTCTGGGACTCGCTGTTTCCAATCAACATTATGTTTCTGAGATTCATCCATGTTGTGTGTAGATGCAGTTCATTTCTTTTTCTCTGCTGTATACTATTCCTTGTGGGACTGAACGCAAATTATGTATCTGGTCTATTCCTGATGTTGGACATTTTCGTTGTTTCTAGTTTTTATTTTTATTTCATTTTATTTTTTAATTCATTTATTGTTGTTTGCTAAAGCCAAGTAGAAAACGGCAATACTAGATGTTTAATATGTTTTAAACACAAACATTTGATAAGATACCAAGTGAAAAATGTACATTTATAAAACAGGAAACAGAAAATCTCCTTTATCTTTCCAATATAAACCAGTAGCCACTGCTGGCCCCAGGTCTGCCTCAAGCCTTCAGTCCCCTGGGAGCTGCTCTCTGGATATGGTGTGTGTTTTCAGGGACTTGCCCAGCCTCTGGCAGCAGGACTCCTGTTGCAGGAGCTGAGTAGTAAAGACAAGAGGGGCTAGGAGGGCTGTGATGAGGTTGCAAGGCTGGAACCAGAAGCAGCAGGGCTGTAGTATTTACTATTACAAATAGTGCTGCCATAAACACTATCATGTGCCTATCTTCCGGTGTGCAGGTATAATGTTTCTCTAGGATATAGTCCTAGGAGTGGCACTGCTAGAGTGTAGGGTATGTAAATGTTCAGCTTTTATGAGGTCAAGTCACATTGGTTTCCAAAGGGATTGTACACTTTTACCACTACACCATTGGTATATAAGAGACCAAACTGATCCAAATCCTCTTCAACACTTGGTATTACCAGATTTCATTATTTTCGTGAATCTAGCACAAAATAGCATCTCATTGCGGACTTCATTTGTATTTCCCTGGTTAGTAATAATTGTTGAAGTTCTTTATATATTCTGAATTACGTGTTATACATGTTATAGATACTTTCAGTTTGTGGCTTTTCTTCTTTTTTTTAATGAGGTTTTTGATGAATAGGAGTTCTAAATTAAAAAAATTTTTTTGAAGTATAGTTGATTTACAATATGATATTAGTTTCAGGTGTACAACACAGTGATTCAAAATTTTTACAGCTTATACTCCATTTAAAGTTATTGCAAAATATTGGCTATATTCCCTGTGCTGTACAATAAATCCTTGTAGCTTATTTATATATCATTTAAAAAAATTAGATTCCACATATTAGTGATACCATATGACATTTGTCTTTCTCTGTTTGACTTACTTCATTTAGTGTAATAATCTCTAGGTCCACCCATGTTGCTGCAAATGGCATTATTTCATTCTTTTTTATGGCTGAGTAATATTCCATTGTATATATGTACCACATCTTCTCTATCTGTTCCTCTGTCGATGGACATTTAAGTTGTCTCCATGTCCTGGCTATTGTAAATAGTGCTGCAGTGAACATTGGGGTGCAGGTATCTTTTTGAATTATGGTTTTCTCCAGATATATGCCCAGGAGTGGGATTGGTGGAATATATGGTAGTTCTATTTTTAGTTTTTTAAGGAACCTCCATACTGTCCTCCATAGTGGTTGTACCAACTTATATTCCCACCTTATTTATTTGTTTATTTATTTCCCAGCTTATTTATTTGTTTGTTTATTTTTTTTAATTTATTTTTATGTGGGATCCCTGACCAGGGATTGAACCCAGGACCACGGCAGTGAAAGCACCAAGTCCTAACCACTGGACTGCCAGGGAATTCCCATTAATTATTTTACACAGAGTAGTTTGTACCTTTCAATACCCTACCCCTATCTTGCCCCACCCGCTTCCCTCTCCCCACAGGTAACCACTAGTTTGTTCTCTATGTCTATGAGTCTGTTTCTATTTTGTTATATTCATTTGTTTGTTTTGTTTTTTAGATCCTACATATAAGTGATAAGCACATATAAGTGATAACATACAATATTTATCTAGGAGTTAATTTTAATGCAAACATATCAATCTTATCTTTAATAGTTAGCAGGTTTTTTCTTGTTTAAGTAATCCTTCCTGCCCCAAATTCAGAAAAACAGTCCATTTATATTTTCTTTAAAACTTTTAAAGTGTTGCTTTTCATTTTTAAATGCTTTTATCTATGCAGCATTGATTTTAATGAGTGATCTAATTATACTTTTTTCCATATGGACAGTCACTTGTTGTAGCACCATTTATTATTTCTGCATGTAGTTTTATTGTGTCATTTTAAAAATTAGATACCCTTTTTATTATTTTTACAGGACTATAGAAATGCACTGATTTTTGTATATTGATTTGATAGCCAGCCATGGTGCTGATAATTTCAGTAATTTATCTGTAAATCCTTAACAGGTTTTCTATGAAGACAGTCATTTAATCTGTGAGTAATGACAGTTTGGCTCTCTCCTTTCCACATCTTATATCTTTTAATTTCATTTTCTTGTTTTACTCTAGTGGCTAGGATCGCAATACAATATTGAGTAGAAATAGTGATGCTGAACATCATTACCATGCTCCTGATTTTAAATGGAATGCTTCAAACTTTTTCCCTTTAACAATGATGTTTGCTTAGATCTTTTGTAGGTATATTTTTATCTGGTTAAGGAAGGTCTTTCTGTTTCTTTTGCTTAGAAATTTTATCAAGAATGGGTTTCAAGGGCTTCCCTGGGGGCGCAGTGGTTGAGAGTCCGCCTGTCAATGCAGGGGACACAGGTTCGTGCCCCGGTCCGGGAAGTTCCCACATGCTGTGGAGCGGCTGGGCCGTGAGCCATGGCCGCTGAGCCTGCGCGTCCAGAGCCTGTGCTCCGCAATGGGAGAGGCCACAACAGTGAGAGGGCCGCGTACCGCAAAAAAAAAGAATGGATGTCGAATTTTCTCAAATTGTTTATATGAATCTTTTGAAATTATCATATAGGTTTTCTTCTTTACTCTGTCAATGTAATAAAGATATTTGTAGAATTTTCTAATATTAAGCCACCCTTGTATTCCTGGGATAAATTCAAATTGGTCATGGTTTATTATTTTTTCATATACTATTGGGATACCTTCCTAGTTTTTTTTCTTTTCCTTCAGATTTTTGCATTTGTTTTTACTCAGATGTTTAATCAGATGTTGTTTTTACTCAGATGTTTAATCAGATGTTGTCCTCATCTGATTATCAGTATTATACTGGCCCCATGAATGAGTTAAGGAATATGTTTTTTTGTTTTTAAAATATCTTTTAGGTCTTACATAAGATGGGAATCATCTTTCCTTGAAAGCTGGTAAAACTTACTTGTACATTCATCTGGTCCTCTTTTCTTCCATTATGGGAAGATTTTAAACTACTTCAATTTCTCTATAGTTATAAGCAAGTCTGGCTTCTGGCTAAAATTCTTTCTTTCTTCCTTCCTCCCTCCCTCCCTCCCTCCCTCCCTCCCTCCCCTCCCTCTCTCCCTCTCGCTCTCTCTTTCCCTCTCTCTTTCTCTCTCTCTCTTTCTTTTTTTTTTAAAGTGCATAGTGTTTTTAATATATATATATATATTTTAATTGGGGTATAGTTGTTTTACAATGTTGTGTTAGTTTCTACTGTACAGCGAAGTGAACTAGAGTTCCCTGTGCTATACAGAAGGTTCTCATTAGTTCTCTATTTTATACATATTAGTGTATATATGTTAATCCCATTCTCCCAATTCATCCCACCCCCTCCTTTCCCCCCTTGGTGTCCATACGTTTGTTTTCTACATCTGTACCTCTTTCTCTGCCTTGCAAATGGGTTCATCTGTACCATTTTTCTAGATTCCACAAATATGCGTTAATATATGATATTTGTTTTTCTCTCTCTGACTTACTTCACTCTGTATGACAGTCTCTAGATCCATCCACATCTCAACAAATGACCCAGTTTCGTTCCTTTTTATGGCTGAGTAATATTCCGTTGTATATATGTGCCACATCTTTATCCATTTGTCTGTCGATGGGCATTTAGGTTGCTTCCATGACCTGGCTCTTGTAAATAGTGCTGCAGTGAACATTGGGGTGCATGTGTCTTTTTGAATTATGGTTTTCTCTGGGTATATGCCCAGTAGTGGGATTGCTGGATCATATGGTAATTCTATTTTTAGTTTTTTTAAGGAACCTCCATACTGTTCTCCATAGTGGCTGTATCAATTTACATTCCCACCAACAGTGCAAGAGGGTTCCCTTTTCTCCACACTCTCTCCAACATTTATTGTTTGTGGATTTTCTGATGATTCCCATTGTAACTGGTGTGAGGTGTTACCTCATTGTAGTTTTGATTTGCATTTCTCTAATAATTAGTGATGTTGAGCAGCTTTTCATGTGCTTCTTGGCCATCTGTATGTCTTCTTTGGAGAAATGTCTATTTAGGTCTTCTGCCCATTTTTGGATTGGGTTGTTTGTTTCTTTAATATTGAGCTGCATGAGTTGTTTATATATTTTGGAGATAATCCTTTTTCCGTTGATCCGTTTGCAAATATTTTCTCCCATTCTGAGGGTTGTCTTTTCGTCTTGTTTTTCGTTTCCTTTGCTGTGCAAAAGCTTTGAAGTTTCATTAGGCCCCATTTGTTTATTTTTGTTTTTATTTCCATTACTCTAGGAGGTGGATCAAAAAAGATCTTGCTGCGATTTATGTCAAAGAATGTTGTTCCTATGTTTTCCTCTAAGAGTTTTATAGTGTCCGGTCTTACATTTAGGTCTCTAATCCATTTTGAGTTTATTTTTGTGTATGGTGTTAGGGGGTGTTGTAATTTCCTTCTTTTACATGTAACTGTCCAGTTTTCCCAGCACCACTTATTGAAGAGACTGTCTTTTCTCCACTGTATATCCTTGCCTCCTTTGTCATAGATTACTTGACCATGGGTGCGTGGGTTTATCTCTGGGCTTTCTATCCTGTTCCATTGATCTATATCTCTGTTTTTGTTCCAGTACCATATTGTCTTGATTACTGTAGCTCTGCAGTACAGTCTGAAGTCAGGGAGTCTGATTGCTCCAGCTCCATTTTTTCCCCTCAAGACTGCTTTGGCTATTCGGGTCTTTTGTGTCTCCATACAAATTTTAAGACTTTTTGTTCTAGTTCCATAAAAAATGCCGTTGGTAATTTGATAGGGATTGCATTGAATCTGTAGATTGCTTTGGGTAGTATAGGCATTTTCACAATGTCGATTCTTCCAATCCAAGAACATGGTATATCTCTCCATCTGTTGGTATCATCTTTAATTTCTTTCATCAGTGTCTTATAGTTTTCTGCATACAGGTCTTTTGTCTCCCTAGGTAGGTGTATTCCTAGGTATTTTATTCTTTTTGTTGCAATGGTAAATGAGAGTGTTTCCTTAATTTCTCGTTCAGATTTTTCATCATTAGTGTATAGGAATGCAAGAGATTTCTGTGCATTAATTTTGTATCCTGCAACTTTACCAAATTCATTGATGAGCTCTAGTAGTTTTCTGGTGGCATTTTTAGGATTCTCTATGTATAGTATCATGTCACCTGCAAACAATGCCAGTTTTACTTCTTCTTTTCCAATTTGTATTCATTTTATTTCTTTTTCTTCTCTGATTGCCGTGGCTAGGACTTCCAAAACTATGTTGAATAATAGTGGTGAGAATGGACATCTTTGTCTTGTTCCTGGTCTTAGAGGAAATGCTTTCAGTTTTTCACCATTGAGAAATGTTTGCTGTGGGTTTGTCATATATGGCCTTTATTATGTTGAGGTAGGTTCCCTCTCTGCCCACTTTCTGGAGAGTTTTTATCATAAATGGGTGTTGAATTTTGCCAAAAGCTTTTTCTGCATCTATTGAGATGATCATACGGTTTTTATTCTTCAATTTGTTAATATGGTGTATCACATTGATTTGTGTACATTGAAGAATTCTTGCATCCCCGGGATAAATCCCACTTGATCATGGTGTATGATCCTTTTAATGTGTTGTTGGATTCTGTTTGCTAGTATTTTGTTGAGGATTTTTGCATCTATATTCATCAGTGATATTGGTCTGTAATTTTCTTTTCCTTTTTTTTTTTTTTTTTTGCGGTACACGGGCGTCTCACTGCTGTGGCCTCTCCCGTTGCCGAGCACAGGCTCCAGACGCGCAGGCTCAGCAGCCATGGCTCACGGGCCCAGCTGCTCCGCGGCATGTGGGATCTTCCAGGACCAGGGCACGAATCCGTGTCCCCTGCATCGGCAGGCGGACTCTCAACCACTGCGCCACCAGGGAAGCCCTGTAATTTTCTTTTTTTGTAGTATCTTTGTCTGGTTTTGGTATCAGGGTGATGGTGGCCTCGTAGAATGTGTTTGGGAGTGTTCCTTCCTCTGCAATTTTTTGGAAGAGTTTGAGAAGGATGGGTGTTAGCTCTTCTCTAAATGTTTGATAGAATTTGCCTGTGAAGCCATCTAGTCCTGGACTTTTGTTTGTTGGTAGATTTTTAATCACGGTTTCAATTTCATTACTTGTGATTGGTCTGTTCATATTTTCTATTTCTTCCTGGTTCAGTCTTGGAAGGTTATACCTTTCTAAGAATTTGTCCATTTCTTCCAGGTTGTCCATTTTATTGGCATAGAGTTGCTTGTAGTAGTCTCTTAGGATGCTTTGTATTTCTGCGGTGTCTGTTGTAACTTCTCCTTCTTCATTTCTAATTTTATTGATTTGAGTCCTCTCCCTCTTTTTCTTGATGAGTCTGGCTAATGGTTTATCAATTTTGTTTATCTTCTCAAAGAAGCAGCTTTTAGTTTTATTGATCTTTGCTATTGTTTTCTTTGTTTCTATTTCATTTCTTTCTGCTCTGATCTTTATGATTTCTTTCCTTCTGCTAACTTTGGGTTTTGTTTGTTCTTCTTTCTCTAGTTCCTTTAGGTGTAAGGTTAGGTTGTTTACTTGAGATTTTTCTTGTTTCTCGAGGTAGGCTTGTATTGCTATAAACTTCCCTCTTAGAACTGCTTTTGCTGCATCCCATAGGTTTTGGATCATCAGGTTTTCATTGTCATTTATCTCTAGGTATTTTTTGATTTCCTCTTTGATTTCTTCAGTGATCTCTTGGTTATTTAGTAATGTATTGTTTAGCCTCCATGTGTTTGTGTTTTTTGTGTGTTTTTAAAATTTATTTATTTTATTTATGGCTGTGTCAGGTCTTTATTGCTGCACACAGGCTTTCTCTAGTTGTGGAGAGCGGGTTTCCCATTGTGGTGGCTTCTCTTGTTGTGGAGCACGGGCTCTAGGTGCACAGTCTTCACTAGTTGCGGTGTGCGGGCTCAGTAGTTGTGGTGCTTGGGCTTAGTTGCTCCGTGGCATGTGAGATCTTCCCGGACCAGGGCTTGAACCCGTGTCCCCTGCATTGGCAGGTGGATTCTCAACCACTGAGCCACCAGGGAAGCCCTATGTTTTTTTTCCTGTAATTCATTTCTAATCTCATAGCGTTGTGGTCAGAAAAGATGCTTGACATGATTTCAATTTTCTTAAATTTACTGAGGCTTGATTTGTGACCCAAGATGTGATCTATCCTGGAGAATGTTCCGTGCGCACTTGAGAAGAAAGTGTAATCTGCTGTTTTTGGATGGAATGTCCTATAAATATCAATTAAATCTATCTGGTCTATTGTGTCATTTAAAGCTTCTGTTTCCTTATTTATTTTCATTTTGGATGATCTGTCCATTGGTGTAAGTGAGGTGTTAAAGTCCCCCACTATTGAAAAAAAAAAAAGTCCCCCACTATTATTGTGTACTGTCGATTTCCTCTTTTATAGCTGTTAGCAGTTGCCTTATGTATTGAGGTGCTCCTATGTTGGGTGCATATATATTTATAATTGTTATATCTTCTTTTTGGATTGATCCCTTGATCATTATGTAGTGTCCTTCCTTGTCTCTTGTAACATTCTTTATTTTAAAGTCTATTTTATCTGATATGAGGATTGCTACTCCAGCTTTCTTTTGTTTTCCATTTGCATGGAATATCTTTTTACATCCCCTCACTTTCATTCTGTATGTGTCCCTAGGTCTGAAGTGGGTCTCTTGTAGACAGCATATATATGGGTCTTGTTTTTGTATCCATTCAGTGAGCCTTTGTCTTTTGGTTGGAGCATTTAATCTATTCACGTTTAAGGTAATTATTGATATGTATGTTCCTATGACCATTTTCTTAATTATTTTGGGTTTGTTTTTGTAGGTCCTTTTCTTCTCTTGTGTTTCCCACTTAGAGAAATTCCTTTAGCATTTGTTGTAGAGCTGGTTTGGTGGTGCTGAATTCTCTTAGCCTTTGCTTGTCTGTAAACCTTTTGATTTCTCCATCGAATCTGAATGAGATCCTTGCCAGGTAGAGTAATCTTGGTTCTAAGTTCTTCCCTTTCATCACTTTAAGTATATCATGCCACTCCCTTCTGGCTTGTAGAGTTTCTGCTGAGAAATCAGCTGTTAACCTTATGGGAGTTCCCATATGTATGTTATTTGTCGTTTTTCCCTTGCTGCTTTCAATAATTTTTCTTTGTCTTTAATTTTTGCCAATTTGATTACTATGTGTCTTGGTGTGTTTCTCCTTGGATTTCTCCTGTGCTTGGGACTTGCTGTGCTTCCTGGACTTGGGTGGCTATTTCCTTTCCCACGTTAGGGAAGTTTTCAACTGTAATCTCTTCAAATATTTTCTTGGGTCCTTTCTCTGTCTCTTCTCCTTCTGGGACCCCTATAATGTGAATGTTGTTGCATTTAATGTTGTCCCAGAGGTCTCTTAGGCTGTCTTCATTTCTTTTCATTCTTTTTTCTTTATTCTGTTCCACAGCAGTGAATTCCACCATTCTTTCTTCCAGGTCACTTATCCGTTCTTCTGCCTCAGTTATTCTGCTATTGATTCCTTCTAGTGTGGTTTTCATTTCAGTTATTGTATTGTTCATCTCTGTTTGTTTGTTCTTTAATTCTTCTAGGTCTTTGTTAAACGTTTCTTGCATCTTCTCAATCTTTGCCTCCATTCTTTTTCCGAGGTCCTGGATCATCTTCACTGTCATTATTCCGAATTCTTTTTCTGGAAGGTTGCCTATCTCCACTTCATTTAGTTGTTTTTCTGGGGTTTTATCTTGTTCCTTCATCTGGTACATAGCCCTCTGCCTTTTCATCTTGTCTGTCTTTCTGTGAGTGTGGTTTTTGTTCCACAGGCTGCAGGATTGTAGTTCTTCTTGCTTCTGCTGTCTGCCCTCTCATCTTTGTTTTTTTACTCTAGTTTGTCAGTCGTTTTCTTTGGTGATAAGTTGATGAGTTTAGACTATATTAATCATAATTATTTTACAATATTTTTAAATGTTTATTTTCTCCTTTTTTTCTTATTTCACTTTTTTCATTAATTTAGAATTAGTACACTTTATTGTTATTATTTTAGTGGTTGCTCTTGAAATTTACCATGTATATTTAACTTAACAAGTCTAAATTCAAAGTCTTAACCTTTCTCCTGAACAAAATCTCCAACTATTATTTTTGAATTATTTCTCCTTTCAGTTCTGTCAGTGTTTGCTTTATATATTTTGAGGCTTTGTTGTTAGGCACATGTATATTTGTCATTGTTATCTCTTCCTGATGTACTTACCTGTTTATCATTATAAACTCTCCCTCTTTGTCTTCAGTAATTTTTCTCATCTTGAAGTTTGTTTTGTCTGATATTAATATATGGTTATTATTATAGTTACTATTTATGTGATATATCTTTCTCCAATCTTTTACTGTCAACCTATTTGTGTCTTTGAATCTGTTGTCCACAGTATATAGCTGGATCTTGCTTTTTTAATTCAGTTTGACAATCTCTGCCTTTTATTGGGGTGTTTAGGTTAAGAGTTAGCAAATTATGGTCCGTGGGCCAAATCTGGCCTGCCACCTTTTTTGGGGAATGGGGGTTAACAGCTTTATTGAGATATATTGACATACCATACAATTCACTCATTTAAATGTACAATTCGGTGGTGTTTAGTAGAGTCATAGTTGTGCAACACCACCACAATCAAATTTAGAATGTTTTCGTCACCCACTGTACTCTTTAGCCATTACCCCACCAGCCTCCCCATTCTCCCCTCCTCATCCCAAGACAACCACTAACCTACTTTGTCTTGATAGATCTGTCTACATTTCATATACATGATATCATACAATATATGGTCTTAATGGGCTTTTTTCACGTCAAATAATGTTTTCAGGGTTTATCCATTTTGTAGTATGTGTTGTACTTCATTCCTTTTTATTGCCCAGTAATATTCTATTGTATCACTTTTTCCATTCATTTGTTGATGGATATTTGGATTGTTTCTACTTTTTGGCTATGAACTTTATTAGTGTACAAGATCTCATGTGGACGTGTTTCCATTTCTCTTGGGTATATACCTATGAAAGGAATTGCTAGGTGATATGATAACTCTGGTTTAACTTTGGGAAGGACTGGCAGACTGTTTTCCAAAGTGGTTGCACCATTTTATATTCCCACCACCAGTGTACGAGGGCTCCAGTTTCTCCGCATTCACACCAGTACTTGTTACTATCTGTCTTTTGATTGTAACCATCCTAGTGGGTATGAAATGCTATCTCATTGTGGTTTTGCTTTGCATTTCTTTGATAGCTAATGATGTTGAAAAAATCTATCTGAGTCCTTTGCCCATTTTTTAATTGGGTTGACTTTTTACTGTTGAGTTGTTGGAGTTCTTTATATTTTCTAGATAAAAGGCCCTTATCATATGTATGATTTGCTAATATTTTTCCCCGTTCTTTGGGTTGTCTTTTCACTTTCTTGATGGTGTCCTTTGTGCGCAAAAGTTTAAAATTTTGATGAAGTCCCACTGACCTATTTTTTCTTTGCTTGTGGTGTCATATCAATGAAACCAATGCCAAATCCAAGGTTGCACCCCATATTGATTGAGTTCTCTTCAACCGTGGCAGTAAAGCTGTTCATCCTCCACCTATCCCACCCTGCAGAACATCCACATGGACCAAGGCAGTAGGGGGTGGGGGAGGGATGGGAGCAGGCAAGAACACTGTCAAGCACAAGTGCTTCTCCAATTATTTTATGTCTTTGGTCAGTATCCAAGCACTGAACTGGTTGTTTTGCCATTTTTATCCAGCTTTATAGTTGCTGTGTGGAGAGAGTATTTAACCACCACCTACCTCACTCGGCCATAGTCAAACCCTGCTTCTATTACCTCTTCCTTTGAACATTGCTTTCAAATTTTCACTCCTTGTCTCATTCTACTTCTAGTTTACTAATTCTCTAGATTTTTATCTAGGTTTAATCTGCTGTTTAACCTACACATTGCATTTTATTTCATATATGCTATTTATCATCTCTAGTAGTACAGAATTCTTTTTTTTTTTTCCCTGCAAAATCTTCCTGTTTATTCCTAACGGTCCTTTTGTTGCACGCTCATCCTTTATTTCTTCAAATACACTATATGTAGCTATGCTGTGTTCTTTTCCTGACACTTCCAGTATCTGCTGTGTGTTGCGTCTGCTGACTCCTGCTCTCAGTGGCCTGCCCTCTCGTGTGTTTTAGGATCTTTGTGTATGATCTCAGTGTGGGGGAGTTCTGTACACCTCTGTAGGGGAAAACTTCTTCCAGCGAGGACTCGCTTTTACTTCTGCTAGTAGCCAGAGGGCAGCAACCACTGGAGACCACTTCCGCCGTCTGGAAGAAGGTGGTGCAAGGCTCTCGCTGCTGTCTGGCTACCGAGCTCTGGGCCTGTGATGAGCCAAAGGAGCAGAACATGGGGCACCTGCTCCTCATCACTGGCCCCAGGCTCTGTAGCCACAAAGTCGTGCTGCCCTCTCACTTCCTTTCTGGCCCCAGTTCCTCCCTTTTTGTGGGCTTCTCCTACCTCTTTTATGTCCAACAGTAACTTAAAATTGTATTCTAAGCAGGATATAATTGCTCTCTAGTGGGAGGCCCCCACAGAGCACCTGATCAGCCACACTACAAGAAGCAGGAGTCAAAATTAACATTTACTGAGCTTTGACTATATGGCAGACGCTAAGCACCTCACGTGGATTAAGTCACTCAAACCTCACAACAACCCTACAGGATGTGTATTCTTGTTATCCATGTTTGATGGATGAGGACATGAGGGCACAGAAAGGTTAAATTACCAACCAAGTTCTCACACAACTGGTGAGTAATAGAGCAGGAATTCCAAGTCTGCTGTCTGGCTATAGGATCCATGCTCTCGCCCACTGCGACCCACGGTCAGGGGATTTTGTTTGTATCTGTGTGTGGTATTGTGTGTGCAAGTCCATTTCAGCATGTGTGCGTGTGCCAGAGTAGCTGCTCCTGTGTCCGTGGATATGAACGTCCCTTGTGTGACTGCCTTCAGATGCTCACTCTGATGTCGCCTTCTCAGGACCATCTCATTGAAAATCATACATTCCCCTGCTTGTTCGTCCTCTGTACTACCAATGAATCCCTAACACACTACACAGTTTACTCCTTTTGTTTATGTCTGCTTCCCCCGTAGAGCATGAGCTCATTCTGGCTGCTGTGGGGAGAGCACACCATAAGCAGGGTGGGTGCAGCCCAAGCCCAGGTTGGAGGCTGCTGCGACAGTCCTGGTGAAGACGGTGTGACCCAATCTAGAGTGCTTAGTGGTGGAGGTGGGGATGAGTGGCTGGATTCAGGACGTGTTTAGAGCAGACAGGACTTACGGATGGTTTGCCTGTGCAGCATACGGAAATAAAGGCGTCAGGGAGGACTCCTCACTTTGTCGTCTGAGTGAGTGGGCGAGATGGGGAGCAGTGGGAGAGGGGCAGATTCTGAGGGCAAGGAGTTTGGGAAGCAAGAGTTTAGTTCTGGCTATGGTAAGTGTGTAAGTGGAAATATTGAGAGGGCTGTCGGGTATGAGTCTGGAGTTCAGAGAAGAGGAAGGGGCTAGAGATGAAAATTTAGCAGTTGTTGGCTTATTGATGATAATAAAACCCGTAAGACTGGGTGAGATCTCTTAGGGAGTAGATGTGATAGAGAAGACAGAGAAGGGAGTGTGGACTGGAAGGGGGAAGGATGTTGCCTTGGTCCAGGAAGGAGAAGAGTCTGAACCAGCCATGGGCACTAAGCCGAGTACAAGTCTTTGAAAAGCATGGATTAAAAACTGGCAGGATTTGGAGCCATCTCCCCACGAAGCCTTCCCTGACGCCTCTTTGGGCTGCTCCCATGGTCAATGTCCCCAGAGCTCCCGGGAGGCAGGGTCAAATGTAATTCATCTCCTGTCACTAGTCCCCTGTGCACAGCACAGCGACTCTTAGATGAATGGATGAGTGAACAAATGCCCCACTCCCCTCTCCCCTCCCAGCTCCTATTAAGGAACCCAAAAAGATGATGCCCAGAACAGCCCTCCCTACGGTCAAGAAGCTGGTGACAGCCCCAACTGGGCCAAGCAAAGCCAAGTAAGGAGCAGGGTGGCGGAGGGGGAAAGAGGAGGGTACAGAAGAAATGCTGCTCCCTGCCCCCATCCCTGGTTCTGATGGAGAAATGTTTCAGGCCATCTTGGACACCCAGCGGAGACAGTCAGAAGCGCCCTTCCCGAAACTGCAGTAAGTGGGGTGAGGCCTGGGCTGTAGTGCTGAGGGACAGAGATGGGGAGAGGCTTGGGGTCCAAGTAGGCCCGGGCCCCTGAGGGTCTGCTCTCACAGGCTCCAGCAGCAGTTTCCTCAGTGGGTGTCCAGGCCAGAGTGGCAGAAAGCGAGCCCAAACCCAGGCTTCACAGCAACACTGCAGCTGGTCAGGTGAGAGGCCTAAGACGTGGGACAGTGGGGATCTTGGGCAGAGTCTGGTTCTCAGGGGTGTGGTGTGAAGGATCCCAGGCCAAGGGGAACCAGACTCAAACTGTCAAGGTACCCAGCCCTCAGCTGAGACCTCACCCCCATCCCCACAGGGCGAAGAGCAGAGCAGCCTTACAAAGGCCCCTTGTGTGAATAAAACCCCAACTCTGGACAAGACCCCCAGCCTAGAGAAGACCCCATCTCCGGATAAGGCCGGCAGCCCAGAGAAGACCTCATCTCTGGACAATGCCCGCAGCCCGGAGAAGACCTTGTCTCCAGATAAGGCCCCCACTCCAGAGGAATCCCTAACTTCAGATAAGGGCCCTATCCTAGAGGAGACCCCAACTCTGGAGGACAAAGACCCCAGACCAGACAGGGTCTTTTCTGTGCATGAGGTCCCGGTCCCAGAAGTCCCACCTGGTCCAAAGATGGCCCCTCCTGGGGACGAGGCCCACACCCTAGGAAAGGTCTTGACCACCAAACAGGTGCTCTCTGAAGAGACCTCCACCCGAGACGACACTCAGTTCCATCACTTCTCTCCGGAGGAAGCCCTGCTAAACGCCAGGTCTCTTGGGGCCAGTGAGGCTCAATCCCAAGAGGAGGTTCACATGCCAGAGGAGCATCCCCTCTGCACGGTGAAACGTCCCCCGGATAAGACGGACAGCTCCCCTCTCCAGTCCGAGTCCAAGTCCAAGTCAGGGTCTATGCCTGCCCTTGAGAAGGCCTACCTCCAGGAAGAGGCTACCACTCTCCTGGAGGAGGCACCAGCGAAGGATGAGGCTACCCCCAAAGAGGAGGTGTCCCCCGAAGAGGTATCCCCTGCTCAGAAGAATCCACATCCTATCGTGCTGACTCCAGAGCCCCAAATGACTCCCACCCTCCACCCCTCGGCCCCGCAAAATCTCACAGATAGCAAAAGTGACAGAGACGACATGATGAGGATAAAGGATGAGGTGGAGGCTTTAAGGAGGTCGCTGGAGCTGATGGGGGTGCACCTGGAGTAAGTGGGGAAGGGTGCGGGGAGGGGAGGAGAGGGGTGCGGGCCCTAGGCCTGCCCGGCCCACCCCTTCCCCTCGGTCTGGCGTCCGCAGAAAGAAGCTGACTGACATCTGGGAGGAGCTGAAGAGCGAGAGAGAGAAGTTCGTGTTGCTGGAGGTGGGCGGGGTGCGGGTCCCCTGCGGGGCGGGGGTGGGGTGGGGGTGGGCGGCTGGCACTCCCCAGACGCCCTCTCTCCACTAGGTTCAGATGACACGGAGGACCCAGGAGTCCCGGGACCTGGGCTCCATCCACGCGCAGGCGCAGGCGCAGACGCACTGAGGGTGGGCCCGGGATGGACTACGGCGGGACCTGGAGCGAAGTCGGGCTCCGGCCACCCACGTCCTTGCACACGATTTTGGGAAACGCAAGAAAGTAAACTCTGCCGTGTACGCGCGCCACGCCTCCCTGGTCCCTGCAGGGCGGGGTCTGCGCGGCGGGGCGGGGCTGGCGTTCCGCGCTCCCGTCCCTCCGCTTTCCTGGCAGCCGCTCCTGGGCACATCTGGCCAACATGTGGCTTCCATTACCGTTCCCAAGGCCTGCGCATGGCTATTTTTATCCACTGGATGGCGAAGGGGGAGGGTGTCTCCTTCGGACGCTAGTCCCTGCGCTGGAGAAATGGCCGGCAGGAGGGGCCCAGGAGGGGTCGGGCCTCTGCCCGGGGGCCGGATTCCAGAATCCAGCTGTGCACCAGGGGAGGGGCCGGGCGGGCCGGCTCTCCAGCCCGGAACCCTCCCAGTTGCCTTCACTGTCCGCTCTGGAACGCAGTGACACACGAACTCCACAGGCCAGCTCAGGCACCCCAGGTTACATTGGGGCTAATAGCGCCTTAGCGTCAAGGTTAGGGTTCCGAGGCCTTGTGTGCGTGCGCGCGCGCGTGTGTGTGATTGCAATGACGCCTAAACCTAGGGCATTTGTAGGGACAGGGGCAACGTGTACCCGGGCGTTTGCCGGTACGGAATGCATTGGTAAGGAATGCGGTTGATTTTTGTGTGTGCGTCTGTGGTGAGGCGGTGGAGTGTGGGTGCAGGAGTGTGTTTTTGCCATGTGTGAATTGAACGCAAGCATGTGTGCTGAGGCGTCGGGTGGGTGGAAGGAGGTGGTCAGCCTGGTAAAGGGGTCTCAGCCCTGGGGCCCCCTGCATGGCAAGAGCTTGGGAGTCATTAGGGGGAAGGATAACAGAGGGAGACTGAGTCACTGAGAATGCAGCTTTCATTGGTCACGTCACCTCTTAACCGTCCCCCAGAGAGGGGATGGGGACCCTGTGTCCTGCCCTACCCCCAGGGCCTTCTGGCTGGACGGGGGAAGGGTGTCTCCCAGGGGACGGGAATCCAGGCCCAACAGCACCAGGGGAGCCGTGGGGGCGGGGCCTCCATAGCACCGTGGGCAGGGGCAGTCCAAAGGTCCTGGGGCAGCTCGAAGCCCCTGTGCATATCCAGTACGCTCTGGGGGCCGGTCAGTAATAGTGCATGCGGCCCAGGGTGCCCGTGCCCGTGGGGCTGGGCCCCAGCGTGCCGGTGCCCAGCAGGTCTGGCTGTCCAGTGCGCCAGATCTCCCGCAGGATCCGTTCCCGCTCCTCTAGCCGCTGCGCCCGCTCCAGCTCCTCGGCTGAAGTGAAGACGTTGACGCTCAGGGGCCCGTCGGGCTCCGCGGACACCTCGGGGCCCGGCCGAGTCACCGTATCCTCATCGTCATCGTCGTCGTCGTCCTCGGCCTCCAGGGTGCTGCTGCGGGGGTCCCGGCGCGGAGTGGGGCCTCGGGGCCGCGGGCGGGGTGCACAGGAGATGCTGATGACTAGTAGGCACAGGGTGAGCAGCAGGCCAAAGCAGACACCCAGCACGAAGTAGAGGCCGAAGCTCTCGGGGTTAGCTGGGGGTCAGAGGGCAGAAGTCACGGAGGGGGCCTGGCGCGTGGGAGTCATCCCATCTCTATAAGATTCCAGGTTCTAAGTTTGGGGGGCAAGGACAGTACCCTCTATTTGAGGGACCTTAGGTAGCCGCCATCGTGAAGTCGGGGGAGGGGGGGGCGGTTTGGGAGTAAGTGACTGGCTAAGGGTGGTTACAGTGGCAGGGGCGTGGAGGAGGGGAGGGAAGGGGTGGAGTGGGGCCTGAGGAGGCAGGGAGGGGTCCAGGTCCCGGGGTCTGCCCTCACCGCGGATGTGTGCGTAGGCCGCCAGGCTGTTGCTGAGCAACTCCATGTCCCTTCGGGGGGCATCCATGCTTCTCTGGGGGGGCAGCTCCCCTGTCAGCCTGCGAGGTCAGCAAGGTCAGACCCTTCTCCCCGTCTGGAGCCGACCCTGACCCCGCTTTCTCCTCGGGGCAGCTCTGCTCTCTGAAAGGGCAGCCCCAGCCAGGCTCCATCCACCCTGGGGAGAGCGGCTTCCTAACTTCGTTGCCGACCTGGGCCCTGGCTGGGGGACCCTTCCCCTGGGCGCAGACGCCCCGACACCTGAGGGTCGGGGGAGTGAGCCGCAGGAGGCTCCGTCCCCTGGTGGGTTCCCCAAACGAGGCCCGCTTTCGCCGTCCGGGAATCGGGATGGAGGAGAGAGACGCGGGCGCCTTCCTTACTCCCTGGGCGGGCTCCGGGAAGGGAAGCCGCCTCCCGCTCCCATCCCGCCCGCCCGGCGGGGACCCCCGGGCCCGGAGGCCCGGGCTCACTCACCGTCAGCGCCCCGCTGCCCGGCCCCGGCGCGTCCGGCGGCCGCAGACACCCGGGGCCCGGCCGCTCCCGCCCCGTCCGGTCCCGGTCACCTGCCCGCCCGGCTCGGATCCCAGGCCGCGGCAGCGCGGGCCGGACAAGGGCCGATGGACCAGCCGGCGGAAAGTTTCCTCCGAGGAAAGAGGAGGGACTGGGCGGGGCGGGGCGGGGGAGGCGGGGAGGAAAAGGGCCGGGAGAGGAAGGGGAGAGGAGGGCTGCAGGGAGGAGGGGTGGGGTGGGGCCGAGGCCTGAGGGGCCGTCTGCTCCCCGACAGGAAACCGCTGGGGAGGCCGGTTGCAGGAACCCGCCCCCAGGCTGCTAATAACAATAATAATGAGGATGGAGTTCTCCCTAGGTGCCAGGCAGTGTTAAATCCTTTACAATATTTTTTCATTTAATCCTAACAACCCTATAACGTGGGGACCATAATCCCCACTTGACAGATGAGTCAACCGAGTCACAGAGGGACTGAATAACTTAACCCGGACGGTCAGGATTTGAATCCACTGTTCTCTGACCATGGGCTCTTAATCCCTTCCCTAAACCTTGCTCTTCCTCCCAGGAGGCCCCCTCACCCAGGGAAGACTGCCCCTTTCCCTAGCTCAGATACCAACCCTCCCCCAGACCCTCAGCCACAATCCAGGGCCGGGGCTCTCCTCCCCTCCTCCCAGGGCCCAGGCAGTGAGTGTGGCCAGCTGGCCCAGCTCTGGTCACGCAGGGTTAATGAATGTTGGACTCTGGCTTCAAGCCAGGCCCAGGCCAGCCTTGCAGAACCGAGCCCGGGGCCTCCGCTGGCCCCTGTGCTCTTCTGCACCGGGGCAGAGGTGTGTTTGGTTCTGGGCTAAACCTGCTGGTGCACGTGCACGCATTTCCACGCAGCCTCAGGGCTTGTGCCTGCGGTGTGTGTGTGATCAGCATCCAGCCGGGTCTTCTTCCTGCCCAGACTCCCAGGCCCCCGCTTTTGGGCCCCCCTTCCTGTGCTGGGATGGGGTGAGGGGGAGGCCTTCTTGGCAGGAGCCTTAGAGAGGAGGAGGGAAGGAAGGGGGAGAGGAAATTGCAGACATAGCTGAAGGCACAGCCTGAGGCCTGTGGGCCAGTGACCCCCTTCTCTGTCCAGGCTGGAAACCCCCCACTCCCAGTCCTGAGACTGGGTTCAAGCAGAGGGCAGATCTGGTTAGGGAAGCGACTAGGATGACTCCCACGGGGAGGGGAAGGGACTCTTGATGTCTCTGTGACTGTTTAGTCTGTTTTGTGAGCATGTGTGGAGGTGTTTCTGCCCATATTCGTATATTTGTGTGTCTATCTTCGTGTTGTATCTGCTTGAGCATTTTTGTGGGGTGGGTATGTCTGTGTATAAATCCGTTCAGCCACTAGTCAACAACTGCTAACTGGTCTGCCTAGCACTTCCTGGTAATGGGGTTCAGCAGTAAACAGAACAGACACAAATGTTTGCCCTCTTGGAACTGACGCTAAGGCGGAGAGACAGTACGGGAAGATGGTCTTGGGTGCTCCTAAGTGCTCAGAGGGTGATGGAGTGGGGAAGGGTGATGAGGAACACCTGGGGCAGCTCTCACAGGTGACACGGGGCAGAGGCTTGAATCCAGAAGAGCGGGCAGCTGTGCCAGGATCTGGAGGAGAGCGTCAGGGCAGGAAGGAGGCCAAGGGCCCTGAGGTAGGAGCGTCTGGGGGCACCTCTCCCAGGGGCAGCGAGGCGCGGGGACGGGTGATGGGGTGATTGCGAAGGGGCCGGTGGGCCTGCGGAGGAGCTTGGATGTTATCGCAAGTGTGCTTGGGGCCCCTGGAGAGTTTCCATCAGGACAGCGTCATGGTTCTGTGATGCACTTCGGAGAGGTCCCCCTGGGGGCTCAGGGTAGGATGGGGCCGCAGGGGAAGAATGGAAGCGGGGAGAACAGTGAGCAGGCTGGCAGCCATCCAGGCCAGCAGTGGCGGAGGGCTTGGACCAGGATGGCCAGTGGAGGAGGTGAGCCAGGCTGCGATTCTGAAGGGAGTGGCAGCAGGACTCTCTGGATTGCATGAGGATGTGAGGGAAGCAGGAATGTAGGACAGCTGCTTGGTATTGGGCCTGAGCACCTGAGGAAAGCTCAGGTGGGGAGCAGGATTTAGGGATCCAAGTTTCACTTCAGGTGGTTAGATCTGAGAGGTCCATAAGTATCTGGGTGGAGCCGTCAGACACGCAGGCGCAGTCCGGAGGAGTCTGGCCTTGGGAGTGTGTTTGCCAGTCCTCAACACAAGGTGGATTGAACACCGGGGAGTGGCTGAGGTCACCCAGGGGACAGGAGAGAAGAGAGTTCTGGATGCTGTACTGCAGGTCTCCTGCAGGAGGCGTCAGCCGGGAGAGACCGGGGAGGTGAGAGGAAGACCTGGCCAGGACTGCAAGGGGAAGCTGAGGCTGGAATCTGACCACTGGCTGTGGGTTTCCATGGGTTGCGCTGACATGTTGGATGCCTGCCCGTCCACATGGATATCAGTGTGTGCTGCGGCCATGCGTGTATAACTGACCCTGAGTGTGAGGGTGCTGTGCGTCGGTTTGTATGGCACGTACCTGTGTCTCTGTGTGGGTCCACGTGCATGCCTCTCTGAGTAGGGGCTCTAAGATATTGGATGTGTTTGTGTTAAGCTGTTTCCTCGCATCTGTGCTATGCAGACCTCTGGGTATCGCTACCTATGGACAAGGGTGTGCCTGTGTTTGGGTTGGCGTGTGACTCGTGTGTTTGGAGTGGGTCAGGTGTGACTCAACCCTGGTGAAGCAGATGGCTGTGTTGGAGCAGGGTGGGGCTTGAGATGGTTGCTGGTCCCTCAGAGAGAGCTACCCAGAGGGCTGCCTTCTCCAGGGGGATGCACGTGGCCAAGCCAGGCCAGGTGGGAGAAGTGGCAGCCTTGCCCTGGAGGGTTCAAAGAAGCTGGGGGCTGCTCCTCGAGGCCCTGGGAGAGGGCCTGAAGCCTTTGGTCCATGTGGGCCATCCCCCCTCACCGCCCCCATCCCCATGCCCTCCTGGCCACCTGCCTATCTGCTTTTCTGTCTGCCTCTGCCTGCCCACCAGCCTGTCTGTAGGTCTGCCGAGCCACCTGCTTTCTGGTCATGCTGGCTGGGATCTCTCTGCATATATGTCACCTGCCTGCCTGGCTTGCGTCCCACCTGTCCACCTGCTGACTTCCTTCTTGTCTGTCGGCCTGTGGCTGACCTGCTGCCTGCCCACCTGCCCATTTGTTGGTTGCCTTTCTGTCTTCCTGTCTGCCTGTGTGACTAAAGATTTGTCACCTTGGGAGGTGCAGAGTGTTCCTAAGATGACATACAGGAAAGACAGGTATTAATGGGTGGTCAGAAGGCTGAGAGATCCAGAGCCTCTGGGGGGGCCCTCGGGAGGCCTGGCACATTCAGGGCTCAAGGCAAAGCCTCACTCTGCCCCCTTCCCCAGTGGCCCAGGTTGGGGCTGGCCCTGGCTGCTCTGCTCCTGACACTGGGGCCTCACTCACCCCACCTGGAGGTCAGGGGCTGCCTAGATCTTGGGTGGAGGAGGAAGGGGACTCAAGGTCTCCTAAGACCTGCGAAGTCCTCTGAATGCCCCCTTAGCACCTGGGACAGCTGCTGGGAAGAGGCACTGTGAAAGTCTGCGAAATGAGTAAATAACGGTTATGGGTACTGAGTATCCTCTAGGTACCTGGCACTTTGCTAAACGCCGTGCTCGTCTCAACACTTCAAATCCTCCCACTAACCCTGTGTAGTTTGTAGCATGACTCCCGTTTCACAGAGGAGGAGAGTGAGGCTCAGAGAGGTCAAGTAGCCTGTGTGCAGTCACATGGATGTAAATGGGAGGGCCTGGATTTGAACTTCAGAGCCATGTTCCCTAACAGTCTTCCACTGGGCAGCTCTAGGCCATGGTTCTCCATCCTGTCAGACCCAAAGCTGCATTTTCACGATATTTTCTTTCTTTCCTTTTTTATTTTTGGCTGCGCCGTGAGGCATGCAGTATCTTAGTTCCCTGACCAGGGGTTGAACCTGTGCCCCCCGGAAGTGGAAGCGCGGAGTCCTAACCACTGGACCGCCAGGGAATTCCCTTCATGATATTTTCTAATTGCTTCTTGTATGCTCCTGAAGTGAAATTTATGGCTAATAGACCCACCTCTAATTAAAATTAATATATAATTAAATCGAATAATTATATAATTGAATTAATATAGATAATATTTTTAAATGTACATACCTTTTTGTCCTGTAATATAAAAGAAATACAGGGCAATGCTGTGTATTTGTGAAGTCATTAATTGTCAGGAAGGTGACAGCTACGAGTGCAGACCGATGCTGGGATATATTATGTCAGCGTCTGAAACTGTGAACTCTTGGTAAAGTTCTGAACAAAACAAAGTACAAATTTCCTTCACTTTACACAGTAGTTGCCTTCCCAGAAAATTCAGTGTATGTTATGTGTATACACAAGTGTATACACAAGTCCTCTGTGTTTATGTATAAAATGGAGTTAGAGTCTTGGCTCTGGTAATTATAAACACGTTTTTCACTCATGTCGAGCAGGATGTAGAATCTGTCCTCCTCCTGGGGTTGTCTGGAGCCTTGGCCCGCACCCCCCAAATGCCAGCAGCACCCCCCAACCTCTGTCATTGTGACGACCAGCCCCCAATTCCCCCCCACCCCACCCCACCATGGACACACAGAAAATCCTCCTGCCCTCGTGGAGCTCAACATCCGAGTAGGGGAGACGGATACAATCGATAATCACACATACCTTGTAGTGTCAGGCTGTGATAGGCACAATGAAGGGAAATAAAGCAGGGGAAGGGGCTAGGGAAGACCCAGTGGACGTGGCCAGGGACAGCCTCTCCGAGGAGGTGAGAGTTTGAGCCGAGGGAAGTGAGCCATGCACGTATCTGGGGGAAGAGCCTCCCAGAAGGAAAAGCTAATGCAAAGGCTTTGAGGTAGAAGCTGCTTGGCTCCTTTGGGGTCAGCAAGGAGGCTGCGTGGCTGGGGACAGTGAGGGAGGGGAGGGCTGGGAGGTCAGACGGGGCCTGGTGGAGAGTGCCTTCTAAGCCACACACAGGCCTCTGGCTGTTACGCTGTGTGTACAGAAGCCGTGGGGGGGGGGGGGGCGTGTTAAGCAGGAGAGGGACAACATTGGACTTTTAAAAGGCTCGCTCTGGCTGACCTGTGGCCCCTGGGCTGCTGCAGGGGAAGAGTGGGAGCAGGGAGAAGAGGGGGCTCAGACAGGGTGGTCGCAGGAGCTGTGAGGAGTGGTCAGGTTTTGCCTGGCTGGCCAGCAGGCTCAACAGAGGGTTGGACATGGGGTACGAGAGGGAAAGAGGCAAAAGTCAAGGCTAACCTGGCTTTGGAGGTTGCACAGCTCAGCCTCCAAGCCTCTGTCTCCTCACTTCCTTTCCCACGTGAGACAGCGCCACAGCTCCAGGCTGGCTTCTCTCTGAAGCTCTTCTGCCTGAGGACACTGGGGACCAGGCGGTGGCTAACACTGGTGGAAACATCTCCGTTCTTGTCTGACTCCTCAGGAACATAGGAGGCTGTTGATCACACCCGCCTTTCTGGTACTTTCCCCCTGCTTTGCTTCCAGGGCTCACAAGAAAAACTGGTAAAGGGCAATCTAAGAAGTTTAGATCAATGAAGCAACAGTTCTGGCGTGACAGCTGCGCATCCAGCCAGTTCTAGGTGCTGAGGACACAGTGAGCAAAACAAAGTCCCTGGCCGCATGTGACTTGCTGTCTCGGGTGTTGCTGAAGTTAAGCCCGACACGTAGGTGCCCAGGTGATACCTGTGTGCAGAACAGAGGCTGATCGGGTCGGGGGCACAAGAGGGAGGCCGAAATGGAGATGAGGCCCAGGGGGCGTGGCTGGTGGAGCAGAGTGTGGCCCGGGTGGGCTGGGAGTGGGGCAGTGCCACAGATAAGGTAACAGGCAATTTGTACAGGCTCGGGAGTGGCCAGGAAGATAGGGGCCACCTGGCTGCTGGGGTAGCTGTGGGAACAGGGAGGGATGGTGGCCCCGGGGCCCGCCCTGAAGAATTTGCAAAGAATCAGGGCCTTCCCACACCTTGGGGAGGCGCCACCCCCCTCTTGCTGTGTGGACACCTGCCAGGGAAGGGGGGTCTCTGGCACGGATCTCTGCTCCTTTCGTGACCTGGGCCTGTGTGGGTTCCGGCACAAAAGTGGGTCTGCCTGTGTGCCGTGGTGTGCTGGGGACAGGGCCAGCCCACCTCTAGCTTCAGTGCTCCAGTGCTCAATCTGCAAAGTCTAAATTTAGGCGCAGGAAGGAAGGAAAGAAGGAAGGAAGGAAGGAAGCCCCCTTGGTTTCCTATGGAGAGGAGGGTGGTGCAGGAAAAGGCCTGGGCTGGCGCTTCTTACCCCAGCTGCCCTGGATGGGCACATGGGCACACGGGCAGTCTGTCTGGCTAGGGTTCCCCCATCCCAGATGGCTGTTTGGAGGGGAGAGACGACCCATACCCTGATAGTGGCAGCTGCTCTGGGACGCCTCCTTCCTGCGCAGGTCTGCAGGTCTGGGCTGAGCCAAGCCAAGCCAAGGGGGGAGTTCCCCCTTGGGCACTTGGCGGGAGGCTGGACCAATGGGGCCGGGAGACTGCTGGGAGGTTCTGGCCCCCTCCCCCATTCAAGACAGTGACGGCTGCCAGGGTGAGGGAGCGCCCGTCCAGGGCAGCTGGTGGCAGAGCCAAGAGCTACAGGAATCCTGCACGGCCTGGCTGGGTGGGAGAGATGGAGACGCGGCGAGGAGGGTAAGAGACGACACAGGCCACGCTGGCTCCAGATCAGGAAGTTTTATTGCTGACATGCAGGAAGAGTCCCCATGTAGTACAAAAATATGACTTTATACAAACTTTTTTGTGACTTTTCCCGTTTTGCTTTATTACAATAGGACTTCTCTCAGCGTGTGACACCCAGTGAGGGCAGACCCAAACTCCTCTCATTTGCTTTGCCAGAAATTAACCAGACACGTGGGCTGACCTTGGAAGGGACCAGTCTGTCTGACAGGCTTTGCAGACCTGGAGGATATTGCTTTGAAAAGGAGGAGAAAGACCACCAGGCAAGCAGGCCCGGAGGGTCTGGGCAGGCTGCCGGACAAAGGGCTCGGGTGAGGCCCTCACGGGAGGACAGTCACAGGGGCTGGGAGCCCTGGGCCGGACTGCATTTCTACTCCTTCAGGAGACTTCTTTTTGAAATAAATATAGAAAAGAGGGCATCCCGCCCCCCACCCCCACCCCCCCCCACCCCAGCACGAGACCCTGGCTCTCAGCAGCTGGACGGCTGAGGCAGGCGGAGCCGGTGCTCAGGGGAGTAAGTGCTGGGCTCAGGCGGGCTCCCACGGACCCACTGAGGCAGAGGCACGAGGCGCCCACGTGCTGGGATGGGGGCATGGGGAGGAAGGGGCGTGGGCGGCCCTGCTACTGCTGGCAAGAGGTGGCCCCATTTTTTCCAGATGGGGAAACTGAGGCACAAGGAGGTTTGGGACCTTGCCCAAGTCACTCACAGTGAGTCAGCTTTTGGGGAGGGGGCAGCTCACACCCTGGGAAACAAGGTCACACAGGCCTCTGTCACCTCCCCACTGGGGAGAAGGCAGGCAGGAAGGGCCCGAGGGCCCAGGGCTGCCTGAAGGGGAACGCTCAGCTGCTCTGAGGGGTCTGGGGAGGGTAGGCCAGGGGAAGGTCTTTGCTTGGCACTGGGCAGGGCCAAGTCCAGTGTGGGAGAGCGGGCATTCTGGTGAGAACAGCGTTTCTGGCAAGACGGGCATCCACTTCAAAATCTCGGCTCAAAAAGGGCAGCAGGGCTGTTCTCAAGCCAGGCTGGGCCCCCCCAGTCCCTACGATTCTCCCCACGAGCCCTGTAGCCCCCAGGAAGGACCCTGGCGCCCCTGGTGGTCTGCTGGGAGAGACACCACCTCTGTTACGAGGCAGGGGCGGGAGAGGAGATGCCCCCACGGTTCTCTGAACACAGAGGAGTGAGGGGAGCGAGACAGCGTGCAAACAGGGCCGCCTGTTCACAGCTGGACCAGAGCACCCCTCACCAGCCCCCCCACCAGGCACCCTTCCCATCCATGTCGGCATCACCTCAGTACCACGGTGAGGGGTGGAAGAGGAAACCGGGGCTGATGCGGGTGTACAGCACCTCAGAGAAGCTGAGATGGGAGAGAAAGAACCAAGTGGAGAAAGGCCTCCGCATCACCAGAAACAAGGAGGGACTGGTGGGCTGGAGGTGGAAGGGGACAGGCCAGAAGGGGCTTCTGAGCCTGGGGGCGAGGAGGGGGCCCGTCGGGGGCTGTGGACTCCCTGCTGTCCAGCCAGGCTGGGGGCAGGGAGTGGCATGGGCCGAGCCACCTAGAGATGGGAGAGAAGTTGGTTTCAGTACAAAAATAAATACATTTGAATTCCGCTTAAGATGAGGTGACAGTTTTCCAAAACTTGGACCGAGGGGCCTGGGGTCAGAAGGGGAGGGAGGAAAACAGACTGCGAGGGGCCTGGGAGGGCAGTGGGGAGGCGGGGCACATCATGTTGGGAGCCAGCAGCGAGCTGCACTTTCAGCTTATGTGGACTGTGGGGGGCAGCTGCCCCCGGGGGTCAGTGGGTCGGTCGGGCCCCAGGCGGGCGGGCTCCCTCCTCCTCCCTCTCACTCAGTCCAGAGACAGCATGGTTAAAGAGACAGAGGTAGATTAAAACGTCATGATTAAAAGCAGATTAGTTATCTAGGCTTCTCAGATTAAAAAACCAAACAATCAAGCAATCATTCCAAAAGGTAGCTCCGTGGTACCTCTGCTGACCCCACGTGTGACCTGGGCTGTCCCTGCCCCATCCCCGGTGCGGTCCAGGAGAGAGTTCAGCACTACGGGGCCCAGCCGGGCAGCCAGGCTGTCCGCTGGGGGCCGGGAAGAGGTGGTGGGTGGTGCCGGTGCCCCTGCCCGAGGCTGCTATTTCCGCAGGTAGCGCTGCGCCAGGATGGCTGCGTCCAAGGGGTTCACGGGCTGCGCGTCGTGGCCCAGCCGTCGCACGGGCGGCATGCTGCCCAGCTGCCGCCTGGGCCCCCAGCCGCGGGCCTCGTGCACGGAGCTCTTCTCCTCGGCCAGCAGCAGCTGCTGCCGCATGTAGGTCTCAACTCGTACCTGGGGAGCACTCCTCTGTCACCTTCGCCTGCGCGGCAGAGACCCACAGGGCCCGGCAGAGAGAGAGGCGGAAATGCGAGAGGGAAGAGCGCGGCAGTGTCAGCCGGCCGCCTCAAGGGCCTCCCTCCCTAGGCACCACACCCTTGGGGCCGGATCTAGTGGCCCCAGAGTGTGGGTCCCGGAAGCCCTCCAGCCAACCTGGACCTCGCCTTGCTGGCCACCCTGGGTGTCACTCAGACCTGTGATCTCCCGTAACTCACTGACCTTGGAAGAGGTCCCTCAGAAGGCTTAGTGTCCCACCCACCTCCGTGAAATGGGGCAGTAATCTCCCCTCACAGAGGCTCTCAAGGGACCGGGGCAGGTATAGTGTTAAGAGAGCGGCCTGGGGCTGGGGTGCTAGCACCTGGGCAGCCCTGTTTCTCCATCTTGTCCCAGGCTGAGCTCCCTGGGACAGCCCAGGCACAGTCACAAACTGAAGTGGGCGGTCCCTGTGCTAATCATCAGGGGGGGAGAGCAGGGCTGTGGAATCAGACTTGGGTTCGAGGCTCAGCCACTACTTCCAAGCTGTGCGACTTGGGGAAAATTACCTCTGAACCCGTTTCCTCTTTAGTGAAATGAGGTAAGAACACAGGACACATAGGCCTGTAGTGTGGATTGAATGAGGCGTACTGGGGGGGCACTCACTACATGCTAGTGATGATTATTTTTAGCTGCTGAACAGCCGTGGGAGGGGGTGGGAGCTGGGGGGCAGGGCCTGGAACTCTCTCTTCGAGGGCCAAGAGGCTCTGCTGTAGTCCCAGGCTGGCTCCGTCCGGTCCTCCCTGCCCAGTGCTTGCTGTGGGACTCCAGGGTGACCCAGAGAGGGAGGGTCCTTACAGCTGCCCTCCCCAGGCTCGGCCAAGCCCTGCCCTCCAGGACGCACCCTAAGATCACCCGCTAGCTGCTGCCTTGCGCCCTGGTCTCCACCCCGACCCCGGACCCAGCACTTTCTCCAGTGCAGGCAACAGGGGAGGAGAGAAAACTGGGAGAAAATGAATCATCTGAAAAACTAAAAGCAGGAAGGGCAAGAGAGAACCCCATGAGTCAGATGGGCAGACCAGTGTGACCGTTTAAAGGGCCGGCACATGGCAGAGCCAGGGCCTAGGCAGGAAGAGGAAGCCGAGGGAGGGCCAGGCTGAGCTGCCGTGAGGCCTCCCCACTGTGGGGCCTCCTCCTCGACCGCCTCACAGCCCTTCTCTCCGGCCACGGAACTGCCAGCTGAGCCAGACCCAAGGCCGGCCCTAGGCAGCTCAGGCTGGGGACTTAGGTCTTTCCCAGCTCCAAGGGCCAGGGAGAGGCCGAGGAGGCCCTGGCTGGGAAAGGGGCCGAGGGGGTCCTGCAGCCCTGCCCTACCCAACTCACCTCCTGGGAGCTGTCTGCGTTGCTCATTTGGTCATCGATGTCAGGAACCACCTGCAAAGGCCCGCTCAGAGAGGACAGGGACTGCCTGCAGGGGAGGCAGGTAAGTCAGGCTGGCTCCAGGTATATAGATACATACACACACACACACATATTGGCCACGAGGCTTGTGGGATCTTAGTTCCCTGACGAGGGATTGAACCCAGGCCCTTGGCAGTGAAAGCGCAGAGTCCTAACCAGTGGACTGCCTGGGAATTCCCTCACCCAATAAACGGGGGACAATTTCCACCTCGCAGACTGTGGTGAGAACTCAGTGAGATAATACCCATCCCATAGTTGGCATGGACTGGCACGCAGGAGATGCTCAACGCTGAGTTCTGCCTGCACCCTCCCAACCCTGCCTATCAGGAGAATCTGGAGATCTGACTCTGACTGGAGGAGAAACGGGCCCAACCTCAGGCTACTTTTCTGCGGGGGCAGGACAGTGCCTACAGGTGGGCAGAACCCGGCCTTGCTCCTGCCCACTCACCACGACGCAATGATGGCACTAAGGGCCTCCAGGACGTCGGCAGCAGCCAGGCGCTGCTGGGGGTCGAGGACCAGCAGTTTCCGGATGAGACACACGGTGTTCTCAGAAACCCGTCCATCCCTGATGCAGGAGAGAAAGAGGGAGAGGCTCAGGCGGGGTGGGCTGGTGCTGGGTCTTGGACCCAGGACTCTAAGCCTCACTGTGTTGTTTCCAGCCCTCAAGCCTGAAGGGCTGGACTCCAGGGAGGGAGGACTCACTCGGGGATGGTGTACTCGGCGGCCTTGATCTTGCGGAAGAGCTCCTGCGGGATGCTGTCGTAGAAGGGGAACTGGCCGTAGAGCATGGTGAAGAGCACCACGCCCAGGGCCCACATGTCGCTCGGCTTGCCCCGGTACGGCCGGCCTGCAGGGCACACGGACACGCACACTCAGCCCAGGGCTGGTGGAGAATGGCCCTGGCACTCCCTCGGCTTACTGGCTTCGCGCCTGAAGTCCTCCCCACAGGACCCCTCCACCTTGGCACCCTCACTTCCAGTCAACCCCCGCCCCACGCTTCCTCCCACAGCAAGCCGCACGGGCCCAGTCCTTGAGCTTCCGCCACGCTCGTTCCTCCTCCACTCCTCAGGCTAGTTCCCGCTCGTGCTCTGGAGACCCGGCTCCACGGGGGGGATGCCCCGCCTTGGCGCGACCCCTGAGGGGAAAGGGTCACACCTGGCCTTGTGCAGCCCACCCTCCTGGGCACATTTCACGCCTCCTCCTCACAGCACCAGCCCCGCTCTGCTGACTGCCAGCTCTCGGGCGCTGGTCCGGCCTCTGCAGCAGACGAGCTCTCCCAGGAGCTCTAACTCTCCCAGGAGCTTTCCCTGAGCTTTGACTTTTGAGGGAACAGTGAACTTCAAGCTTTCCTTTTGGTAATGACAATGCCAGCTATGGTTTATTGAGCCAGACACTGGGTTATGGCCTTATTTAATCCCACAGGGACCTAATGAAGTAGGGGCTATTATCATCCCGATTTTATAGATGAGAAGATAGAGGCCCAGAGAGGTCAGTGCCTTTCCCGAGGTCACACAGGTATTAACCAGACTATGAACTGTGAGGGCAAGGCCATGGCTGCCATTTCACAGCTCCATGCCCGGTGCTGAGGCCTGTGCTTGGCACAGAGTCAATGAAAGGCAGACCTGGGATCAAAACCCACTTGAGCCACCCCACTTCATCCTCTTAACAATGTAGGGAGGCAGGACTGTTTTCAGCTTTTAACCCACAAGGAGACTGAGGCTCAGAGAGGGGGATTGAGGGCCAAAGTCACACAGCTGGGTATTAACAAGGCCAGTCCCAGAGCCCGGGTCTCTGGTCTCCCAGTCCAGGTCTTCCTGATGCAGGGAGTTCCTCTGTTTCATCCTTCAAGACTGGCATGAGTCTGGACGAGCCAGAGAGAGAGGCCGAGGGCAGCAGGTGGGAGTGACTGCACGTGGAGGCCACCCCAGCCTGGCACTGCTGAGGAGGCTTAACCAGAGGCAGCCCATCCACCCCCAGGCCTGCATACAGTCACAGACCGCACCTCTCTGGCTCTGTCAACTACAGGGATGCTTTCGGGACTCTCAGGGAGGGTATCCAGGCTACTCAGGGAGTTGGGATGCACCCCTGGCACCCAGATCCTTCTAGCAGAGGCCACAGGGACTCCACCCAAAATCCCCAGGCCTGGAGAGTGGCACCACTGCCCTCTGCAGAGGTAGCCCTGGGAGAGGCCTGATGCTCCCGCAGAACCCTCAGCTGGGAGAAGGCCTCCAAGGAGATCGCAAATGCTCGTGGCAAGTTAGAGCAGCCTGCTCCACAGGAAGACATGTGACAGCTCGGGAAGCGGCTGCTTCTGCCACTGTGAGGAGGGCGGCACATGTGTGAGTGCTGGGGATAATGGGCCCTGTAGACAACCCTGAAACCTTCGCATCACAGGGCTGGGAGCGGATGGGAGCCCTTGGTCCCTGGAGGGATCAGGACAGAGAGACGGACCCCAATGTGGCAAAGGACAAGCAAGAAAGGAAAGAAAGCCTACGGTGAAACAGAAGCGTGGGCTTGGGCAGGAGGCAGCCCTGGGATCGAGCCTCCTGGTTTTCTGGTTTACTATTAGCTGTGACTTTGAACAAGAGGTCTGATCTCTCTGAGCCTCAATTTTCCCATCTGTAAACATTTTACCTCACAGCGTAGCTGTGTGCTTTTATACAGGTGCTGCCTGTCATATGCTCAGCACAGCAGCCGGCGCTAACAGTGTATCAGAAGGTGAGAGCTACATAATCGACTTATTTGTGTATTACCTGTCTCAGCCCCACTAGAAAGTCAGCTCACCATCCATGGAGGCAGGATGTTTGTCTGACTGTTCACTGCTGCATCCAAAGTGTCTAGAACAGAGCCCCGGACGTGGCAGGCCCTCGGTAAATAGCAGCAGGATGAATGAGTGAATGAACAAACAAAGGGAGTGATATCTTTGAAATGCAAGTCTCATCACGGTAGCCTCAGTGAAGACCTTTTCAGCGGCGTCCTCTCGCACTTGAATTAAAGGATGGCGTTTCTCAACAGGGCCTCCATTAGGCCTTGCGCGGCTGGACCCCCGTCCACCTCTCTGGCCTCCCCCTGAACTTTCTGAGCGGCAGCCTCAGGGGCCTTCTGTGGTTCCTCAACTATGTGGCGCCACCTTCGCCCAGTCACACCCCTCGTGGGCTCCTATGTATTCTCACAACCTCAGTTCGAACGCCACTTCCCTGGGGAGGGGCTTCAAGCGCCCATTCTTCATGCTCACAAAAATCACGTTTCTTTCCTTCCAAGCACTAATCTCAGAGAGTAACTAGTGTAATGATTACCATCTTCTTCCTCCATGGGACCCCACATTTGTACCTGGAGGGACAGTACTGGTTTGGGCACCACTGAAGCCCCAGCACCTAGCCCGGGGCACACCCATAGACAGTTTGTTTGACTGAATGAACGGCTGCAGAGCCCGGCTGTGTGAGGCCCCAGGGCCTGCTGCCTGGCAGCCTGCACATACCGCTGAGCACGTCTGGACTGATGTAGGCGGGGCTCCCCCTCTGGTCCTTCAGCAGGTCCCCCTCGCTCACGAGATGCTTCCCGAGGCAGAAGTTGGTAATGGTTATCCGATGAGTTCTGGGGGCGGGGGGCAGAGAGCGAACAAACCTCGGTGTCTGTACCCACGGGCGCCCCAGCTGTCCCCACCTCTCGTCCAAGGAGCAGAGGAATCACACCCACGTCTTCTCCATTGGCCCTCCCGGCCTCCCCATAGCTGCGTGGGGAGTGCCACTGGGGGTGCTGACACGGGCCAGCCACCCTTGGTTGCCACCTGCTGAGCCGTCCCCGCAGGGATCTGAGTCACTCCGACCAGGGGAGCTTCAGGATGCTCCCCTGAACCTGTGCCCTGGCTGAGTCTCGGGGCTACAGCTTAGGGCTTGGAAGAACTGCAGAGATTTCCTCAATCTCCACACACATAGTATCTGCCAGTAGACTGGAAGGAACTGGAGACCAAGTCTGGTTCCCTCATTTACACAGGAGGAAGAGGAAGCCCAGCAGAGTCTTGGAGGCCTTCCTTGAGTGCCTCCCTTCAGTCCCCCGGTGCTGATGCCTTTGGTCATCACTTTTATTACTATCGCAGCAGCACCAACAGTACTAAAAACTAATGCTGGGTCTTCCCCTGGTGGCGCAGTGGTTGAGAATCCACCTGCCAATGCAGGGGACACGGGTTCGAGCCCTGGTCTGGGAAGATCCCACATGCCGTGGGGCAACTAAGCCCGTGCACCACAACTACTGAGCCTGAACTCTAGAGCCCGCGAACCACAACTATGGAGCCCGCGAGCCACCACTACTGAAGCCCGCGTGCTTAGAGCCCATGCTCCGCACCAAGAGAAGCCAGCGCAGTGAGAAACCCGTGCACCACAGCAAAGAGTAGTCCCCACTCGCCGCAACTAGAGAAAGCCCACGTGCAGCAACGAAGACCCAATGAAGCCAAAAAAATAAATAAAATAAAAATAAATTTAAAAAAAAAAAAAGGAAAAGGAACGAAAGTTTAAAATCACCCCGAGAGGCTTCCCTGGTGGCGCAGTGGTTGAGAGTCCGCCTGCCGATGCAGGGGGCACGGGTTCGTGCCACGGTCCGGGAAGATCCCACATGCCGCGGAGTGGCTGGGCCTGTGCATCCGGAGCCTGTGCTCCGCAACGGGAGAGGCCACGGCAGTGAGAGGCCCGCGTACCGCAAAAAAAAAACAAAACCCGAAAAACCTAATGCTTAGTAAGTGCAGACCCTGGCTTAAGTGCCCGACGGGGACTGTTTTCATTCACCCCTCACAACGGCCTACAAGGGAGACTTTCTCATGGCCCACTTCACAGATGATGCAATTAGGACACAGAGAAGTGGAGAGACTTGCCCAGGGTCACACAGCTAGTGAGGAGTGGAGCAGGATCCCACCCAGGTCTGTCTGACCTCGGACTCCGCACTCTGAGTGACACCAGTGGGGTGCCCACTGGGTCCCGGGACAATGCCCAGCACCTGGCTTTCCCTTCCGTTCCATCCAAGCTGACTCCCCCCTTGTCTTGTACAGCAGACTCTGCACTGGCTAGAAAAACCACAGATTCCCCCATCTGAGAGAGCCATGGTGAGAGCAGCTTTGGGCTCCAGTCCTTTCTAGGAGGCTCACAATGAGAACAAAAGCCGGCCCAGAGAGGACGCCGTATGCCACCCCTGGGGACGTGGGGTGAGGGTGCAGAGCCTCCTCGGCCTGTGTTGGGGGGCACAGGGAGGAAGGGCCCCTCTGCCGTGTCAGCCGGCTGGCTGGGCGGAGAAGCCTGGGAGGACGGCAGGAAGGGAAGCGCCACCAGGGGCCTCGGGCGGCCTCTCCGTAGAAGAGCCTCCAGGGGGAGAAGAGGTTGGCTCAGAGGCACAGGTGTGTGCGGCTGCGCTCACGAGGCTCCGAGAGCCCTTCAGCTTTCTTGGGGAATTCTGCGGGCAAGGGCTTGGTGCAAAACAAAGGCCAGTCTGTCCCCGGCGTTCCAAATGGAAACGCTGGCCCTGGCCTTCCGTACGGGCCTGCCCTGGCAGATGCCACGGAAACCTGCCTGGTGGCCCCCAGGGCAGTTAGAGTCTGAGAGGGCAGGTGAAGGGTCTCGGGCAAGGATCACGTCAAGAAGTGGGCTGCTCCCACTCAGAACCGCCCATGTCGCTGAATACGGCCTGCTCAGGCCTCCTGTCCACGAGGGCCCCACAGAGCAGACGCACTGCATTTTCTCGCCTGGTCAGAGCTGGCCACGGCAGCTGGAGGCCTGAGACGCTGGGAGGAGGACTGCTCAGGGGAGAGTCTGGTGGGCTTGGGAGTCAGATCCCCGGGTTCTAGTCCTGGCTCTGTCACTTCCTGGCTGTGTGTGTGATCTTGGTCATGTTATTTAATCTCTGTTAAACCTCAATTTCCTCAACTGTAAAACGGAAAACATTAGCACCTAACTCCCAGGGCTGTGTTAGGATTTAACAAGATAAGAAGGTAATCCCAGGGAAAGCACTGAATCCAGGGCTTGGCAAGCAGTGACTGATTACTACGGGCCAGCTCGGATTATATCTCCTCCTCAGATGGTGGGCACAGCTGGTGGGGGTTACCAGTGGACACCCCAGGGAAGACAGTGTGCTGAGGTTGCGGGTGAGAGGAGCCACCCTGTGACGACAGGCCCTGGAGCACACGTGCCCACGCGCTGGCCTTCCACTCCACCCTGCCAGCAGGACCTGCCAGCCCTCTGCCCGTGGGGCTCGAGAAAAGCTCGGCCGAGACTCTGCAGGGTGGGCGGCAGGACCGGGTTGGAGCCTCTCCCACAGGAAACCGCACGGTCAGCTCCCAGCCCTCCCGAAGCCTGGCGATGCTCCCTGCCCACCACCATTGCCCCAGTCGGCGCGGCGCACAGATCCCCGGGAGTCCAGACCCCCCAAGCTGGTCCTGGCAGGAGGGGCAAGGGCAGCAGGGGTGCAAGGAGAGAGCTCCGCGTCAGGAGGGCCCGCTCAGTGAGTCACTCTTCAGCTATGGCCCTCTGGGCTACCACAGTGTGTCTGCTTTTCTAGGAACTGGGCATGCAACGTGCCCACGCGGAAAGAAAGGAGGACGGAGAAAGAACCCATAGCCAGCCTCAAAAGGGGATTTCAGATGGCAACCCTTGCCTTTATCCACAGCAGGGGAACTTGCTATAGCAGCTGCCTTGCAAACCCTTCTCCCTGTTTCCCTCCCTGGGAGCGCTCTGTCCTGCTGGGAGCCTCCAGCTCATCTGCTGCCTCTCCAGCTGGACTTAGGGCCTGGCCTGATGGGCAGGAAGGGGCTGGATCTCCTCCAGGTCCACCCTTGACTTCGCAAGGATGAAAGCGAGGCCCCAAGAGGGGAGTGGTGCGCGCGTGGACACATGGGAGCAGGCACTGGGCGGCCAGCGTGGGTCCCTGCAGCACACCCGGCGCCTTCCTAGCACCCGTGACTCAAGTGAGAGGCGGCCAGAACCTCTGTCTGCCCAAGACAGACAGGGGATTATATGGTTAAAGGGTGTACAGCCAAGACCCAGGGTCTGAATGAGGTGTGGGTGCTCTGCAACCCCAGGGAAACACACCCACGTGTGCACATGCACGCCCACAGACACAGACACACACACGCATGGACACTCACGGAAGAGCTGCTATAGCTACGCTGGCGTTACTCAAGAGACGTGTCACCTTCGGACTACATTCCCAGAACCTAGGGGGGCCTGGAGAAGTGGGAGCCAGAAGCTAAGCCACCACGGAGACAAAGAGGCCTGGGGTGCTGGCCTGGTTCGCAGCGCAGGAGCCCCTGATGGTGCATGCCCGTAAGCACCCTTGGGATGCTCGCTCAGAGCCGATGAATGGCTGCATGGAAGCCTGGGAGACCACGGGCTCTGCAGCCAGACGGACTCTGTGAGCAGTGAGCCTGCAGCCCAGAGTGGGATGGTGACTGGCCCAACATCCCACGGAAGGCCAGGACCTGAGTCTCCCGACATGAAGACAATACGCTCTCAGGGCCAGCATGCTCTGCACTTTCCGACACCTCCTCTCCTTGTGCAGTTCAGAGCTGGGGCCGGGGTGCCTCGGGACCCGGCCACTGGCATCCTCATCGGCCACTCACCACACAGCAGGCCTCATCTCCCGAGGGAGCGAGCATACAGGCCCTGCAGGCCCGGCTGGCTAGCACAGGGTGCGCTTATGAGGGGCAGTCTCTGCAGGAAGGCATAATCATCTCTGCTTTCAGATGAGGACACGGAAGCTCAGAGGAGTGCTTGGTACCACAGCAGCTTCTCAACACATGAATGGCTTAATCAACAGGTGAACAATCAAAGAAACGCTCACGGTCTCAAGGGTAATTAAGAGGCAGTGCTGTGCTGTGAGCCAGGTCTGACCCCCAGGGCCCACTCTTCCCTGGCTTTCTTAACTCTCTCTCGGCTGGTCAGGGGTTCAAGCAGCCCTGGAACTCCTGTTTCTTTCCCTCCTCCCCATGCAGCACGACAGGACCAGGTTTTAACCACTTCACTTTTCTCAAGCAGGCAAATCTTTTTTTTGTTTTCTTTTTTTTTTTGCGGTACGTGGGCCTCTCACCGCTGCGGCCCCTCCCGCTGCGGAGCACAGGCTCCGGACGCGCAGGCCCAGTGGCCACGGCTCACGGGCCCAGCAGCTCCGCGGCACGTGGGATCCTCCTGGACCGGGGCACCAACCCACGCCCCCCGCATCGGCAGGCGGACTCCCAACCACTGCACCACCAGGGAAGCCCCAAGCAGGCAAATCTTTACTCATCCTTCACGAACTGACCGAGATGGCCAGAGTCTCTGCCCGCTCCGTCCTCTGCACATTGGCCCTCATACAGTGATAGCTGCCCTCCAGTCGCCCCCAGGTGGCAAGCTCTGGGAGACTGTCTGCAGCACCAGTGCCGGGTGGGGCTGGGGACGTGCCGAGTGCTGAGGGGCAGCAGCATCTTCCCAATGGCATCCTGGGCTGGCACTGCAGGGTCGGGTGCCCCACGCCCCTCCCCAGAGCTCCTTTTCCTGTGACCAGTGTGGCTCTGGCCACTTCTCAGGGATAGTGGGCCCAGGCCCCTCTGGGGCGGGCAACCATGTTATGGAACAAATCCCCCACCACACCACTTCTGCCATGAGGCGTGTGCTGCCTGCCATTTGCAAGCCCTCCGACCCACTTTCACACCGGGAGGTGAGAGAGAGGTGAGGGCGAGAGGCCCAGGGAGAGCGGGTGGGAGGTGTGCCCTTCCCGGCCCTGCACTGCTAGGATCTTGGTGACACGCAGGGTGGGCTCTCCTCCCATCAGTCCTGGCACCCTGCATGGTTGGTGTCCCTCTACCACTGCCCCAGATCACTCAGAAGGGGCCCAGACCCTCTGCCTGAGTGGGGTGACAGCCTGAGGCAGGAGCCTCATGTGATCTCCCTCTGCCACTGGCTCACCGAGGATGCTGGGGTGAGGCGCCCAGATCCCCTCCAATATCGAGGTGCTCTCTCCCTGCTGCTGGGAATGTTGGCTTCTGACCACTCACAGCTGTGTCCTTTTCCAGGAAGTCCTCTCAGCCAAAGGAAGCTGCCTTGCCCAAAGCTATGCCCCCGGGAGCAGCCTGCATTCAGTGGCTGGTCACAGTCGGGATACAGGGCCACACGGACTTGATTTGGGGCATCTGAAGGGCCACCTGGCTTTCCAGGCTGAGGCCCCGTCGTGACTGCCCAGAGTTTAGCTTCTCCCTCAGCCCAGTCCTGCCCCCTTCTCCCTGAGAGCGCGCCTCAGTAAACTTCCTGCACGTACATCTCAGAGTCCATTTCCTGGGAACCTGACCCACAACAAAGCCTGTTTTGCTCATCTGGCATTCTGTCACCTATTGGTCTATTTTTTACAGTCATTTACTGTGCACCCACTGGGTATGACAAATGAATGGACCAGGGGGACTGCTGAAGTCCTTCCCAGAGCTCCCTTTCCGTGGCCTTTAAGGCTCCCCTTCTTAGCAATCACCATATTCCATGTGGCAAAAAGAGAGAAGCAAGCATCCCATCCCCCGGCCCCATGAGTTAGAATCCCCATGGGGACGCTGCAGGGCTCTGGGTAGTTGCAGCACGCACGTAGCCTGTCCCGACCCCGAGGCTACATCATGAAAGAAGAAAAGCGAAGCTTACCTCTTATTGAGCACCATGTTCCCAAGCTTCAGGTCTCTGTGTACAATGTTTTTCTGGAAAACAACAGGCACATGGTCTGCACTGTGAAGATGAGAGCCAGGGTCGGCCCAGCCTGTAAGAGGTGGGCTCTCCAGGTGTTGGGGAAGACATGTCTCTTTAGGCTTGGGCCTTGACTTGCAAGCCACAGACAGATCCGGACCACTTAGGGCCTCGTTAACCACGCGGACGAACTGGGTAACGTGCGAGCCCAGGCAGTCTCTGCCCTGCACAGGGTGTTTACCCCAGCTCTTTCTCCCCTTAGGGCAGCAGCCAATGGAGAAAACCACTCTTCTCTCTGCCTCTACCAAACATCCCACAAAAAAACCAAGAACCAAAAAAGCAACCAAAAAATCCCAAGCACCTGCCTAGATCTGAGGTCAGAGATGAAGTCTCATGGTTCTGATGACCAAGTACTGCAGGCTCGGCCCACAGAAGCTGTGTGTCTGGAGGAGGCCCAGGCTCTCCTAACCTGTGCCTCGGGGTTCCCGACACCCCCACCGCTAGGAAGAGCTCAGAGACAGGCTGTGGCTGCACCCAGTGGGTAGCTCCCACTTAGCCTCTCGACTGCTGGGGCATTTCTGCGCGGGGCTCCGCTGGGCTGCCCGCACCTCCCCAGGGCCGTGGGCTGAGGTCTGTAGCACCGTGTCCTCAGGTGTGCGTGTCATCCGGCCACTTTCCTTCTGGATGTTCCCAGCTGCAAAGCACACCTGGGTGAGGGTGGGACAGAGCTGCTTCCGCTGAGCAGCAGCAAGAAGGGCGGCTTTCCATGGAGAAGGTGGGAGCCGCAGGGGCGGAGCCTCACCTGGTGCAGGGCCTCCACCACGCGCACCACGTCGTAGAAGATGACCACGGTCTCCCGCTCGCTGAGCCTCTTCTCCTTGATGACGTAGTGCTGCAGGTTGATCAGGTCGGCGGTCTTGTCGCTGAAGTCGTGTGCGCAGAGGCAGTCGAGGACGAGGCAGATGCGCTTCTTCATTTTCTTAACCATTCGGCTGGATTCTGCGTCCTCAACAATTTCACAGGTGCGGTCCTGGGAGGAAGGGGGCAGACCAGGGCTTGGCTGGGGGCCCGCCAGGGCCAGGGGCTTGGGGCTCTCTTCTGGAGCCTGGAACTAGACTGCATGTGTGAGAGCGGCAGAGGCCTGAGATCTGGGGAGCATGGCCCATGGGCCGCTCAGCACTGCCCTGCTTCCCCCGTGCCAGGCCCAGCCAGTGGCTCAGGCTGAAGCGGCTCAGGTTCAGACTTCATGCTTTGATCCTACTGCAAAGCGTTTGGATCAGGGCTGGGCACTGAAAGCCAAAGGGCCCTCTGAGCCCAGCGTGCAGGCAGCACACTCAGGGCTCCGGGGCATCCTCCCCTCCTGGCACTCCCAGGGATTCTGGCAATGACCGATGTAAACGTCCTTCCAGTGTCCAAGGCGGGGGAAGCTAAGTGTTGTGCGCGTCCAAGACAACTGCTGCGTCACGGGCACGCAGGACTTCTGGGCAGCTGTGTAATGGTGGTTAAGAGTACGGCTCTGGCCCCTGACGACTGAGTTCAGGCCCTGGCTCCACCTTGTCCTAGCTGCGGGACCTGGGGCGGCTCACCTAAGCTCTCCAACCCGGGTTCCTTGTGTGTGAAAGGGAGCCAGCAACCCCTACCTCACAGGTTGCTGAGAGAAAAGACAACCATGACAAGTGCTTAGTAAGCACCTGGACTCGGTATCGGTAAGCCAGGGCTCGGTAAGCGGGCACCACTACCAACCCCAAGGTTGGCAGTTCTGGACCCATTTTCCTTGCTGAAAAGGTATTTATTTCGAGTAAGAGAAAACACAGGTGCAACAGGAGGACTTTGATCCTCCCAGCTTGAGGAGGCCCTTGGTGCCAGCCCCAGCAGACTGGGGGACTCCTGGGGACTGAACGCCGCATTTCTCCTCAAGAGCAGGGTCATACCTCTCATCCTCTCTTCCCCAGAGGCCCAGCACAGTGTCTGGCACACAGAGGACTCTAGAAACACCTCTAAGCGCTCCGGTTCTCTTATCCAAAATGATATACACCAGGGCCAAGCTCTGGAAGCTACCAGAGATGAAATACTAAGAAATCATAATCACCCCAGATCGGATTTCATGTTTAAGGGACACTCTAAATTTCAGAGGTGCCTCTCATTGCACATCTAAGAATAAAGACCTCGGTGGGATCTATGTGTGGGACTGGGAGGCATTTTCCCCTTATTTTCCCTCAAGAAACCAAGCTGACAAGGAGTTCTTATTGCCTGATATAACAGCGGTGATGAGCACGTATGTCCCGGGACAGCTCGGTGCTTTATACCCTCTCATTCATCTTCCCACCACCATACGTGGTAGGCACGGTCATCATTGTTCTCATTTTGCACATGAGGAATCTGAGGCTTAGGAAGTGACTTGTTCGAGGTCACACCACCTGAATCCAGGACTGCCCGCTCCAAACCTGTGTGCCCTCCCTGACACCAGGCTGCCTCTAGCGTACCAGATCCATCCAAGCGTGAGTGGGCCTGGCCAGCGCATCTGGCTGAGGGCGGTGCAGAAGCTCCACCGGGGCCTCAGCAGGAACCCTCCCCCACCCTCCAGCATTCTGAACCTGGTTCTTCATTTCTGGAGACGCAATTTCAGTTCTGCCCTGGAGAGAGCTCTTTTCAGAGTACCAGTCGCCAATCAGCACCTTTCCTAACGGACCTGGAACATCTGAGTATGGGGTTCAGGGACCCTTGCCAGAGAAGCTGAAATGCCTGGGCAGGCAGAAGGACTGGTACCAAAGGCAACTGTGGAGATCCACAGTGCCCCGGCGCCCATCCTTCCTCATTGCCCTCCCTTCCACCCTGGCCTGGCTGATTCCTGACAACACAGCTAGAAAGAGCCCGTGTCTTTAAATAACTTCATACTTTCCTCTTTTCTTGGAAAAGCGGCTCTTCAAAGCAAGCCTGCAGGCTGCAAAGCGGGTGCATTCCCGCTAGGCTGCCACCATCAGAGCAGGGGCTCGCTGGCCCAGCCCGACCTCCAGGCCACCTGCCAGGAAGTCCCGCTGCTCCGCATGCAGGAAGACTGGGGTCCTGTGATGTGGCCCCAGCAGTGCCCCGGGGTGGGGACGGGAGAGGTGCCACTCACCTGGAAGAGCCCGTGGTGGTGAACCACCCCATCCTGCGCGTGGAGGAGGGAGAGCAGGGAGTACTCGGTGTGCAACAGCATCTTGCCTTGCCTCTCCTCTTGGCTTTCTATTCCTTGGTCGCCCCTCTCCTCAAGTGTAAGGATCTTCAGGAAGGCACACACACAAAAACAAAACCCCACAACCCTTACTTTTCCAAGCGGAGTGACTAGAACAGGAGGAGCAGGGTTTCACATCCTCCCACGCAACCCTGGCACACGCACACCCACACGTGCGTGGACGAAGTGAAACGGTCTTTCCCAATGTGACAGCAAAATGACCTAAGCACAGACAGAGCTCCCCGGGAAGAAGTGCACTGCTCTTGTTCACAAGTGGTGCAGAAGAAGGTGGGAGGAGGGAGAAGCCGGGCTGGTAGAATGTCCCGGGGGTCCCCAGCCCCTCACGCCTGGTGCCTCACTTACCTTCAGCTGATAGAAGTCGTCCGTGCCATCTTTCCTCGCCAAACACTGCACGATGCTTGGCACTGGTGAGTTGCCCAGACGGGGACCTATGGCACAGACAGCCGCTGGCTTACTTCTCAGTAGCCTTGTCTACCATGGCACCGTGGGGCACTGTGCCACCACGTGGGCTTTTGGCTGGATCTTCTCTCCTGGAGGGCACCACGTTCACATCCACTGAACTCACGGTCTCCCCTCCAAAACTGGAGCAGTATGTGTGCGTCTGCCTGAGTACACCTGGCTTTTACAGGCACATTTCTCAAGAGGGGCTCTCAACACGGGGTGCATGCTGGAATCTCCGAGGAGTATGTGTTAAAGCAGAGATCCCAGCTGCAACCTGGGCCCTCTGAATCAGCACCTCCAGGGTGAGGAGCCAGGAAACTGTCCCTTTAACAGGTTCCCCTGGCGGTCTGATATGGCCACGTATCAGCTTTGGGGAACTTCTGTACTTTTAGAGATGTGCACGGCTTGATGTCCTGTGACAGCACCCGGAGCTTTCAGGGCATAAATCAGGTAACGTCACAGTGTCAATGCACTGCTAAAAAACCTTAACAGCACTCCACTGCTTTTAATATGCAATCAAAATTCCTTTTTTTGGCCTCCAAGCTCTTGCATGATTTGGTTCCTGTCCAGCTTTCGACTGATCACGTTTCCCCACCACTCCTCACCATACTCCAGCTATGCTGGACTCTTCATTCCTGAGATGTTAAGCCCTTCCCTGCTTCTGGGCCTTTGCACCTGCTGTTCCTTCTGTCTGGAATGCTTTTCCCCTGCTTTTCACATGGCTGCTCCTTCTTATCCTTGGCTGTCAGAGCAACTGTCACTTCCTCATACAGAACCTTCCTTGTCTACACTCTCTCTAGACCCTTCTTCCTCTCACACCATCTTGTTTACTTCCTGCAAGGCCCTTACCCCTCCCCCCTCCCCCCATGATGATCTCGTGTGTTGTTTACTCCCGGTTTCTTTTTCTAACTAGAATGTTAAGTTCCGTGAGGGCAGGAACTTGTCATTTTTTTTTTTTTTTTTAACTTAATGGTCTTTATTTTTAGCTTTAGAGTGTGTCTCTCTGTGTCTCCAACCAACTGTCCCGCCCAATGCCCAATTCTTCTTTTTGGCCGCGCCCTGCAGCATGCAGGATTTTCGTTCCCCAACCAGGGATCAAACCCGCGCCCCTGAAGTGGAAGCGTGGAGCCCCAACCACTGGACCGCCAGGAAACTCCCCAGGAACTTGTCTGTCTTAATCACTGCTGCGTCCCTGACAAACAGCACAGGCCCAGCAGGTAGCAGGCTCCATGAACTGTTTGCTGAGTGACTGGAACTGGAACTATCCTGTACTCATAAGTCCAAGATGCTGTCCCAAAGCAAAGGTCACACCCAGTCTCTGGCTGCTAGGAGAGCTGGGGTCCTCAGAGCCCAAATCACCTGCAACCCTACACAGGCAGTCTAGACTTGCTGGGCTTCGAACTTCATGCAGAAAGGCCCCGCTGCTCGTCCAGACCACTGGGAACACCCAGTTCTACAGGATTTCGGGGCCAAGTCTGTAAGAAGTTTGCAGCTGTACCAAACACTTTGTGAACTTAGTTGTGCCCTCCAAGAATGGTCAAAGAAGTGACTTGGATGATGTACCTTGGGTTCTAAGGCAGCTTGTCTGCTTCCTGTGGGTGATGTCTTGGGGCCACGCATAGGATCCTCTGGGGGAAGAGGCAGTCTATCTCTCAGCTGACACTAATCTAAGGCTGGGGCGGCTACAACAGAAACAACAACTCTTGGTGCAGAGCGACCTTCCCCTCTCATCAACAGACTCCATTTAAAGTGGCCGAGGGCTGGTCAGGCTCCCACGCTGGGGTGTTCGAGGCGCTGCACCCTGCGTGTCTGCAGGTCACACTGTACTGCCCCGGCACCCCACTCACCCGGCCGTCAGAGGCTTACCCAGGATGAACGGTCCAGCTCTCTTTGCATTATTTCCAGAAATCCCACTTCCTAGAGCCTTCGCCCTGGCCGACGTTTCCCCAGCTCCTCTGTCTGATGCTCTCCGCTTCATTCTCAGCTCTAGACAAGACAGAAAAGAGCCTTCTCACTGAGCAAGTCAGCGAGTTTCCTTACGCTAACCCAGCCTGCGAGTCTGACTTGAGGACGCATCACACAGCTGCCGCTGCCACCTCCTCCCCCTCCCAGAGGAGCGTGGAAGGTTCTCGATAGCAAAGGACCACGGCTCCTTTACTGCGGATTAATTAGGGGCTCAAGCTGGATGCACTGGCTACAGAGGTGGGCAGCTGGCCCACCTCAAAGGGACCAGTCAAATGCAGACAGAAGGACACAGTTTTGTGCAGGTGCCAACTGGGGTGCCCTGAGACAGACAGCTGGCCCTGGAGCGACTGTTCCCAAAGTGAGGCCTTCTCCCCAAATACCCCTTTCCCCTAAAAGGAAAGGGGACACAGGAGCCAGATTCTAGAAGACGTTAACCTCTAGACCTGGATTTAAACAAAACAAAAAGGAGCTGCTCCTTTCAGCTCTCCACAGTTCACACCTCGGGAAGGCAGTGTGCTGGAGGTGGGGCGAGGAAAGACACGTACACAGAGGAGCTCCACACACGGAGGGCAGAGGGTCATAGGGATGCCCGGGGAAGGCCAGCTGCTCAATCCCAAGGCCTCTGGCCCACAGTGGGTGCAGGGGCTCAGGGAAAACTTCCCTGAGGAGGTGATACTGGAGTGGGCCAGGCAACAGGCAAGGTCATTCCAGGCAGAGGGGCCTGGGTGAGCAAACGTACGTAGTAAGGAACGGCACGTAAGCAACTAACTCCAAGTAGTCTGTGTCGCTGGAGTGTACAGGGAGTGGTGATAGGTGACCCACAGAGGGGAGCAAAGGCCAGATCTAGGGGACCTGATGGCCACGTTAGGAGTGTAGACTTTACCCTTGCACAGGGGGCCTGGGAACACTGAACCCTAAGCTTCTATAATTTTTTCTTTTTATAAAAGTAATTGGCATTTCCTGCAGAAACATTAGAAAATACAGACATGCAAAAGTAAGCAAATAAGGTACCCATAATCTTAATATTCAAGCAGACTTTCCTGTGTGTCTGTTTGTGTGTGTGTGTATGCTCAGTTCTCGTTGTTACAAAAGTTCAGACCACGCTATGATACCATTTCCAAGCCTCCTTTTCTCCCACCTAAAATATATTATGAGGGTGAATTTTATGGTATGTGAAACATATCTCAATAAAGCCGTAAAAAAACAAAACAAAGCAAAAAACATTATTAACGTCCTTGCACATATTCTTTTGTAGCGTCACTTGAAATAGCTACAGTCTCCTTGCTAAGAATATAGCATGATTTATCAGACCACACCCTTATTCATGGACATCGAGATTCTTCCCACTTTTTGTATTTTTTATTAGCAGTCATGCACACACATCTTGGCACACTTGCCTCTCTCCCTCAGGATAAACTCCAAGAAATGGAACTACAGGGTCAAATGGGGCACACATTTTTAAAGGTGTGTGACATACACTGCCAGGTTGCTCTCAGGAAGGCTGTGCCAATTTATATATTGATGCCATCAGCAGTGTGGGAGAGTAAGTCCCAGAACCTGCACCAGGAATGAGTATTTTTAAAAGCTGCTGATTTGATGAGTAATAAAAAGTATATCATTGTTTAATTTCATAATTCCTTAATTATTCATGAAGTTGGACTTGTTTTACATGCTTACTAGGTATATGTATTACTTTTATGAATTTCCAGTTCACATTCTTTTTCTATTTTTTTTACTGCTTTGTGTGTATTAGTCTTAGTGATTTTTTAGGAGCTCTTTATATATTAAGGCTATAACTGACATAGGATGTAGCTTTTCTTAATCTTTTAACTTTTTTTTAATTAAAAAAGACTAAATGTCTATGTAGTCAAATAGTCTTCTTTTCCTTTAGTTTGTTTTTGCTCTTATGCCTAGAAGGTGCCCCTACTCTGATAACAGGTGCGTATTCACTAGTTAGCTTGTAACTTCATATGCTGCCATTCTGGCCCTTATTCTAAACCCCAGGAGACTGACTCCATGCAGTGAACTGGAAAGTAGGAGAGATGGCCTGATGCCCTTCTAGTCCAATCTACCAGGTTTGACTCCCATCAAGCCCTAATTTGTCTTCAGAGCTGTGCCACCGAGGAGCAGACCCATGATTTCAGCCTGAGAGTTAACTAGGATCAGGTAACTCAGTAGGCCCTGACAGTCCCCAGACAGAGCAGAAGCCATGGTTAGGCTCAGCTGTGACTTCTGCCAAAGAGGCTCATGCTGGAAGTAGATTCAGTCATTCACACAAAAGCAGGGAAGAACACAACTGTTTCTAGAAAAATCCTAAAAAGCTCAGCAGTAGCGTGTCTAGAACAGTGTTTCCACTCTTTGCCTGGCTAACTTCTACGCATCCTTCTCAATGTGAATGTCACTTCCTCAGAGAAGCCTTCTTGACATTCCCACACCAACGCGTCACAGTCCCGCTCGGTGCCCTGTAATTTTCATTCATAGCACTTTCCATATTTTGTGATTATGTATTTATTTGTGTGCTTATATGCTTAGTGTCCTTTCCCCACTAGTAGACTTAAAATCCCTCAGAACTAGAAAAAAAGGAAAAAAATTACATAAAACCATTACCCCCAGTGCCTGGCCCAGCAGATACTCTATGAATGGCTGGACGCCTTCCCTCCAGTTGCTGATGGTTCCTATTGGGTCAGCAGCCCTGTGCTGTGGCTGCCCTGCCCTGGTAGATGAGTTGATTTCATTACCATTCTGGTGCTGTTCTCTGCCTTCCCTGGAGCGCTAAGACTCCTCTCTCTTCCCGGTTCCTAGGACAGCACCACGTGGTGTCACCGTACCTGTGTAGACGCTGCCTAGGTGCCCACACACAGGCATGGTCTAGACAGCAGTTTGCCGGGAGCAGCTGCAGCACAGACAGTGATGGGGCTCAGCCTGACCCCACCCACCCCACTAAGGATTCAACTCAAGCAAATGGCATGGGAGTTGCTCCAAAATGTAGGCAGACAGAAGGATGAGAGCAGATGGGCAGGGAGAGGGAAAAGATGCTGGCAGGCGAAGTGGCAGCAAGGCTGTTTCCCTTCCCGATCATCCCTTCACGCCGCCAGAGCTGGTGAAGGCGATGCAAGCAGTGTGAGGAGGCAGTTCTGGGCAACTGGAAGCTGCTGTGGGCTCGCGGGTGGGGTGAGCAAAGACAAGCCCCTCCTGTCCCCCCAAATCATCCTGATGTGTCCCCCTCCAGAGACACACCTTCAAATGGCCCCCAGATGCTCCCACGGGGAGGCTGCTCTGAGGGATCCTGGCTTCCCAGTGAGATCTGTGATGCGGAAGCTCTGGCTACCCTGGTTTCAGAAGGGCTTGGGGCCAGGCCCCTCCAGAGATGCTGGTCCTCAGGCTGGGGTGAAGGGCCCTGGCCCAGCCTGGCTAAGGGGGAGCCATCTGCCTGGTGTCTCCTGGGCCTACAGCTCAGCTTGCCAGGAACTCAGCAAGCCTGGTTTAGAAGTCTCTGGAACTTTAAATCTGGCTACTAGTCCACGTGCTGTCCTCCCAAGTCAACGCCAGTTTCTTGAGAACCTGGATTCAACAAGAGGCTCAGTGAGGCAACAATGGGTGTGAGGGGTGAGGCCAGGAGGGAGGCATGCCCGCCCGCAGGCTGCGCTCCTCCACCCTGCAAGCAGGAGATTCCCTTTGCTGGGCCCAACCTGGGGAGCAAGTTGTGGGCCTCTGCTCTGTGTCCACCATCACAGCATGCCCAGAGGAGAGGATGCTGGCCCTACCCTGTCAGTTTGCTGTTAAGGTCATCCTGCCCAAAGCGGCTGGGCGATGTGAGCCCAGCTCTCCCAGAGGGAAACGAAGGCGGGGCCATCAGCACCACATAAGGTTCTACGGCCCATCGTGCCCCGTCCAGTGCTGTAGTGTGACAGGGTACAGGACAGTTGGGCAGGGCAGAGCCAGGCAGGGCACCCTATAGCAGGGCATGGTTCAATATGGTAGACACACCACCAACCCCCAAAGGAGGTGGGCTGCAAAGAGAGAGGGTACTGAGGCGTTCCCGGCTCAGTCTGAAAGCCTGGCTGTAGCCTGACTGAAGGCTCAGTCTGAAGCCTGGTCAAGGCAAGGAGGGGCCCACTACTCGCACCCAGAAGCATGCCCACAGGCCTCCACACAGGAGGAGACGCGCGGGCCCAGGCGGCGGACACTCACAAGCGCAGAGCCAGCGTGAGCCCCCAGCCCCCAAACACGAGGGGCAGCATGGGGTCTGCACACACGCGCAGAGAGTTCTGCACTCATTCTCGCTGTAGGCTTCTTGCTGCAACCTGGGGGTTCCTGGAGAGATGGGTGACCTTGCAAACCGAACAAGTGCAGGCAGAGTGCAAGGGCGGTCCCCGCAAGGAGCAAGCAGCAGACCCTGGCCCGGTGCGCTACTTCTGTGTATGTGTGTGATGACACCACAGCTGGTAGCCACGATTTGTCAGCAGCTTCTAATGCCTGCTAGGAGCCTAAGGACTTGTCTACACTGCAGGGTCAGGCTGGGCCGATGGTGTCAGGATTCAAGCTGTCCCTGTCCCCATCCCCATGTTTCCTGGCTCTGTGAAAACAAAACAAGTAAAAAAGGTCCTGAGCTGTGTAGGCCTCTGTCTTCTGGACTTTATCTCTGGTAGTGTCTACCGAAGGCAGGGACCTCGCCCCTCTGTCCAGCCCACCTGGCACACGGAAATGAGCACAGATGCTCCCATCCATCCCTGGCCTCAGTCCTATCTGCCACACAGGAGTTAAGGGTCTGTGTGGCCAGACCCGCACCAGGCCCCAAGAGGGAGGTAGAAAGGGGTCTCTGTCCACAGGACACTCACGCAGCAGGACAATGTGGTCAGAGCAATGCGTCTCGGTCTTTCCCATGCCACAGTACAGACAGAAACATCTGTACAGCACTTGGGGGTGAAAGGCCTGGGGACATCAGCTGTCCTCTGCTTAGCCCAGTCATTCTTGGGCTAAAGGGATCACCATCTTGACCTGCATAACCCATACTGGCTGGGAAGCTCGGAGTCAGAGCAAGGGCTCTGGAGTAAGCCAAACCTGGTTGCAAGCCCAGCACCATACCATTACTTAACAATGATGAGATCTCAGACGAGATACTTATGCTGTACCTACACAACCCAGAGTGCAGCATCCACCTTACAAGGTTGGTCTAAGGATTAAGTGAGATAACCCATGCAAAAGAGTTAGCAAGAGTACCTACTGGCATACCATAAGCATTTGATAAATTGTGCTTTTATGAGCCTAAACACAGCAGCTTTGAATTTTTCTTCCTGCCCAAGGAGAAAGGGATAGTTAGGCACTGACTCGGGGTGGGGGGCGGAAGAAGGGCGGTAACCAGACTAAAGGCTTAAGAGACCTTGAACCTGCCATCTGTCTGCTGGCCTGAGACTACAGGCAGGGTGGGGGCGGGGGTGGGTGGCCTGATGGCCAGCCTGAGTAACATGCTCAACTGGGTGCGGGGAGGACAGGAGGCCTGGGGGTGGGCTGAGCTGCTGAGGAGGAAGCGGGGTGCTGGGCAGTGCCATGTATAATCTGTAGTGGAGGGTAGAGTACAATTGTTTTGCGGGTCAAGGGGAGGGCCTGTTCTTTCAGGCAGAGGCACACAGCATCTCATCCTCTTGTTCTGTTCCCTGGTGTATGGGGGAGCAGAGGCTGGAGCACCAGCTGGCAACTGTCAACTCAAGGCGCAGTAAGGGACGGTCCAGGATGATGGGGCCAGACCAAAAGGGTCCTTCATCATGATCAAGTTGGGGGGCAGCGAGGAGTCTGCAACTAAGACCTAGTGCCTCTAGTCCAGGATCTCTTGCAGAGGACTGTGGGAGGGGGACAGAGCACACATACCGGGCTGTAAAACTTCTACTATCAAAGGATACAACTCTGGGTATGTGCATTTGTCAAAATGACTGAACTGTTAAAGGACCTGTGAAATTCACCATGTGTAAATATACCTCAATTAAAAAAACAACAAGCTGCAACCTTAACCAAATAATCAAAGTTATATCACTAATAACAGAACAAACTGACATCATGTTACTCCTGATATGATGCAACCTCAGTTATTTGTTTTTTGCCAAAAACGCATAACCTCAATCTGATCATGAGACAAACTAAAATTGAGGGACATTCAACAGAACAGGCCTGTATGCTTCAAAAACATCAACGTCAGATAGTTAAAGAAAGGCTGAAGAACTAGTCTCACTTAACGGAGATTGAAGACGGGACGAGTAAATGAAATGGGTGATCCTGGGAGGAAGACGTTATACAGAACACGCCTGGATAATTGGCAGAATCTGAATATGGACTGTATATTAGATAGTATGATGTTAAATTTCCTGAATTTGAAAACTGCACTGTGGTTATACAGAAGAATGTCCTTGTTCTTAGGTGACAGATGCTAAAGTGCTTAGAGGTGAAGGGTCATGATGTTTGCAACTTACTCTCAGGTGCCCGGAGACAGAAGAGAAAGTGCAACCTGCTGGAACCGCTCCCAAGACCCTGGAGGAATCTGTTGTCCGGATTTACAGGTTCATAGGGATTTCTCATGGGTACACAGCTCACAGTGGCAAAATCTGGAATCTCATACTTGTTGGGCGGAGCCAGCCTGGCGCGAACAGGAGTTCAGTTTTGAACGCCCCCCTTTCTCCAGGCCGAACACTGGGCTAAAGGAATGGGGGGAAAAAGAAACGAGGTCTCTGTGCAATCTCCAGGTCTGCCACCTGGTGGCGTCTTTCTATAGCGCATCTTCACAGGGTTTCTCTCTGCACGCGCTGCAAGATGGTGGGGCACTGCTCTTCACCAGGCTGGTCAGGAAGGATGCAGGAGCAACTGCATCAGAAGACCCCCACCTCAGCTGCCTGTGGAACTGGGGCTGGACAAACATGCCAGCAGGCTACTCTCTCCTCTGCTCGGGGACCTGGGCCTGCAGTATCTCCATCTGTCTCTGCTGTGGCGGTCCTCCACTGCTTCCTGTGGTCTTTAAGAAGAAACCCAAACTCCTCAGTGAGCCTGGCCAGACCCAGGCTACCTATCCAGCTTCACTACCCTTATATGCCCCATAAATCCAGCCACACCAAATGACTCACAGTTCCCTGAGTGTGCCATAAACACGCTTGCCCTGACCTCCTCTCCCTGGTTGGCTGGTCCTTCTCCCTCAGTCCTCACTGGTGTCACCTTCTGCAGCAGGTCCTTTTCTCCTCTGGCTCCCAGAGCACATTCTGTCCACTCCTACCGTGCCGTAGCCATTGTCTGACTCCCCTGTCCCCACCACTCTCCAGGCTGAGCAACCCCAGTTCATCTCTGCTTCCCTGCACCCACCCAGTGCCTGGCAAACTGCTGAATGAGAAAACAGGGAGTGTAGAACCGTCTGTTCTGCACCCAGAAGGCACTAAAGCCCACTGGGGCAGGGGACACAGAGGACCCAACGAGAAGCCAGGCGCTGGATCGGGACCCAGAAGAAAGTACGGATGGTCCACCAGCCTGTGACAGGAGCCAGACTCCAAGACCAGAGAGACAGGGGGTCACAGCTGTAGGTAACTGGGCTGCAGTGGTGCTGGGAATAGTCTGTCCAGGAAAAGTCCCAGGTCAGAAATGCCTGGATGCCCGGGGCGGGGCGGTTCTGGGCTGATAGCCAGGGGTTGTGCTTAGACAGTGTTGGCTGCTGGAGGGCAACCTCCCCGAGGAATGAAACCCATTCGCAGCATGCCTACAGCCTCGGACCAACCCCTCCCTCACTGGCGAAGGGACAGACCAGCCCCCTTTCTGCTGAGTCCAGCAAAAAAATCTGCTTTCCTGCAGCAAAGTGTGGGAGTGTGGGAGTGACAGCCTGGCCTGCCCCTCACACCAGGGACAGGTCCTCTGGGCCACTCTAGGTTTGTAGTGTGAAGGTCCTTCTGCTGGTCAGAAAAATTCCTGCCACTCGTTTCCCTCAGACCTTCTGGCCCAGCTATGCATTTAGCTGACTACACCTGGAAAGAAACAACGGGACTGGGGGTGTGAAATCTCAACACACGATGCAGCCAAGACGATCTGTGGTGCCGCAGAGGCTGCGTTGAGACCCCCTCCCACCAGACCACATGGCAGTGTACCCCACCCCTCCCTGACCCAAGCACTCGGGGAGCCACCCTCACTGCACCTCAATACTCTCATGTATGTGCTGCTACTAGTGGCTCAGCTTCCCTACAGGCTTGCTCTTCATCCACAAAGTCAACCCAGGGAACCAAGAGAAATTCGCAGCCCATGGAACCAGGTGTTTCAAACCATGGACCACCTACCCAAATGCCAGTTGGGAGCGCAAGATGGATTCTGGGGTCAGGTAGGCCTGGGTTCAAACTTCAGCTTCCATCACTCACTAGCTTTACGACCCAGAACTGGTCACCTACCCTCTGTGAGAGTCATTTACTCTCTGTGGGCCTCAGTTTCATCATCTGTAAAAGAGGGGTGTCTCAAGGTCTCTGCTAGATGAAAGGTGAGCGTTCCCCACTCCTTGCTGAGGTAACCTCCCTGGTGACAAGTCTCTCCAGGTGCATACCTTTTAAACTAGCATTTGATGGACACCTACTGCTTGCCAGGAACCGTTCATTCTTAGTGTTTCCCAGATTTTCTTTAATTCTCACAACTTTATAAAGTAAAGATTTCCCCCCTCTTTTGGTTTGCTGACAAACCAAAGCCTAGAGGCCCCGGCCCAGCTGACTGGGCCAGAGGAGGCTGCCTGTGGCCTGTTCTCTTCTACTCCTGCTGGCTGGTTAGAAGGCGGCTCTGTTTAAGGGCTTTTCCTTTGAGTTTGAATGACAGCCATCCCTGAAGCAGGCATGGACCCTCTCCCTGGGAGCCTGAAGGCCGCAAGCAATCTCCCTAGGAACCCACTGGAAGCCATATGCTTCCGTGCTCAGGATAGATGCTGGGGGGATGGGGAGGTGGATTAGTAAACCCTCAGCTTTAGCCAGGACTCCCTGATGACAAAGATTCATGCATGTGCTGTCATCTCCACTGTTCCAAAACAGAGTGATGATTTTGTTCATTTTAAAATGCAGGATATGTATAGCTCCAATCTGTCAGGAATACATACCATCACATCCTTCTCTAAACGCTTGCCTTGGGGGTGACAGGTGAACTGGCTGCTACTAACCGGAGCTCCTCTCTTGCCCGGGATGAACCTCACCCCCGGAAGGCTGCTGTGCTGGGTGTGTGGGAGAGTACCTGCGGCGCCAGAGAGGAAGTGACTCAGCCCAGTGGGAAGTGGGAGGGGCGGCCAGACTGAGGGCCCAGTGGCCAGCCTGTTCCCCCTCAGCACATCCGCACCAGACCCATCTAGAGCTCGGAGGTCCAACTCTAGTCTCCTCCAGAAGGCAAGATTCACACACAAGGAGATTACATAATCAGTGATGTCCCTCTTCACCCCCTGCCCTGAGCAAGCCCCACTGGGCTCCTTCATGGCCTCCATGAAGGCTGAGGGGAGAGACGGGGAGGGGAGTGGGCCTGAAGACCCCGGGCTGGGAGGATGTATCCCGGAGTGATCCTGGGAGAAGAGGCTCCAGGGCTGTGCACACAGAGGTGGACCTGGAGGCCCCTCTGGGGAAAAGATAAACAGAGTAAGAAACCAGTCCCTGGGACGGGGTAAAGGGCTTCAGCAGCAGCTTTTCTGAGAGCCAGCAGAGAGAATCCAGGGCAGCATCGCCAGCCCTGCCACTAGCTCGCCCCTCCCAAGGGCCTCCGGAAGCAGCTGATGTGACAACAAATAATCCGTCACTGTGTGTGGGTGTTGGAAGAGGAAGGGACAGACTTAATAGCTCTTTCTCAGGCCGTGCTGCCCTGGTATCTCCTATTTAGAGAAGTAGCCAGGGGAAGCGACCAATACCCTGGCTGGGAGACCTTCCCGGTGGTCCCTCAGCTCTGTGGGGGGGGGGCCTCCTGCCATGTGCAGTGATGGGAGACTGAGTCACTGACAGCCCTCCCCTGTCATGCCAGCCTGCCCTGCAACAAAGGGGACCCCTCCTCAGCTCAAACCATCAGTTATTGCTCTGCTATTGCTTTGCTCAGTGGGAACAAGGCCCGCCACAGGTCCCTCGTGGAATTCAGGTTCTTTTTGTTTTTAACATTTACTTATTTATTTGGCTGCACCGGGTCTTAGTTGCGGCACTCAGGATCTTTTTTTTTTTTTTTTAAGTTGTGGTATGCGAGAACTTTAGTTGTGGCTTGTGGGATCTAGTTCCCTGACCAGGGATCGAAGCTGGGCCCCCTGCATTGGGAGCATGGAGCGTTAGCCACTGGACCACCAGGGAAGTCCCGAATTCAGGTTCTTGACACCCAAGATGGCCCAAGTCAAGCAAGGAGAAAGCAGCAAGTGACTAAAGAAGGGCTGGCTGAGTCTGAGAGCACCTTTGTGTCCTACACATGTGTCTCTCTGCTCCACGGGGTCCTCACCCAGAGGAGAGGGACAGTGTTGTACCTGCCCAGGGTTCCCTGAGGACTGCGGGGAGCCGGCGTGTGGGAGGCACTAGGGAAATGTTACGTTTCCTTCCTTCCGCCTCAGATTTCCAGAGCGACAGAGGGGAAAGCCTGGGCCAGGGCCAGGTTCATGTGATTCTCCTTCTTTATATGGTTTTTAACAGCCGAAGTCACTACAATCATCCCGTGAGAAAGGTAATTTGGATTGGGGCCAGCAAACTGCCTTTCTTTAACTGCCTCTATCAAAAATGAAATTCAGTTAAATTTCACAGCCTTGCGAGTGAACAGTACAATTCACTTTCTGCACTTTTACTGAACGCTGCGGGCTGTGGCTGCTTGGTGGGCAAGATTACAGAGGCAGACAGCAGGCTTTGCCACCAGAGTGGCCCACTGACAAGTGGACCCACACGAGGGCCTCACCTGCTCCGAGCTGCTGAGGCCAGCCACGAGCCACCCCTGACACATACTCTGCTCAGGGGTGGGTGAGAGCATGCTTGCCTGTGTATCTCCAGAGGGTGAGCTCCTGGGGGCAGGGCCTGGGTCCTTGACCGCTTCAGAATCCCCTGCCCAGGCCCCACAGGTGTGCAGAAGACAAGGGGAAACCACAGCCAGCAAAGCAGAAGAAAATGCCTTTGCCCCGGGCCCAGCACATCCAGTTCTGGGGATTTATCCTCCAGGTTCACTCACACAAGTTCACCAAGATGAATGTGCTCAACAAGGGTCCCTGGAGAGCCCTGGGTAGCAGGAAAAAACACAAAGACAAAACCACAAATATCAAAACGCACACACATCTCCCCCCGACAGGAAACAATCTAAATGTCCGCCAAGAGAGGACTGGTTCACTCCATCATGGTACGTCCAGACAGGGGAATACTACGCAGCCTTTAAGACTAGGCCCACACCTGCTGGTAGATGAAGATGTCTAGGATACGTTACATTAAGAAAAGCAAACTGCAGGGGACTTCCCTGGTGGCGCAGTCGTTAAGAAACCGGCTGCCAATGTGGGGACACGGGTTCGAGCCCTGATCTGGGAAGATCCCACAAGCCGCAGAGCAACTGAGCCCGTGCACCACAACTACTGAGCCTGTGCTCTAGAGCCCGCGAGCCAAGACCACCACTGGGCCCACGTGCTACAACGACTAAAGCCCGTGCTCCTAGAGCCCGTGCTCCACAAGAGAAGCCACCACAATGAGAAGCCCATGCACTGCAATGAAGAGTGGCCCCCGCTCGCTGCAACTAGAGAAAGCCTGCGCGCAGCAATGAAGACCCAACGCAGCCATAAATAAATAAATAAATTTATGAAAAAGCAAACTGCAGTACTATTTGTATAAGATGATCCCATTTGGGTAAAAAAAAAAAAGATGATTATACACACCCTTGAATATGCATAGGAAATTTCTAGAAGAAACTTAACAGTGGATACCTCCAGGTAATAGAACTAGGGGCCCGAAGGAGATGGAGAGTTTTATTTTATATTCTTCTATATTGTTTACCTGTTTCATTGTAGGCTACTATAATAATTTTGAAAAATCTAAAAAAGTTTCTGAGCCCATTAGAATTATTAAGAGTGGTAATGGAATCAGGGGAGGCCGGTCTTAGGGAAGGCACACTTGAGGGAGTATGGCATGCGAATGCCCCGAACGTGTGGGCCTGCATGTTGATGCAAGGCTGCATCAGGAGAGTGGGGGACAGAAGGGACAAACCACCACTCCAGGTACACTGAAACTCTCTCAGGTAACTTGTAAACTTGCCTGTAAGGAACTTCCTGTTCACCACCCGGTTTCTATAAAGGCTGGGAAGACCATCACACCGTTCAAACTGGAGACCTGGAAGCTGGTTCATAACACCTCTTCCGGGACACTCAGGGCCACCAGCAAAGAGCTCACCTAGGCCTCACCGGAGCCAGCCCCTGGGTCCTGACTGCGGGCCAGGCACCAGGCCGAACCTGCCACAGACAATAACACCTTGTGTTTAACCCTCATTACTACTTTGGAGGAAACTGGGTTTGGAGATAGGAAGTGATTTCTTCAAGGTCACTCAGCTAGCAAGTGGCAGAACTGGCTTCTGAAGCCAGGTCTGATCTGAGCCTTAAGTGCTGGGTGACATGGCTGAAGGTCTCCTTACCTACCACTCACAGGGCAGGAGGGGAAGGACTTGTCTCCAGGCAGTGGCAGTTTCCATTCTTCTAGGAAAAAAGAAGGGACTGCTTCAGCTTTGTCAAGGTCCCTTCCAGCTCTACAGCTTTATTCCATGTGGCCTGGGCTTCCTGGGGCCAGAGCCTGGCCAGGATGGGGGAATGGGATGGCATGGGCTCTAGGGTCACGCGAGTGTGGGCTGGAAATCCAGCTCTGCCCTTGCTGGCTGAGGGTTCCTTAACCCCTCAGTGTCTGACGGCTCTTTGTAAAACACAGTCAAGCCCTCCTTCCTTAGATTGTGAGAAGGCCTCAATATATATTGCAGAGTACTTAGCAAAGGACCTGGGAGGTGGTGGGGATCCTTCTTTTGTGGCTGGTTTCCTTCCTGTTCCTTCAGGAGGGACCACCTTGGGAGCGGAGTTGGAGGAGAACACAGCCATGGAAGTCACACAAACATGGTAATGCCAGGGGCTCCATGTCTACTACAAAAAGGGGCAGGATTCCTGCTCTTCCAAAGGTGGCAATGCCAGCAGTGGGGCTCCAAAAGTCCCACAGGGTTTTGGGCTATGCCAGTCCCAAGGTCTCCCAAGAGGCTTAACCAAGCCTCTCCCTAGAGGCACCTGCTATCCCCTGATCACACCTCAAACCAGCTCTGCCCTAAACCCAAAGACAGGCGCCAGGCACACCAGTCCTGCTCTTGCCGGTTCCCTCTGCCATGTCCAGGCTACTTTCTCTTCCGTCTGGACCCTTGGGTCACGGACTCCCTAAAGCCACAAGATCCTTGGTCTCTTTTGCCAAGTAGGTGATGGTCTGTAAACAGATGTAGAGGGGACAGCTTCATCCTAAATGACAAGAGCCCTTCTCAGTTTCTCTGGTGCTTTCCAACAACTAGAGTTTCTTTGAAACCATCAGACCTGTAGACTGCTGGACTGTGTAAGCTCTAGGGAACCCCAACTCACACCAAGACAGACTGCCAAGAGCCAGAAAAGGGTGACCGCCACTGGGGTTCTCAGTAACTCTTGGGAAGAGGGATGTCAACCCAAAAGTGTATCTTTGCTTGCTGAGGGAAAATCAGGCCTCTCCAGTTCCTTAAAAGGGGGCCAAGAAATTACTTTAAAAATAATGAACATGAAAAAAATAAATAAATAAATAATGAACATGAAGGATACTCTTTGAAGCAGCACCTCCTCTTGGAATTTATCCTGCAGATACCTAAGGTGGGAAAAACCACACACATGCAGATAGTCACTTCAGCTTCGTTTGGAGAGCAAAGGCCGAAAATAACCTAAGTCCATCAGCAGAGAGTGTGCTGAATAAATTACACAATGACACAATATTGCCAAAAATGACCCAGACGTGCATGAGGCAAAGCGGAAACATCTCTAAGACAGTAAGTAAATCAAAGCAAGCAACACCATCCTTTCCCTTCTCGGATCTTGATTACAGATCCCGAGAGGAGACGCAGGGCTGCTATGGGCCCGGGGCCACCTTCAAGGCCACAGTCTCACCTGAGCAGGTGGAGGAGGAAGAAATGCCCTTGTCTCAGGCCACTTTCTCTCCTACCTTCTATACACGACAAATGCAGGGACAAATCCTGCAAAAATCTCCCCAATTCCAAGGGGCCTGTTTGAAGCCCCATCTACCAGCACATCCCTCTCTGCAGCCCAGTCTGATTCAGGCCTAGCTCTGTACTCCCGTAGAGCTCAGGGGGATAAGGGCACAAAGGCAGCTCCCTCTCACTTCCCTGATGGTTCTGAGTCAGTCCCAGGTGGCCTGGGGCAGACATCTCTCCTTCCGGAGAAGAGGGACTGAGTTGGCTGACCCAGCCTCTGGAGTAAATCCAACCTCAAGGTCTCTTTCTAGATAAGATCTCCCCAGGAGCACTGGGAATGGCCATCTCTCCCCTGAGGGCATGCTGCTGTCCAGGACCCATCACTTGCTTAATCAGTGTGGATGGCACCTGACTGAAGGGCTGCCCTTTAGGGCCATCTGAGGGCTGCGGAAGTCACAGAAGTTTTGCAGACTCAGCCACTTGAGTTTCTGAAATACTGAAGAAGTTCACCTTCCTGGGCAAATCTGGGCAGGGGGAAGATGAAGGAAGGGAAGCTGCCCTTTTCCCAGGCGCTGACGCAGGCAAAACCAGAGAGAAGCCTGGCCCGAAGCTGGACAGAGTGCCACAGACTTTGCAACTGACCCTCTCCCGTGAGAGGGCTTACTGAATGGAGCTGGCGGATTTCACTGGCCATTATCTCCTGCCGTCTCTACATCTGCGCTATCGTTCACTCTGTCAGCCAAATCGCGAAGCTCGAGGTCACCCGCCATCACTGTTCCTCCCTCAATCATCACTGCCAAACACTCCCGGAGTCCAGTTGACTTCCCCAAAACAGCTCTGATCTATGCCCTTCCTCCGCATCCCAACTGCCTCTACCCTGATCCAGGCCCCCACCAGCCCTTACTGTGATTACTGCAAAAGCCTCCTACAGAGACTCCAGACTTGTTCTATCCCCAGTCCATCCCCCACCGCCAGCCAGAGGGCTCCTGGCAAGATGCAGGTCTAACGGTGTTTCCTCCCTTAAACCAAAGCATCCCATCACCAACAGAATAAGAAGTTCAAGCATCTTAGCACTGATGCTTACCTCTCCAGCATGTCCTAAAGCCAGGTCCCTTCACGCCCTGTGCCAGAACCTCTTGTGGCTCCTACAGTGTGTACACACACCAGCCTGCACCCATGCCTGTGCCTTGCTGCTCCCCTGCCTGGAGTGCTTCATGAAACCCTCAGAAAGCTCTATTCATCCTTCAAGATTCAATTTTCATTAAGATCCAGCTCAGGTTCTAAGGGCTCTCCAAAGTTCTCCCCAGTCACCTCCCCATCCCCCAGGAGAATCACTCCTTCATCTCACTCCCACCACATGCTGCACAGACTCCTATGAGACATTCACCAAACTCTATGCAAATGTCAGTTGGTTAGAAGCCTGCCTGGTCCCTGTTAGACCATAAGCTCCGCCAGGGCAGGGCGTGCCTCGCCATTCTCATTCTGCACCTGGCACCCAGCACATCCTCAGCCACGCTTGGGAGCTCATGTGTGCGGAACAGGGGTTCCGGATTTTAAGTCACCACACACATCAATGTGTGCTTCCTGATGGTACTAATTCAAATAACAGACTAGGGTCACTAACAGGGACACACATGGAACAAACTCAAAATACTTTTTCTCCTAGTATACTTTAAAACATGATTTTTTTTTTTTTCCTCAGCAGTCCTACTTCTATTTTAAAAAATGGTTCTTTTAAAGAGCTGAGCTGAATCATCTGCATGGCTCCCATACAGACTTGGTGAATTCCCCACAGATTTCTTTTTTGGAGAGAATACAATAAAATTCTGTGGTCTCGTGATCCCTCAGGACATTTCTGACAGCTCAATGGGACACAGTTTTAGTTGCCATTAACCGCTTCAACTAATTCTTAGAAGTCCTTTCCTGCAGCCTGCAACAGCTGCTAACATTTACCAAGCATTTCTTACTCAGTGTGTGCTAAATGCCCAACCTGCAACATCTTACTGAATCCTCACAACTGCCCTCAGATGAGGAAGCTGGCAACCGAAGAATAAGTAACCTCTACTGCCTGGCAGGGCTGGGATCTGAACTGAGATTCTGTCTGACAGCAGAGACAAATAGGCTCTTAGCCACCACAATCTGCTGCCTTCCCGAAAGGCCAAATTAAAAGCCCCAGGGAGCACCTGACCTTACAACTGACCAGAGAGGACAGCCTCACCAGCCCAGCGGCTCGAGTGACCTGCAATCTCAGGAAGAGAGGGGCACATGTGCCAGGCACTTCTGGGGCAGGCAGAGCTGCCCAGGGCAATGCAGGGAGCTTGTCACCTGCCACCAGTTGCATGCAGTGCTGTCTCGGCAAGGATCCCCCACCCCACGCCACCTCTCTTCTCTCAGAGGCCTGCAGTAGCCTCTGAAGAGGTCTCCAGTGCTTTAATCTCTCCTCTCGAGCTCTCCCATCCCTCCTGCTGAGGCTCCAGAGAGAGCATTCTAAAACACAAGTCTAATCACGACACTCCTCTGCTTAAAACCTCTTCACTTGCTCCCCACTGCCCTTGGTACAAAGTCCCAAATTGTTAATGTGGCATTCCCCTGTCAACCTGTACTGCTTTACCTGGCACCAGGTTGCCTTTCATACCACCACAGTGAACAGTCTGAGGTTTCTGGAAAAACTGTGAGTTGACATGTCTAAGTGGAGTACCTTGCTCCTTTGTTCTCACCTGGCTGAGCCTTCCTATCCTTCTAGATGCAGCTCCAGCATCATCACTTCTTCCAAGCCTCCCCAAAACCTCCCCCCACCCCGCCCAACTCAGGCTGAGCTAGAAGCTTCCTTCCCTGGGCTCCCACAGCCCTCTGTTCTTGCTGTTACTAGTTTTTCAAGACTACGTTTCAACTATTCATTTACAGGTCAGTCTCCCTTAACCAGACTGTGAGCTCTTTGAAATAAGAATAAGAATAGCTAACATTTATTGAACTCTTATTACGTGGCAGACATGGTTCTATGTGTTTTACATGTGTTAACTTTTTAAATCTTCACAACTCTATGTTATCAGCCCTGTTTTATAGCTGAGAACACTGAGGCACAGAGAGGTTAAACAGTGTGCCCAAGGTCACACAGCTACAAAGCTGCAGAGCTAGAATTTGAACTCAGGAATTCTGGCTCCAAAGCCCACTCTTAATCTCTATAATATAGGGTACTTGCCTCTCCAGGCAAGGACATTGCTGCTGTCACGTGGGGAATGAATGAATGAATGAATGAACGAACGAGGGCTATCTCCACACTGTCTAGATCTAAGGGACAAACAACTGGCACAGCAGGGCCACCAAGCACTGGCCCAGCTCACAAGCACTGTTTACAAACAGGGGTTCTTTGGGCCTGACGATTACATATCCTGCTCTTAAGCCTTATCTCATGCAAAGCTAAGCCAAGAGGGAAGGCGCCCAGCCCAGAGTGACTACCCTCTTCTTCACTGCTCTCAAAACCAAGCAAAGCCAACCGGTTTCCTCCAGTGACTTAATACAGAGCAAAGTCTATCTTGACAGCGAAGGCGGCTGTCATCTCTTCCTTCCGCCAACAAACGGGGATCAAACCTAGGAAGCGGGGGTGGCTGAGTACTCGGCGTCGGGAATCCCGATGCCCCCATCTACTGGCTGGAAGGTGGTGCCAAGCGGCGTGGGAATGGGCGTGCCTGAGAGGGCACAGCAGGTGAAACGGTGACCATAGCAGCAGGCTCTCTCCTTGGAAAAGGCCGGCCAAACGTAGCACCGGCAAGCAGAGAGCTCTGACCCGCACCTGAACACCTCCCGGGATTCGAAAATTCCCCAGCAGCGATGGTGCCCGTGCCAACGGGTGAGGGCTCCTGGAGGAAGCCCGGGCTGGTCCTATCTGGGGACTCGTTTCAACTTTCATGTCACTCTCGGGATCAGGAGGGCAGCGTGGAGAGGCAGAGGGTGTCTCTTGGGAAAAACCTGGCTGGTTCAAATCTGGCGCCTTCACTGACTTGGCCGAGTGACTCCTGGCAAGGCTGGCAGTGCCACTTCCCAGGGCTGCGGCGGGACCGAGACTCCCCGCAGCCACCGGGTACCCGGCGCGCAGGAGCCCCCGCCCCCGCCGCCCGAGAAGGGCAGACCACAGCGGAGGACGGCACAGTCGCTGTTGCCATTTCTGTCGCAGCCGGACGGCCTCAGGCTGTCACCCCGGTCCCCGCGCTACAGCCGCTGAGGCCCGCCCCACCAACCCGCACCCCCGGCCCGGCTCCCCGCTCCCGGACCCCTGCCCTCACCTTCCCCCGGTGCTCAGCGCTGCTCGCCCATAGTCCGTAGCCCGGAGCCGGGGCTGCTCAGCGCTCCGTCCCGGGGGGCCGGGGCCGGTCCAGGGGCGTGGGAGCCGCTCACCGTCGCCTCCCGGTGCAGCCACCCGAACCTCCGCCGCCGCTGCCGCCGCCTCCCTCCATGGCTGCGGCGCCGCCACCTGACAACGGAAGTGACGCACCGCCCCCTCCTCCCGGACGAGCTGCATCCCCGCCCCTTGCTCGTATCTACAGCCCACGGCGCAGGGATTGGGAGCCATCTTGACAATGGGCGGAAGCCTTCAGGCAAGAGGCCAGAATCCGATTGAGGATTGGTTCAGGGTAGGGTCCGAGCCGATATCTGGGAAACTACTGGACACAGAGAACTTAAGGGGCGGTACTTACTGCTTAGCTATGTCTGCGGTGAGGTGGGGCCGGAGGCACCGCCCCCGCCCCTACTCCACTGAGCCTCGCGTGCCCTACCCTCGCCCTCCCGGGTCTGGAGACGTCTGCAGCAGTTGAAAGGTCGGCCAGTTGTAGTATATTTCTCAGAAAAGTGGCTCTTCCTTGACCCCCATTTCTCTCTTTCTGGAGTTTTGTGCGGCGAGCGCTGCCGTGAGGCTCAATCAATGATAGGAATTCCTGTCATAGCCCTCACAATTCATTTCCCCTCTGGGTCCCTCGCTTTTTGTAGAAACCACGCTTCAGTCTGAAGATCCCTAGAGTCTCGACCAGGGAGGTTAACAGTGAAGAGTTTCCTGTTAGCGATTCCAGCCACCTAACCTCAGCCCCTCCTGCTGCAGTTTCGGTCCCTTTCTCCTCCTCCTCCAGCAACCACGCCCTCCATGAATCAGCTTCTTGCACCAGCAGATGAGCCCTTTAAAGGGATTGCATCAGGCTGGTGACTCACTGGGGCCCTCTGAGAGCCTGGCTTCCCTCCGCTGGCATGCAGAAGCAGCTAGAAGGGCTCCGTGGTGGCAGCACCAGCCACCATGGACCCACTCCTTTGTCTCCCAGGTGTGAGCCAGGGTGCTTGCTGCATATGACTGTCTAACCCCCGGGTGTCTTTCCAGCTGTGTCATTCTGTATCCATGTGGGTACATGTGTCCAAGCCTGTGTGCACACTGCTGGATTTCCTAGGGTGTGTGGCCAGGCACTTACGTGTATGCACGCATTTGTCCTCTCCGCACAGGCAGTGCCAGGACGTGAGAGTTGGCGTGAGTCTTGCTGCTTCCTCCTGTGTCCATCTCTTTGTCTCTGAACGTCTAGTGCACACTGAGCTGAAGGGACTGAATAACAGTAGTAATCGAAACAGCCCCAGTATTATGTTACACACCGTGTTAAGCACTTTAGAGACATCAACGTTAAGGAGTCTGTTCACAGATGAAGCAGCTAGAGCTCTGAGAGGGGAAGTATACTGTCCAAAGACACATACAGCTAATAATGGCAGGGCTGTGATTTGAACCAAGTCTGGCAGATTCCAAAAAGGCTGGATTTGAGTACTTGCTGTGTCCCTTACAAGCTGAGTGACTATGTGCAAGTTATCCCCATCTGTCAACATAGGGATAACACTTTGTGGGATCACTGTGAGGATCCAGTGAGTGTGGAAAGGGCTTTTCACGGGACCTGGCGAATAAGAGTGCTCATACTTCTCTCGGTCACCGAGCTTCAGTGCAGCGGGGGACAGAAAGTCAGGCACAAAGAAGCGGGGCCCAGCCCCCCAAGCTCCTCTCTCTGACAAAGTGAAAAGCCTAGGGATTCCGGAAGCCCTGACTGACGGGAATGAGTGTTGGGTTTTCCAGAGCTCTAATTATCAGCTAGATGAATCACTTAGAGCTGACACCACCATCCCCACCCTCAGGAGGCTCTCAGCCAATTCAAAATACAGAATTTTAACAAAGAGGAGGAGGAGGAAGAGAAAGAGAGGAGTAGGAGAGGTAATGAATAGAAAGGAAAGGTGCCAGCCAGAGGAAATGAAAAACGGTCACCAGGACACCAACAGGAGGAGACCGCTGCATCACACACGTGTGTGTGTGTGCACATGCGTGCACACACACACACACACACGGTGACATACTCTCCTGCTGGCTCTCCAACTCTGGGCATGCTGGCAGACGGTGCTGCCATAACAAAGTGACACCTGCCACAACAGCATGAGATGGTTGCTTGAGGATGTACCAGCAGATCTGCCTATTACAGAAGGAGAGGAGGAGACCTTCAACCCTGGGGAGCTTCCTCAGGCTCCTGGAACCCAGCGAACCCTTCCTACTGGCTGACTTCTGACTCCTCTTTGTGGCCAAGCCCGTAGACCCAACATATGGCAAGTTCCGAGTGCCAAGCCCACACCTGGAGGCTGGGTACCACCGCTGTGAGCAGAGGCACCGCTTATCTTACCCGGTTGCCAGCATCGGGAGGGCTGGGAGGCAGAATACTGTAGTGCGGTAGTAAAGATCATGGAGTTTCAGGCATACAGACCTGAGTTCAAATCCCCACCCTCCTCTTCACTGGCTCTTCGACCTCGAGCAAGTCACCTCGCCTCTCTGGGCCTGTTTGTTTATCTGCAAAATGGGGCTACTAATATAAACCTCCAGGGTTGTTGTAATGATGAAATGAGATGATTCATTCATTCCACAAAGATTTATGGAGTTCCTGCTATGTGCAGAGCACTGAGCTGGATGCTAGAGATCCGGTGGGACCAAACAGACCACGGTTCTGCCCTCCTGGAGCACGTAGAGCCCCTGGCACAGGGCCTGGCACACAGTGAGATTCAACAAGCAGTAGCTATCTGTGATGACCATCTTGGCATTCTGCCATTACCTTAATCACAGGACCTGGCAGATGCCTCCACCTTCCCCCTGAGGAAAGTAGACCTCAGTTTCCTCAACTGTAAAATGACAGAGTTGGATTGGATCAGTGATTCCCAACCTTCTCACCTTGAAAGCTTCTTTTAGTATTTTCCACCCACATGAGCCTCGTATCTGATAAGATTTTGTCTCCCGTACCACCTGCATCAAGTCATTTCTTCCTTTTTATTCATTACAGCCTCGCATTACAGCCATAAGAGCTCGTGGTCAGGAGGAGCAAGCCAGTGTGACCACCACGCAGTTGGTATAACTCCAGCCCGAAGCGGAGACCAAGCTAGCTTGGGTAACCTTCACATACTATGTGCTGTTTTCTCTGGGTCCCTCTGGAACACTGATAAGAACTCAAGGGACTCCTGCTGCCCTCAGGGACCCTTCAGTTGGGGATGCCAGACTGGAACTCACTGAACCGGCTGCTCTCCTGCAAGTCCCATCCAGCTGAGAGCTGGAGATGTCACATCACTCGTGTGGCCCCCAAGGAGATCTGAACTTCAAGCCATAGGCCACCCAGCCCTCTTCAGAGCCCTGGGAGTCTCCTCCCAGGAGTCTCCTCCCAAATGAGAGAGCGTCCTGTACTCTTCTCTCCAAGGCCTGGAGGGGAGGGAGAGGAGGGGGCATGCCATCCCACCTGAGCACTCAGAATTCCGGGGGGCTCAGTCAGCAACTGGGATCCCCATATCGGTGTATGTGCGGGCTTGAACAAAGGCTGCAGCGATAAGCATAAAACCCAAACTCCGATGGGATGATGACATTTTGAAATATGTTTTTCATCTTTTCCTTGGTATCCCTCCACCCTTCCCTTGTGCAGGTAGTTAGGATACTCTGCATACATTACGCCAGGAAACAAATGATACGACAGATGCAGAGTTCATTTTTTGCTTCTGAATTCCAAGAGGCTTGCCTTCAGGGAGGAACGGAAATAATTATCTGTGCAGATCCAAATTTAGAAAACTGTAACAAGGGGGATCTGGGAGACTGAGACTTTAGGGGGTGGTCCCTGAGAATAGAGAAGCTTCTCCTCAGCCTCTGAGCTAGAGGGCATCAGGGCCCGGGAAGCAGGAAGAGTTGTGCTCCTTTTCTTGGTGGAGCACCAAGAAGTAGTAAAACCCTCTGAAGAAACAGCTGTGTGCTGCACTGGGGCAAATGGCGGGGCCTAACTAACCCAAGACCCTAGGAATTTCCTGGGCCTGAGTGGCCTGGAAAAAGTAGAGTAAGAATCTGAATACTGAGAGTGGGATGGGTCAGGAAGGAGCAACTCAGCAGCATCCTGAGCAGGCTGAAGACAGAAAACCAGTACAAAACTAGGACATCTCAGGGGATGCTAGTGTGACTGGACCAGACGCCATCAGATCAGACTACCCTGCCCAAGCTTTGGCATCTTCAAAGGAAGTGCCCTAGAATTCAACCAATTCTGAGGAAAGTGATGGGGAACTCTGAATTGACTGCAATTAAGTTTCTGTCACTCTGGCTGAGTGAAGCCAATATGAATTCAGTTGAGTTAAGAGAAAATTCAATTTATATTTCTTAACACACCTGAAATTGGAACCACCTATACTCCTTAACCACAAGGCCCTGTATCATTTGCCTCACCCCCTTCCCATTTCTCCTGCCTCCCTCCCCTCTGTCAACAGTCACAAGGGTATTCTGTTATTGCTCCCAACCCCCAAGCTTTCTCACCTCAGGACCTTTGCACTGGCGATTCCCTCTGCCTTCCCTTGGCTGTTTAAATGGTATGCTCCGTCTCAGTTTTTTTTTTCTTTCTTTTTCTTTCTTTCTTTTCTTTCTTTTTCTTTCTTTCTTTCTCTTTTTATTAATTTTTATTAGAGTATAGTTGCTTTACAATGTTATGTTAGTTTCTGCTGTATATCAATCAGCTATATGTATACGTATATCCCCTCTTTTTTGGATTTCCTTCCTATTTAGGTCACCACAGAGCACTGAGTAGAGTTCCCTGTGCTACACAGTAGGTTCTCATTAGTTATCTATTTTATACATAGTAGTGTATATATGTCAATCCCAATCTCCCAATTCATCCCACCCCCCCTTCTCAGTTTAACTTCTTCAGTCCATACTTTCTGAAATAAAACCACCTATTTTCTCTCAAAGGGCCCTGTTTATTTCCTTCATGATGCCTATATGTTTACTTTTACTAGTCTCCCCCTCCAGAACATCAGCTCCCTGAGAGCAGGACCTCTGTCTCTCTTGATGTTCCCTCAGTAGCTAGCACTGTGACTCAAATTACTTGTGGAATGAATGACCCGTGGCTTGCCATAGCTTGGCGGGCACTGAGCTCCCTCCACCCCTACACCTGGGCCCCTGCCAGCCTTTCCCAGCAATCCAGGACCAGATGCCAAGACCCATAACCTTGGGGCTTGAACACTTAGCTGTGCTCTACCCCAGGGACTCGGCATGAGTATGTCTCAGTGGACCCTGGTTCCCTCCCTCCCACCTGTCCTCCCAGTGCCTTGCCTGAGAACCATACAGACCCACTGGCATCTGTGCACAACGCTTGTGGAACATGTCCAGAGCCCCTCTTCCCAGCAACCCATGCTAGCCCTACCACTTTGCTCCCTGGCCTGGGGCCTCTTCCTTACTCTGCTCCCGATGTGAAAGCACACCATTTAAAAGCCTCAGACCTAGACCTCTCCTCCATCCTTAGGCCAAACTCCCAGCATGAGACCTCTTCGTTTGGGGGCATCTGCAGACACGTGGGAAATGTCTGCAAGGGAGGCTGTGTGTGGACTTCCCTCCGGGTCATCATTTACCGGAAGGGGTGCCTCTCTCCCCACTGGCTTTGAGAACATGGACGTTTCCACAGTGAGGAACCCCTTTCTGTGCCTGCCCTCTGGTATCTCTTACCAGCAGTCTTCTTCTTGTGCTGCTCCCCTTAACTCTAGCTGTCAAAGGGGCCTGGAAACTCAGAGAAGTGGTTTTCTCCCTGCTAGGACCCAGTGTTCTCTCCGGAAGGCAAAGGGCAGAGTCTAAGTGCCTTCTGGGGCCTCTGGGAAATGAAGTAAATACAATAGGCAGAAGATTCATGGTGGGTGGGTGGGATAATGCAGATTCTCGGGTTCCAGGTTCTGTTTCAAATCTGGGGAGCCAGGAAGGTGGCTCTTCTAGACACATCTCAGTTGGTTCTAATGAGGTGGTCCAGGGACAACACTTGGACAGACTGGGCTAGAATGTGAATGCAGTGACCGTGGGCTGCCAGCGCCCAAATGAACACTCCTCTCCAATCTCCCTCAGGAAATGATTACCTCCTCTGCTAGCTTCTAAGCCCCTCTCCAGAAGGGACCAAAGCTTATTGGACAATGTGTGCTCAGCAGAAGGCCTGGCACATGGCAGCTGCTGTGGACGTTTGTTTGATGAAGACAAACTCTCTGGTTCCAGATGACAGAGCCGCTTTTACCGAGATGGTGGCAGGGCTGGTATGGCTGCAAGGCAGCTACAACAAAGGCTGGGGTTCTAACCCCGAGAACGCCTTCTTCCCTGAAGACCCAATGACTCTCAGAATCGGAGCCTGATTTCTGGCTGTGGGATGAGCTCCCACACTTGAGGGGAGGGCCCAGGATTACTCCAGCCTCTCCACCTCAGGAAAGACCAGTGAGACTAACAACCTCTTCAACAGGGAATCAGAACAGAGGAGCCACTTTCCCCCGACCAGACTGAAGGCCTCTCCTACATTCTCAAGCTTTGCTGCATATCTGTATCACCTGGGAAAGTTAAAAAAAATCCCACTGCCCAGGCCACACCTCATACCAAGTAAATCCAAATAGGTGAGGGTGAGATAGGTGATTCCAATGTGCAGTCGTGCTTGCGACCCAGCACCCTACGACACAGGACCAACAGGGAGCCCAGCGCAGAGGGAAAAGCAAGAGGCAGAGACTTGTTTGCATCCCATTTAGTTTTGTGAGGAAAAAACCACAATTACAAGAGAAGTGGGGATGCTCAGGACGAGCACATTTAATAATCCTCACTGGGAGAGGGCTGAAAACTATTTGACACATTCCCTAAACCAGTAAATCAGAGATTCAGATAAATAATATCCAAAGGGGGGACTGTCATCTACCCCAAGGCCACAGACAGATAACTAGAATTCTGGGTCCCAGGGTGAGTCTGGGAGTGGGACCCTGTGAAAGGCAGCTGTGACAGGTGATGTCTGCCAGACACCAGCTTCTGGACTGGCCCTCCTCCCTTCCCAGGTTCTGGGCGGGGAGGGAGAGCAGGCTTTGGCTCAGTAGAACTCTGGAGGAACCTGAGTGGGGACCAGGGCTGGCTGAGGGGACAGGCTCACTTATAGTTCTTGGAGGGAAATTCCCGCCGGCCTTTCCCCTTGCCGCCAAAGTTGCGCACCCGATGGATGACCTGCAGCTGCTGCTCAATGGTCGCGGTGATGTTCACATCATCGGGGATGTGGACGTAACGGACATTCCGGCCTGTCACAAAGAGGTCATCCAGCTCGACCTGATGCCCCCAACGGTCCGTGTAGGTGACCTGGGCCAGGCGGATGTTCATGAAAGCATCAACGTTGTCTATGCGTCCGCGGGCCATGCTCTCATCCCGCAGGTCCACGGTGGTGACCTGGCCCTGGAGGCCCTGCAGCAAGATGATCAGGCTGTTCTCGGAGATGGTCCGCTCCTTCACTGAGTGGCTCACTGCCATTGTTCCACACTGCGGCTGCTCGCTCTGGGAGGGGCACACAGAGGGGAGCTGTGGCAGGCTAGCGGGTGCAGGTGCTAACTCACCTCCACCAGGTTTTAGCACAAAATCCCCAGCCCAGACATTCCCAAGTCTGCCCACCTCCCCAATTTCTGTGTCTATGGAGCACCCTTAGGTGCTTCATGTACACACCTCATAGAATCCTCACAACGCCTTGCAAGCCAAGGATCACTTATACTCACTTTATAAATGAGGAAAATATGGCCAGGAGAGGTTAAGTCACTTGCCCAAGGTCACACAGGTGATAAGCGGAGGTGCTGGGATTCAAACTCATCTCTGCCTGACTCTAAACCCCACACCAGTGGTTCTGAACCCTCACCGTATGTTAGAATCATCCGCTGAGTTTTTACCTGGCTGCCACACCCCAGAGGTTCTGATTCATTTGGTCAGGGGTGGGTCCCAGGTATTCTATTTTTTAAAAGCTCTCCAGGTAATTCTAATGTGCATCCGAGTTTGAGAACCACTGCTCTCAAGTGTAGTTTACACCCTTGCTACCCAGGCACTTGTTAGAAATACAGACTCTCCAGGCTTTCCCCAGACCTACTTTGCAGAGAATCTGCATTTTAACGTGACCCCTAGGTGAACCACCAGTTCTCAAACAATCGCCTGCATCAGAATCACCTGGAGAACGTGTTAAAAACACAGATTGCTGGGCCCACCTTTCAGTTTCTGACTCAGTCGGTCTGAGGTGGGGCCCAAGAATGGGCACTTCTAAAATATTCTCAGTTGATGCTGATGTTACTGGCCCGGGGCGCACTGAGAACGACTGGTCTACAGGATGCTGCCACCATGTAACCAGAAATTTAGATAACTGATTGAAAACAAGAAATGGTAGCATATACAGCACATACGTTTTGAAGGTAGAGAAATGGAGGTTCGACTCCCCACTCCACCCACACTCTGTAAACGTAAGACAGTTACTTAATGTCTCTGAACCTGTTTCCACGTCTATTAAACCATAGGCTAAATGAGGCTAACAAGCTCTCACCACACTGAATGTATTTTCCTTTGCTTTCGATTATGCCCTGATGCTGTATTAATGTAACTTTGTCTTATCTATCCTCCATTTTCAGACCCTGAGTGCAAGTTGGTGGAACTTTCTTTTCTTTCCTTAAGACCTCACTCAGGGTACCGAAAGGGCTGTGCAGGGTGGCATTAAGTGTGGCAAGCTACCCATACCACTGACGAGAGGCTAGGAGCTGGGCCGGCCGACTCTAACGACCCCACCCAGGATTCACCAGGAGTACGTGTCCAAGCAAGGGTTTGGGGCAGCACAGTGACTGCAAAGAGGCAGTTCTGGTCTCCAGGACGGGCTCGGCCACTTCCTAGGAGGGCGACCTCGAGCAAGCCACTTGGCTTCTTCAAGCCTGTTAGCCAATCCCTAAAAGGGGGATGGTGATCACCCTTTACTCACAGAGCGTGGGAGTGGGCTTGGGTGAGGAGCTACGCTCAGCAACCGGGAGGAAAACGCTGGCCCCGCTCCCGCCGCCTCCGCGGCTCCTGGTTCCCTAGCGTTCCGCCCCTGGCTCCCGGACCCACCGCGCGCGTTCCTTCCGCTGTCCCGCTGCGCGTCGCCGCCGAAACTAACGAGCGCCTAGCCTGGCTACTCCTCTCCCGCGGCCGAACTGAGAAGCCATGGCAACCGAGTGGCCGCTCTGCCCTCCCGGAGCATCGAGAGCGCGGCTGCGCGCAGGGCCCGCGACCCCGCGGCGGGCCCGGAACTACAATCCCCAGAAGGCCTCGCGGGCGCGTGACTCGCGCTCCTGCAGCCGCGGCCTACGTCATTGGATTCTCTCCTATTTTGGAGTCATTCTTCCGTTCAGCGAATCCGGTCGCCCCTCCTCCGTGGCGCAGTTAGTTCCCGAACCCCCGCGAATACCGAAACCAGGGATGCTCAAGTCCCTTCTATGAAGTGGCGTCGTATAGGAGGGTTCCGGATTCGCGGATACGGAAGGCCAGCTGTATTCATTGAACCTTCACCGTGTGTCGGACACTTTCCCAGGCTCTGGTCGTAGGGGTGACCAAGGAGACAAGCTCCGTGATCTGATGACCCGACCCTTAAATCTACTGGGGCGGGGGGAGGCGGGGGAGTCGCCTATGAGAAAAAGAAAATTATGATAAAATTTCTTCAGAGAATTAAAACGGGTCGATGTTATAGTGACTGGGTGACTCTTTATTGGACGGTCAGGGGTGTCCTGAGAAGGTGACATTTGACATCTGAGTTGAGATGAATTACACGAAGCCAAGCTTGTGAACGCTAGGAGAAGAGCACTGCAGTTAGAGGGAACAGTTTGTGCAAAGGACCTGGTGCAAATGAGCTTGACAATTTGGAAAAGCGGAAAGGCCAGTAAGACTGGGAAGAGTAGTGTGACAAGAAGTCGGAGAGGAAAGCAACAGCCAGGGTATTTAGGATTTTGCAAGCCAAGGTAAGGCGTTTGGATTTCTGGATTAGGAGTGCAGGCTCTGGAGGCTGTGCCTGGGTTTAAATCTGCCCCTTGTTAACTGTGTGACTTTAGACAAGTTAATTATCCTCTTTGTGCCTCAGGTTTCCTCATCTGTTACTGGAAGTGCAACGATAGGCCATCAAAGGAGAGTGACAGGATCTAATTTACATTTTAAAAGGTCATTCTGTATAGCCTTGGAAAAGCTGCTTATCTTTCTGCAGCCTCAATTTCATTAGAAAAAAACAAAACAATGACTAACTCAGAGAATTGTTTTAAGGTTTGAGTGACCTTCGTTAATGTGTGAAAGCACCTGGCACACAAGAGCTCAATAAGAGTTAGGTTTGTGTCATTTCTTTATCCTCTCATTCACTGGTTTCCACCTTCCCCAGGAGCCTTCTCTTTTTACCAGTCATCACCAGTCATCACAGAGACCTCTCCTTATCCTAAAAATTGAAATTGTCTTTCTCCTCCATACATGCTACTCTTGTTTTCCTACCTTCCACAGTAGAACTCAGGAGAGGCCTCTATATCAGTGGTTCTCCAGTTGCAGTCCCTTTTCCAACCTTATTTCTGTGTGAGACTGGATTTTCTTCATGTACTTCAGCCAAAACAACATAGCACAATGGGCTGAATGCAGAAGCAGATATGAGAATCCAACTGTCTTCTATTGTGATAGACATTAAAGAGATTTGCAAAACTATAAAGCAGTGTCACTCTTCTCACCATATTTTTTCTTTTGGAAAATATAGTTATTTTTAAATAAAAATATGTTAATGGGTCTGTTGTTATTTAAAAGAGAATTAATATTAAAATTTTAATTTCATAGATATGTGATTACCATATATATATATATATACACACACACACACACACATATATATATATATCCCCCACATAAACAAACACTTTTGGGGGTTTTCAATAATTTTTTTAAAAAATAAATTTATTTATTTATTTTTGGTTGCGTTGGGTCTCCGTTGCTGCGTGTGGGCTTTCTCTGGTTGCAGCGAGCGGGGGCTACTCTTCGTTGCGGTGCGTGGGCTTCTCATTGCGGGCTTCTCTTGTTGCAGAGCATGGACTCTAGGCGCGCAGGCTTCAGTAGTTGTGGCACGTGGGCTCAGTAGTTGTGGCTCACGGGCTCTAGAGCACAGCCTCAGAAGTTGTGGCACACGGGCCTAGCTGCTCCGCGGCATGTGGGATCTTCCTGGAACAGGGCTCGAACCCGTGTCCCCTGCATTTGCAGGCGGATTCTGAACAACTGCACCACCAGGGAAGTCCCTTTAATAATTTTTAAGAGTACAAAAGTGTCCTGAGACTGAAAGTTTGAGAACTGCTGCTCTATCCTGAAGGCTTTCACCTACTCGCTCACCTCTCTGTAATCTGGCTTCTTCTCGAGTATTTTGAGTTCTACTCCCATTAACTTCTCTGAAGAAGGTTACTAATGATTTCCTTGTTCTTAAGAGAACCTCTATCTCTTTCTTAGTCCTTACTTCCATGATCCTTCTCAGTGATTGACCATACTGACCATCGTCCTCCTTGGTAATTTTTTTTCCCCCTGGGGCTTTGTATCACTTGGTTTCACCCATTTCTCTGATTGTTTCTTCTCCATCTCTCTTTTTTTAACCCCACTTCATTCTGCTCCCTAAACACGTGTGCTTTTTCTGGGGCTGTATTCCTGGCCCAGCTCTCTTCTTGGTCGAGTATCTCTTTGCCACCTACTACTATATGCTGAATTTCTGTCTACATCTCTAGCCCAGACTGCTCCACACAAGACCTCCATTTCCCAACTGTCTGTTGCTTATTCTCACATGTGTCACTGGTACTTGGAACTCAGCGTGTCTATAGGACAAGTTCATCAAGTCCTTCCCAAATGAATTGCTACTCTGAATTTTTCTATTTCTGTGGTTGCTACCACCATTTTTCAACTACCCAAGTTGGGCACCTTGAATAAGCTTGAGAACTTCTATCATTTCCGGATTCACCAACATCTGTCACAGTCACTGAACTCTGAAGATTCTTTGGAATTTGTCTCCCAGCCTTCACTTGCCTTTTTATTCTGACTGCCACCATTCTAGTTGAGACCCTCTTTTTCTCATTTAATTCATTATAAAAGCCATCTTACTGGTCTTTGTGTCCCATGATCCTTTGCGAACAGATTCAAAGTACAGTTATGATCTTACTTACCTGCTAAGAAAAAAATCAATTCACTAGCAGAATAAAGTTTCCAGTGCTGACACTGATTTGATTCCAACTTACCTTCCAGCTGAATCTCCTTCAGGTTCTCTACCCAAACTCTCCAACCAGTGTTTCTTAAAGTGTGGTCTGGGAAACAGTTGCCTTAAAGTTATCTGGAATGCTTGTTAAACCCAACCCCACACCTACAGACTCAGGAGTGGAGCTCGGGGATCTGCACATCTAACAGTGTACACTACAATTGGAGACCTGCTGCCCTCCTTTCTAGTCAGACTCAGCAACCCCCAGACAAGCCCTGCACTCTTGTCTCTGCCTTTGCTATCCTGCTCCATCTGCCTGGGATCTTCTATTTTTATCCATAGATGTTAAGTCCAATCCCTCCTTCAAAGGCTGGCTCCATTGCTGTGCCTTTCTGAAGTCTTGCCTGATTACCCCAATTGGGAGTGACGCTGATAGCGTATTGCTTGGTATATGTTTGCTGGTTGCATGCAGATTCACCATAGTTATTTACGTAAATCTTGTTTCTCCTGCTCATCTCCTGGGTGTTGAGACAGGGAGAAGGTCCTAGGAGGCACAAATGCTTCACCCTACAAATAGCAGTTGCAGGAGGGACTGGTTTTATGAATGTGGTGAGAAGGTGATGGGGGTCTGAATGAATTGGTGGCAGTGGGTTGAAAGAAGGGATGAGTGTTACAGACTCTGAAGAGAGCTAATCAGAATCCTTGGGGCTGATTAAATCTGGAGCGTGGTTTGCAGAGGGGGAATCAATGATTTAAATTTTAACACTGTGTATCCAGAGAGGTGGTCCATTGATAGGAATAAGAGGGTTGGGGGGTCATGCCTGTGGAGGGTATCTCAGTTTTTGGCTACTCAGCCACCGAACTCCTTTCCCATTTGGGGAAATCTGACATTCTATGAATTTCAGTGGGAGGTGAGGTTCTGCTTCCCACTCCAGATGATTTAAAGGCCTTGTCAGGTATGGCATGGGCTTGTGACATAAACTCAGGCATTATCAGATTCTAAATCTGGAGCAAGAGACATGAACCAGTAGGAACTGTTTAGGCTCCGTCCTGGTGTCTGCGTCATCCAGTGCCTCATTCCTGGGGGTGCTGCTGGTGCTGGAGTGCTTTCCTATGCTGCCTGCCCTTCCTCGGTTCCTGGCCATTTCCCATGGGCCTTCAGTCTTCCTGACAACTGTGAGTTGCCTGACGGCACTTTCAGTAAATTCCTTCTCTACCTAAGTAGCCAGAATTACTTCCGATTTTTTTGCAACCTCAAACCCAGACAAGGGTCCACTTGAATTGAGTTCAAGAGCCTTGAATTTCCCTGTTCCCTTTAGATGAGCTCTGTTGTGGTTCTGTATCCCTTTGTCAGAGGATCACAGAATCCTGAGAGTTAGGGCGATTCCCAGGTCACCTGCTCCAACTTACCACCCAGTGTCCAAATCCCCACTCCACCCCCCCACAGATCCCCCTGTAACCACTGCCCGAGACTCCAGTGACCAGCAGCTCACTCCTGTGCCAGCTGTTTTACTCCACTGCTGAGGAGTTTTGGGTAACTTCTACCCATCACTTCTGGTTCTTTTCTATGGAGAACTGTCTTATTTCGTATTATATTTAAGAAGTTTCTTCATGCCTTTCAAAAGTGAAATAAATGTCCTGAATAAATAAAAATGATGTCAGTGTTAGACACTAAGCTTAGGGTGATGGAGCATCTCAGGGAAAGTGAGTCTGCAGTCAAGGTGAGGCGGGGGATACAGAGATTTGTGAGTTAATAGTACTGGTTGAAAATAATGGCCTCTCTGAAAAAAGGGATGCAAAACAATTTGCAGAAGAGTGCAAACTGAGCACTGCAGGGCACATAAAACATTTGGTCAGCACAGGGCAAGAGCACTGGGGTGAGGGTAAGGGACAGGGTGAAGGTGAGAAATGGAGTGTGAGAGACAGATGAGGTGAGAGTGAGGATGGGGGTGGGGGAAAACGCCAGGGATGAAATAAGGATCCTCCAGCAGTTGCCCTGGCCGTTCTGACAGACTTAGAAACAGCTACATTAATGCCTGCATCAAAGACGGGCCATCCTCAATCAGAAGCCACCAGGCGAGAGAGGAGAAGTGTGGTCAGAAATCACTAGGATCTGGGACTTCCCTGGTGGTCCAGTGATTAAGACTCCGCACTTCCACTGCAGGGGGCACGGGTTCGATCCCTGGTCAGGGAACTAAGATCTTGCAAGTGGGCCTGGCGTGGCTGGTGGGGTGGGGGAAAGAAAAGAAATTAGTAGGATTGGAGCCCCCAAGGCCAAGGGTGAGAGAGTTTTAGGAAGAAAAGGGTCTTGAGCAGGGCCAAGGAGAATGGGGAGCAGAGAAGGTGGTGGGGTCCAGCAAAGTTGAGGCCTGGAGACTTGAGAAGGGACCTACCTGTGTAGTGGCAGGAGCTATGGGGGGCAGGAGGGAGGAAGGCGAGGCAGCTCGGAAGACTGTAGAGCTGGTGAGTGAGCTGAGGAGGCCCTGGAGGAGCAGAGGCCGTGCTGCGTGGGAGCGGCTTGGACCGAGGAGCTCCCCAGCTGCCATCTGGTGAACTTTTTAAAACACTTAATTAATTCATTAATTTTTGACTGCGTTGGGTCTTCATTGCTGCACACAGGCTTTCTCCAGTTGCAGCGAGCGGGGGCTACTCTTCGTTGCCGTGTGCAGGCTTCTCATGGCGGTGGCTTCTCTTGTTGCGGAGCATGGGCTCTAGGCGCGGGGGCTTCAGTAGTTGTGGCTCGTGGGCTCTAGAGCGCAGGCTCGGTAATTGTGGCGCACAGGCTTAGTTGGTCTGAGGCATGTGGGATCTTCCCGGACCAGGGATGGAACCTGTATCCCCTGCAGTGGCTGGCGGATTCTTAACCACTGCACCACCAGGGAAGTCCCTGGTGAACTTCTGAGGTGCAGAAAGGGGTCTGGGTGGGGAAAAAGAGATAAAAGATGTGGTGAGGTAGAGAGGAGAGGCGAGGGAGGGCATCTGACACAGGTATTATCTTCTCAGTTGTAACTGAAGCTGAGAGGCCTTCTGGATATCCAGAAAACCCAAGTCAAGCATCCTTGACCTTCCCCTTGAATACTTGAAAAAAAGGTCAGCCCCTGGGGAATTTTATAAAGAGCAGGAGGGTGGAGTGATCTGAAGCCAATGTGCACATCTAGGATTTAGGAGTCTTGGGTCCGCCCCGAGCTCTATAAAGCTTTGTTTATAATACTTATTTTATCCTTTGTGTGTTTTAAAGTTGTATGTATCAAGTAACCCTAAAATAAAGAAACAATATTTGAAGTTTATAGACTGCTTTTGGATGAATTATGTAAGAGATGGGAATTTAAACAACTTCCTTTATTGTAATTTCAGCTGTCTCTGTGACTTTCAAGAAGTCACTTTTATTTTCTTCCTCTTATTTTTCTCCCAGGTTACTGGCACTAGTGTTAATGAACCACCCTGGCAGGTCCTTCACCTTCATAATGAAATTAAAAAAAAAAAAAAAAAAAAGGCCACACCTACTGGTGTGGCCTCGCTAGGCCTCAGGCAGCTGGGGTTTCCTGTGGTTCTGGGAACTAACAGAGAAGGTAATGTTATTTTTGACATCAGAGGAGTGACTGGCCAGAAACAAAAAGAACACAGCGTTGTGTATGTGGGGTGGTGGGGGGTGTTAAGGGGATCAAGTAATTCAGAATAATCTCCATCGGCCCTTGGAACGCATCTTGACCTTCTCATCTGGAAAGAGGTGGCTATGATCTGAGAATTTACTTCACGTTGAATCATGAAACTGGGCAGGCAAGATTCAACTGTGAAGAGGGTTCTCCAGCCCAGTCCCTTGAAAACACTTCTTTTCACTCCCTCTGCTGCCAGCTGTCCAGGAATTTGGCAGCTGACGAGGAGTTTTCCAGGGCATAATTCAAAGGGAGGAAGGGGGAGGTAAACAGTGTAACAGTTTTTGGATTTTAATTTGGGTCTTTACGATTCGGTATTATGCTAATATATATATATATATATTTTTTCCCCCTAAGATTTGCATTTGTCTTTCTGTGGTTTCCTGAGGCTTGAGTTGGTCTCCATGGATGTAAACCAGAGTGACAAAACAGGTGGAAGAGGATGAGGGAATCTGATCCTGTTCAGACTTGGGGATCTCCAGGATCTGGTTATGATGTTTGAATTTGTTTCTCGCCTACCAGGATCTGGATCAAAGGAAAAAAGTGAGTTTATCTTTTAAAATTGTTACATACTTATGTGGACTGCATGGGATGACTTTCATTCTAGAACTAAGGGCTAAATACATTTCCTCCTTTTTTTCTTCCCCTTCACTCTCAATTTTTATTACATCTTTCTTCTGGGAGCCATTAAAGTACTTTTGTTCAGAAGGCTTTTCTAGAGCTTTGCCTTGCATGTTCTACGGGGCCTTCCAACACTATGATAAGAACAAGAGCAGGACAGTTTAAAACCTAGTTGAGAAGAGGTTAAGTCACAGAATTGCTGAAAGAGAGCAGATATACTCCCAAAGCATGGAGTGGGGTGGGGGAGTGCGGCACGGGTAAAATTCCAGTTCTCAGACCCCACCTGGGGCAGGGGCTAAGAATCTGTAAACTCAGCGACTTAGCTGGGGTTGTGGGGCCCAAAAAGCCCTTTGAGGATTTTCCATTACTCCATGGTCCTTGCAAAAACAACTTCTGACGCCACTCCCTCCTGTTCAGATAAGGAACTTGTAGATCGGGTACTTTCCAGGTGCATGAAGCCGATATGCCCTTAGGCAAGAACCGTTCTGCGAAATGGGCGGCTTGTGCTAACCGTTAAACCGCAAAAATGTTGAACAAACAAGCCTAACTGGGGCAAAAGGACTGAACCAATAAGTTTAAAGATCGCCCTGTTTGCCCAATCATTGTAAAACCTACGCCCTGTAAGTGAATCAACCTATAAATAGCATGAGCTTTTGCTTTTCGGGGTCCGAAAACTGCCTCCTGTGTGAGGTTTGTGGGACGCCGGTGCACCGGCTTTCAATAAAAACCTCTTGCGTGTTGCAACGACTCTCGGCTCTTGGTGGTTCTTGGGCGAGCTGAATCCCAGACAGACCGGTTGGGTCTAACATTTGGGGGCTCGTCCGGGATCCACACTCGCCCCGTGCCACAAGAATATCGGGAGTCGGAGGTATCAGGTAGGCTTGAGCCTAATTGTCTGTTTGTTTGTCGTTTGTTTGTTGCTAGCCGCCATTAGGAAAAAGCCGTGTGAACCGGCTTGCTGTGAAATCTGTATTGGACTCCTGGCTAGGCAGACGTGCCGATAGCTGGTGTCCACGGGCCCCAGGGGACGCCCTGGTGGTCCATCTGGAAGGAGAAACAAATTTTGTCTCTCCTTCATCTGGTTCTGGCAGGTTATATAAGCTGCCATCTGAATTTGAGTTGGTTTCAGTTTTAAGTTCGCGGCGGCAATATCAATGTGTGTCTTTTGAAATTTTATTGTTTTTCTGTACTATTATCTTTCTTTTGACGGACGACAATGGGACAAACTATGATGACTCCTCTTTCTCTTACCCTAAGCCACTGGACCGAAGTTAGGGCTAGGGCCCACAACCTTTCGGTAGAAGTAAGGAAAGGAAAATGGCAAACGCTGTGTACCTCTGAGTGGCCTACATTTCAGACAGGGTGGCCACCCGAGGGATCTTTTTTGTTAGATAAGGTTGGGCTAGTCAAGTCTAGGGTCTTTAACACAGGACCCCACGGACACCCAGACCAGATACCATATATCCTGGTCTGGGAAGATCTAGTTCTCTCCCCGCCTCCGTGGGTCCGGCCCTTTGTTTCCTCAACAGGCACGTCTGCATGCGCTCCAGCACAATCGGAGATATTGGCCCTGAAGAAAACCCCAGACACGGAAAAGTCATCTGCTGCCCCGGACCCGCCAAAGGCGATATATCCTGACCTGCAGTCTGATTTGCTTCTTCTAGATCCCCCACCTCCTTATCCTCCGGCCCTAAATCCCATGCCGCCCCTAGGACCCCCAGCTTCACAACCCTCCGCACCAGTAGGGCCACCTGTTATGGCGGAAGGGGGGGTCCCTCGGCGGGCACCAGAAGCCGGAGGGCTGTTTCCCCGGATTCCACTGCTTTATCCCTTAGAGAATATGGCCCCCCCGATAACCACGGGAATAGGCCCCTTCAATATTGGCCCTTTTCCTCTGCAGATCTTTATAACTGGAAGATGCATAACCCTACTTTCTCTGAAAATCCACAGGCTCTTAGGCTTTAATAGAGTCTCTTGTCTTCTCCCACCAACCCACCTGGGATGATTGTCAACAGCTCCTCCAGACTCTCCTCACAACTGAGGAGAGGCAATGGGTTCTCCTGGAAGCTAGAAAGAATGTGTTAGGCGCCAATGGACAACCTACCCAGTTGCCTAACGAGATTGATGCCGGTTTTCCACTCGTCAGGCCGAATTGGGACTTTAATACCCCGGAAGGTAAGGAGCACCTGAAAATGTATCGCCAGGCTCTGGTGGCGGGTCTCCGTGGAGCGGCCAGGCGCCCCACGAATTTGGCTAAGGTAAGAGAAGTAATTCAGGGGCCCCAGGAATCGCCAACCGTGTTCCTAGAACGCTTAATGGAGGCTTTTAGACGATTCACTCCTTATGATTCAACCTCTGAGGAACATAAGGCCACCATAGCAATGGCCTTTATTGACCAGGCGGCCCCTGATATTAGAAAAAAACTACAGAGGCTGGATGGCCTACAAGGTTTCTCCCTTCAGGACTTAGTAAAAGAGGCAGATAAGGTATATAATAAGAGGGAGACGGAAAAAGAAAGGGAAGAAAGAAAACAGAAGGAACAAGAGGCTCGTGAGATAAGACGAGATAAGAGACAAGAAAGACATTTGAGTAAGATACTGGCCACTGTAGTCAGAGGAGGAAACATTAGAGACAGAAATAGACAGGAAGGGCGAACAACGGATAGAAGGCGGCCATGAGACAAGGACCAATGTGCCTACTGTAAGGAAAAAGGTCATTGGGCAAGAGAATGCCCTAAAAAAAGGAACGGAAGAAGGCCAACCAGAGATAAAATCTTAACATTGGAAGAGGAAGATTAGGGAAGTCAGGGCTCGGACCCTCTCCCCGAGCCCAGGGTAACTCTTAAAGTGGAGGGGGAACCCGTCCAGTTTTTGGTGGACACCGGAGCCCAGCACTCAGTCCTCCTCCATTCAAAGGGCTCCCTTTCAACTAAAAGGTCATGGGTCCAGGGGGCCACTGGAAATAAGCAGTACTCATGGACCACCCGAAGGACAGTAGATCTTGGGGTGGGACGAGTAACCCACTCATTCTTGGTCATACCTGAGTGCCCATACCCTTTGCTAGGTAGAGACTTACTCTCTAAGGTGGGGGCCCAAATCCACTTTCAACCAGAAGGGCCCACCATAACTGACAACCAAGGTAGATTACTCCAAATTTTGACCATGAAACTGGAAGATGAACACAGGATATATGAAACACCCTCGCCTCCACAAGTTGATATGCAGGATTGGATGACTAGGTTTCCACAGGCTTGGGCAGAAACTGCCGGTATGGGAATGGGAAAATATCGGCCCCCCGTGGTGGTAGAACTTAAAACAACCGCCACCCCAGTGACGGTCCGTCAATACCCCATGAGTAAAGAAGCCCGAGATGGCATCCGTCCTCAAATACAAAGGTTGCTGGAATTAGGGATCCTGGTAAGGTGCCAATCTGCATGGAATACCCCTCTTTTGCCAGTTAAAAAGCCAGGAACTAATAATTACCGACCGGTACAAGACCTACGAGAGGTAAATAAGCGGGTAATGGACCTCCACCCCACGGTACCCAACCCCTATAATCTTTTAAGTACTCTTCCACCTCAGCACACTTGGTACACTCTTTTGGATCTTAAAGATGCTTTTTTTTGCCTGAGACTCTCCTCTCTCAGTCAGCCCTACTTTGCTTTCGAGTGGAAGGATCCAGCCTCGGGGATGTCAGGCCAGCTGACTTGGACTCGCCTGCCACAAGGATTCAAGAACTCCCCCACCATTTTTGACGAGGCTCTCCACCAGGGTTTGGCATCTTATAGAGAATCCAATCCCCAGGTAACTCTACTTCAATATGTTGATGATATTCTTTTAGCTACTGAAACCCAAGAGGACTGCATCAAGGGAACTGAGAGACTGTTAACAGAACTGGGAACATTGGGATATCGGGCTTCTGCAAAGAAAGCACAAATATGCCAACGACAGGTTAGTTACCTGGGGTACTTGTTAAAAGGAGGACAGAGATGGCTTTCGGAAAGCAGGAAAGACACCGTTGCCCGGATACCGGCCCCCAAGAGTCCCAAACAAGTTAGAGAATTTTTGGGGACGGCCGGATTTTGTAGGGGTTTGCTGAATTAGCAGCCCCTCTATATCCTCTGACCAAAACTGGCATCCCTTTTGCTTGGGGGGATAAAAAACAACGGGCTTTTGACCAAATTAAACGAGCCCTGCTATCAGCCCCAGCTTTGGGGCTACCAGATATCACTAAGCCTTTTCATCTGTACGTGGCCGAGAATAAAGGTATTGCAAAGGGAGTATTAACTCAGAAACTGGGCCCCTGGAACCGCCCAGTTGCGTACCTATCAAAGAAATTGGATCCTGTGGCAGCAGGATGGCCCGCCTGCTTAAAAATAATCGCCGCGGTGGCCGCTTTGGTCAAAGATGCTGACAAACTGACTTTGGGGCAGAACTTAACGATAACAGCCCCCCATGCATTAGAAAGTGTGATTCGCCAGCCACCCGACAGATGGCTAACAAATGCCAGAATGACTCATTACCAAGCCCTGCTGTTAAACTCAGATCGTATTAAGTTTACATCAGCCACAGGACTCAACCCGGCCACCTTGTTACCCGACCCTGACCTGGAAAGCACTACCGTCATCCATGATTGTCAGGAAGTACTGGCTGCAGCACACGGTAGCAGACCAGACTTGATGGATCAGCCCCTGCCCAACGCCGACGTTACCTGGTTTACTGACGGAAGCAGTTTCCTAGAGAAAGGTAAGCGTCGGGCGGGAGCAGCCGTGGTAGACGGGAAAGAGGTCATCTGGGCAGCCGCATTACCGCAAGGGACATCGGCCCAACGGGCTGAACTAATCGCCATGACTAGAGCATTGGAACTAGCAGAAAACAAAAAGGTAAACATCTATACGGACAGTAGGTACGCATTTGCTACCGCCCATGTCCATGGGGCCATTTACCAACAAAGAGGGTTGCTCACCTCGGCGGGCAAAGAAATTAAAAACAAAGAAGAAATAGTGGCACTGCTAGCTGCCCTCATGCTCCCCACTAAAGTCAGCATCATTCATTGCCCCGGACACCAGAAGGACAATACCCCGGTGACAAGAGACAACAACATGGCAGATAGGGTAGCACGAGAGGTGGCTCTACGGGAAATCATACTAGAACTATCAGATGAGAGTCCTGGGAAACCAAATGATAGGGGAACAATTACCCAGCCATAACCAAAGGAATATTATCTCCTCAACAAGCAAAATCCATGCTACAACAGATTCACAGATGGACGCACTTGGGAACCAAAAAGATGGTGTCCCTACTACACAAGACAGGTTATGATACCCCTGGACTAACCAAATTAGCTGAACAGATTGCACGGGAGTGCATTCCATGCCAACAGGTAAACTCCCATAAAGGAAAACTTGAGGTCGGAAAAAGACTCAGAGGAGACCGCCCAGGAACCTATTGGGAGGTCGACTTCACTGAAATACGCCCTGGAAGGTACGGTAACAGGTATCTTCTAGTTTTTATAGATACCTTCTCAGGATGGGTAGAAGCTTTCCCGACGAAAAAGGAGACAGCTACTGTGGTGGCCAAAAAGATCTTAGAAGAAATTTTCCCCCGGTTCGGGGCACCAAAGGTAATAGGATCAGATAATGGTCCCGCCTTCGTCGCCCCGGTAAGTCAGGGTGTGGCCAAATACCTGGGGACTGATTGGAAATTACATTGTGCCTATAGACCCCAGAGTTCAGGACAGGTAGAAAAAATGAATAGAACTCTAAAAGAAACCCTAACTAAATTGTCCATAGAGACTGGCAGTACAGATTGGACGGTGCTCCTTCCCTTAGCCCTGTTCCGGGCTAGAAATATCCCCTCCTGCTATCATCTTACTCCATTTGAAATACTATACGGGGCCCCACCTCCTCTTCTTACGCTAAGGGAAAAAATAAGTCCTGACTGCCAGAATAACACTGACTTATATGCTAGGCTGTTGGGACTCCAGTTGGTCCAAAAGGAGGTGTGGTCCCAGCTGGCAGAGGCTTACCGACCAGGAACACCAGCGGAGTCTCATCCCTTCCAAGTCGGAGATTCCGTGTACGTCCGTCGGCACCGAACCCAGACACTAGAGCCTCGGTGGGAAGGACCATACATCGTCCTGCTCACCACCCCCACGGCTATAAAGGTAGACGGCATCGCTGCGTGGATCCACGCTTCACACGTAAAGGCCGCACCAGCATCTTCATCATCGGAATGGCGAGCCCAAAAGACCAGCAACCCGCTCAAGCTCAAGCTTCTGCGATCATCAGACTTATAACTTTAACTTTGTTACCCCTACTGACTGTGAGTAATTTTAGTCCTCACCTGCCCCAGCGTTTAACCTGGCAGGTAATTTCCCAAACTGGAGATGTAACATGGTCTGTTAGCCATACTACTGCTCCTTGGACCTGGTGGCCAGACCTTTTCCCCGATGTCTGTAAATTAGCCATAGGAGCTCCCAATTGGGACACAGCACACTCCCATGATCGTCAAAATGCCCCATCCATACCCGGTCGGGCCGGCCAATACGGCTGCCAAAACTCGGGTACGCGACAGAAACTTAGCAACCCCACCTTTTATGTATGCCCGGGATTTCATCGCCATAGGTCCCTAAATTATCAATGTGGGGGGAAAGAACATTTTTATTGTAAAAGCTGGGGATGTGAAACCACAGGAGACACCTATTGGAAGCCCACCTCTGGCTGGGACTTTATTAAGGTGACAGCCAATTATACACACCCAACCAACCCCTTAACTTATAGGCCTGAATGTATTAAATGGTGCCATCCCCTTAAGATCTCTTTTAGTGAACCAGGGAAAAAGGATAAAAACTGGATAAATGGCCATTCATGGGGAATTAGGTTTTATAAAGAAGGATATGATGATGGATTACTAATGACCATCAAACTAAAAATTGAAACCCCTACTCCAGTTCCTATAGGCCCCAACCCTGAGATAGGGCACTCTTTGCTACCTTTGGCCCCTCCCACAGCGTTACCAGAGATAAGAAACCAAACTTTTGAGCCAAAAGAAATGACAATCAAACCCAAGACCCCCCGGGACTGAATGCTCTCATTGATCCAGGCGGCTTTTGAGGTTCTAAATGCCACAAATCCGGAGGGTACTAAATCATGTTGGCTTTGCTATGCTGCTCCTCCCCCTTATTATGATGCTATAGGATACAGTTCTAATTATAGTAATGTTAACACTTCAGATCAATGTCGATGGAAACAAGAAGGAAATAGTAAATTGACTCTGGCCTCAGTATTAGGAAACGGTACATGTGTAGGAACGCCCCCCTCGTCCCACCGACATCTTTGTGCCAATTTAAGCCTCCCACAGGGCTCAGGATATCTCCTCCCTCCTCCGGATGGATGGTGGGCATGTAACACAGGATTGACCCCCTGCATTTCTTTAGAGGTTCTTAAAGCTTCAACTGATTTTTGTGTATTAGTTCAGCTGGTCCCCAGACTTATTTATCATTCAGATTCATCCTTTCTAGATGAATACGAGGGCAGAGGAAGGTCTAAGAGAGAACCTATAACACTCACTCTGGCTGTACTCCTAGGACTAGGAATGGCAGCCGGGGTAGGAACGGGTACAACAGCCCTCATTCAACAACCCCACTATTATGATGCCTTAAGACAAGCTGTAGATGTTGACCTCCGGGCATTAAAAAGTTCCATAACTCAGTTAAAAGAATCTCTCACCTCGCTTTCAGAAGTAGTAATACAAAACAGGAGGGGATTAGATCTGCTGTTCCTTAAGGAGGGCGGACTATGTGCTGCACTAAAAGAAGAATGCTGTTTTTATATTGATCATTCTGGGGCTATTACCAAAACTATGAACAAACTCAGGGAACGCCTGGACAAAAGACAACAGGAAAGAGAGAATCAAAAAGGGTGGTTCCAATCATGGTTTGATAAATCTCCCTGGCTTACTACTTTGGTTTCCAGCTTGTTAGGACCCCTCATTATTTTGTTGTTGCTTTTAACCTTTGGACCATGCATTTTAAATCGATTAATAGCTTTTATTAGGAAACGCATCAGCACAGTACAGATTCTGATGCTAAGACAACAATATCAGAAATTACAAGAAAAAGAAACTGAAATTCCATGATTGAAATTAGTTACAAAAAGAAAAAGGGGGGGATGTGGGGCCCAAAAAGCCCTTTGGGGATTTTCCATTACTCCATGGTCCTTGCAAGAACAACTTCTGACCCCACTCTCTCCTGTTCAGATAAGGAACTTGTAGATCCGGGTACTTTCCAGGTGCATGAAGCCGATATGCCCTTAGGCAAGAACCGTTCTGAGAAATGGGCGGCTTGTCCTAACCGTTAAACCGCAAAAATGTTGAACAAACAAGCCTAACTGGGGCAAAAGGACTGAACCAATAAGTTTAAAGATCGCCCTGTTTGCCCAATCATTGTAAAACCTACGCCCTGTAAGTGAATCAACCTATAAATAGCATGAGCTTTTGCTTTTCGGGGTCCAAAAACTGCCTCCTGTGTGAGGTTTTTGGGACCCCGGTGCACCGGCTTTCAATAAAAAGCTCATGCGTGTTGCAACGACTCTCGGCTCTTGGTGGTTCTTGGGCGAGCTGAATCCCAGACAGACCGGTTGGGTCTAACAGGGCAAGCTGGCTTTGAGTCAATGAACTAGTTCTTTTCCTTTCTCACAGATGAGAGAACTGAGGCTCGGTGAGGGTAACTGCCTAAGACGCCGTGGTGAATTCGGGGAAGGGATGGGGACCACGGTGTGCCTTCCCTTGGAGCGCACTGGGCACTGTTGTGTGACACCCTCAGACCCCGTGACCTGGTGTTAAGTGAACAATGATGCCTTGTCAGTACTCAGTCCACATTCTTGCCCGGGTAATCCTTGCCTTCTCTTTCCTTTGCTCCCTCCCGACTCCCCTGCTTTCTCTGGGTACCCTGAACCACCATGCAAATAAACTTGTTTTTCTCAACATTTGTGCAAGTCTAGAGACATGAAACTCAAAGACTGCCTCATCACCAGGCTGCCTTACCAGAGACGTGTGTCTTGTTTATTCACTGAGAGAACAGATAGGTTTGAAATCATCAGCACAGCTCTGGGATAGGTGGAGGCAGAAGGCTGCTTCTCAGCAGCCCGTGGCCCGCCTCCAAGGCCCCAGGACAAGCTTGGAGCAGACAGTGAAGTTCAGGTTTGTGGCAGTGCGGTGGCAGCCAGGCCTAAGGCAGAGCCTTCCCCTTCACTTGTCATCCAGTCAGGCCACCCCAACCGGTGGCCAGATTGCTTAAAAGAGACTAAAACAGTCTGAAGGCACTTTGAAGCCTGTAAGAAGCAGATTACACGGCACGGTGTGCTTCTCCTCCTCAGCGGACCTTTTGGGGGCTTTGGTGGGTAAGAAAGAGTCACTTTCATGGGTAGGAAGCAACTTTATTGGGTGATTTACCCTTCTGTATTCAAACCCTATGCCTTGGGTAAGCTAAAGGACAGGCACCCTTGCATTCCAGAAATATGTTCGCCTCAACTCTTGCTAAGGTGCCAGGGTCCCGAGTGGTCCTGGTGGCTGTGGCTCAATCTCAGGCAATGAACAGCTCAGCTCAGTTTCTCTCCTACCATCTGCCGTCCTGGATATTTTCTTCCATGGGACTGAATGTACCTTGGCCTCTGGATATTGGCTGATCCTGAGCCCGCCAGTTAGTTACTCAATTCAGGATGAATATGAGGTGGAGGGCTGACCCTCCCTCCTGAGGCAATCGGGGCAGCCCTGGCCTGAGACAGTTCTCATGGAGCCCAATTAGACTTGGCATCCTGCCAAGGGAAGTCACTCATCTGGTGCACGGATGGGAAAGTGGTACACCGTGTGCACCTCCCGTACATCAAACTTAAGGCTCTGCTTGGCCGCTAATGGCGAAGCAGAGGAGACACATGTCATGGCACGTCATGCTGGGTGTCTTTAGAAGGCAAGAACACTAAGTGGCAGAGGGAGACTCTGGGGGTAAGGAGGACGCATCATTCTTAAAAAGCAAACTGTTTCCTTGGTACGCATTTCCATATGGGATAAGTCCACACTACATATGGATAGAGAGGTGTGCGGAGAACCACAGACACCCACACGCTCTGCGCGGGGCCTGCCTGAGGCGTCCCTGTCACGGCCTTGCTTCCTCTGCCTCTGAGCTGACAGTTCCCAGTGTGCCAGGGAGAGGAGGGCTGTGTAAACTGGGCCCCGACTGCTTGAGGCAACCGCCTTTTCCACTTACGTCAAACTCACAAGGCAGAATACGTCCGAGAAAGCGCCGACGTTTAGTGATGATTCACAGGCACCTGTGAGCCGTAGGTCCCCCGGGCAAAGCTGTAATGAAAACGGCAACAGGAGCGCCCTCTTACTGACTCTCAGGCTTGACCCTGTGGCTCCAGATGCTTTGATTGCCATAAAACTAGCAAGAACGTGGGAAGGGTCCAGTTTAAAAGCCAGAATATATTTTGCTGAAAATATGAATGTGTGTGTGCCTTCCAGAGACTGTGCTCCCCGAGGGAGACCCGCACAGTTCGTTAGGACATAAACAGGAACAAGAGGTAAGGAAGGCCTTCACTTAGTAGAAAACTAGCAGCATCATTTGGCTCCCTGGGGACATCCCCCAGGGTCCTCATCAAGCAGCCTCTCCATAGGGGGAGGGTCGTGCCTGGTCAGCACAGCTATAACTCATCCATCATGGCAAGCAAATCATCGCCCTTGCTGGCACTCCGCCTTGGCTGGTCCGAGATCTCAAACTCCCCCATGATCCGAGCCAGCTCTTCGTTCGTCTGCTGGTCCTGTGAGAGAAGTGAGAGGAGGAAGGGAATGAGGAGGATGTGTGGGCACCATGGCCTCTTTGTGCAGTTGGTAGTTAATTTTCCCACCACTGTGATGCATTTCAGTTCCTCACCTGTTTGTCAGAATAGGGACTACATTACGTGCGGATTAGAGAGGAGAAGGGAGGGCCTTTGGAGTTCAATGTTATTATAAGATGAGGAGGGGAATAAGAATTGACTTGTGTAATCCCCTGCACACACCTGAGTAGCTTGGATGTTGATAACTTCATAGAATAACTCTTCTGGCCTGGTTAGCGCTGCCTGTCTGCACAAGATGGTAGAGAAATGGGTCAAAGGTTAGGGTTTTCTCCCTGCTAGTGTGGCAAACTGGCCCTTGATAATTTGGCAACCTATTTTTTCTGCCTCACCTTCTGCCCTTTCCATTCACCTTTCTACCCTGTCCCCAACCAGTGCACCCTACACTCCAAGAAGTCCTTTTATGTCTCTGTGCCTTTGCACGTACTACTGCCAAGAACGTTTTTCCCCTTCCTCTGCTTGGCAAACTCCAAGACCCAGCTCAGTTGCCACCTCCTTCAATCCGCGGGTGCAAGGTCAGTCGCCGTGTCCTCCACTGGAGTGTTTATGACGTGGCGCTCGAGTGACTTGTGCACGTGTTCGTGCCCCTACGACACTGGGAGTACCTGAGGACAGGTCCCAGGTCCTCCGCTCCAACTGTGGGTCCCCACACGTACCACAGCACCTGCCACTTCAGTGGAGAGGGAAATAGAAGGCAACCCCCATCCCAAATATTTGGTTGCGAGGGGCCTCACATGAGATAATGAAGGCAGAGGTGCTCTGTAAACTGTAAAGCGCTGTGTCAGTCTCGGTGAATTGCCACCACTATTGGTTCTGGGGGAGACTGATCCCAAAGATATCATGCTCCGACCTCCTTCTGGTTTACCAGTCTTTTGTTAACATGATTAACTTGACTTCCAATTCTCTCATTGAGCTGTACTTTGCTAAATGAAACATTAGAACTATTTTTTGAATGAATCCACAAAGTTCAGGCTATTTAATACTGGTGGATTCTTCTTCAGGTTATTGAGTTTGCTGGTATTTCATTTGTGGTCTTTACATCTGTGTTTATAAGGGTCATTGGTTTATAACAGTCATTTTTCGGTTCTTATCACACTTAGGATTTTTATACAGGTCTTTACAGAAACAGGCTGAAAACATACTCTTCCTCTTCATCAGTGGTGAAGAGATTCAACCGGAATCCTGGCTCAGGGCCACTAGGTTTCTTAATCTCCATGCCTCCTATCAGCCTGGCCAAGAGATTCAGCTCTTCTTTAGCAAGAGGGTTTGGAGCAATGCTTTCCTGCAGGAACAATTTCATGATTTTTAGCCACATGAAGGAGACCACATTTTCTGCTGAGACCCCAGAGCCCCGGGGTGGTATTATATAACAAGGCAAAACGATAACAGTTTAAATTACTTCTGGGAAGGACTGGGTCCAAATGAAACATAGAAAACAGGCTTAACCAAGAGAGAAATAACCTGTGTCAGAGGCAGAGGGACTCTAACAAGGCACAAACCAGAGATTCTCAAGATGAGGGGAAGGCCCCAGGGATCCCCATTCTCCTCAAATTACCTTCCTCCTTGAAGGAGAAGAACGTAGCTTCTCCTTCAGGCAATCTAGTTCCCCCAGCCTTTACAAGTAGGAGGCTCCAGGTCCAAGGGCACTCATTCCATGGGAGCGACCACCCCGCGCTCAGGTGGTGTCCGTGCACAATCCCTCCCCCCGTGCCCCCACCGAATCCCTTCCGTCCTGTGGCTTCCACTCACACTGCCTGGTCCCACTGCAGCCTTCCCCCCTCCTCCTAACCGGCTCTCTCTAACCCAGCCTTTCGCTGCTTTGCCTCTTGAGTCAGGCCCCATGTCCCTGCCCAGGCGAATCTCTGAGCACTGCTGCTATCACGTTATGATCTAGCCATGTGGGAGAGACGCTGCCTCCCCGCTTCCCCCAACACTGTGATTCTGGGTGCTTTTGCTCATGCTGTCACCTGGGTTTGTATGCCTGTTTCTCCCTCTGGGCTATTGAGTATCTTCTTCACTCCACAGCCTCGCTTGAATGTCGCCTCCACTGAAAAGCCTTCTTGTTCCCTGTCCCCCACCCCCCCCCCCCCACAGGACGTGTGTTCTGACACAGCTCTTTACTCAGAATGCTCAGCGAGCGTCTTTCGTCTTCCGCCGTGTTGTAGTTATTTGTTCCATCACCGTCTTTATAAGCCCCTTCAGGATGGGACCACATCTAAGCCAGCTCTGTGCCCTGGGAACCCAGCCCATAGACGTAGTTCAGTAAATGTTTACAGAATAACTGAGTATTCCATGATTTGTCCTATAGCTAGCTGGTAGCTAGTTCAGTGAAAATTTGTACAACAGAATTCAGAGAACCAAAAACCCCATTTTCAACTTAGCTTCCACATCATCACACAGGAAAGCATTGAAAAAGGGATGTTTTAAGGATCAGAATACACACAAGTGCTAAACTCAGCAACCACGGACCTTGTGACACTGGTACAATGCTATTTCACGTGTCCTGGTGTGTGGTTCCTGCTTAATTATGGTGGGAGCCAAGTTTAAAATTACCTAATTAGATCACTGGAAGTCTCCATGAGAAACTGTAATTAAAAACCTGTGTGATGGGGACTTCCCTGGTGGTACAGTGGTTAAGAATCCGCCTGCCAATGCAGGGGACACAGGTTTGAGCCCTGGTCCGGGAAGATCCCACACGCTGCAGAGCAACTAAGCCCGTGAGCCACAACTACTGAGCCTGCGCTCTAGAGCCCGTGAGCCACAACTACTGAGCCCACGTGCCGCAGCTACTGAAGTCTGTGTGCCTAGAGCCCGTGCTCCACAACAAGAGAAGCCACCGCAATGAGAAGCCCATGCGCCTCAATGAAGAGTAGCCCCCGCTCGCTGCAACTAGAGAAAGCCCGCGCACAGCAATGAAGACCCAACGCAGCCATAAATAAATAAATAAACAAATAAAATTTAAAAACAAAAAACCTGTGTACTGGTAAGGCGGAATGGAGAAGATTGCAAACAATGAGGGAAATGTTGGCCAGCTCTGAAATCTAGAGATCCCTCCCTCTCCCCGTCCAGACTCTTGTATCTAGAAATAAGCTATGAAGGTAAACAAGGGAGGCAGAAGCTTACCTGTGTCTGTGCAGCTAAGTTCTCTGATGCTCCAGACATATGGGTTTCCACGGGCCGGTTCACACTGTACCTGGTGGCAACAGAAAACCACAAAAACATTGTCCAGCCCTTTTACCCTGACTTCCTTCTAACTCATAAATATAGTGCATAGTTTTTATTTTGAGACATTAAAAAGTGTCCAGAAAGGTGCTGGGAATACAGAATACAACTAAGTGGGTGTCAACCACTCAAATTTCGCTTCTTCCCCAAACAAAATATCTGGGAAGCTGTGTGGAAATTTTTTCTCTGGCAAAATAATATGTACCACTGAAAAAAACATGATCGGTACGCGAAGGCCAGGCCCTTTCGGATCGCCACTGCAACAAAGGTTTTGGCTAGCTCTCTTGCGTGGCTATTTAAAATTATTTGTGTTTTCAACTCGTTAAGTTATCTTATGTTGGGAAATCTGAGGTGCTCTTTGGAAACATCGGGGCTCTGCATGCCGTATACCTAAGGGGAAATTCCTCCAATTGTCAGCAGGGATTTTTCATAGCAGAAGTCAAGCTGGTTTTTTAAGTGAAGGGACCTCCGTTGGACTTGAATTCATTTGGGGAAGGAGGAATTTGCTTACATATTAGTTCCCAGTTTCAGGACTCGGTCTCCATAGAGTTCAAAAGACCCTTCTTTGGGGGCAGTGACATAGCTCCCGCCGTGCTTGAATTCTACCTTCCTCACTTCTTCGCCTTTGTCGTTGAACGTCCTACAATACAAAATAGGACGTGATGACGTGCTCTCCAAGCTTGGAGAGTCCCGGAGGCTTCTTTAATCTTGGTACTATGGGACCAAAGGGAATTCACACACTGCTTCAAGATAAAGATGCTGGTTGATATAATGATAGTAATATAATAATAATATTTATTGAGTACATGTTATGTGCCGGGTGCTGTGTAGCACTTTGGAGCATTACAGTATTATCTTATTCATCCTCACAGTAAACGTTCCGTAGATGAAGAAATAAATCCTGGAGAACTGGGTGGTTTGTTTCAAGTGTCTGCGAGGTGACAAGCTGGGATTAAACCTCACCTCCTCACTGCTGTGCTCAACTGAAGAAAAGGAGGGGCCCCAGCAGGGCTACATTCTACGTGGTGGCCCACATACTGGTTTCCCAGCACCCCAAATATTGGTCTGACAATTACTGTTGAGAATTCACCTGATGAGTCCGGGAACTTTGGTTCCCCAGGGAAGAGGCCCAGACACTGGCAACACAAAGCGACCGTTGGAATTCTGAACTTTGTCCTTTAGAAATATGGACACCTGGAAAAAAAATATTTATTGTCATTTTTCTTGGTATATTTCCATAGACATATGCATTCTGAGGATGGAAAGTGTGTAATGGCTTAAGAATGCTACCTAAGAGAGAAAAACTCACCGTAACTAACACCTGCAGAGGTGTAGTGTTTTTACACAGAACTTCTTTGGCGCCACACATCAAATCTTCCAGGTGAGTAGTGCTACCCCCCTGCCTTAATGAGGAGGCTGAGGTTCACAGAGTGAAATGACTCGCCCAAAGAGAACAAAAAGAGACAGGACCAGGATTCAGAACCAAGGTTGGCTCCAAATTCCACACCCATTCCTTGGTTCCTTGCAAACTTTCCATACAGCTGTGAAGCTTGAGCTATAAGAACCTCATTATCTCCGTTTTACAGATGAGGAATTGGTGGCTCAGAGGTTAAGACACTTCCTCTAGGCCAGCCAGCTCATGAGGGGCAGGGCTGAGGATTCAAGCCCTTGTGTTTCCGACTCCAAGCTCTCAGCTACGTGCTGGACCGGTGGATCCAGCTGGCATTAGAGTCCGAAGGTCTCCTTTGTGTCTGAAAACCCTACGTGATGCTTGCTTCTACTCCTTGCTTTGTGCACTCCGTATTCAGGTCTTGGGCAGGCTAAATCCCATCAAGACTGTAGCAGTTAATCAATTTTATTGGGGAGTTCCCTGGCTGTCCAGTGGTTAGGACTCGGTGCTTTCACTGCTGTGGCCTGGGTTCAATCCCTGGTCGGGGAACTAAGATCCCGCAAGCTGTGCAGCACCGCCCAAAAAATAAATAAATAAAATCAATCAATCAGTTTTATTGGAGCTTAGCTTCCTCATCTGTAAAGTGAGATACATTTGAAGGTCCCTAGAAACTCGAAAATTCTACAAGATCACATTAGTAATATCAAGAATAAGCATTTGTTCCATGCAAGGCAGTGAAAATGCCAAGTGGTGAGGATTTGTATGCTGGCGGTCTGGCCTGCCGACGTTAGACTGCCCAGGCTCACGGCTCAGCTGGGCCTCTCCTTGGCTCGGGGTTTTTTGGTAAGTTACACCACCTTTCCCTTTGGTAAACTGGGGATAATAACAGAACCTATCCAATGGGTTAGTTGACCACTATGTCAGATGATGAACAAAAAGCACTCACCACAGAGCCTGACACATAGTAAGTGCTCAATAAGAGATAACTAATATTCTCAGTATCACAGTCTAATTGGGCACAGGACACAGCATAGAACGGAAAAGCGACGACACTATAAAACACGATATGCTGAATGGAATATGCAGATGAGCTGAGCCCACTGAGGAGAATGACCACAGGCAGCGGGGCTGGGTAGGTGCAACTGTGGGTTTGGAGCTGGGCCTGGAGGAGGAAGGTGGGTGTGAAGACACTTCAGGAGCAGAGCTGGGCAGGCACAAGGCATGTTTTGGGGAAAATGTGTACACTGGGTTGGTTGGAGGGTTTGGCTTTAAGGAATTCTTAACCTTGAGATTCTGTGACCAAGGGATATGAATATAAGCATGGAGAAGGAAAATTATGGAGAGAAGTGAGACCATATGTAGGTACTGGACTCTCTGTTAGCTAATTCTAACAGGGTTGACTATGTCATAGATCTGAAATGTACAAATTTAAGTCAACTGTGTGTTTGACCTGAGAATCTGTCCTTGGCTGGATGGGACTTTGGGGTCTGCCTGCTTGCCCAGCCCCTCTGCTGGCCCTCAGCTGTAGGTGTGACTCTCCCGTGCCCTGTTCCTCTCACTCCACCCTTTTTATTCCGAGGTGATCTCATCTACACCCATACGCCAGTATTCACCTCTGCGCTGATGGCTCCCAGATCTGGAGCTTCCACTCAGTCATCCCCCCTGGGCATCTGACCCATCTACCCCATTGCCTATTAAACGTGTCCACCTATGGGTTCCATGGGATGCACCTCCAATTCACCTTGCTCAGAACAGGGCTCAAGCTGTCTTCCCTAACCTGATCCCAGTGAATGACACCATCAGGTCACCAAGTCAGCAGTCTGAGTCCCCTGCCCACCACCTTCCCATGGCCCTTCAGTCGCCAAGCCCTGCCCACCTGGTGATCACTTCTGTGTCTGGCCCCTCCTCTCTACCCTGCTCCCTAGTGCAGACCTTCATCACCTCCAGCCTGGCCTCCACACTGGTCTCCCTGCCTCCGCTCTCCTCTGTGTTTCATCCATCCTCCACTTGGCTGTTAGAGAGACTCTTCTAAACTCCTATCTGACCGTGTCCCTCTCCTGCTTCACTGGCTCTCTGCTGCCTGGCAGATAATGTCCAGTTGACCCTTGTTCCTCTCCGCAGCCACGCTCCTCCCTGAACCCTGTGTTCTCGCCATACTCGATTGCTTGCAGCCCTCTGGCCCCCCGCGCCAATTACACCAGGTGCTTACATGCCTGTGCCTTTACTGAGATGTGCCTCCTGTTTTCCCACGGTCCTGGTGAAAACCTATTTCTTTTCTTTCGTTCTTTCTTTTTGTGGCCACACCACATGGCTTGTGGGATCTTAGTTCCCCGACCAGGGATCAAATCCGAGCCCACTGCAGTGGAAGCATGGAGTCCTAACCATTGGACGGCCAGGGCTCCCAAACCTATTTCTTTTAAAAGCTATTGGATATTCTATGAAGACTCCCTGATGCTCTTGGGTAGAGGTGGCCATGGCCCACATTGTGTCCTCTCTCTTCACACTTTTCTGGGTCAGAACCAAACATACCCAAGGTACTTAGTGCACTTTCCCTTCTCTGATGAGGTCCTGAAGCCAGGACCCACGTTTCCTATGGAAAGAGGGAATGAAGGTCACAGAGCTGTGGGGCTGGAGTGCTGGATGAGACATCTCCATGAGCACCCACATTCCACAGGATGATGGTAGGAGTCAGGTGGCCAAGAGGAAGTGAGCCAGGGATGTAAATGCTTGGTGAATGTGGGTGAGTGACTTGGCAGTCGGTTTCAGCCGTGAGGGATGAGTGCAGGGCTTTGGATGGTGTAATGGTTGCTGGACTGGCCTTACAAGAGGAGGGCTAAGTTTGTGAGGGCAGGAAAATAATGATCGGAAGGTGAGGGGGAGAAGCTGGCAGAATGACTGACTCTGCTTCTCACATCCTGCCTGTGGATGAGGGAGAATGACCGGCCTCCTTCAGGTGGCCAGAAGACTTCGCATACCGTCTCTCTGCTGTACGCTGAGGATTCCCACATTTACGTCTCCAGCTTGGCGCTCTCCTCTGAGCTCCAGGATTAGGTATTCAACTACCTACTTGACTCTGCTACTTGGAGAACAAATCCAATTTAAATAGAATTGATTATTTTTTCTACTCAAATACACTTCCCTTCAGTCCTTCCCCCACTCAGAAAATGGCACCAGCCACTTAGGAGTTTTTCTTTCTTCTTCTTCCCCTCATTCCCTACATCTAATCTCTTAGTAAATCTTACTGGCTCTGCCCCAAAGGTATATTCCATATGTGTCTCCACTGCTAGCACCTAATCCCAGTGCTTTCATTTTTACCTAGATTTTGTAACTGCTGTCCTACCTCTACCCTTGTTCCATTTAATTCATCTTCCAGACACAAATCATGTTACCATTCACCTTAAGATGCTCCAGATCTCTGTTTTACTCTTAGAATAAACTCCTTTACTAGGGTCTAAAGCTAAGTCAACTGGTAGGTAGGTACCAGTTTACTTATGACTGGCACCTCTTCTGATTAGTTAGTGCCCATGCTGCACAAGTGGTTAACTTTATTTTAAATATCACCCCTGCCTAGATATGCTCCATCCTCACTGGCTTCCGCTCTGTCCAAGGAGCATATCGTGCTTTTTCCTACCTAAAGGCGTTTGAACTAGCTGTCCCTTCAGGTTAGATGTTCTCCCCTGAGATCTTTGTTGTTACACTCTCAACTGAAATATCTGTCCTCAGAAATGCTGTCCTTGCCTCTATCGTCTACGGATGTACCGTCCAGTAATGGTAGCTACCAGTTGAGCATGACTATTTAGATTTAAATTAAATCAGTAATTCAGTTTCTCTGTCGAACTAGCTATACTTCAAGTACTCAACAACCACATGTGGCTAGTGGCTCTCATATTGGATAGCACAGATACGGAACATTTCCATCACCGACAGGAAGCTCTGTTGGACAGTGCTGGTCTAAGGCAACATCCTGTCCCAGTTGCCTTCTATAACTTTACTGTATATGGCCACCTTCCTAAGAGTTATCAGAGCCATAACACGATTTACGTGTCCTCCTTGTCTCTACCTACTAGCACGGAACCTCCTCAGGGCAGGGCCTCTGCCTCGTTCACTTCTGTATCTCAGGACTGAAAACTGCCTGGTGTAGAGCAGGCACTCAATACATATTTGTTAGACGAACTAGTTTTCCAGGGATGAACTGTTTCCAAGTGGAGTGGATAATGGAGTGGAAGTGTAAGGACCATGCTATGAAGAGGCGAAGATGGAGTTATGTTTTCCAACAACTGGAAGAGGGGGAGTGCAGGAAGAAGTCCATGATAGAAGGCGCACGTGTGGGAAGGAGCATTCGGAGCAGGGTGGGTGACCTGAGGGCCCACCTTTTAGGAGGCGACTCTGGAGGGGCTCTGGAGAGCTGAAGGGGGTTGGGACTTGAGATGGTTGTACATAACTGCTCAGGACTCCAAATGGAATCGGTCTTCGTGCAGCCTCTGGGGCCTGGGGCACAGGTCAGGCCTTGACCATACTAAGGCCACTTCACGTTGTTTTGTGATATCACAGAAAGCTTTGGACATTAGGATGAGGAGTCTTGCATTTGCTTTGGTTAAACAATGAGCAAGGGAGTTTTCAGAGCTGTGTTTTCTTGATTTAGTTAGTTTTGCTAACAGAATCGAAAAACTATGAAGGTTGTTTTGAGCACAGAGAGAATCTGTGTAGGCAATCATAAATTGCAGCTGAGCAGAAATACCATTAAAGACCAGATGTGGAAAAGCGGCCGGATGTTACAGACCAGAGGCTGAGTAACGGCAGGATATGTGATTCCAATTTCTCTTGATGAACATTCTGATGTTTCATTGCCTGCCCATTTAGCAATTAAAGCTTAATATATTTTGTGGTTTCATATATTTTAATGATTTTGTTATAGACTTATTATTAGGAAAGTCTTTTTATCATAATGAATTTTATCTTGCCAGAATTGAGAAGTCAGTATGGCTGCTTATATTACTACAGTCCATAAACTAATGTCCAAATATGCAGCCTTGACAACCATATGATGCAGAGTTTTTAATATTTAAAGCAACGCGAAACTTAATCTTATTTGTACTTTCATATTTTTAATTTTAATTGGTGACTATTAGAGATCTCAATTTATATTGATGTTATTATTGCTCCATCCATAGCAAATGAGATTATTCATGGGGGTTAAAAATAAAGTTGGCCTCAGCGTTGAAATCTATTTGTCTTTCCCTGTCCACAGGAGGGAAATAACAATCAGGTTCTAAGCATATTCTATTTCTTCTTTTTTTGAATTTTATTTTGTGAATATGTTACACATGCACATATACAAAATTTAAAAGGTTCAAAGGGTGGGAATTCCCTGGTGGTCCAGTGGTTAGAACTCTGTGCTTCCAGTGCAGGGGGCACAGGTTCGATCCCTGGCTGGGGAACTAAGATCCCACAAGCCGTGTGGCACGGCCGAAAAAAAAAAAAAAAGAAAAAAGGTTCAAAGGATACACGATGGAAAGTCAGTCTCTCTTGTATCCCTGTTCTCCATGCAGTTCCCCACTCCCAGGAGCCAACCACTGTGACCAGTTTCCTGTACATCCTTCCGGAAGCATTCTATAGTGTATACATATATATACGAGCAAATACATATATATTACATGTGATGGTTCACTTAATCCTCCTGAAAAACCCTAAATTAGGTACTATCATTTCCATTTTTCAGATGACGAAACTAAGGCGCCAGGGAAGTAATTTGCCCATGGTCATGGAGCTGTGCTGTAGGTGGGATTCAAGCACAGGAGTGCCTGACTCCCGAGCCTGGGCTCATTTTGCTGTATCACCCACCCTCCCATACCAGCGTGTTAAATTCTGGGAAGGAACAAAGTCCTGTGCAAGAGAGACAGGCCCCAAATTCAGAAGCTCAGAAATGTGTTTTTCTGAGCTAGGGTGTAGAACTGTCTGGAGGAGGCAGGGTCAACTGGGAGGCGAGAGCCAACAAGAAGTATGAAGGCCTGAGCTGGGCTGGTGGTGACAGGAATGGAAAGGAGGGCGTGGAGAGTGAAAAGGCAGACTCGATGGGCCATAGAAGCAATTAGAAGATCAGAGAAGGGAAATCAAAGGTGTGATGCTCTGGTTCTGAGCCGAGTGAGGGAATGGTGGCGCCCTGAAAAGAGACCGGAAGTTGGGCAGGACTTGAATTGTGGAGACTAGTTTAGCTATAGACATTAGGTTGTGGACATGGGAGAGTGTCTCCCCAAGCGGGTGGAGATGTGGGTCTGGACGGCAGGGCTGGGGCAAGGGTTGGGTAGAGGTTAGATGTAGGAGTCATAGGTGGAAGGGTCAGTCGGCAGCCAAAGTGGGGAGGAAAGCGATTCCTCACGAGCAGGGGGTGGGTAGAGGCAGAAGGGGGAAGGCTTGGAGACAGGAGGAGGGGGAGGAAAGAGTGAAAGGCAGAGAGATGGGAGAGGTAAGGGAAGGCCAGGACGGTATGGTGCAAGGAAAGTCCATGAAAGGTGACAGTTTCATGCAGCAGGAGGGCAGCCTCCTGACAGCTCAGACACTGGAGAAGTCAAGATGATAAAGGCTTGAGAAAAGGTTTTGGAATTGAGATCAGGCTGGTGGCCTGGGAAAGCAAGGGAAGAAGCCACATTTTAAAGAAACACATAAGGTAACTGGGAGGGAATGGCGGCATCAACTGTCTTCCTTGGTCCATTGAAAAACTGCTGCGATTTGCTATGAGCATGGAGCCAAACACCGAGGATGTTGCTAACTGGGCAGAATCCCAGCCTTATCTGCCCTGAAGACTTGCACCCTGTCTCCCCAGGACAGCAGCGGCAGGGTGCTCCCAGGCCGCCCACTCACTCACCCTGACGTGCAGGTCCTGGAAGAAGATAAGGAGCGTCTGCCGGATCAGCTGGAACTCCCCCGCAGAGAGACCCCCATATATCTGCGGAGGCAAAGCAGATAGAGGCATTCCACTTTCAGAAGTGAGATGGAAAGTGCGGACAGGCAGGGGTGGGTGGGTGCCCAGGGATGGGAGCCAGAGAGCAAGGAGAGGACTCAGCTGCTGGGCAGGTGGGGCAGGAGGGCCAGCACTGCACCCTCGCCTGAGGGACAAGCCCCACGGTGGCACACCGAGCAGCATGCACTTTACCTCCCCCGTTCCCCAAGATTCTATAGAACATCCACCACCAACTCCCTTTCAGAAAAGTTAGGCGAGAACAGCTATGCTCTGTATCATTGCTTCCCCATTTATGAAGGCAACAGTGAGAGGGTATAAGATGATAATGTCTCTTGTGTTTCCAAAATGGATACCTGTAGATTTTGAGAGTTTTCTGGGAGAGGCAGGTTTTGTCATTCCTCACCCTGTTCTCTTTGTCATAGAATCTGCCTGTCCTTAACAGAGGAATGAGAACGAGTATTGGGGCTGAGAGGTGATAAACTGACGATACGCTTACTTCAGTCAGCTGCTGGAAAGTCTCATCCACTTGATGCAGGATGGTTGGGGAGTCTTGGATGAATCCCTTGATGGCATCTAAATGATTGAAAGTGACCAGCAACACATCCTTGGGACGAGGACACAGCAATACTTGATATTTGAAAGCCATTGTCATCAGGTCATAGAGCTGCCAACCCATACATGAATAAAAGAAACAGGACCATAAAGGCAGACATCAGAACCTCGAATGATGATTCAGTCGGCACTTACCGGAAACCAATTCTGGGCTTACCATGCAGCTCAGTGACCATATCTAGTCATCACTCAAACCAAGACACTGTTGAAGTAAAAAGGGGTGATAGTAATAATTAAGCTGGGACAACAGGAGTAAACCGGGATGTTCCTGGGCAAACCAGGATTTCTGGCCAGCTTACATGTATTGTTGATGGACCACACGTGAAACAGTACGGGCAGCTGGGGGGCCCTGGAAAGGTGCTGGACGTGGAGAATGAAATCCCAAATTCAAGCCCTCCTTGCTGCTGACTTGTTGGATGGCCCTGGCCAAGTCTCTTTGCCTCTCTAAGCCTGAGTTTTCTCATGCGTAAAAAATATTCCTGGGACTCCCCTGGTGGTCCAGTGATTAAGAATCCTCCTTCCAATGCAGGGGACACGGGTTTGATCCCTGGTTGGGGAACTAAGATCCCACATGCCACGGGGCAACTAAGCCTGCACGCCAGATCTACTGAGTCCGTGCACTCTAGAGCCCATGTGCCACACTAGAGAGCCCATGCGCCACAACTACTGAGCCCGTGTGCCACAACTACTGAGCCCGTGCGCTCTGGAGCCTGTGCGTCACAACTAGAGAGCCCATGTGCTGCAACTACCGAGCCCGTGTGCTCTGGAGCCTGCATGCCACAATCAGAGAGCCCGGACACCGCAACTACTGAGCCCGTATGCTCTGGAGCCTGCGCACCGCAACTGCTGAGCTCGTGCGCTCTAGAGCCACAACTGGAGAGAAGCCCGCGTGCTGCAACGAAGATCCTACGTGCCGCAACTAAGACCCGATACAGCCAAATAAATATTAAAAAAAAATACTCCCTAATTTCCCAACATTGCAGAACAGCTGAGAGGAGTAAATGAGAAAACACATGTGAAAGTGGCAAGAATGAAGTTCCACGACTGTATGAGATGAAAAATGAAACTTAGTAAGAGATCAATAAGCCCCAAGTATGGTATGACACTGGTGAGGACCAAAGTGGTCACGATAGGCTTTGTGGAAGAACTGGGCCTGCTACAGACTCAAGGCAAGGTTCCAGCTGGCCGAGGGAGGGGAAAGGCATTCTAGTGGAGGGGAACAGCATGCGTGAGGGTCTGGAGGCAGCTATAGCCATGCTATTTTCCTGGGAGAAAGAGTAGAGCAGCCTGACTGGAGGGGATGGTTTGTGTTCGGGGTGGTGGGAAATAAAGGTGGGTATGGCAAGGTTGGAATGTTAGAGGTTTTAGAAAGATGGACAAGATAATTTAGACTAGATGTGGTAGGAATTAGGGGGCTACTGAAATGCTCTGTGCTGATGTGATAAAAGTAGTAATTAAGTGAGATTGGTGACTCTGGCCATGATGAGATGCGAGAGAAGGGAGAGACTGGAGTGGGGAGGATTAGCTGGTGCCTGGCTCCTAAGAGGATGGCAATAACATCTACTGATTGTATGAATGAAAGAAATTTTGTTGGAGTGACCCAGATGGAAGGCCTGGAATAAAGATGGTGGGGATGGATAAGGAAGGGAAAAGAAGAGCATATGACACTCAGGAAGAAAGCTGTCAGTACATGGTGCTCGCCTGACTGGACTCGGGAGACGATCTGAGGGCTGTCCAAAAGGACCACAGCATTTCCAACTTAGTGCCTGGGAGATACATGATGCTACGACGGAGGGAGGGGAGTTTGGGAGAGAAGGTATGGACACATCTGAGGTGGGCTTGGGAATTAAACTACAGCCACCTGAATGCTGTGCGAGCACGTGGATATGCATGGCCTCAACTGATCCCCTTTAATTTCACAAGAACTCTATGAGGTACGTATTATCCCAAGTTTAAAAATGAAGAAGCTTGCCTAATTTCACATAGCTGGTACTTAGTAGTAGGGTGAGATTTGCAACTAAAGACGGTCAGATCCTGAAGCACATGCTAGAACCCTCTACACGATCCCCTTTCTCCAACATGCAGATAAACATCTCGCTTAGAAGGTGGCATACAGCAGGAGCAGCCTGGTTGTGTGTGTGTGTGTGTGTGTGTGTGTGTGTGTGTACACACGCAGGTGTGTCTGATACTGGAGATGTAGATTTAAGACTCTCCATCATCACCATCAAACATTAAGTACCTGGGACGTCCCTGGTGGCACACTGGTTAAGAATCCACCTGCCAATGCAGGGGACATGGGTTTGATCCCTGGTCCAGGAAGATCTCACATGCCGCGGACCAACTAAGCCCGTGAGCCACAACTACTGAAGCCTGTGCACCTAGAGCCCATGCTCTGCAACAAGAGAAGCCACCGCAGTGAGAAGCCCGCACACCGCAACGAAGAGGAGCCCCTGCTCGCCGCATCTAGAGAAAGCCCACACGCAGCATCTAGAGAAAGCCCGCACGCAGCAACGAAGACCCAACGCAGCCATAAATAAACAAATAAATAAATTTATAAAAACCAAAAAACATTAAGCACCTGTTGTGTACAGGGCACTGTGCTAGGAATAAAGGATAAAAACAGGTATAGGATGAAGAAATGAAAGCTCAGATGAGTTATTCAGTCAATTGTGTCTCAGAGCTATTGGTAGAAAGAAGACTTGAACCCAGGGTTTTTTATTCCAAGTTCTGTGTCCTTTCTCAGTGGAAACCTAAACTTTCTTAAAGGCAGAGGGAGAGGAACAAGCAGAGAAGAGAAGATACCGAACATTTCTCGAACATCTATGTGCCAGGCCTTCTTGTGTCATTATTATCTATGTTTCTCACTTAATCTTCCCACTAACTGATGAAGTAGCTATTATTATCCCCATCTTATAGATGAGAAAATGGAGGCTCAGGGAAAGCAAGTAACTTTCTCAAGGTAAGTGGCAGAAGGTAGGAGGGCATAGTTAAAGGCAGTCTGTCTCTCTGAGGTTTCCAGGTACCAGCAGTGAGACACTGTTGATTTTTGCACACCTGGCACCCACTGTCAGTCCTCATGATTTATAAAAACTCACGTAATGAAGGGACTTGAAAAGGAACTATTATTATCATTATTTTAAAAACTAACTGAAGTCCATGTATTATTCAGATTTTGTTAGTTTACCCTGATGTCTTATTTCTGTTCCAGGATCGCACATTATATTTAGTTATCATGTCTCCTTAGGCTCCTTTTGGCTGTGACAGTTTCTCTGGCTTTCCTTGTTTTTGGTGGCCTTGACAGCTTTGACGACTGGTCAGGTATTTTGTAACATGACCCCCGAATGGTATTTGTCTGATGTTTTTTTCACCATCAGCCTGGGGTTGTGGGTTTTTGGGAGGAAGATCACAGAGGCAAAGTGTTATATCCTCATTGCATCATATCAGGGTACCACCACATGGCTTATCACTATTGATGTTATCACCTGGCTGAGGTAATATTTGCCATGTTTTTCCACCGAGAAGTTAGCTGTTTTCCCCCTCCTTTCCAAACTGTCTTCTCTGGAAGGAAGTCACCAAGTGCAGCTACATTCAAGCAGTGGGGAGCTATGCTCTCTATTCCTGTGGGCAGAGTATCTACATAAGTGTTTGGAATTCTTATGAACAGGAGATTTATCTCTTCTCTGCCATTATTTATTTGGAATTATTCCTTTTAAAATCAGAGTACCCAAAAATTGGTTTCGCAAAGAAACAGATATGTGTATATTATAAATATTGGGTTGGCCAAAAAGTTCGTTTGGGTTTTTCCGTAACATCTTACATCTTTACATCTTCCGTAACATCTTTGGGAAAAACCCAAACGAACATTTTGGCCAACCCAATAAAGACTGAGCAGTTTTGAATTTGCTTTAAAAAAAAAAAGCCTGGTTTGCAGAGCTGAGCTTTGTTAAGGAAGAAGCAGAATTAAAGCTTTTAGGATTGGGTGCTTGTATTGGGTTAAGGTGTTCCTAAACATGGACATGCAAATCAGCACACTCTTTGGGTGACATAATGGAATAAACAACACAGGGGTTGGTGCAGATGACTTCTGAGGTCCTTCCCCACTTGAAACTCAAGAGCAACCCATGTTTACATGTGCCTGTCTTTTGCCGGGCACCACTGCATACGTCATCTCATTTGATTCCGGTCTGTGATCATCCACAAGAAATGCAGCCCAGGGGACAGAGGCAGCTGTCTGCTCACCTTATCCATGCTGGCCTGGTTTAGTCTCATGATGGAGGCGTGAGCCAGGCGGTCGTAGACTGTCCTCAGGGCCTTTTTGGAGTAGAGCTCTTGGGGTTTGAACAATTCCTCCATAAACTTTCGATTGAACATGGTTGAGATGATGTCATTCAGAACTGTAGAGACAAGAGAAGATGCAGTCGAACAAGGTACTGGTGGAAGCTTTATTCAGGAAATGTTCCCTGTGTACGAATGGAATGGAGGAGCTGGGCCTATGTAGAGTGGGGATGTGGATGCGTTTGGTGGGATCTGCTCCCTGGGGAGATACCACACAGGTGTCCCAGTAGAAAGCAGGGTCAGGAGTGCTTTATGAGACCATCTCAGGGCAAACATACATGTGACAATGTACAAATACGCTGTGCTTCAACGGTTACAAACCACTTTTACATACGTTATCTCACTTGGTGATAGGGGATAAGTTTCTTCTTTCTTTAAAATAGATTCCTATTAGAATCTTTAAAAAAGATTCTTTTCGATTAGAGCTCTACCTTAAAACGAGAAACAGCATCATGGTGTTTTGTTTGTTTAGCAAGTTTATAACATTTTTACTTAAAATTAAATTTTATAAAAATGGGACCTATAATGGTAATTGACTCTTTTTTTTTTTTTTGCAAAACAGTTTACAAAGATAGACAAGTCTACCCACTGGTTAGAGATGAAAACTTTTCTAATGTTTCTATAAGATGTGTACTTCAGATAAACACCATTCAGGATGCCTTAATTTCTATATGTGATCTATAATATTGATATACTGTAGTGATGTGTCTCATACTGTTGTTCAGATGGAAAATGTCCATACGGTGAGAATAAAAGGTCCTAAGGCCTGTGCACACCAAAGTTTCTACAATTCTAGTGTCTCATTAACTCATTCATTTAGATATTTTGTGCTACTCAAATAACATTAGTTGAGGGCTAGGAAAACCCTTTGGTACAAGAAATAAGAACGGGTATGGTTGAACACAGATTATTCTTAATTAAGCCAGATATATTCCTACCTAAAGGTGAGGGTATATGGATGCTGAGACTATACATTCATAGTAATTAAAATTTGAAAGAAAACTGGTTACTTAACATAATTATACAAAATCAATTATCAAACGTGGGTGATTATTGCTGAAAGATACAGATGCCTCTTTCTCTTGCCACACAGAGGACACACCAGGTGACTGGCTGTGGCCTTGTATCTTAGAGAGTGAAGGCAAGGTCATGATTTCGGGCACCCTCTCAACCTGTAAGTAACTGATAGACGTACACTGAGGGCTCAGGCCAGCATTTTAAAGTATCTCAAAGGGCAGTTTTGGGGAGAAGCGGGGAGCTGAGGGCTAGTCGTACTTAAATTTTAAATGGAAGGGCTACAGAGAGAGGGGAGAGGGGGAAGGGAAACATCTCCCTCCCCACTCCCCCACCAAGACACAAAAGAACGGACTCCTTCCAGAAGTGTTGAACTCACACTTGACCTTTGGATTTTACTCTATACTCCATCCCATTAGTGAGGAAGAATCAGATCCGTTACCAACACAGGGCATCCCTCACACTGGACAGTTCCAACCCAGGGCAGCTTACCTTCCATGTGCACTAACATTTCCCCATTGTCTCCCTAGAGACAGATGAACTCTTCTGGGTTTGCCTCAAGCACAGCCTTTTGCCTTTGACCTAACCAAGCACGGACCTGCAATAAACTGGGCTTTCTGACATTTTTCTTACCACAGCCTATATAACATGTAGAATTTGCAAGGAAATAGCTACAAATGGAAAGACACGCATAAAGCCTCAGAAGAGAGAATCTGAAGGATTTTCCATAGGTGTATGTAGGCCAGGGAGGAGTGCCAAAGAGGAAGAATTCAAGTTAAAGAATCACACCAGCTCTGACTATGTTCACGCATACAAAGAGCTCCCATCCCCCTAGGGGCTGCAATATGTCCCTAGGGTCTTTGAGCCTTTAGCAGAACCTAGGAAATTAGCTTAGGCTCAAGTAAATCAGCTCTAAAGGAAAGACAATCCCAAGGTGATTGTTAGTCCCTCTGGCAAAGTAAAAAGCAAAATGAAGCCTTTCCCCCCGGGGGGGAAGTGAATAAGCTATGTATCACCATGGCTCCTTGCACGAGAACTTCCAGAAAGTTCTCCTGCTGGAAAGAGAGCACAACAGGCCCTGTCCCTGTGGGCAGAGCAGTGAACACAAATGTCCCCAAAGAGGAAATGGCAGTTTTACTGTTGGGCCCTGGCACCCAGAGCGTCCACCTTTCACTTAATTCTTTGGGGGCACAAATTAACATGCTTATATCTCACAGTGTGCTTCACCTGGCACTTGGTTGACGTAGGCCTGCTGAGTACGAGACACTGAGATGAACAGCAGGGCACAAAGAGGAAGTAAACTTTGTCCTTGCCCAAGAGTAGCAGCCCGCACCGTATTCAAGTTAAACCTGAGAAATAGTTTTAACCCGATCTGTCAGCTGGTGCCGGGGTTGGTTTCTGGCACTCTCACGAGCTCTGCATACTTTCATGAGGCAGGCATGTGCTAGCAGCCAGATTTCATCGGGAGACTAAAGCCAGGGAGTGGGGTGGTTTTTCACAGGTGCACTGGAAGGGTCAACAACTGAGTTCTTCACATAACAGGCTTCTAATACCGGGGTCAGATTATGAAGTCAGGTTCTGCTTATTATTTTTGGACGCTTAAGTTAAGATAAATTCCAGTGATTCAATTACTTACATGAAGAGTCTTCAAAATCCATACTTCTCACCTGAAGTTCTGCCGTGCGTCAAGAGGTGGGCCAAAAATTGCTCAAGAGAAGTGGTGAAAGATGGTTGTGAAATATGATAAAAGAGTATCAACCACTTCGATTGGGCTTTTCTTTGAGGCTGGCCTGATGAAATAATTCTCTTGATGAAAGCAACTGAGTTTTTATCAGCTACCTCTGCTGCAAATTTTATTGTTTATGGGAACATACAACTTGGAACCAAGGGTAAAACAGACAAGCTACTACTTCTGGATGATTACCATGTTTTGAAGCCTTATTATGTTCCAAGTACTGGGCTTAGAACTTTCCATGCATTATCTCATTTAAACCCCAGGACAGCTCTGAATTATTATCCAATTCTGTCAAGGGGGAAAACTGAGCCTCAGAAAGATTGAAGTCCAAGATGACACAGCAGACGGTGCACTTGAAATTAGAATGGGGTTGTTTGATTTTAATGCTTGTGCTCTTAAATATTATATACATTATCTCCTCAGCATACTTGGTGTGGGGAGAGCACTTAAAATATCGAGGACATTGGCTATGACGTGCATAAACTATACCCAAATGTCAAATGATGGAAGATATTCGTGACAGTTAACGGTGAGAAAGGCTAAGGTTTTACTCTGAGGAATAGACAGCTTTTTCAGGTTTGCTGCTAGTTGTAGGTGAACAGGAAACTGAAGATTTGGCATGATAAGGCCATAGTGCGTGCGTGTCATGCCTTCTGCACGCAATCCCGGCGGCCATGCAGCCATAGGCTTCCATTTTTCTCGGTTGTTCAACAGATATCTCCGTGTGCTAAGCAGAACAGCTCTTAGGCTTCACGATGCTATCACAGAATTGTTTTAAGGATGACTAAATGGGACAGCCTATCCAGAAATATAGCTACTGCTCCAGCTATCCTTGCAAAGCTTGGAACTGATGAAAAGGGACAAATACCTCAGGTGCAATATGGTCCTTTGGCCAATGTTTCCTTGGTTTTCATCTTCCACTCTGTATTTAGTTAAGTAAAAGATTCAAATGTATAACCGATGTCTCAGCTAAAGAGAAACTCACACCTATTCTTTTATTTGGAAATATTTAGAGTGGTCCCACTTTAAGCCCCACTGATGAAGGACTGGGTGAACCTGTGGATGCAGACTGAATACATGCAGCCCCGAAATAGCATACCTCGTTTTCTGTCCACCTCTGTCCATTCATCTACATGAAGCATATAAAAAGAAAACACCAGTTCATGAAGCAAGAATGTTATTTTCAATGAGGCTTTAAAAATACCAATTCCAATTACCTGGCTTATGAAACTTTAGTTTTCATGTTTGCATTAACGTTTAATGCAAATGCTCTGCCTTCCATTTGAAGCTCTTAAAAGGATGATGGTTAAACAACAAGTTCCAAAAAAGCCCTAGGGGGGCTGTTATCTTACACAGGGTGGCTTAGGAGGAGAGGAAGCTCAGGAGGACTAGCTACCCTGGGGTTTATCTTGAAAGGCTCAAGAAGTCATCCCCTCTAACACTCTGAAAATACACATCATTCAATACAAGGCTTTTAAAAACACTAACTTCCACAAGGAAGAATAACCCCAAGAACAGGGAGAGAAAGGATTTTCTTTCTTCACAAACCAGATTTTCTTATTACTGTAAGATTTTGCTTTCTAGAGTACAGACAGAACTGCTCAAATTAAAAAAACTTGAAATGTGAATTAATAGGGAAAAAAGTCTATTTGTTTCTGATTTACTTTTTATAGAGAGAGGCATGACTTCCATGTAAAAAGAGGGAAATAACGATGTACAGAAAGCTCCTGAGGACAAAGGTAGTCAGGGAGATGCCAAGAAGAGACCAAACAAGGAAAAATGTACTTGGCTAGAGAAACCTGTGAGAATCAAGACCCTTTATGGGTTGAGACCTGGCTCTACCACTTACTAGCTAGATAACTTCAAACAGCTTGTTTAACCTCAGTTTCTTCATCTGTAAAAGGGGGATGATAACTGCACCTACCTTGTAGGGTTGTGGGGATGAAACAGACACATCAGGCACTTAGCTGGCTTCTCTCCTAATTCTGCTTTCTCTACTGCAGAACTTTGGACACCACCCATAAAGGATGGTGATTTTCTTTTCCTTAATTTTTTGGGAGAGATTACAATCTAGAGAAACCACCCACAGATAAACAGAGCTCCACACACATCCACATTTCAAAAACATTTCGTATTTTGGTGTAGTTTGGAAACATTTGCACTAGATTGTTTGAGAGGTGATTTCTGAGGTTATAAGCAAAGCATATATGTGCCTTCAGTACACAATACCAACAGCTTCGAAGAGACTGGCCTGAAAGCACAGCCAGTGCCATGTCCTAACTAACTGCAAAGGGTTCCCACTGCAATGTCAGACTCCGCTGGGAAAATTCATCATCTCTCTCCCACAAGAGTCACAGGGTTTAGGAGAGAAAACACTGGGGAAGCAGCACCAAGAGTCTGGCCTTCTTAAAGCAGATGCTGGCTTCTTTGGCATAATGTCCGCATCTTCTATCATTTCGTGGCATTTATTTTACAGGCGGTCTTGCCTGAAAGGCTCGTGGGAATTCAGAGAGATAGAGCTGCAACCCTCTTGAAGGTGTGTTTGGGAACAGAGTGGCTGCCAGGGGCTCACCTACCCTAAGGGACAGTGATTACCTGCTGCTGACAAAACAGAGCTGGCTAACACATGCCCAGGGCTACCAGGCACTCCCGCAGGCAGTGACAGTCAGCTCCAGCAGAGGTCTCTGTCGTGCTGTGTGCTCCTGGCCCACTTCCTCCTGAGGATCCGGAGAAGGTAAAGGATGCCCTGTTTTTCTCTTATTTCTCCAGATGACTTGTTTGTGACAATTCCACTTTACTTATATTTTGAGTGGGAGGTAGGCCCAAGGATATCCAGAGCTGCCTGTTAAATGGGAACTAGAAAAATAAAAACAGAACCTCACAGCATTCGGTTGCTCAGTACTACGCTGTGATCTGCGCATCTTGGGAAAATCACTTAATGGCCCCATGCCTCAGTTTCCCCTTGTCAGCTGAGGAACGTAGACAAAACGTAAGAGGGTCTTACTGATGAGTATCTTTGAGAGGGTGGGAGTGAGGTGAAGGCACCTTTTATTATTCTCGCGATTGCTTAAACATGGGACCGCATTCAATATGCAACACTCAAAAGTTGCCCCACAGAGAGAGCACTTCCTTTCTGTTGAATTCTAAACTAGAGGCTGCACTGTGGGGAAGAACTGCAAGATCTGCACTGGCCTTGTGGGAGCAGGATGGCCTCCAGGAGACCAATTAGTTGTATAAGGCAGTGAAAACATCTAGAAGAAATACGATTTCCATTCAAAGCTTCAATGAGGACTAGTTTACCGTGTCTGGTGTTTTATAGGCCTCTGTGCAGGGGCATTTGTCACAGAGGCCCCTGCTCCTGCAGCTACGCCAACTCTAAGTGGTGGAAGAGATGAGTGTTTCTCGATGTTTTGAATCCCGCACTCTCTGCCCTGCTTTCTCGCTCTGTCTTCTGCAGGTCCTCATCAACTAACTACTTTCTGTCATTTCTTTTACAAAATCAGTGGTTATACCGTATTTTTTTTTACAAACCTCTCTGTCTCCTCCCAGTCTTCCAGTCCCCTCCCTACCCCACTCCCCCGACAAAGATTCTGACACAGTCCCCTCGGGTATGGAAGTACAGGGCAGCAGTTAAGGATACGGGTGAAGAGTATGAGCTCTGGAGTCTGATGACCTGGGTTTAAATCCTTTACTCTTCCTCTTACCAGCTATGTAACCCTGGGCAAATTAGCCTACTTTCTCCATCTGTAAAATGGGGACAGGACTATTACCTATATGATAAGACAGTTGTGGGGATTAAAGTGTTCAGAGACGTCTATGGTACATGGTAAGTGCTTAATAAATGTTTTTTGGGGCTTCCCTGGTGGCGCAGTGGTTAAGAATCTGCCTGCCAATGCAGGGGACACCGGTTCGAGCCCTGGTCCGGGAAGATCCCACATGCCGCGGAGCAACTAAGCCTGTGTGCCACAACTACTGAGCCTGCGCTCTAGAGCCTGTGTGCCACAACTACTGAGCCCATGCACCTAGAGCTCGTGCTCCGCAACGAGAAGCCACCGCAATTAGAAGCCTGCGCACTGCAATGAAGAGTAGCCCCCGCTCGCCGCAACTAGAGAAAGCCCGCGTGCAGCAACGAAGCCCCAATGCAGTCAAAAAAATAAAATAAATAAATTAAAAAAAATGTTTGTTGTTGTTGTATTAGGAAGACATATCCCCCAGGTTTAGAATCAGTTACTGGACAGACTGATCAAAAGCCCTACCTCCAGTGAATGTGCAGAAGGGCTGCATCAGGCTCCACCCAGCATCTCACATGGCATCTGACACTCAACCCAACTGTGGAAGGAATGAGTGTGTGAAGGTGAATTATGAAAGGTGGCTGAAACTCCCTGAAGCTGTATCTAGCAAACCCAGAAGGACTGCAGCTCCTGAACACAAAGGAAGCCAGTCCCCTAGTATTCACAGGGTCTTGCCCAGACTGCCTCCTGAAAGACTGCACCTGCTACTCATGGGGTTAAACGTGTTAAATACATGACCTCATTCGATCGTTACAAATTCATTGTAAAGTGCACATTATTATTCCCCTTTTATGGAGACAGAAACAGGCTTATAGAGGTTACACTCCAAGGTCACACAACTAGTTAAATGGCAAAACTGGAATTGGGACCCATATCTGTATGACTCCAGAGAGCATGCTCTTAATTGCTAATTTACACTGCCTTCCAAGATGTAGACTACCAGTCCAAGAACTACCTGTCAGCTCACTAGTGCTAACAGCCCAGATGAAATCACATAACATAGCGCCAAGGAAGACAGAACCCTTTTGAAGAAGAAATGGCAATGTCATACAAAACAGCAGTTCAACAAACATTTACCGAGCACTGATTTATTCTGCTGCAGGCATTATGCTAGGTGCTGGGATACAAAGATGAATAAAACAATCACATGGGGGAGACAGACGCATATACAGACCATTTCAGTATAATGTGGCCAGCGATAAGGTAGAGAGGGACACACTGGGGTGCTATGGGAGTATGCACAGGCCCTTTCCCATGCGGAGATGAGAGGGAGATGGTTCTTAAGCTGAATAATGCAGGATGCAAGGGGATAACTAGCATGGAAATGGGAGGTGTGGGGTAGAATGGGAATTACTAGCATGCAAACACGAATGAACATGCTTTAAATGGAGACCTACAAGCAGTTTGGTATTAAGATACACAGTAGGAGGCAGGCAGTGGTGAAAGGTGGGACTGCAGAGGTGGACAGAGGTCAGATCAGGAAGGGCCCTGAAATGTCCTGCCAAGGACTTGGCCTCCATCCAGAGAGCAGTGGAAAGCTGACAAAGGGTTTCAAGTAGCAGGAAGTGTGGACGGATTTGCAGTTTAGAAAGCTCACTGGCAGCAGTGTACAGAATGAATGGAGGAGGTATGCTATAGGGAGTTCTTTTATCTCTTTATGCATGGACTTGGACTCAGCTGCACAGATACAGTAGTGAATATCTGAATATGTATGCTTAACATCTGAATTCGCATGTTTAACATCAATGGAGCATACAGAAACTGCTGGGTAGAATAAATGTTTTAACCAGCGGCCATGTCAGTTACCTTTGTACCAACTTTTCTTCCTCTACCTTGAAATATAATATCTCCTTCATAGTTAATCCAGGAAACTTGGTGAAAACCGTTGTTGGTTGAAAAGAGGGGGGAAAAGGGAGAGAAAAGGGGTGGCAGAGAGTTCTGGGTGGCCACTCCTCTGGGGTTAGATGTGCTGTGCACAGGAGGCACATTTTGCACTTTAGAAGCTCTCATATCATTACTTCCACAATTGCATTCTCTCCAAACAATTGTGAAGGGAAAAGATTTACACCTTGTCTTCTATTTTCTTATTTATCTATGTTACTTCAGAACCTCACCTTTCGAGAAATAGCTTCTGAACTTAGCAAGACTGGCCTCCAGTTTATGAAGGAGGATACCACACAGAGGAATGGAGGCTCAGAAGCTTCCCTGGGGGGAAAGAAGATGCTCGGGCTAGCAGAATGTGTCGCCAGGTGGTGGGCCACTGGGACTCCCACATTTGGGAGGGACCGGTTGTCAAGAGAGATTGGGAAATCATCTCCAATTTAAGGGGATAAGTAAATGGCGGGGGGGGGGTCAGGTTCCCTAATAATATCCAACAGGGGTATTAAATCCCTCCGCGGTGAAACGATCTTTTGGGGACTTTGCTCATGAGGGCTCTGCCTGGATGGGGCTGTGGGTTGTGAAAGAGGTCCATGGCTACGAGAGAGCAGGGTGCAGGGGTGTTGGTCAGTCTGTAAAGGGGCCTGGCTGGGGAGCTCTGGCTGCGAGAGCGGGGGCGGGGGCTGGCTGTGCGGGCCTGGTCCCTCTCACCTTTTCGGGCCTTGTCTCCCGGGACGTTCTGGGCTCGCAGCCGCTGATCCAGGATGTAAAGCATCTCCCCACCCAGGTTCAAGAAGAGCAGCGGTAGCGTCCGCACCGACATGGTATCGGAAGCGAACGCAGCTGGTACAGAGCCCGGAGGTTTGGTAGTCAGAGGCCTGGAGGCCCGTCAGACGCGTCCTCAAAGCCCGGTTGCTAGGCAACCCGGCGGACGGCAAAGAAGAGCCAATAAACAGGCCGCTTGTTGGGAGGAGCCCGGGGGCGGACGCGTATTGGGCGGGGCGGCGAAGACCTACAGGGTAGATTGGTCCGAGCCGGAGGTGGGAGCGGCTTGGGCCTTAGGCCCGCAGCGCCTGTTTTGAGTTTCTTGAGCCCCGACGGATGGGTGAGTACCCGGCAGGACTGGCGGCCCGGCTTCTTTCACGCCGACACCCTCACCCCGCTGGCCCGCGTGCTCACGTGCCCACGTGCCCCTGAACCGGGGAAACTCAAGCAAAACTCCTTTAGAGCAGACTCCGGGCAGACAGACCTGGGTTTGAATCCCAGCTCTGCAGTTTCCTCGCGGTTTGACTTGGGGCAGGTGTTTTGAGCCTGGGCTTCCTCATAGGAAAATGGAGGGGACACCCACCTCCCAGGGTTGCAGAGAGGAGTTATTGCGATCACAAAATGCCACGAAAGCACTCAATAAAATGGTAACTGACTTTTAGGTGGGGGAAGGACCTATTTGCATTTCCTCCCTAAAAGCTACTTGGAGTGTAGCCCCTCCTGTTTCACACACCGGGAAGCAAACCAGGCCTGTTCACGTCTGTCCCGCTGTCGGAAGACGCGTGCTGGGGGCTCTCCGAAGCTACCCCCCACGCTGTTAAGCAGGCCTGGCATCCAATTCTCTGCTTTGAGGGCAGTGACCACATACTTCACCCCCATCTTGAGCTCCAGGATCACATTTTCATCACCTGTTGCACATTTTTACTCATGAGCAACCATTTCTGTAAATTTCAGTACTTCTATGACCTACTCATCATCTTCCCCTCCAGCCAATCACACTTGAAACCTTAGCCTTGGTTTCCAACTCCCTCCCCCTGGTCCTCTTATGTCACCAATTCTGCTTTTTCCACCAAAATCTTTCTCAAATTTACCTCTTCATTTCTTTCTATCTGCATTACTGTTTCTCCATATTAATTGCTCTCTTTTCTTCTCCACGGGCCTGGCTGCTAGGCTAAATTTCAGGAGACACCACTTTTAGTATGACATCCCTTCAGTGGCTCTCTACTGTTTGGCAGACCACAGGTGAAATCCCTTTGTATGGCATTCAAGGCTGTCCACTCTGGCCAGTAGAGAGCCACTGAAGGGATGTCATACTAAAAGTGGCGTCTTCTGAAATTTAGCCTAGCAGCCAGGCCCGTGGAGAAGAAAAGAGAGCAATTAATATGGAGTAACCAGGGAAGCCCAAAGCCGAGTTTTAAAGAGTAGTCTAGGGACTTCCCTGGTGGCGCAGTGGTTAAGAATCCACCTGTCAATGCAGGAGACAAGGGTTCGAGCCCTGGTCTGGGAAGATCCCACATGCCACGGAGCAACTAAGCCCGTGCGCCACAACTACTGAGCCTGCGCTCTAGAGCCCACGTGCTGCAACTACTGAGCCTGCATGCCGCAACTACTGAAGCCCGTGTGCCTAGAGCCCGTGCTCCGCAACGAGAAGCCACTGCAATGAGAAGCCCGTGCACCGCAACGCAGAGTAGGCCCCACTCCCCACAACTAGAGAAAGCCTTCACGCACGCAGCAATGAAGACCCAATGCAGCCAAAAAATAAAATTAAAAAAAAAAAAAAAAAAAGAGTAGTCTACACTCACAACCTGAATTTCCATAACATCCTCATTCCCCACCTCACTACCACTGGATTCAGCTCCCTCTACTCTACTGAAACTGCTTCACCATGAAGACTTTTTGGTCCTTAACTGACATCTCAGCATTGGATACTATACAGTAATTGAAAGCCGGCAGCCCAAGGCTTTGATCTGATCTTGCCTGGTCTGTGCACAAAAGGGAATATAACTAGGATGGGAATGTAACAAGCAGCTTAGCATCATTATCTTACACCTGGCCTTCATGCATTATGCTATCTGCCTGGTGGCTAAAGGCTTTTGAGTTTGCTACAGTGTAATTACCAGAGCTTCTCAGACCACTTTTTGCCCTAGGCTGTGTGATAATAATGAACAGAACATGGGCTTTGGAGTCAAGACAGATGTGGGTTTGAATCCTTGCCTGCCCCTAACCAGCTGTGTGAATTTGGACAAATTACCTAACCTCTCTGAGCCTTAATTCTTTCACGGTAAAATGAGGATAATTATGCCAATATGGTGAGGGGGGGCAAATAGGTAAAGGCGGCTTTAAAGATGAAATGAGTTAATGTGCCTAACACGGCACTTAAAACAGTGCCTTTCCCGAAGGGCCTGTTCCACGAATGTGCGAATGTGTTCCTTTTCTTGCCTTCTTTCCACTAGCCCCCTTACATGTCAGCACCTGGCCCTCCACACAATACCTCTTAAGTAGCTGTGAGTCCTGCCCCATAAAAGGCCTTCCCTCTTGTTCTTGAGGTGGTATTTGAGCAGCTCATCTTCAGTTCTGGCCCTCTCATTTCATTTCTGATTCTGCAGGATCCCAGGTCCTCTGTTCCACCCTCACTTCACCTTCCCCTTAACCTCGGCTACTCCTCCTGACTCAGGCTACGCCCTCAGAGATCATTCTTCCCATCCAGACATGGTCCTTTCTTCTTTGTTTACATTCCCTCCCTGGGCAATTTCACTCACACCCATGGCTTGGGTCACTTTAAACGTTAACTCCCAAACCTGTCTCCAGCTGCTCTTTGGACATCACTTTAACACACCTTCCTTCCTTTCCGGCTTTCCTCAATGGCAGGGGTATTGGTGTTCAGATTGAGAATCAGGTAAAAGCTACAAGTCCTGTCCCTAAAATCGCACACATACAAAAAACATTGCTTATAAATTCTGGCTTCCTTTCTCACTCAGAATGAAGTCTTAAGGTCTTCCCCACAGTGATATGGACTGAATATTTGTCCTTCCCAAATTCAAATGTTGAAGCCCTAACCCTCAATGTGATGGTATTTGGGGGTCTTTAGGAGATCATGAGAATTAGGTCACGAGGGTAGAGCCCTCATCATGGGATTAATGCCCTTATAAGAGGAAGAGATTCACTCTCTCTCCCCGTCTCTCCCTCCTTCCACATGTGAGGACATAGTCAGGAGGCAGCCATCTGCAAGCCAGGAAGAGATTCCTCATCAGAAACCAAACAGACCAGCACCTTGATCTTGGAATTCCTAGCCTCCAGAACTGTGGGAAAATAAATTTGTTGTACAAGCTGCTCGATTTATGGTATTTTATTTGACTGCACTGTATCTTAGTTGTGGCACACTGGATCTTTTAGTTGTGGCATGCGGGCTCTTAGTTATAGCATGCAGGATCTAGTTCCCTGACCAGGGATTGAACCCAGGCCCCCTGCATGGGGAGTGCAGAGTCTTAACCACTGGACCACCAGGGAAGTCCCAGTTTATGGTATTTAAAAATGGCAGCCTGAACAGACTAATACACCCCACAAGCTTCATATTACCTGGTTTCTGCTTGCTTCTCGGACCTCCTACTCTTCTCTTTGCTCACTCAGTTTTGGACACACTATCTTCTTTGGCTTCTTCAAACATGCTAAGCATACTCAGGCTTCAAGGCCTTGGCACCTAACTTGGTGTAAGTGGGTGGGCTTCGTGGGGAAGGGCTTATCCTTCCCCAGAATATTCTGACACCCCAGAATTTATAAGCAATGTACACGTGCAGTTTTAGGGACAGGACCTGTAGCTTTTACCATTCTCAATCTGAACAGCAAAACCACTGCCCCCCAATCAGTCAATCGCTCTGATCTCTCCCCCTCCCATCCACCTCCACACTGATGCTGCTTAGCTATCAAACAGCCTTGTTACCATCATCACGCCTTCGGTTTTCAGACCGAAACTGTCTCCCCTCTCCATAGAGGACCGTGTACCGTCTCCTCAGCCAGCATATGAAACCTCTCATATCCCAGCTTCAGCTTACCCATCAAGCTGTATGTCCCGTTCTGCTGCTCTCTGAATGCAGCATGCACCTGTACACTTCTTTGCCTCTGCACCTGCAATTCCTTCTGCCCGGGATGCCCTCGCTCCCATTTCTGCCCAGTGAACTTCCACTCATCCTATACGGCCCCATCTAGAAGGGAGTTCGTATGCTGGCTTCCTCTGTGCTGCTGTGTGCTCAGTCTTGCCTCCACTGAACGGCCCCTGGAGGACAGGAGGTTGTTTCTGTGAGTGTGTGTGAGGTGCGTTATGAGAATGCATCCCGTGGCATGTGAGGGCAGGGACTCTGCCTCAGATATCCCCGGGACCCCAGAGTTCCATGATGGAATGAATTCTTCCTCGTCCTCAGGCCACTAAGAGCCCCACCTTCTCTACTGTTATTCTTTAAGGCAGCAAGACATAATTTTAACATTTATTGGTTTTCTTTGATTGCCTCTTCCAGTTTTGGAAGGCCTCTCTGGGTTCTTCTGGCGTTGTTTCTGGCTGCTGCAGCTGCAGCTTTTAAGGCCCTTTTTTGCTTCTTCAGCTTTTGAGCCTCTTGGAAAACCTGGGGATGAGAGAGGGCAGGAAAAAGCTTTGTAATGCTATGCAAAACCTCAGACTTCGAGCATCTGGGGTGGGAAGTGACTCCCCCAGATGGTCACCCTAGCCTTTCTCTATGGGCTTCGTGCCCTGGGAGCCACTCAAAGCCTCGGGGCCAGCTCCACGCCTTGCTCAGAAACAGACGACCCCTCCCTTATGCTCTCCCCTCCACGGTCCTGGAGTGGGGCCAACCGAAGCAGCAGTCCCGACTCGTACCCGAATGCACAGAGCCTTCTTGGTCACCCAGCGGCGGTGGGCTTTTCGGTAGTACAGAGGGGGAAAGGTGTACTCAATCCCCAGCTCCCTGCATGTCTTCTCAAAGACAGCATAGTTGGTCTTGCGGAGGTTTTTGAGCATCTTTTTCCTCTGGTCAATGCTCATCAGCAGATAGCGCTTGTGGGCTTTGTCCTGTACGAGAGTTGGTATTACTTTGAGTATTATGTAAATAAGTGGTGTGCCACTTCACAGTAGCAAAGGATGGTCATTTTACCCTGGCAATGAAACTTCCCCACAATCTTAGGCAAATATTAGTGCAACTCTGAGGTAGGCAGTGTTACTGTTATTCCCATTTTACAGATGGGAAAATAAAGGCTCATAGATGTTAACTGATTCATTAAAGGTTCTAGAACTGCTGGGTCGGGACCTTGTGTTATACCTTGAATCCAGGTCTAGTGGTCTGACTCCACATCTCATGCTCTTTCCCCTGTACCACCCACTCAGCCTCTGCAGAGCTCAGCAAACTATCAGCTGGGGTGGAGAGGAGGGAAGGCTTAGGAAAACCCCTGCCCTCAGCCAGGCACTGCTCCCTCAGTGGGGCTGGCATTCCATACTCCAACTCTGATCTCCAAGGAACAGCTCAACTAGCTTCAGGGAACACTGAAGTGCTAGGTGTGGAGCTGGGCCAGTCTGTGTTCACAACTGTGTGTTTATTAAAAATACCAGCAATTGCCTAATTATAGCAGCTCTGTGTCCGACACTGTGCTGAGATCCAGCAGAATGGTTAGGAGTGTGGGCCCTGGAGCAAGATCACCAAGTTTCAAGTCCTAGCACATCATTTCCTAGTGGTATGCCTGTGCCTGGAGGGATAACTTCATTACGCCAGCCTAGCTCATTCTTCTGTACAATGGGATACAAAGACAAGTATAAGGGTTAAATGAACTGATGCATGTAAAGTATTTAGCATGAGGCCTAAATACTTTATATGCGTCATGTTGGCTGCCATTACCTCATACAGCCCTTGCAATCCTGTCGGTGGGTACTATTATGATCCCCGTTTGACAGACAGGAGAACTGAGGCTTGGACATGTAACTTCCCCAGGGCCACACAGCCAGTTAAGTGGCAGTGGCAGAGCTGGGATTTGAACTTGGGGCAATCTGACTCCATGCACGCATTCAACAACTATTTATTGAGCGCCCACTATGTGCCACACGCTGTGCCCTTGCTTTGAAGTTTGTGTTCTTGACCATTAGTGACACTCAGCACTGTCCTGTAAGGCTCCCATTTCACTGTCCTGTAAGGCTCCCATTTCACCCCTGGAGGTGGAAGGGAAGTGTGTTTCCCACCGCAACTGAGGGGTGGGTGCTCTGCTGCTCTAGCCACCTGGCTTCTCAAGTTGTTTCTCTGGACCCAGAGCCCATCAGTGCTCAGGCTCCTCTCCCCCAGCTAGCTGTGAGTGAGGCCCAAGGGTTACCTTTCGATGTTTCTGCATGTGTGCTTCATAACTGTGGATCTTGACAGTCAAGGCAACAACTGAAACCACAAACCACAGAGGATGAGAGCCGGGCACAGAGGAAGGAAGAGCCAGACCCTGGTTATGTTTTAAGACCTCAAGGAAGGGCTTCCCTGGTGGCACAGTGGTTGAGAATCTGCCTGCCAATGCAGGGGACATGGGTTCGAGCCCTGGTCCGGGAAGATCCCACATGCCGCGGACCAACTAAGCCCGAGCGCCACAACTACTGAGCCTGTGTGCCACAACTACTGAAGTCCCCGTGCCTAGAGCCCATGCTCTGCAAAAGGGGGAAGCCACCACAATGAGAAGCCCGCGCACCGCAACGAAGAGTAGCCCCCGCTCACCACAACCAGAGAAAAGCCCACGTGCAGCAACGAAGACCCAACGCAGCCAAGAATAAATAAAATAAATTAAAAAAAAGAAGACCTCAAGGAATAACAATCACCAAAGCTCTTGTACACCTCTCTATCACTCCCAGAGCACTCTGAACTTCAAGATCTCAAAAGCCTTTGGATTATCTTTCCTTTAGAAAGCAAAGTATAAGGAAGGGAAGTTCCTTAATCTTATGAAGGTATCATCCCCAAACCCCAAATCCCAAATTAGCATTCTTAATGGTAAAACTTTAGAACATTCCTGTTAAATTCAGGAATTAGTCTGGGATGGCTGCTGTCACGGTTTATGATTCAATACTGCCCTGGAGGTCCTCAGCAATGTAATAATTTAAGATCCCAAGACTGTCAAGGGTCTTCTCCTTGCCTCTTCCCTTCCAGCTGCCATCCTTATCTCTGTGTTTTCATTAATGAGTTTTCAGAATTATCAGCTCCCACTCATCTCCTAAAGCCCCAGAATATTCTTCCCTCAGCTATCCTCTTATTTAACTCAAACCTATATTGCAAAGGCAAAAGCAGAAGGTGGCCCCAAGGAGAGGCTGTCACTACAGCAGACCCTTGCCGTACACACCCTGAGCTCTGGGAACACTGCAGAGTGCAGTGGGAGCGCTGGCCCTGACCCCATGCCCTTTCACACCACTTCAGCTGCAGAGTGGAGAGAGAGACAAGCTCTGGTTCCTGAGGAGCTTGGCCTGAGCTCATACAGAGGTAGGTACGAGGCAGGACCTGGGCGCTGACTACAGCATCACGGATAGAGTCCAGTTTTCACTGTCCTTGGTCCTTCCCGTCTCTCCCTTTACCAAGCCACATCTAATACCAGCGTATCTGCAGGTGAGGGGGCTGGATTAAGTACCAGCTAGCAGACTCCCCTGCACCCCGACCCCCCCCAGGGCCCCCCGACCAACTTCGAGCCTCCAGGGAGCCGGTGTCCTTAGGGTTTTCCACGACCTTGTTCATCAGCTGCTCTTTCTTGACTTTTAGCTTCTCTTTCTGTTTAAGACAGAGACCGAGAATCAGTGAGGTCTGCCACCCTGTAAGAACTAGCCCTCATACCTCCAGGGCCAGGGCCACAGTCATAGCAACTAGGCCATAAGGCTCAGGGCGTGACTTTACTCTGCTCATCAGGGTGTGGCCTCTGGCCAACCACATGGTTGTTCACATCTAGGTGAGCCCAAGGCCAATGCCACTGACAGAAGAATGTTGGATGAATGTCCCCAAACCATGCTCACTCATTCAGGCATTAGATCTTTATCGAGTACCTACTGTTTGTCAGGTGCTAAGGGTACAATGGGAAACAAGACAGTCCTGGCCTTGGAGGTGCTCAGTCTGGGGGTATTGACAAGTGGATATAGAATGAGAGTGGGATAAGTGCTGTGACTTGAGAAGCATGGGCTGGGTGGTGTTACCAGGGTAGGAGGGAATCTCAGAGGAGAGGACTGAGAGAGGCCAAGCCTTGGCAAAGGCCACTCACCTGGTTGGCCATTTCCAAAGATAAGAGTTTTTTCACGACATCATCAACCCTGTGGAAAAACCATAGCAATGAGAGACAGGTGTCGGCGGGGGTGGTGGGTGGGAAGAAGGAAGGGGAGCAATGCTGTTTTCATTTTAGTTGGAAAACCAAGGATGAGTGAAAATTTCTTTTACAACATGAGTCTCTCTGGAAGCGGGGTGCCATTTCTCAGGGATTCAAAGTCAGCACGGATCTGATTTGCTGGGCTGTGAACACGGAATGATGTGATAACTACAGAAAATTGGGGCTGTCAGCTCACGTGTTTCAGGCTTGTCACAGGGAAAGCAAAAAGAGGATTTCCATTTTAGCTGGAATATGGTTCAATCTCTCTTGAGACACTTCAATTCTACAATCATTGTTTTTTTCTCATGTCACACTGCACAGTGGGAGGGACTGGAGGGACTGCCCAGCTCCCACTGCACAGGACAGGGGCTGAGCAGAGGATCCTGGTTTTGCTATCTTTCAGCCCTGGATTCAAACTCCAGCTCTGCCCCTTAGGAGCTGTATGACACTGGGCAGTCTGACAATCTACAAAATGGGGACACTATTTCTTCCCTCACAGGATCAAGAGATGAAAGATTTCTACAAACACCCGTGAGGCACGGTGCCTCTTTGGTATCTCACGGTAGAGGGTCTTTACCCAGAGCACAAAAATGGCAAGCAGGTGTGCTCCATGTGCCCCTGCTGCCCACTCATCCTCACCATTCCTGGGCTTCTATAGTTCTCTGCCCTGTTCCGTAGTCAAGCTGCAGATACATCAAGCATCTACCTCGAAGCCCCCTCCTTGCCAATCCTCCCAGGGCCCCCTGCCTCATCAAAGAGATTTCTTCCTGCTTACTTCTCAATTCCGGGGATGTCCTGGTAGTCCTTGAGCAGCATAGAAGGGGGTGGGTCATCTTCATGGCTGGGCTGGACTGTCAAGTGGAGGAATGGAAAACACCCAGAGTCAACTCTCACTGCCCATCCTCCCAGACTTGGCTCTTCTCACCAACTTTGTCAGAGACATCCACGGTCTCAAGCAAGGCACTGGGTAACCCTGGGCTCAGTTTCTCCTGTGCAAATCCTGTGGGCCTCTGCCTTGATATTTCATGCTGGGAGTAGGTGGCCTTTCCCAAGACCCTGGACCGTGCCTGCACTTCTCACACACCTGTCTGGCTCTACAGTTATCAGACGTCCCGCTAGGATGGGTGCGCCTGTGCACGGACTGAGGTCGACTCCCTTTGAATCCCCCACGTCTGGTCTGCGGCCCAGCACAGAAGAGACGCCCAACTAATGCTCGCTGGCTGACTGCATGAATGAAATAAGGGGCTTGAGGGGGGACCCTGAACTTTAAGATGCCCGAATTGTAGACACCAAATAGAGATCCAAGGAAACCCTGAGGCTTGGACTGTGCTTGTAGGTGAGGGAGAGGCATGGGAGAGAGAAATTTGTCTTCTCCAGTCAGCCCCCGCTCTGCCGCTATGCAAATAGTACTAACTAAATAACACTAAGATTTAGTAAGAGACCTGAACAACTATGCAGACTGCCTGGGAATGGGAAACCGGGCCCTCCCCCTCGGAAGGGCGGACACGAAGAGCTATATCCCACCCTCCACCTCCCCTCCTCTTGCCCTTCATGCAGGCTCCAGGCCCACGGCTTTGTCATAAGGTGGGCGTGGGCTTCTTCGCAGGACCTCCGGCCCCCCCCGTCACCCGCACCCCCCTTCCCCCCACTGGCTCCACGTAGACACCTCTGTCCCTTTGGCCACCCCAAGCTTTCTAGGCAATCTAATCTCTCTTCTGCCCTAAATCCCACCCAAGAGCTCCTACCTGGTTTCTGGGTGGCATATCCGCGGGCGGCCCGGAGGATGAAACCTACACAAAAAAGGGGGGTGCTGAGGACATTCTCCTTCAAAAGTCCAGCCTCGATTCTCGTCTACAGCCCTTGCGTTACCCTTCTTCCAAGATCTTGGCCCCTCTGCGAGGACCACAGTCCCATTTCTTCCGCACCCCGAATACCCCATGTCTCTCCCACCGCGCCTTACTTGTTCCCCACCCACCACTCTTTCTCCTGCCGCTACACTCCGCCCCCCCGCCCCCCTCTTCCCGCGTACCCTCTATCTCCGCCGAACCCCATTTCCCTACTTCCGCTGTCCGGCTTCTCAGCTCCTTACCTCCAGGACGTGAGGGAAGGTCCCGCTGGACGGAGAGAAGCTTGGCGCACCCTCCGCCCGGCAGCCCGAGGACTGGGGCCTGGGTCACTGCTTGGGTCCGAATCGAACTCAGCGCCCTCCACGCCGCCCTCAGCATGGTACCTTCTCACCCCCGAGGGGCCCGCCCCACGGCCGCCGTCGCCTTCGCGGTACGGACTTGGTTTAGGGCGCCGCCATATTGGCTCAGGCTCGACCAATCGAGTGCAGTTGCGAGACCGGATGAGCAGATGAGGACCGAGATGATGGATTGGCAGGCCGGACTCAGTGATGACGCCAAGTTGGGTCGAGGGGAGAGGTCTGGTTAGCTGTAGCGCGAGATTGAGGGAGCTTGGTCGTCGCCTGACATCGTTAGTGGCGTGCGGTGCCGTATAAACTCTTAAGATGCCACGTTTTCTTGAGCATACCTCCCGCCCTTAATCCTACTCCACGTTCCTGACCTTGGGCCCCGATTATCTCGGGGGCTTTCCTGGGGCCTGTCGTGTCTTCTTCCCCCAACCTAGCATTTCCACCCCCTCTCCCTCCAGAGTGCAGGATGGACCCCTGTAAGAACGACTAGGTTTCAGCCTCTTCTCTGGCAGTGTTGCAGCGTGGTGATTAAGGTCGCTGATTTTGGACAGCCCTGGGCTGGAAGCCTAGCTCAGCCGTTCACTGGCTGTGTGATTCTGTGTGCAAGTCGCTCAACCTTTCTGGGCCACAGTGTGCTTACTCAACCATGAAATGGGAGTGGTAATAACCGTGTCTTATCTTTTAGGTTGTTAGAGGATTAACAGAGGCAGTTGTGTGCAAAGCACCCGGAATATAGTTAAGTATTCAAGAAATACTAGCTTTGATATTTGTGAAATGAGGGGTGTAAGGACAAATGCCAATTAAAAGTAGGAAAAATAAATCTTAATTTTCTCTGGTGCAAAAAAGGGAAAGACTCTTCTGCCCCTTGCTTTTTTTCTTAGAGCATTGACTTTAGAATACCTGTAACTGTGAGTTCTTTCTCTGCCCTTTTGAGATGTATGTAAATCTTTTTAAAAGCTAAATAAGCCTCTTGCCAATTTTACAACCCAGGAATGTGTTTTTCAAGGACCTGGGAGCCGGCTCTTTGAAATATAATCATTAAGAAAGATAGAGCCCCTGTCTCCCAGTTTCTGCTGGAGGGTAGGAGCCTAACTTCAGCAGGTGCCCAGCTCCAAGTTGCAAACCTCCCTCCTCTCATAAAGATATGAGAAATTTATTTTTCCTTTGGTTAATGGCAATTAGCAAACCCAGGTGGCTACCCCATTTCCCAGCTGAATTTAGGATGACCCCTGTGTGACAAGTAGTGCTGTCAAGTCCTCTTGCTTGAGGACTAGTGATTATCTTGAGAAAATGTATGCAATGAGTCGTATCCACTTGGCTGTGTAAACAGATACAATTTCTCTTCATCTTTGCAAACTCTTGAGCTGATTGCCTGTGACATTCTGGTTTAATTCTCATCCAATTAAAAAAGAGTTTTCTTCCTCTTCTACCCTTGTGGAGAGGTTTTCTAGGTTGGCAGGAGATTTTGTTTTTAATTACATTTCTGCAACAGGGGCTACTCTTTTCTGAGGTCTGTTCCCCATGTCCCACAGTTCTCTGTGACTCCCTCGGTAACCCTGGCCACCGTGCCCTAATGGTCATTTCTCAAGTCTCCACCACTGGAATGGGAACTCTTTTTTTTTTCCTGGCCTCGCCGTGCAGCATGCGGGATCTTAGTTCCCCCACCAGGGATCGAACCTATGCCCCCTGCAGTGGAAGCGCGGTGTCCCAACCACTGGACCGCCAGGGAAGTCCCTAGAATGGGAACTCTTTGAGGATGGACTGAGCCTGGTCATTTTGGAACCCCCGCTGCCAGCACAGGGCCTAGATGCTAGGCGAGGGCAGGCTGAATGAAGGAATTAAGGAAAGGATAAATAAATGAATGATTCTAAGGAGTAACCCCCCCCCGCCCCGATTTCTAGGGTTCTGAAAAGAAAAAGAACAGAGATTCAAGCACACTCAAGAGTTTCTCAAAACCAAGGCAAACCAAATCAGACCATAAACCAGTTTAAGAGACTGAAATTATAGGAAACAAGTACAAAAAGCTAGTGGGCAGGGCTTGAAAAAACATTCTCTGGCCTTTGAAGTGGGAGGCCCAGCCCATGGAAATTGGGGGGATGGGGGAGGGATGCTAGGGGCCAGAGATAGGGGGACACTGGGAGACTTTCTGCCTTTCCTGGGGCTGGGGGTTTTTAGTGAAGGGCTTACTGACCTCCTCTTCTCTGGATAGCCCAGGCTTATCAAGAAGCAGGCCCAGGTGGGGAGTTCTAGGAAGCCCTAGAAGCCCCCGAGACCCTCCACCCCACTGACCCGGAGCCCCTGCAGGAGAGGGAAGTCAAGCAGTGGCTCAAAGATACAGTCATCCTCCGGGTTTGGGACTAGGGGCTCTGGGGTCCCCAGGGGGCTGGTCTGGAACCAGAGGTTCTCATAGGACTTGGGGCTGGGGGTGAGGCCCCCCAAGAGGGGCTGAGTGGAGTCGCAGCGGAGGTAGTGCCCAGGCCGTGGGCCTGTGGGGCTGCCCAGCACCTGCACGTAAAGGACCTGGTCACTGGTGCCAGACTGGGGCTGGGGCTGCATACGAGGTACTCTTGGGTCCCCCTGGAGCACATAGGCCTGGACCAGGCTGGGGAGGCCACAGGTCCCTGAGCTGTCATTGGACTCCCAGGGTCCTGGCTTCTTCTCTTCCTCCTCCAGCACCGTGATCTTGGTGATGGGTGGCATGCTGGAGTCCCGAAGGCTGGGCAGCTGGAAGGTATCCTGGACATAAGGATGTGGGGTGAGGGCCTGGTTCATTTCAGATATCTGCCCCAGCCACTTCCTGCTGCTCTTTGCTGAAACTCAAAGGGTTACTCAAAGGATGCAAAGCATCTCATATGTTCCTGACACGTGTTATGTGCCGTTTAGACTTAGCCAACTCTTCTGCATGGGGTTAGTCCCATTTCACAGTGAGGTGACTGAGGGTTTGAATGGGTAGAGCAGGGATTCGCACTCAGGTCTGCTTTGCTCCAAAGAGGTGAAGTGATGGGAAGGCCTGAGTACTCATCCTCAGAGGGGTATCCCTTCACTTTGAGCCTGGGGTGGGAGCCTAACCCCCAGCCCCATTTCCCTCTCCCTCTAGTGTTCTCACCTCCGTTGTGATGGTAGGCACCCAGGAACCCAGGCTGCTGTGGGCTGGGTCTGGAACACTTGGCCAGAGGGGATTCTTCCTGCTGGAGAAGGGGGCAGGTGAAGGCTAGGTCAGGCATGCCCTCCCATCTTTCCATCCTTTCTCCCACCTACTCACAGCAGCTGAAGGGACGACCCCTTCATGTAGAGAGGAGAAGGTGGAGGGCCCGACCCCCAGACCTGGGTCCTGAGGCCTGGCAAGGCTGTGACGAGCCTAGACCGGCTCACTCAGGCCTGCACTTCCCTGCAGGCAGGGTTAGTTGGGTGTCATGCCTCTCAAAAGGACTCACCTGGGTCTGCAGCAGAGCTGGGCAGCCCCACAGAGGCAGATGAGCAAGACCAGGAGGCCAAAGAGGCCCAGGAGGATGTGCAGCTCAGACTCCTCTAGAGTGAGGGGAAAGCCAGAAGAGGCAAGAGTGCACATAGGTAAGGCTGGGCTTCCTCCCTCAGACTGGGGTCCAAGGGCAGGGCTGGGTCTCCTCCCTCAAATCAGGGGATCCATGCAAGGCTTATCTACTTGCAAAATGGAGATCCTTTGGGTGAGGCACCCTCCCAACAGCCTTGTCCTGCCAGCCCCCTTCTCCCCTTACCTAGGGCCAAGGTCATCAGGGTGAGGCTTGTACTGTTGGTGGCCCACACCTGGCTGGCAGCCATGAGGTGGACATGGTACAAGCTGGAAGGCTCCAGGCCACGGAGGACAAAGCTATGGGAGGAGGCGTTCAGGACAGTGGCTGGGAGGAGAGGAGAATGGTGAGTCTGGGTTGGCTGCCGAGCCGCCCCAAGGCTTCTGAACCCGCCCTCTCTGGCCTTCTGGGGCTGTGGGGCACTGAGGATAGACTCACAGAAGGACCGGTCCTGAGCATTGGTCCAGAAGATAGTGTAGTGGGTAAGGGGGCTCCTCCCCAGCTCAGGGGCCTCGGGTACCCACTCCAGCTGGGCCCAAGTCTTGCCAATGTGCCTTAGATGCAGCTCTGGGCCATGGGAGGGGGCTGCCGGAAGAGAGAGGTACAGGGGCTGACAGGGAGCGGGGCGGCGGGGAGAGCCCAGTTGGAGTTCTTGTGGCTCCCCAGACCCAAGAACTGGGACAGTTTGTGGGGGTGGGTGATAGGAGAGAGTCCAGGGGGACTCATGTCCAAGCCTCATTATCCCAGGAACTTTCCCTGAATCCCACCGACTGCTAATAAGTGGTTGAGCTGGGATTTGAACCTGCTCCTCGTTGACTCCAAAGCCTTGCTACCTGATTTCTGCCAGGCCTGATTTTGTCTGGTTCATTATTTCTGCCACTGACTCTCTAAGTTTATGCCAGGCCCTCAGTTTAATTTCTATCACACGTGACACCGGATCAGTTTTTGCCAGACTGGCTCCCTGAATTCTGCCGTGCTCACTGCCCAATTTCTGTTACCCCACCACCTGACTTCTTTCCAGCTGCAGGGGTCCAGTGTAAGCCAGAGGTAATCTTAGGATTGGGAGAGACCCTCTTCTGGGCCAGAGGTAGGGGAGGAAGAAAATGTTCCCTCTTATTCCTGATTTTGGGGGCCTAGACAGGCCTTGAGAGAGAGGAGAGGATTCTGAGAAGAGGCTTGGTGGCTGACGAACCCATCTCTTGGGAGTAAGCATAGATGTGCTGGGAGGGTCCTTTGGTGTCCTGGTACAGGGGGGTCACAGTGATCTCGTAGAGCTGAAAGGGCCTGATGTTCTCTGTAGAGAGAAAATAGGGGCACCCTGGTTAGGGGCTAGTCTCTGATGATGGTTGGGGGCTAACCTCAGACTTCAGGGGTAACCTGGGCCTCATTCTGCAGGGCTGGCCTCTGCAGTCTCTTCTTCAGACCATTTGGTGCGGGTAAGGGGCAAAGAGTGGGAGAGCTAGGAAGGTGGCAGAGTCAGGGCTGGAAACAGAGGATCCAGTTAGACTGCAGGAGGGACTTCCTGATTCTGAGGATGTGAGATGAGAAAGAACAGTGAGAGAACAGGAAAGACTGGGGAATCTGCGTCTTTAGGGTGGTTCAGCTCGCCCCTTGCCTACTGTCAGGCAGGTAAAATGTCCCTCCCTCTCCCGGGCCCTGCCCACCTGCCCAGCCCCCCAGGCCTGCCTCACCCTGCAGCAGGGTCCCTGCAATGCTTCCATTATGCTCCATCCGCCACGTCTTAGGGCTGCCGCTGGGGCTGGGGGGACCGAGGCCCCACTCAATGACATAGCCCCGAGGCTGAGGGCTGGGGGGCTCCCAGCCCACCCAGAGGCTGTGAGGGTCTCGAGCCACGGTGTGGAGTCTGCCCAGGGGTGGGCCTGGAGACAGAGTAGGAGACGATGACATGAAGATGAAAAGAATGCAGGCCCTGGAGCCAGATGCCTGGGTTCAATCTGGCCTTTGCTACTTACAAGCTGGGTGACCTTGGGTAAGTCAACATCTGAGCCTCAGTTTCCTCATCTGTAAGTGGAAACGATGATAAAAGTTTCTACCTCGTAGGGTCATGGTGCAGATTAAATGAGGTGGTACATGAAACAGGCCTGGCATGGAGTAGTGCTTGGTGATGATGAAAGCTAACCCTGTGTGGTTCTCGGTATGTATTAATTCACGGAGTCTGCTAACAGTCCCATTGTGGGGCACAGCTACGGTCCCCATCTTAGCAATGAGAAAACTGAGACAGGGAGGTTAAGTAACTTGCCTAGGGTCACGTGGCTGGGAAATGGGAATATTAGCTATTGTTATTGTGAGTCTCACTTCGTGAGGACCCACGTTCAGGGGCACCTGGGGTTGGTAGTGGCTGATCCCCTGAGAATGAGCATTTCACTCAGGGACTGTGTTCGAGCTGGAAAAACTTAGGGCTTTCTTTCCCATTTCCTTGGCAGAATAGACTGTGTGTGTGTAGGCACCACCACCGGCTTAACCTGGTTCTGGCTAATGATAATAGCTAACACATACGGAGCAGTTACTTTGTGCCAGGCACATGTCTTAACTCGTAATCTTCACAGCGATGCTTTGAGTTAGATGCTGTATCATCCCCATTTGCTAAATGAGTAAACTGAGGCCAGAGAGGGTAAGTAACTTGCCCAGATCACATTGCTAGCAAGTGACAGGGCTAGATTTGAACCCAGGCAGTCTAGCCTCCGAATTTACATGCGTAACCATCATGCTCTACTAGCTGCTGGCCCCCTTTACCTCCGCTCTCCAAGAAGACCACTGGGGTGGGATGAGAGGTCCCAGCTGTGTTATAGGCCTCAAGGATCACCTCCCGGGCTTCTGAAGGCAGTTGGAAGGTACAGTTTAGCTCCGTGGTGTTGCAGAGTATTGGGTCTGCCCCAGCCTGGTCTGAGGGTCTCAAGGAGACCAGGTACCCTTGGATCTGCCTGCTGTCTTCCTCCAGGGGCACTGGCTGCAGTGGGCATAGGGGGAAAAAGATAAGGGGATGCCCAGCTCATCTGGAGTGGGGGAGAGCTTCTAGATGGGGTGGCCATGTCCCAAGAACTAAGCCCCCCAGGCTGAGAGCCAGCCCTCCTCCCTCTGTGCCAGGTCCTAGGAGGGAGGGAAGGGAAAAGCAAGTCGGTGTATGCAGCGGGCAGCAAACTAGATGAGTCCTCCACTGTAGTCTCTCCAGAAGGGCCCTACCCAGCTTCCTACCCAGGCACATGCAAAGTGAGTGCAAGTCACCTACAAATGCATCCAAGCCTCCGAAACCTGTTGGAGTCCTGAGCCCCAGCTTGCAGGGGTCTGTTTGGGTTGAAAGAGGTGGAGGGATGGCCTTCAGAGGGGGTTACCTGCCAGAACAGCTGCACGTCCACCGTCCTGGGGTCCAGCTGCCTCTGCCGCCACCATGTGTCCATTCTGACAGTGGGGGCTGTGGGTGGAGCAGGAGGAGAGGGTCAGGGAGGGCCCTGGAGGCCAGACTGGGTCCTGATGGCCGCTCCCAGCCTGTCACCACCCACTTACCCCGTTGTGTGGTGGTCAGCTCCAGGCTGGGGCTCCAGTTGCTCCAGTGGCCAGGCAGGCGCCAGCGGGTGCAGCGCATCTGCAGGGCGTAGGCTGTGGATGGGAGGAGCCCGCATAGCTCATACTGGAGGGTCCTGGAGGGCAGGGCGCCCACCTGGTGGGGGGGACGTGGCTCTGAGCCTGAATCTCTGTGCCCTTCGGTGCCAGCTCAACTTACCCTGCCCTCAGCCAGCCCCACCCCAGTCTCCTGAGGTTGCCCTCCGCCTCACCAGGTCCCAGCTGGCTTCTCCAAGCAGAGGCTGGTGGCGCAGCTCACACTTCTGATCTATGTGTAGGCTTGGCTTCCAGGTCTCCCAGCGCAACCTCAGGCAGCCTGGCTGGGGTGGGGCCACCTCAGGGCTGGGCCCCAGGGCCCACAGTGTGGGGGGCTCCAGTTTCACTGCAAAGAGAGGGGTCGTCAGACCCTTTCTCTGATCAGTCCTATCGGGCTCTATCCTAGCTTCCACTTGTCTCCCTGTCTGTGGTTCCATTTCTTCTCTGGGTCTCCATTTATGGGATCTCTGTGTCTTTCTGTTTCTCTCTGTGTCTCTTCATCTCTGTGTCATCCTGTTTCTGCAGGTCTGCCTGTTTCTCTCTCTGTTTCATACTCTTGCCCCAGGGCCTTTGCACTGGTTGTTCTCTCTGCCTGGAGCACTTACCTTCCGGATATCCAGTGGCTTGCTCCCTCATTTCCTCCAAGGATCTTCTCAAATGTCACCTTCTCAGTGAGGCCTTCCCTGACCACCTTCCTGAAATAGCAATAGCCCCCTGTCCCCGTCGCGTCCCCCCGCTCAATTTCCTCATCAGATTGCCGTTACCCGACATTCTATTTTGTTTATTTTGCCCACTAGAATGTAACATTTCAGGGGCAAGATTTTTGCCTTTTTGTTTACTACCGTATCTCCAGCACCTAGAACAGCGCCTAGCGCAGAGTGGGCACTTCAAGAAATTTGCAGAAAGAATTAAGGAGTGTATCTCTTTGCCTCTGTGTTTCTTCCGCGTCCTTGTCTGGGTCTCCACAGCTCTGTCTACGACTGCATCCACTTTGTTTTCCTCTCTCCTCCTCCTCTACCTCTAGGTGTTGCAGCGTCTCATTGCCTGTCGCTGGGTCTGTGTTTCCCTCCCTGTGCCTCTCTGTGTCCGCCCCTGGTGGGGGCCGCTCCCCTCCCCCACACTCAGTGTCACCCACCGACGTCCATGGGGACAAGGCACAGCTTCGGGGACACGCTGGTTCCCAGCGCGTTCTTGGCCTGCACCCAGATGCCCATGTTCTGGTACAGCTGTAGGTGTTTGCGGGGGATGGAGCAGTGGCTCTGCCCGTCCTCAGGCACGCAGTCGGGGATGGAGTCCTCCCGGCTCTGACAGTTGCCCCGGCTCCTGCCAACGGGCCAGGCTTGGGTGTCAGGCGGGGGAAGAAAGCGAGGCTCCCTTCTCCCTCCCGTCTTTGGCTCTCGCTCCCCACCCCTACAGTCCTACCCATGCTCTGTCCCAGGACCCAAAGGAATGGGGGCTGGCGTAGAGAGCCCTACTCACTTGAAGCTCTTCAGGGTGAAGTTGGTGGACAGGTGGGTGTTGGGGCCTGGCTCCCACTGGCAGGTGAGGCTGTTGGTTGTGAGGTTCATGAGGCAGGACAGGTTGTGGGGTGTGGCGGGAGGGTCTGTGTATGGGGTGGGGAGAGTGAGGGCTTCAGGTAAGACCACTCAGAAAACTCCTACTGGGACCACTTGGCCTCGTTTCCTTGCCCTGGGTCATTTCCTTGTCTCCATGCAGGGTGACCCCAGAGGGGCAGCCCTGGGGGAAGCTAAGTTACAGGCACATACAGGGATAAGTACCACAGAGTCTCCAACCCTCTCAACTCTGCCCCCTTTGACAGTAACAGTGTAGCATCTGGTTTTCATCCTGGTTCTGCCATTCATTAGCTGTGTGATCTTGAAGTCACCTAACGGCTCTATGCCTCAGTTTCCTCATCTGAAAAATGGGGGTAATGGTAATATACCTACCCCCTAGGGTTCTTGTGAGGGCTGAGTGACTTACTATGTATGCAGTGCTCAGAGCAGTGCCTGGCATATAGCGAGCGCTCTGTAGTGTTAGCTTTCACTATTGTTGATTCTTAAATGAGAACCTTGGTCTTTCTTTGTTTTTAGTTATGCATTGGCTTGGCCCAAATCCATCCTTCTCAGTTTGAACAGAAGGCTGAGACTGGGGTAGGGGAGAAGCTGGGAGCAAGCCCAGCTCATAGAGATTATCCTCCCTGGAGACGCTCTCCTATGGCTGAGGGCTTGGACTTACTCGGCAGCCATATGGAGTAGTGGTTACTACACTGGCTTTCGAGCCACACTGCCTGTTATAAATCTTGGCTCCATCCTTATTAGTTTGTTACCTTTAGCATGTCACTTACCCTCCCCGAGCCTCGGTTTTCCCCATCTGCAAAATGGGGCTAAATAACACTACCCACTGGTAGGGAAGATGACATGATATTGTGCCTTTAAAGTGCTTCTTGAGCAAGAGCTTAAGAAAGAATAGTTCTTATTAGTATTGGCAGGAGGGCATTGGAGGCAGAGTGGGTGGATGGCTGCAGGGACTCACAGCCTGCCTGTAGCTCAGCCTGGTCCAGGATCTGCAGGCTGTTGCCCCAGTGCAGGCAGCAGGAGAGAAGGGCCCGAGAGCGGTTGAGGTGGGGCAAGGTGATGGTGGACTGCAGGGTCCCATTCGGCAGGTACTGCTGCCTCTCCCCGGGCTGAAGCTCTGCTTCCAACTTCCATACAATGTGCGATTCCGAGTCCAGGTGGCTGCAGTTCTGGCTGATGGTGCAGGAGGCTGTGATGGGATCCCCCAGGCGGACGATGGGGGCTGAGAGGCTGATGTGCCCGCACTGCTCCAGGCCTGGGGTGGAAGAGAAGGGGCCGTAAGTGATTCCTCTGCTTGGCAGAGCCGGGCTCCTAGACTCAGTACCCCTAGACTCTGTGCCGTTACCTTCATGCTTTACCTCCCAAGATGTGTCACTGGAATGGGGAGGATGTGTATGGGGACCGTGAGAGGCTCTGGGGATGAGATCAAGATAGCGGTCTGTGGGTAAATGTTTATCAGCTGGCTATACAGAGAAAAACAGATCCTGGTTTGTAGCCTGGGCTGCTTTCCCTGGTGTAAATATTCCCACCGTGGCTGACTGCAAGCTACCAGTGTGACATCACTGAATGTGAACCTGGGAAGAGATGTACACAATCAGCGCTTGCAAGCCAACCCCAGCACGCCACCAGATGGGAGATTAGTCCCCTCCCCAGCAGTGGTGAAACAATGGTTAGAATGATAAGAACCCCACAGCCACAGCAATCTTTTCAGATTTCAAATCTGTTACCCCATCTTGATTATAGCACTTCAATGGTACGTTATTCCTCTGAAAGGCAGTATGGTATGGTGGGTAAGAGCATGGATGTTGGAACTAGACTGCCTAGGTGTAGAGCCTGGTTCTATTGCTTATTAATTATGTGACCTTGATGTGTCACTGAGACTTTCTGTGCCTCAGTTTTCTCATCTGTAAAATGGGGATAAAAAAGTCCCTACCTTAGTTTTGCTGGAAGGATTAGATGTGAGAACACGTGTAAGGCACTTAGAACAGTGCCTGTCATGTAAATATTTGCTGCCATGATTAGGATAAAGACTCAGAACCTTCTCACAGCCCTTGTGGCCTGGCCCCTGCCTAGCCCTCCTGGTTCCAGCTCAGACCATCCTTTTCCAGCTCCCATCACTCTGGCCTTCTTGCTATTTCTTGAAAGCGCCATGCTCCCTCCAATCTCCAGATCTTTGTACCTGCTGATCCTTTTGGAGGTGCTCCTTTGCTTCTCTCCCACCCCTCCTTCACCTGGTTAACATTTAGGCGTCTTGCGGGGAACCAGACCAGGTTCCGACCAACCAGACCAGGCCAAGCCCCTTGAACTTTCCCAAAGCTCTTATTATCCTTCATAATTATGTAGTCATGTGATTATTTGCTTGTTTGTCCCCCAAACTAGACCATGGGTTTTGTGAGGCCAGAGACCTCGGCTGTTTCACTCATTGCTGCATTCCCAGCACCTAGCACAGAGCAGGCCCTTGGTGGATACGTGTGGAATAAACGAGTAAGCACTGCACTTTGCCCACGATGCCTTCTCTCCTCTCCCAGGTGTTCTTCAGCCCATTTTGCTGATGGGGGTGCTGAGCCCTTAAGAGGAGGAGCAATTTGTTTAGGGTCACAGAGCAAGTTCATGGAGGCTTCTACTACTCCACAGACTCAGAATTTCAGACTAGAAGGAAACCTGCCAACTGTTTACTTCAAAACTCCACCTGATACTGAGTCCTCCACAGCAGGGCTAGGATGGCCTAGTTTTGTATGGCCTGTCAGCTAAGAACATTTTTTATATGTCTAAAGGGTTGAAAAACCAAACCAAACAAAAACCAAACAAGAACATGCAACAGAGACTGTATGTGGCCTGCAAAGCTGAACATTACATCAGACAAAGTTTGCCGACCCCTGCTGTGCCTTGGCTTGCATACCCCCGGAGATGGGAGGCTCTCTACCTATCAAGATAGAGTTTCCATAGTGTGGAGAGCTCTGCCTGGGATTCTTTTTATTTTATTTTATTTATTTACTTTTTGGCCGTGCCATGTGGCATGCGGGATCTTAGTTTCATGAGGAGGGATCAAACCCATGCCCCCTGCAGTGGAAGCGTAGAGTCCTAACCACTGGACCACCAGGGAATTCCCTGGGATTCTATATTTCAGGATTAAAGCTGCCTCCTTTCGTCTTCCACCCTGATCCCTTTGCTGCCCGTGAAGGCTGCACAGGACTCAGGGGTTCCTTCTGACAACACGGCACAGATTTGCAGGCAAGACCTGGGTCTACCCCACCTTCTCCGGGCTGGCCAGCCCAGGTCCTCTCACTTTTCCTCAGAGGTGGTGGTTTGCCTACAGAGGTCTATGCGTGGGAGCCTGGCTACCCCACATCTGTGGCCCAGTTGATTCTTTTGGGATTCTCTGGGAGTCCCAGGAGCACTGTGGCAGTGCTGGGAAATGCCTCCCTCCTCCACCCCCAGCATCTCTCCCTGTGCTCCCCCCTCCCCTCGGCACCCTCGCTCCTGGCCACACTCACTTCTGGGGAGCAGCAAGATGATCAGAGCAGCTCTCGCTAGGTTCCAGGCTCCCAGCCCCGCCATAGTGCCGGCTTGGTGCTCACCTGGAGGCAGAGGGGGATGGTTAAAGTCATGGGCTTCGCAGTCAGAGCTGAGCTTAGTCCTTGCTCTGCCACAGTGTGGCTTCGGCCTGGTTACTTGATCTCTCCGAGCCTAGTTTCATTGCAAAATTGAGGTAACAACAGCCTATACTGCCTAGGGTTTTGGGAGGAGGAACCAAAATGATACAAGTCAAGGGCTTCACGCAGGGCCTGGCACATAGGAGACGACTCTGTAAGTGACAGCCGCTGTTATTATTCTATTTGCCTTCCAGGAGAGAGCAGGGAAAGAAGCCGCAGGGAACAGTATTCTTCTCCACTTCCGTTCTGTCTTAGCTGGGTTTCCCCCACAAAGCAGAGGCTGAGATGAAGGCTTGCATGCAGGGAGTTTCTTTTGGGAAGGTTCCAGGAACAGAGTGAGGGAGTGGGGAGAATGAAATGGGTAAGGAGGGAAAGCCAACACAAGGGTTCGTCATCAAGCCAGTCACATTTATGGACAACTGGGGCTCAGTCCTGCTGGAACCTTCCAAGGAGCCATGTAGAACACGCCTCAAGAACTGTCCACCCAAGGGACAATTCATCCCTTGGCTGGCTGAGAGAATGGGAACATTTATTCTCCAGTTCCTGCCCCCCGTTGGTCAAGGGCTGTCCCTTGGTGTATTAATTCTCTGGCATGTCCATGTTGCACATGCATGAGTACCAGGCAGGTTCTCCTGGGTGAGCCATGCTCAAAGTCCTTTCCTCTAACGCTGGTGAATATCAGAGACGCTCCCTGGCAGAAAGGGACAACTCCACAGAGTAGCTGAGGACAGGTTACACCTTGGGAAGCTGGCTGCCGCAGAGATGGCTAAAGGGAAGGTGGGCTGGAGGATACCCCCAATTCTGGGCACAGACCTCTGGAGGCCTTCTGGGGCCAGGCATCCTGTGGTCATGGCGACAGTGCCCAGATGGAGGGAGCATTAGTTCCTTCTAATTAGTTCATTAGTCTCAGGAAGTATGCATGGGTTTCTACCGCTGGGGTGGGCTTCCAGCCTTTCCACTCTGCTCCCACTGGGGTCTTGGGGCCAGACACCTGATCCTCCAGCACTAATTGACGCTCTTGGTGGCAGGTCAGTGGGAATCACCAGCCTGTACGTACATGAACACATACATGTACATGGTGTCTCAGCTGATCCCCTGTGCTCAGAAAGGATTAAACTCCTCTCCCTTTTCTCTCCTTCCAAGACAGAGGTGTGAATAAGAAATGCCCAGATACCCAAGGCTATTCCTGCCTGCCTGGGTCTTACTTAAACCCCTGGTCTATCCTTATGTGTTGCAGTATCAGGACACCAGGTGAATGCTAGCCCATAAGTCACCTTTTTGCAAATTAAGAAAAAAGCGCCCCTTCCCCTGGACGAATGCAGCCCCACACTGGGACCTGGCAACTAGAGAACAGGCTGAATTTCAACCTCTGCTTGCTGGGCAGCTTTGTGCAGTGAGAAACCTGCGCAACTGTTCAGAGCACCCCAGTCTACCAATCAGTGGTTGGCAACTTTCTTCTTACAGCATGCCAGTGTGATTATCCACCATGCACACTTGTTGGGGAAGATTTAGCCCCCTTGGCCCAGATTTTGGGACACTGGTGCCCATCTCCATGTATTTTTGATCATATCCCAGCCCTCCTGCCCAGCGAATTACCATTTCATCCCTCTCCATTGGCTCCTGTCCAGAGTGGGCAATGCAACCTCAAACCCCCAGGGGCCCAGGCATCCTCTCCCAGGGTTGCCAAGGGTTGGCACGTTTGGCATCAGTCCCTGGTCCCCCACGGCAGCCCTGGGTGCTCCCTACCCCAGCTGAGTGGGATCTGGGGCCACGTAGAGCATGGTCTCACTCTCTGGCAGCCCAGCACTGAGTCAGACCACCTGGTCTGAACCCCGGCTCCACCACTTACCAGCTTGGTGACCTTGGACAAGTTACTTCACTTTTCTGAGCCTCAGTTACCCCATCTGTGAAAGAGGGATAACAATAGCACTCACTTCTCAGGGTGGTGGTGAGGATGGAATGAGATGGTCCCTGATAAAAGCACTTAATACGGAGCCTGCATAGAGGAAGCACTCAATAACCATGTTATTTTCACGTGCCATAAAGCGGGGCACCGCCTTGTGGAATCAGCATGGTTTAGTGCCTCCCTGCCCTGCTTACAGGCTGCGTGGTCACAGCCTCCTAGGACTGCCACCTTGCTTTTGTCCGTGTCACACTGCACATTTCAAAGTCCCATTTCTGAGTCCCCTGCTCCTTGGCCCCCCAGTCTCCCCTCTTGCTCCAGCCATCTCGGCTCACTCTCTGGCCTCTCTCTGAGTCCCAGCACACCACGCTGGCCCCTGGGGTCACTGCATCACCCCCCACTCCTATCTGCTTTCCTCTCCTTTCCCTCCCATCACTTTCAACCTTCTCCAGTTCACACCCCTCTCTCGCCTGTCCTTTCTACTCCCCTTCACGTGGATTCTTTCCTTGGGAAGAGGGTTGGGGGGAGGAGGAGGCTGGGAATGAACAAAGGGAGAGGACTTCCCAGATGTGGTTCAGACAGAGAGAGACGGGCGGAAAAAGTAGGAAAGTGAGATACACAGACCAAAACGATGGAGAGAGACTCACAGAGATAAAGACAGGCAGGAGAGAGAAAAGAGCCAGAGACAAGAATGCTGATACACAGAGACCGAGGCACTCAGAGGCCGAGAAGCAAGAGATACTCGAGATTTTCAGATTCAAGAGACAAAGGGAACCGTGAGAGACAAAAAGAGAAGCACAGAGAGACTCTGAGACAGACAGAAGCTCAGAGGCATGGCAAGACAGAGAGGGGCTGAGGAGGAAAGAGAGATGGAGAGTGAAATAGACAGGGATGGAGACCGGGAGCAGGTAAGACATAGGTTCTGAGAGAGAGACGGGGAGAGGGACAATGAGTATGCCCTTCGCCGAGTCCAGCCCTTTCCTGAGCCCAGAACAGTGTCCTCAAAGAGGTATTTGTCTGTGACTTCCCCAATGCAAAGAAAAGTAGGGGCACCCTTGGAAAAGTAACTCAGTGTCCAGGGCTCTCGGTTCCAAGGGACAAATCCTAAAGGCAGGAGCTCTGCTCCCAGGCCCCCTGCATACGCACGCCCTTGACAGAGCTGGGGGAGCGTAACTGGGACTCCAGGGTCCCCTCGAGCCCAAGGCCCAGCCCTCCCTGGGGCTCCCCTACTCACGTTGGAGCCTGCGGCTGGGCGCCCGCCTGGCCTCCCTGGACTCTGCTCTCCTCTTCAAGGCAAGTTCCTGAAAACAGCCACAGCCCGGCTGCTCTCCCCAGCCCTGTCGTTAATGGCTCGGCCTCTGACAGGCGCAGGGGCTGCGGATTGCAACACCTGCCCAGCCTCCTTCCCGCCCTTGCATCGTTGAAGCTGGCGCGGGCAGCCCCTTCCTCCCAGGAAGGAGCCTAGGAGGGAAGCTGGTGGGGCCCGGGCAGCCTTCCTGCCTCGGGGGTCTTAAAGGGGCAGAGGGATGTGGCAACGTTGTCCCCCTCCTCTGCCTCCGGATTTCCTGACCTCAAAGCTCTGAGGCTGGCAGGGCCCAGGCTCCAACCCGCTTGGGTGCCATTCCCATGCCCCCGCACCCCCCTGCCCTGGGGGAGCATCACTTGGAGACAGACCCCGGCTCGAAGGCTCGCTCAGCCCTAAGCCTCTTTTTAGCACTAGCCTTGGGGCCCTGATCCTCCCAATATTCAGAGGGGCGTCCTCCAGGTTACAGGGAATTCTGTAACACAGTATCTTCCTCCCCACTCCCTCTGCATGGCATGTTCCTTACTGTTGCCCAAAGGCCACACAGACAGAGGAATGCGGACTCTGGGGACAAGGCAGGGGATTGCCTGTGAGGCTCTGGTCTTCACAGGCTCACTAGAGATTAGTAACGTTAACTCACAGTGATTCTGCCAAACTGAATATGTTTTCATTGAGCGAAACAGACTACATTTTATGTCTTTCACAATTCCTCTGCAATTGTTTACAGATAATTTTCTGTGCATTTTTCTAAACAGGGTTCAGACCGTTCACAGTTTATTGGGTTTATGATGCAATAAAGATTAGGTACCAACAGAGTAGCAGAGTGTCTATAACATACGATCCTTTTTAGAAAAAGTGGGTTTCTGAGTCTGTTGTGATGGGGCAGGCCTGGGCTCCACTTCTCGTTCCAGTACGAAATATCCAACTGTCTGTAGCAGCCTCCCCGAGGTGTCCCAGAAGGCTCATGTGCTCAACAAATCCCATTGACTCTTCTTTCAAAATATAACCAGAATCCTGGGTAGATAGGTATTCACTGTAAAGTTCAACTTGGCCATATGTTTGGATATTTTCCTGATGAAAAATTGGAAAATATAAATATCACTTAAACCAGTACCAGCCAGCTCTAAGCCATCCTTTCTCTTACCTGATTCGTTGCAGTGGCCCCCTCCCTGGTCTCCCACTTCCATTCATCCTCACCCCCCACCGCCACCCCGACCTGTCTGTTGTTCCTTCAGCAGCCAGTGTGGTACTGATCAAACAGAAGTCAATTCATGTCATCCTCTGCCCCAAACCCCCAAGGGCTCTCATTTCACTCAAAGTCAAAGCCCTTTCAATGACCTACAAAGCCCTACTCAACCCGGGGCCCATTCCCTCCCTGGCCTCTTTCCTGTGATTATTCTCCCCCTTGCTCCTCTGCTCTAGCCACTCTGTTGTCCTTGTTATTTCTTGGACTTGTTAGGCTCCCTCCTGCCTCTGGGCCTTTGCACTTGCTGTTTCTTCTGCCTGGACTCTTTTCCCCAAAATCACTCTATGGGTCACTCCCTCCCCTTCTTTGGGTTTTTTGCTCAAGTGTCACTTTCTCATTGAGGCCTCCTCTGACCACCCTTTAAAAAAATTGCAACCACCCCTCACTTTCTAGCTCTCTTTCCCCCCTAATATTACTGTTTTCACCATCTGACACTGGCTGCCCCCAGCCCCACCTCCCACTAGAATAGAAGCTCCATGAGGGCAAGGGTTTTAGTCTGTTTTGTTTAGAACTTTATCTCCAGGGACTTCCCTGGTGGCGCAGTGGTTAAGAATCCGCCTGCCAATGCAGGGGACACGGGTTCGAGCCCTGGTCCGGGAAGATCCCACATACTGTGGAGCAACTAAGCCCGTGCGCCACAACTACTGAGCCTGTGTGCCTAGAGCCCATGCTCCACAACAAGAGAAGTCACTGCTATGAGAAGCCCGCACACCGCAACGAAGAGTAGCTCCTGCACACCGCAACTAGAGAAAGCCCGCGTGCAGCAACGAAGACCCAACGCGGCCAATAAATAAATAAATAAAATTAAAAAACGAAAACAAAACCAACTTTATCTCCAGGGTCTTCAACACTGTCACATAGGGAGCCCTCAATACATAATATTCGTTGAGTGAACAATTGAATGGATGCATCTTCCCTCCACTTCACCAAACCTGTCCCCAATCCCTGCAAACCTCATCTTTTTTTTTTTTTTTTTTTGCAGTATGCTGTGGCCTCTCCCGTTGCGGAGCACAGGTTCCGGACACGCAGGCTCAGCGGCCATGGCTCACGGGCCTAGCCGCTCCGTGGCATGTGGGATCGTCCTAGACCGGGACACAAACCCGCGTCCCCTGCATCAGCAGGCGGACTCTCAACCGCTGTGCCACCAGGGAAGCCCTGCAAACCTCATCTTGGTAAGTTATATCACCCCCAAGTCCCCCAACCCAGGGACCCAGGAGTCATTCTTCACGCCCCTCCCCCACACTGTCACCTCCAGTCAGTTCCTAATGAAGGGGAATGGGTCTTTTGTTCATCATTCAGAAAACTTGTTCCTCAAGTAGGTTGCAGGGGCATGATGGTGAGCAAAAGCAGCCCTAGTTTCTGCCTTGATGGAGCTCTCAGGCTTATCAAGAACTCAGAAATTCATCTCCTCTCTCTGCCTTTGTCAGGTCTCCCCAGCCTTCACCTGGACACATTGCTGCCTCCCTCCGGGGCCGAGCCCCCCTCACCTCCGGCTGGCCAAGTCCTGGCTGTGCCGCCGCTTGGGCACCTTGCCTGCCCTGAGCATCTCTCTGGGCTGGGTCGGGTGCCCTCCCTCCTAATGCCGCAGCGGCTGTTGGCTGTCTGCTTCCTTCATTAGACTGTGTGCTCCTTGAGGGCAGAGACCACGTTCTCTTCTCTGCCTGCAGCCTCACAGGGAACCCAGGATTCTCAGTGCAGATCTATTGGACTGCAGACTTTGGAGAAGCTGTTTACCCTCTCCAAGCCTCAGTTTCCTTATCTGCCACAGGGGTAATAATTCCTCCCAGGGGTTTTGTGAAGATTAAATGAGCTATGGGAGGTACGGAGCCTAGTGTGGTAACAAACACGTGGTAGGTGTTCCAGAAAATTCCTTACTTTCTTTCCGCTCTGCAGAGTTGTGTCAGAGCAAGGCTCTACTGATCTCATCTGTGCTCCATTCTCCACTGAGGACCTGCACCAGGCAGTGGAGCTGCCACAGCTGAAATGAAAATTAGATTGAAGGAGAAACTTTCCTTAGGTAAGAAGCATTAGCAGATAGAGAGGCTAAGAGCAGAGGGTGAGGAGTTGACTGCTTCGACTTCCCACTTAATGCCGTGTGGCCCTGGGCACGTTGTTTGAGCTCTCTGAGCCTCCGTTTCATCATCTTTAAAATGGGGATGATGTTAGTATTTACTTCAGGGGATCCTTGAGAGAAATCAGTGAACTAATACGTGTGAGGCTCATGGGCCAGAGCCAGGCTCACAGTAAATGCTCAATAAATGTTTACTCTGGTGAGCTGGAAAGCACGAGATAGCTGTGAAGTCAACCCCTCCCTCTCACCTAGTGTCTGCTTTGTGGATACTTCCTCCTCCAGCTCTCCTGCCCCACCCCCTCCTCCCTCAGACTGGGTGGCCTCTGGGGGCTGGAAACCCCAGTCAGGGAGTTCTGCAGTGGATGGGGAACCCCATGCTCCGCAGCCCTACTGTGGGTTGGGTGGTTTCAGTTTCTGCAGGCAGAGGCCAGGTGGACCAGCCAGGGTGAGTGTCCAGAAGCGGAGGCCCTGCTCATCCTCCAGGGGCTGGTTTGGCTGGAATACAGCAGTCGGCTGAGATTGTGCAAACAGGTCATTGTGCAAACACGCCCCCGTGTGTGACCTCGATTGTGCAAACAGGTATTTACTGGAGGCTGCCCAGCTTGGGCTGCCTGCTTACAAAAAGCGCCTGAGCTGTTGACTCAGAAGGAACCAGAATCTGGACACTCATTCTTCCTTGAACACACCCTGAACTCTCTGCCTCCCAGCCTTGGCTCGGGCTGTCCTCCCTTCCTGGGGTGCCCTCCTCCACCTCCATCTCTGCTTGTTGAAATTTTACCCATGCTTCAAGGCTGAGAGAAAATGCCACTAAGTCTTTCTCCATAAACTTTCCCCTCATTTGCATACTCTGGGCATTTGATAGACCTCGAAATTCACAGGTCATGTTTTCCCCTATGGCCCTTTCTAGACTCTGAGCTCCCTGAGGACAAGGACCTTTCCTTATTCTCCTCTGAAAGGTTAGGAAGCTGAGGCCCAGAGAGGGAAAGTGACCAGCCCCATGTCACACAGCCAGCTCTCTGCAGATCTGGGCTCTAAATCAGGTCTCTTCATTTTCTGCCACACTCACTACCTCTCTTTCGACCCCCACCCCACCTCTGACCCTGGATCTTTGCTCCAGCCCCTGGGTTGTAGTGGAACTCCAGTTGGAACTTAAGGGATGAGTGGGATTTGTACAGAGGAGGGAAGGGTATTCAGGGCAGCGGAACAGCAAGAACAAAGGCATGGAGGCTGGAATGGGAAAAGTGTGTTGAAGGCTGTTAAAGAGGTAGGAAGGGCTTCCCTAGTGGCACAGTGGTTGAGAGTCCGCCTGCCGATGCAGGGGACGCAGGTTCGTGCCCCGGTCCGGGAAGATCCCACATGCCGTGGAGCGGCTTGGCCCGTGAGCCATGGCCCCTGAGCCTGTGTGTCTGGAGCCTGTGCTCCACAACGGGAGAGGCCACAACAGTGAGAGGCCCGTGTACCGCAAAAAAAAAAAAAAAAAAGAGGTAGGAAGAGGTAGCACACGCCTGGGAATGGTGGGAGATGGTGGTGGGGTTAGGGCTGCATCCTAGACCCAGAGATGACATTGACTCTGCACCACCTCGGGCAGCATCTCACGGTCCTGCCTCTCAGACCCCCATCTCCCCCTGATACTCCGCAGATGCCCCAACTAAACATGCCCCCACATGAGCTCCTCCACTTTTTCTCCTGAAAACCTGCTTTTCTGTCCAGGCATCCGGAAACCTGGACTTGGCCTGGACTCCTCCCTGCTTCTTATGCCCCACATCTGGCCTGTCACCCTTTCCTGTGGGTTCTGCCCCTTCTCTCCCACCTCACTGCCATGGCAGGAGTCAGACCACCATCATTACTCTTCAGAATGATGGCAACGACCTCCTCCCGGTCTCCCTGCCTTCGTTCCTGGGATACCACCCTTCTTATACTCATCTGGAGGGCTTCTTCCAAAACACAAGTCCCAGCATGTCACTGACCAACTGAAAACCCTCCATTGGTTCCTCGCTGCCCATGGGATAAAGTTCCAAGTCATCCTCATGGCCTTTGAGTCCCTTCGTCGCCAGCCCCTAATCCTCCCCGATGCTGGAGCCTCATCTCTTCATACTCCCTTTCCCAGCCTCCTCCTCCCCTTAGGGGCCTGAAACCCCAGCCATTCGATTTACCATCACTGTCCAGTCATGTGCTGCTTTTTTGAGGCTCCAGGGCTTTCCAACACTCTTCCCTCTGCTCAGAATGCCCAGCCCCCTTATTTTTGTGTCTGAAGAAATCCCTTTCATCCTTTAAAATCCAGCTGAAATGTCACCTCCTCTGTGAAGCCTCCCTGGATTTCCCAGGCTGGGTTAGGTGCTGCTCATCCGGGTTCCCGGGTGCTCTGTGAAGCCCAGGACTGGATCTGTGACCCCAGTATCCAGCATGGGCCTGGCATGGAGGAGGTGTCTGTGAAAGGGTGCTGAGCAGTTTGGATGCTGGACTGGGTCTTCAGGCCGGAGGGATCCCCAGTGGCCATCAGTTTACCTGCCAAGGGATCTGGAAGAGTCTTTTCCACCCAGTGGCAGCCCATACTACACTCTCCTGCTTCCCTGGTGTTCAGATTGGCAGGATTTTCTGCCTTTGATGGGTGTCCCAAATGAGAGATAAATCAATTAGGACATAATCAATGCTGAATGCTGGAGGGCCATATGCAGGGCCCCAACCTGCCAAGAGGCTGGGATGGCTGCCCAGATGCTCTCCTGGAGGGCCTGCTTCTAGGGAATGAAGCGGAATTCTAGCTTCGGGTGGGCAAAAGGGAAGATCCCCCCCTCCCTCCCCGGCCCCATCTGCCGCTTGTGGTCTGCTGGCCAGGAGGGCCTTATCTCTGCTCTCCCGGCCTTAGCCTGCCATGGTGTGTCTGGGTGGGGGGTATGGTCCTGGTGGTGGTGGTGGAATCAGAGGCTGAGGTGAGATAAAACTCAGATGCTTATCTTGGCTTGGAGGAAACCTATCTGTTCTGCAACCCTGAGGCTGGCAGAGTGTCCCCAGGCAGGGCCAGCTTCTGCCCTGATCGTGGCCTTCCTTAAATGAGGTAGCTGGATCCAGGCAGCTGGTTCATGTCCCCATGCATTGGGGTGGGCAGGTGGAAGGGAGAAGACAGGGACATTTTTCCTCAAAATCTTGCCAGGAGGAGTAGCCAGGAGAAGTCAAATAACATGGTTAAGGCAAGAGAGAGGTGAAGGCAGGTCCATAACTTCTGTGATGAGAACCTAGGGTCTGCATTCTTCTGCTGCTTCCTGGGGCACCTGGCCTGGATCCTGAGAGGGAAGAGGGGTCATCAGATGTAGCCAGTCTGTTCCCTTAGTCCTGTGTCCTCTGTCCCTCCAGTCTAGACTCAGGGGCTTTTGCCCCCGGCTGAGCCTTTGGGCTGGGGACCCCCAGGGAGTAGAGGGATGGTGGCTTTTGCAACCTCCTGTGGTTATAGCTGTTCTAATGAGTGCTGTAGACTCCTGGGGCAAGGCCTGGCCTATTAGCTCTGTCACCTCTCTGACCTCCCCGGCTGTCCTGCTATGTTTCCTGGAACGTCCAGGTCATTCAATTCATTCACTTATTTATTCACAACCCCCTGCCACCACCACGCACGTTCCACCATCTCACTCTCCTTTCCATTCATCCTCTCACTCACTGGTCCGTCCATCCATCCATCCATCCATCTATCCATCCGCTCACTCATTTATCCACCCCCTCATCCATCCATCCACCGTCTGTCCATAACACCCACACATCCATTCACCCATCTGCCCACCCGCTCATCAATCAGCAAATGTTTTTGTAGAAGCAAAACTTCCACCCCCTTAGACTCTTGACAGAACCTCTGCCCGCCTCCCATCCCTCCCACACTTACGAAAGGAGGCAGCTCCTTCTCCCAAGCTCCAGGTACGACAGGGGCCAGGAATATGGTGGGATTTCCTCTTGATCGCAGGGTTGCATCCAGATGTGGCTCCTGGGCCCTCATTTGAAGCCCTTGCCCGTGGAGCTGTTTCACCCTCTACCTTTCCCCGTTCCTCTCTTCTACTGACCTCCACTCACTCGTGACCTGGGTGCCTGCCTCATGGTCTTCCTCTCCACGGCCACCCTGCCACCACCTGGGGGCACCTTATCAGCCACATGGATGATGCACCCACACCTGGGTTCTTCAGTTCCTTGACCAGTCACCTCGTGGCTTTTCCCTTTTAGCCACCAATGCTGTGGTCACACCACGGACCTCAGTGTCACCTGGAACTGCTCAACCTCTAAAACCTCACACTCCATCACCTGTCTCTACCCACAGCTCTCCCTCCATCTAGCTCTCACCACTCCCCCGTAGCTCCTGCACTCTGAGCACAGAGAGACCTCCAGGCCTTGGTTCCTCCGTGTCCTCATCTGTCAGCCTCCTCCTCGCCTTTCTTCCTTTCCTTCTCCCTCAGCAGCCCAGCAATAACTCACTGATGACTCTCTGACCTGTACCCTCAGTGCCTTTGCAGCCCTGTCCTCCCTGCTCCCTGGTCAGAAGAACCTCATGGGTTGTGCTGTCATTGGCTGTCTCCCCCTCCCCAGCCTGCCCTGTCCTGGTGGCAGGCCTGGGAAGATGCTCATGGAAGATCAGGCAGGAGCCTGGTCCTGGCTCCAGTTTCTCCTGGGCCTCAACCATCCCTCAAGCTCTGTTCTTGTCCTCTGTCCCCAAACTCTCCCTTCGATGCTTTTGGCCCCTTTGCAAGAGTTTCCCCCACCAATTCTCAACTGGTCAGTAAAAGAGTCTAACTTTGTTTTTTTTTTTTGCGGTACGCGGGCCTCTCACTGTTGTGGCCTCTCCCGTTGCGGAGCACAGGCTCCGGACGCGCAGGCTCAGCGGCCATGGCTCACGGGCCCAGCCGCTCCGCGGCACGTGGGATCCTCCCGGACCGGGGCACGAACCCGCGTCCCCTGCATCGGCAGGCGGACTCCCAACCACCGCGCCACCAGGGAAGCCCAAGAGAGTCTAACTTTGATTTTCTGACCCCCAAACATGCCTATCCTGGCCTTTTCCAAAATGAGGAATCTCTCCCATGGTCCAAAACCAACTTCTCCTTCCACCCTTCTTCCAAGTTCCTTTCACTTCCGCAGCGATCACCACCATTTCTCCCCCTGCTTTTGTACTAATAATAACTACCGTAACTTCCTCTGCTGAGTGCTTCCTGGGTGCTGTGCTCTGCTTTAAACACTGCATTCATTAACGTATCCAATCTTTATGGCTGTTCTTTGGGGTAGAGTCTGTTATCACTATCACCCATACCAAAGATGGGAAAACTGAGAGACAGCTGGCAAATGACAGAGCTTCGATCTGGTTCTGAGCCCTGGAAGCTTGACTCCAGATCCTGTACGCATGCCCACTATGTCTGTGCTATGCTGCTTCTGGGCTTTTCTTGCTGCATGGCTCTGCCAGCAGCACTGCACCATGATCCAGTTTCTTCCATTCCTTCAACGTAATTTCCTTTTTGGTACTACCCTATCTTTCTCCTGCCATTCACAGCCAAATGATCGTAAAGAGTTGTCAGCATTTGCTATTTCCACTTCCTTACTGCCCAGCTGAACCTGGCTTCCACCCCATCACCCCATAGGAACGTCTGTCTCCAGATCACCCACAACCTTCTGATCACCAGATTCTTCCCGGTCTTCTCCTGACTCAGCTGCGCTGCTGGATTTGCCAACATTAGTCTCCTATTCCTTTTGACTTAACGGATTTTTAATTAATTAAAGTTTTAATAAATTTATTTATTATTTTTGGCTGTGTTGGGTCTTTGTTGCTGTGCGTGGGCTTTCTCTAGTTGTGGCGAGCGGGGGCTACTCTTCGTTGCAGTGTGCAGGCTTCTCACTGTGCTGGCTTCTCTTGTTGCGGAGCACGGGCTCTAGGTGCACAGGCTTCAGTAGTTGTGGCACACGGGCTCAGTAGTTGCGGCTTGAGGGCTTTAGATCGCAGGCTCAGTAGTTGTGGCGCACGGGCTTAGTTGCTCCATGGCATGTGGGATTTTCCCGGACCAGGGCTCGAACCCGTGTCTCCTGCATTGGCAGGCGTACTCTTAACCACTGCGCCACAAGGGAAGCCCCAATGGATTTTTTAAAGTAAAATTTTAATTGAAGAATAACATGTATATCATTGCAAAATTGTAATTGTAACTTTTAGCCTTATTGGAAGTGTATATAATTATATATGCATGTGTTTTTAAGTTCTTAATTTTGAGATCATTTCAGGTTTGTAGAAGAGTTGCAAGAATAGTACAGAAAACTTCTGTCTCCCCTTCATCCCCTTAACATTTTACCAAATTTGTCATCTATCTAGCTATGTATTATGCGCTGAATTGTGTCCCCCAAAATTCATATCTTGAAGTTTCAACCCCTAGCAGAGAGTGACTATATTTGGAGGTAGGGGCTTTAAAGAGGTGATTGAGTTAATATGAGGCCATTATTAGAGGGCCCTAAACCAATATGACTGGTGTCCTTATAAGAAGAAGAAGAGACACCAGGGATGCTCCCATACAGTGAAACGACCATGTGAGGACACAGGGAGAAGGCGGCTATCTGCAAGACAAGGGAGGGGAGGGGCCTCAGAAGGAACCAACCCTGCCAAAACCTTGATCTTAGACTTCCAGCCTCTACAACTATGAGAAAATAAATTTCTGTTGTTTCAGCTACCTGATCTGTGGTATTTTGATATATACATGCATATACACATGCGGCTTTTTTCCTGAACCATTTGAGAGTAAATGGCACGTGATCCTGCATTACCCATAAGTACGTCCCACTGTGTATTTCGTAAAAACAAGGATATTCTCTTGCCTGGTCAGAGTATGATGACGAAAATCAGGAAATTAACATTGTTACAATAATATTATCTAATCTACAGCTCTTATTCAGATTTTACCAATTGTCCCTAGATACGTACTTTAAAATATATCATGTAATATTTGATATGTAAGAATGCTTGAAAATTATGTAATAATAAAATAATCATCCACCCATCAATCACCCAACTAGAACAGGGGTCTAGAACAGGGGGCAACAAACCCCATTTGGCCCAGCCTGTTTTGGTAAATAAGGATTTAGTGGCTCACAGTCACATCCATTTATTTACGTATAGTCTGTGGCTGCCTTTGAGGTACAGCAGCAGAGTTGAGCAGTTGTGATAGAGCCCTATGTTCTGCAAAGCCAAAAAGTTTACCATCTGGCCCTCTACAAAAAAGTTTGCCAAACTCTGGTCTAGAACAGAGGTGTCCAGTAGAACTTTCTATGTTGACGGGAATGTTCTGTAAATCTGTGCTGTCCAGTAGAGAAGCCACTGGCCACGTGTGGCTATTTAGCACTTGACATTTGGCTGGCATGGCTTGAGGAGCTGAATTTTAAATTTTATTTAATTTTAATTAATTTAAATACAAATCAAAGCAACCACGTGTGGTTTATGGTTACCGTATTACTGCACAGATTGGATATGGTTACTGTATTACTGCACAGGTCTAGGACATCACCCATGTCTTTTCATCTACTTGTAAATTTCTTCCTATTCTACCTGCCTGTCTCCTCAGCCCCCAGAGGTAACCACTATCTTGAGCTTTGTTTCTATTATTTCCTTTCTATTTAAAAATATAGTTATCACATGCGTATGTTTCTATAAACAGTATATTATTTGATTTGATTGTTTTTGAACTTTATAACAATGCTGTCACACTGAATGCAGTCTTCTGCAACTTGATGCTTTTCTCTCAACATTATGTTTCTGCCATGTTGCTATGGGTGATTGAAGCGTTTTCATTTTTTTACTATGTAGCTATACCAAAAATTAGTTTTACCCATTTCTTATTAGATGTTAAGGTAGTTTCCATTTTTTTCCTACTAGGGATATTCTTACATATCTCTCTTGAGGCATAAGTTCATGAGTTTCTTTAGAAGAATTGCTGGGCAAGTAGGATATATAAATGTTCAAACTTACAATTGGCACAATCTTGTTTTCCAACACGCTTGTACTAAGTTACATTCCCACCAGCCGAGTGTAAAAGTTCCTGTTGATCCAGATCCTTACCAGCCCTTGGTGGTGTCAGACTTCTTCATTTTTGCCAGCATGGTGTAAAACTGTAGTTCATGTTGTCTTAATTTGCATTTTACTGATTATTAATAAGGTTGATCTTCTTTTCATACGTTGATTAGTCTTTCATGTTACACTTCTGAGAAATGCCTGTTCATGTCTTTTGCTCATGTTTTTAACTGGGTTGGCAGTTGTGTATGCTGCAAATAATTTCCCCCAGTTGGTGGCTCGTCTTCTCATTTTCTTTGTGATGTCTTGATGGATGAAATTTCTTAATTTTAATGTAATTGAATTTATGATTATTTTCTATTATGATTGTTGCTTTTTACCTTATTGAAGAAAGCCTGCCTTGTTCTGAGGTCATAAAGATTCTGCCTTTAGTAAACAATGTTATACATTGTTTAAAAATTTAGCAACGGTGTTAAATCTCTTTTTCTAACACGTCATTTGTAGATTTTTGGGTTTTCTTTGTAAATAAACATGTAATCTGTGCATGATACACATTTCTTTCCTTCTGATCTTTATGTGTTTTATTTCATTTTCTTGTCTTACTACACTGGCTAGGACTACCAGTTTGGCTTTGAAGAGAAGCAGTGATAGTGAGCATCTTTGTCTTATTTATTATTTTAAAGGAAATAGTAATGTTTCCCATTAAGAATAAAGTTTTCTAAAGGTTTTGGGTAGATAACCTTTATTATTTAAAAAATTTCCAGGGGAAATGGAGGAAGACGGTCAAAAGGTACAAACTTCCAGTTATAAGATAAATAAGTACTAGGGGTATAATGTACAACACATGATGACTGTAGCTATATATGTAGGAAATGCATAGGAAAGTTGTTGAGGGTAAACGCTAAGAATTCTTATCACAAGAAGAAAAATTTTCTTCTTTCTTTCTTTTTTTTTGTGGTACGCGGGCCTCTCACTGTTGTGGCCTCTCCCGTTGCGAAGCACAGGCTCCGGACGCGCAGGCTCAGCGGCCATGGTTCATGGACCCAGCCGCTCTGCGGCATGTGGGATCTTCCCGGACCGGGGCACAAACCCATGTCCCCCGCATTGGCAGGCGGACTCTCAACCACTGCGCCACCAGGGAAGCCCCTGTTTCTTTTCTTTTTATTGTATCTATATGAGAAGATAAAATTATCTGAACCTATTGTGGTAATTATTTCACATTATATGTAAATTAAACTGTCATGCTGTATGCCTTAAACTTATACAGTGATGTATGTCAATTATTTTTTAATAAAACTGGAAAAAAAGAAGTCTCCCTTATAGCCCTAGTTTAAGAGTTTTAAAAAATCATGAATAACTTATCATATCCAGTGTTTCCTACTGCATCTATTGAAAAGATAATGTAGTTTTTCTTGATTAATTTGTTAATGTGATGAATAACATTTATAGATTTATAATATTAAATATATTTGCAATTCTAGGGTAAACTCAAATTGGCTATAATATACTGTCATTTTTATGCACTGCTAGATTTAGGTTGTTATACCCTTTTTAAGGATTTTTTTGCATCTGTGCTCTTGAGTGAATTCTTTCTCATACCCTCCTTGTTAGGTTTTGGACTCAAGGCTCTACTGTCCCCATAGAATGAGCTGGGAAGTGCTCTGTCTTCTTCAGTTCTCTGTAAGAGTTTGTATAAGTTGGAATGATCTGTTTCCTGATACAGAGTTGTTCATAATGTTCACTTTCTGTCTTTCTAATCTCTTCTGGATTTGTAATATGTTCCTTAAAATTTTTTTTAATACAAAATTTTGGTGACCTCTGTCTTTTATTATTGATCAATATTGCCAGAGATTTGTCTTCTTCTTTTAAAATTTCTTTTTCTTTTTATATTTTTTGGCTGCACTGGGCCTTCATTGCTGCACGCGGGCTTTCTCTAGCTCCGGCGAGCAGGGGCTACTCTTCGTTTTGGTGCGCGGGCTTCTCATTGCGGTGGCTTCTCTGTTCCGGAGCATGGGCTCTAGGTGCGGGCTTCAGTAGTTGTGGTATGCGGGCTCAGTAGTTGTGGCTGTCAGGCTTAGTTGTTCCACAGCATGTGGGATCTTCCCGGACCAGGGATGGATCCCGTATCCCCTGCATTAGCAGGCGGATTCTTAACCATTGCACCACCAGGGAAATCCCGAGATTTGTCTCTTTATTAGTCTTTTCAAGATACCAAGTTTTGATTTTTAATTTTTTTTGCTTAGCTTTGCACTAATTCTATTTTCTTTACTTTGATTTAATTAATTTCTCTTTTTAGCTTTATCATTACTTTTTTGGGGGTTTTGTTTTCTTTGGGTTTATTCTATATTCTTTTTATAATTTCTTAAGTTGGGTGTTTAGTCCATTAATTTTTTGTCTTTTCATCTTTTCTAACAGAAACTTTCAAGAATCTCCATTTTACTAGAAATATTTCTTTGGCTCTGTCCCACAATTTTGATAGGCACTGTTTTCACTAACATTCTGTTCTAAGTGTTTTAAAATTTCCATTATGATTTCTTCTTTGACTTATGAATTATTACACTTAGAAGAAAACTTTAAAATTTCCAAATGTATGGGGATTAAAAAATTTTGTTTCTTATTGAATTCTTTTTTTTAGGTATGTATAATTTTTCTAAGGCATGTATAATTTAATATTCAGTCCATATACAAAAATCCCCAATTGTCCGAAGAGTGTCTTTTATGGCTATTTTCCCCTCCTTCCCCTCTTTCTCTCCCCACCCCCTCTCTTCCTGTCTCTGTTACTGATCCAAGGTCCTATCAAGGTTAGTGAATTCCACGTGTTTTTTTATGGCGTTTAATCACTTTTAACCGATTAAACAACAGCCCCTCCCACCTTTTTGTTATTCTAACACTGACCTTTTTGAAGAATCCAGGCCAGGTATGTTACAGGTGTCTCACATTTGGGATTTGTCTGACTTGTTCTTTTTTTTTTGAGAACTAGGTTTCTCTCATTTATTTATTTATTTATTTGGTTGCACTGGGTCTCTTAGTTGCGGCTTGCAGCCTCCTTAGTTTTGGCTCACGGGCTCCTTAGTTGTGGCATGCGAACTCTTAGTTGCGGCAGGCATGTGGGATCTAGTTCTCTGAGCAGGGATCGAACCCTGGGCCCACTGCATTGGGAACGCGGAGTCTTATCCACTGTGCCACCAGAGAAGTCCCTGACTTGTTCTTCTTGATTGCTTTTAATTTGTTTACATACAGTATTGTCTTTCCGTAAACCCAACATTAGATCTAGAGGCCTGATTGAATTTGGGTTGATCATTGGAAGCAAGACTGTGTCACAGGAGCTGTTTGCTGCCTTATATTGGATAACAACACAAGGCTTAAAGGGTCAATAGAAGGTCATAAAAGGTCCATGTGTCTCACCATTGCTGATGCCAAATTTGATCACTTGGTTAGAATAGCAAGGATCAGATTGTTCCATGTTGAAATATATTCCCTCCTTTGCAATTACTAAGTAATTTGTTTGGAAACAGTATTTTCACAGTGTGCCAAAGAATGAACCCACAGATTAGTTAGTTATTGAATTCTAATTTAAAGGCATTGCACTTAGAAAACGTGATCTGTGTGTTGTTGATTCTTTGGAATTGAGACTTGCTTTATAACCTAGTACGTGGCCACTTAAAATAATTTTAAAAAATTTGTGCTTGAGAAGTGTAGTTGGATGCAGAGTTCCGTAAACTTCCATTAAACCCCACTTGTTATATTGCTCAAATCCTCTTTGACTTACCAGTAATATGTATGTGACCTACCAATAATGGAGAGGTGAGTAGTCAAATCTACCCCCATGATAGTGGGTTTTTCTATTTTGCCCTGCAGTTCTGTCAATTTTGCTTTCTATTTTTTGAGGGTATTTTATTAGGTACATGCAGATTTAGAATTGCTGTGTCTTCCAGGAAGAGTGAACTTTTAATCTTTATGTACTGACCTTTTCTATCCCTAATAAGGTTTGTCATCTTAAGTTTGTTTTTTTCCTCTGATTTTAGTGCAGCTGTCCCAGCTTTCTTTTGATTAGCGTTTGTATGGTCTTTCAACCCATCTCCTTATGTTTTAGATGTGTCACCGTAAACAGCAAAGAGCTGAATTAAAATCCAATCTAACACTTTGTCTTCTAAATGGCACATTTAATCCTTTAAAGTTTATTGTAATTATTGATATCTTTGGACTTACTTTTGTTTTCTTACTTATCCTATTATTTCCCCTATGCTTTCTCCCCTTCCTTTCTTTTTTTTTTTTTTTTTTTGCAGTACACGGGCCTCTCACTGTCGCGGCCTCCCCCGCCGCGGAGCACAGGCTCCGGACGCGCAGGCTCAGCGGCCATGGCTCACGGGCCCAGCCGCTCCGCGGCATGTGGGATCTTCCCAGACCGGGGCACGAACCCGCGTCCCCTGCATTCGCAGGCGGACTCTCAACCCCTGCGCCACGAGGGAAGCCCCTCCCCTTCCTTTCTTGCTTCTCCCCACTTTGGATTGATTGAGTTTGCTTATTGTCTTATTCTATCCTTTTCTACGCCCTTTATTGATTTGGAATTTATACACTCTACCATATTTCTAGTGGTTGCTTTTGAAATTCTATCCCACATACCTAATGAAGTCTAAGATTATTAGTATTTCTAAACCTCTTTCCAAACCTTACAAAGAGCTTTGAACCCTCAACTTTGATCTCCTGCAAAGGGTTTACATACTATTTCTGTGCAGTATTTTGGTTCTTTCCTCTCCTTTCCCTTATGTTGTCATTATTTTATACCATGTTTCTGTAGACTTATCTACATGTTTATCAATTTCTTTACCCACCATTCTTTCTTCCACACAGAGTTTCCTTCTAGGATAATTTCTCTTTTTCTTATAGCACATCCTTCAGAGGTTCCTTTAGTAAAAACCTGTTGATGGCAAACTCTTTTTGCTTATCTGTAAAAAAAAAATCTCCATTTCACCCTCAGCCTTGAAAGATAGTTTTTCTAAGTTCACAATTCTAGGTTGACAGTTATTTTCTCTCAGTGCTTTGAAGCTATTCCCCGTCTTCTGATTTTCACGGTTGCTGTTGAGGTGTGTTGTCTAATTATCCTTCCTTTGTAGGTGGTATGTCTTTTCTACATAGCTGCTTTTAAGATCTTTGTCTTTGGCGTTAATGCAGTTTCAACACACTGTACCTAGATGTGGATTTCTTTTTATTGAGCTTGTTAGATATATGTTATGCTCTCCATATCTGTGAAGTCATGACTTTCATCAGTTCTGGAAACTTCTCAGCCATCGTCTCTTCAAATATTGCCTCACCTCCCCTTTTCTCTCTGAGACTTTCACTCAATCCACCATAACTTTTCAGTCTCTTTTAGATTTTCCATTTGCATGTCTTTGTGCTGAAATCTGTGTAATTTCTTCAGATCTACCTTCTAGCTCACTCTTTGTCCCTTTGGTCATGTCTAATATGCTGTTGAACTCATTCGCTGAGTTTTCTGTTTCAACAGTTATCATTTATATTTCTAAAAGTTCCATTTTGTTCTTTTCCAGATCTGACTAGTCATTTTTAAAAATCGTCTCTTCTTACTTAATTATTCTTATAATTTCATCTTTATTTCTCTAAAAAATTTAATCCCTTATTTCATATACTATAACAATGACAATTTCTGACATCCTTAGGGATCCAAATCTATGGTTTGCATTTTCTGCTCACTCCCACCTTGTGTATTTGATTTTTTTTAAATCGTGGGTTTATATGTATATTCCTTGGGAATTCTGAGTATCTAAGCTGAGGATGCTGTCCTCCAGAGGGGATTTTTGCTTTTGTCTGGGGTCAAGGGACACCGCTGACCTGGTATCACTTTAGCCTCTGTTGAAGGTCCTGGGCTAATGATGAGGCAATAGCCCCCGTTTTGAATCTATCCCAGTCTTGGTCTCCTGACAGTAGAATTTGCTCTCACTCCTTTGTTTTCTTACAGCTCCCTTCCCATCCAGATGGGAAAAACTCAGGTTTTTTTTTTCTATTTCTTGCTGATGGTGCTGGTGGGCTTAGAGCAGTTCCTTGTTCCCACGTGCCTAGCAATGCTTAAAATTTTTTTTTTCATTTTATTGAAGTGTAGTTGATTTATAATGTCGTGTTAGTTTTAGGTGTACAGCACTGTGATTCAGTAAACAGCCTAGCAATGCTTTAAAAGCCACTTTCTTTCAAGGAGCTGGTTATATGTAGTGCGAGGACCCAATATCCACAATGGTGCTGGAAGAGGTTTTCACCTTTTCGTGCAACTCCCTACTCTCTCTCTATGACTTGCATGTTCTTCCTGTCTCCAGGTTATTAAACCTTCCTCCGTATTGATGCTAGAGAGTAGTTCCCAGAGCAAAAATATGATCAAGTCGCTTCCCTGGTTAAAGCCTTCCAGCTATCCCCACTGCCCTCAGGATAAAGACCAAGCTCCTCAAGTCTTTCCAATCTCATCTTCATGGCTTCTAGCCTCAAACTGCATGCTCTACTAACTTCTCTGTGGCTCCTACCCTCTCACTCTGAGCCCTTTTCCATGTTATTTGCCTATTTTCTTGCCTTAGCTCAAGCTCTTTCTACTGACTGAAATTCCCTTTCTCCCCACCAATATTTTTTCCCACCTGGATACACCTTACTCATCCTATAAGATGCATCTCATGTGCTGCCTTCTTCCAGAAGCCTTCTCTGATCCTATTCCAGGTTGGAGGACTCTTCTGTCCTCCAGGGAAGACTCCACTGTCTTCCCCAAACCCCTGGGCTTACCTCACTCTTAGCGTCCGTCAGATCATGTTGAAAGTTACTGTTTGTATATCTCCTTCTCCACTAGACTGGGGGTGCTTCTGGAGGTCAGGGATGGCTTCTCACTGTTTGGGTATTCACACTGCTTGGTACAAGTCCTGGCTTGGAGGAGTTGGTCCACAAATGTTTGTTTCATTGAACAGAGGCCCTTTTTCCTATCCTGAAATTTCTCATGCCTGAAATTACTTGTTGATTTGGAGCATTTTTATATATGAAGACATCATTTAATGTTGTTGATGTGGCGTTCTCCATCAGTGCTCGGAATAAGGAAGTTCCTTTAACCAGATGAGGTCTTTTGGACATGCAGAGGCTGATGGGTCTTTGGCCTCCTTGTTTGGGCATGTGCCATCGTGTGGAGTCCAGTACTTTGGGCTTGGCAATAATAATACTTATTGTACAGGTTTGTTAGAAATATTAAATGAGATGCTATATGCAAAGCACCCATCTCAGTGTTTGACATATAGTAGGTATTAAAAGGAAATTTTTTTTTCCTGTTAATGATTGAATTCCTTGAGGTTAGGAAACTTGCATATTTATTTCATTGGTTCTCACTCCACCAAGAGCAAAACCTGGCAAAAAAAGGACACAACAAGTATCTGATAAATGAATATGTGCCTGAAGCCTCAACTTTCAGAGAAGAACAGCACTTCTTGGGCATCTCTGGTTTCCATAGCCTGTGGCTCTGCCCCACCCTCACCCCATAGTACTTTGGGACCTTTCAGAAAATCAAATGCAGCTTTCAGTTCTCAAAAGACAAAACCCAACAATAGGTGAGACACGTGGGGGGAAATTCTAGCTTTTCTGAGCTCTAGCCTACAGTCAATCCACATGCTGGAGCCCCTAAGTCTGTCGTTTCCAAGATTGCATGATGCCCTCTCTCTTCATACTAAAAGTCCTCCGTCTGCTCTTGCATCGTTTAGAAGATTGCGTTTTTATTATGTCACATCATGTCCCTGACATGAGGCCCCATATGAGAAGCCTCTTTCGAATTACTTCCTGGAAATATCTGTCCCTGTGGAGGAACTGATCTGCTTCCTCCTTTCCGATAATAAGAGTGTTGGAACTCAGTGTTTCATTTTTTGCCCTGGCTGCCAGGAAGCTCAAAACCAAATTTCAGGATCAATCACAGCACCTATGACAACCCTTAAGATCGTTGTTGTTGTTGTTGTTTTTCTTTCTTGAGGAATATGAATCTGTTGAGTGAATTAATCTTTCCTGTTATAAAGCCATCTCATGTCCTTTTGGGAAAAAGATGAGGCACACGTGAGTTTCAAAACTATGACAGCAGCAGTAGCAACAACAGCAAGAGGATGTGGGGGGGCAGGGGAAGAATTGGCCATCAATGGAGCCGTGTAGGATGCTGGTGAGGAGTGGGGGTTCTGGAACCAGACTGCTTCCATACAAACCTTAGCTCTCCTTATCACTTGCTCAGGACTCTGGTACAAATTACATAACTTTTCTGAATTTCCTCAGCTGTGAATAAGGATCTTCATTGTATCTACTTTAAAAGGTCACCATAAAGATTAATGAACACCATTCCTGTAAACTCCGTAACATGGGGTCTACCCCAGAGGAAATATTCAATACATGTGAGCTGTGTTTTTTAAAAATTTTTATTGCAGTATAGTTGCTTTACAATGTTGTGTTAGTGTCTACTGTACAGCAAAGTGAAACAGCTATACGTATACATATATCCCCTCTTTTTTTGATTTCCTTCCCATTTAGGTCACCACAGAGCATTGGCGTAGAGTTCCCTGTGCTGTACAGTAGGTTCTCATTAGTTATCTATTTAAAAAAAAAAAAATTTATTTATTTAATTCATTTTTATTTCTGGCTGCATTGGGTCTTCGTCGCTGCACACGGGCTTTCTCTAGTGCGGTGAGCGGGGGCTACTCTTCGTTGCAGTGCACGGACTTATCATTGCGGTGGCTTCTCTTGTTGCAGAGTATGGGCTCTAGGCGTGCAGGCTTCAGTAGTTGTAGCACACGGGTTCTGTACTTATTTATTTCATACATAGTATCAATAGGGTATATATGTCAATCCCAATCTCCCAATTCACCACCCCACTTCCCCTTTGGTATCCATACTTTTGTTCTCTACGTCTGTCTCTATTTCTGCTTTGTAAATAAGATCATCTATACCAGTTTTGTTTTCAGATTCCACATATATGCGTTAGTATACGGTATTTGTTTTTCTCTTCCTGACTTACTTCGCTCTGTATGACAGTCTCTAGGTCCATCCACATGAGAACTGTTTTGAAAATAGCACTGAGCCTGGGTGGCTGGACAAAGAGACAAGAGCCTCATGGAAAGAATGATTTGGTTTTAAGGGACTCGTGATATTGGCGGTGGCTGGGAACTTTGTGTAGAGTCTCCTTCAAGGCCTCACCAGCCTGGGAAGGTATCAGTGGAGTCACTTTAATAGACACGACCTGTCCTTGGCTGACTTCTATTCCCATCTGTTCACCAGGATTTCTGGAAGCCTGCAGTTCTTGTCCAGTTATTTCTGGAAGCCTCCAGGGGAGTTTGCATGGTGTTCATAAAAGAGCCAACTAACGTGAGTTACCTTGTGGCCTCCACTGTGTCCTCTGGATCCTGCTTCTGCTCCCCACCCCCTCGATGTCCACCATCTGTGAGGTGGCCTGAGACCGCCTCATCGCTCACAGCTGCCAGGGCCCTCTGAGGGGCACCTATGCCTGCCGTGCCATGGGTGCTTCCCCTGGGCACTCCCCAAAGCCAGAGTGGCATCAACCTTCCTGCAGACTTCAAGGCATCAAAGTTATTTTGAGCTCCTTGAAGAAGTAAGGAGCCTGGCCCTCGCTCTGGGTCTGGGTCACACCTTGTTGCATGGGTGCTAAAGCCAGGCTGCTTCTGTCCATGCGTATCACAGAAATCCTGGAGAAAGTTGCGCTGTTAGTAACCCTTGCGGCTGCTCTCAGCTCCGATGTGAGTCCCTGGGACAGACCTGGGGACTGGCAGGCTCAGCATGACACCCCCCAGAGGCCCCTCTCTCCTGCAGCCCAGGTTCATTCTGCTCCACGCACGTGTCTCAGGGCGGCTGCCCCCTCCCTCTCCCCTTGGGAACCCTCAGATGCATCTGAGCCCCAGGGGAGGACTGAGCTCAGACATAAGCTAGTGTTGGTTACTACTAACAACCCCAAGGTCGGGAAGGGGTGACTTCAGGAACGACCCAAGGTCAGGGAGAGTAAAGGACTGGGATTGAGCTTTGGGGACCCTTTGCCCAGAGGGACGGGCTGAAGGGAAGGAAGTGGATGGAATCAATGGGAGAGAGAGGAGCAGAGTGTGCCTCCATGATCCCTGGGCAAGACCCAAGGAAACGTCTGTGAAGGAGACAGAGCAGTAGCAGCTCGGGAGGTGGGGGAAACCAAGGGAGAGCTGACCGGCAGAGGGCAAGGGAGGAGGGAATTTGAAGGAACAGGAGGCAGTCACCTTGTCTCACCTGGTGGATAAAGCCTTTGGGGCTGTGCAAGTGTCCGGGGGACCCCAGCTCTTTAGCTAATGAACCAGGGGGTCCACGACTGGTTGTAGCTCTCTCTGGGCCTCAGCTATTACATCTGTAAAATAAGTGCATAGAATTCTGAAGACAAGCATAGGAGAATAAAGACAAGGGCTGTTTCCAGGCATGGAAGAGAAGAGGAATCCCAGGTCAGGGGGCTGACCTCTGGGGTTGGGGAGGAAGGGGAGAGGAGGGGGAAGAGAAGAGTCCAGAGCTCCTGCTGGGTGGGGCAGAGGGGAGGGTGGGCCATGGGAGTGAACTGCACTTTGTGACTGGGTCTCTCTCTCTCTCTCTCTCTTTCTGTGTGGGGGGAGTCCTATTGATGGAGGCTCCACCCAGAGTCACACCCCTCATCTTGTCCTGGGTCTGGTCTTTGGCGGCAGCACCAACAGCTTGTTCAGCGGTGTTTCCGAGATATGTGGAGGTGAGGGTGAAGGGGATGGATCTGGGAGAGCAGGTATGTAGAAAGGTGGAAAGATAGTCATTGCCTTTGAGGGCAGCTATTGGGCGATCTTACTGGGCCAGACATGCAGTCACGGGAGGAGCACGCGTCAGGTGCCATAGGCTGAGTCCCTAAGTGTCCAGGGGGTTTGGGGGAGAGGAAGCAGCTGGGCAGAGCTGGTTTTCTCCAGGAAGCCTTCCGGTGGAGGTGATTTCGGAGGTGGGAAAGGACATGGGGGAGTAGAACGAAGACGAGTGGTCCATGTCAGGCTCAGAGGGGACAGAGAAGCTGTGGGTGATGGGGACAGCTGACTTGTTTCAAGGGCAGTTTGGGTTGTGGCCCCAGTACAGGGCTCCTCCCTCCCCCACATGGGTGTGGCCCAGAGTAGGCCCCCGGCAAACCTGGCTGAGTGCTGAGATGGAGGAAGGGGACCCCAAGGAGCTGGTTTATTTATTTATTTATTTACATCTTTATTGGAGTATAGTTGCTTTACAATGGTGTGTAGAAGGATTGCTGGCAGTGAGGAGGGGGAGCTGAAGGCTGATAGAGAGGGTCGGACCCCTGTCTTTGCGCTTGTGCTTCTTTAGTCCCCAGCCCAACCATACTGCTGATGTCCCTGAAGCACTGGGACAGCCAGAGGTGTTCACTGCTAGGCCCCAAACTTTCCAATGGCTCCTGTGGTCTGATGGCCGGATGGGGTCCAGGAAATCCAGCACCAGCCACTGCTGTGACTGGTAGCATGGGGACTGAGAAATCCAGCTTAGGATCAGGAATCCCTTTGGGCACAACCCTGGTACTTAGGATGTAGAATTTTCCCAACAGGTGATTGTGGGGAATGAAACAATCAGAGAGGTCATTGCCTGGGACAGAGATTGGATGCTCCAGGGCCGGCCAAAAGGGGAGAAGAAAACGAGCTGGTGTCAGAGTGGATCTGAGCAGGAAGGCCACTGTGAGCCACTACCCTGCAGAAAGGGTATGAGGTGGAATCTGGGAAAGGGGATAGAACAAGAGGGGAACTTCAGCCCTGGGACTTGCTCAGAGAAATATGGGGGCAGGGATACCATAAGAGCTGTTACCATCTGGTTGGAATTTTCCATAATATAAAGCTTTTTGGAAAGAAGAAGTGCACAGTCGTTTGGCTACAATCACTAAGGTGTTATTGCTGGGCCCCGAGACCTTCCATCAGCCTCCAGAGTGTCCTGGGGCAGCTCCCCTGTAGTATCTTGGTAGCCTGTCTGTCCCAGATGGGGTTCAAGTCCTTCCTCTGGACCTGGATCTTGAAAAGTGTCTCCTTGGCACAGAGAAGGCCTTCCTAAGCAAGGCACACAGCTCAGGAGCTGTAAAGGAAAACACCGTGAGGTTTTTACCTCATAAAAGTAAAAATCTCCTATAAAACAAATGACATCATCAACTAAATTAAAAGAGAATCGACAGACTGAGAGTTGAGGGGGAAAAAGAAAATATCTCAACATTCCCTCCAAACGTCTCAGAATTAGGAGGGAAGGCAGGAGGAATGATTTTTCTGAGGCTGCGTCTTGGTGCTGGTGTCTACCCAGTGGGCTTGACTCTGAGAAAATTTTATCAACCAGAGATGAGATCACCCTAAGAGGACTGCATCAAAAGGGAAGAGTTTGTAGTTCATTTTCACAGCCCATTAAATAGATTCGTGGGTGGGCCAGTAGCCTGACACACCTCACATGAGGCCCCGTGCCACGAACCAAACAAGTTCCCCCTAGTTCTAGTTGAGGTTTTGAGCTGTCTGTCTCCTCCCCCAGCCTTGATCCTAACCAGTCGGTGCCCCACCACCAGCAGAGCATGAACGGTGCCACCCCCATTCCCTGCCCCAGTCTCCTAGCTTGCAGGAGGCAAGGAGGACGGGAGAGCTGTGACTGGGTCTCTGCTGGGGATGCTAACGGGCAGGATAAGGGGTTGCAGCAAGATCTTCATGTTCATGGTAATTTGCATGGGTCCAGGGACCAGAGGCATCCAGCCTCTCACCTGGCTCAGGTGTACTAACAGCCGAAGTCTGGGGCCAGTGATGGATCCAGGGGAACCTCCCCCATAACCATCCTGCCAAGTGGCCGCTGATACCCTTAGGGTTATGAGCGCCTGAGGAGTACCACAGGGTGTCGTCTAGGGAGGCCAAAGAGCTTAAGAAGCGGAGATGTGACAACTGTGGACTCCACTCAGGTGAGGTCTAGAGCGATGGGTGGGTGAGGTCTCAAAACATGGAAGGGTGATGGGCCCACTCACGTGATGGGCAGCCTGAGACCGAGGTCAGTTCTATGTCCAGCAAGTTCTGGGCTTTCAAACATGTTGAAACCAGTTCAGGAATGAGGATGCTTTGTCCTGAGGGACTTGTTTACAGGCCACAGAAGTGAGCCCCAGGGTGAATGGGACCCTTGAAAGAGTGGGAGTTTCAGGGGTGCTGAGGAACAGCAGCTTTTCACCACGTGGTGCCCAGGCCCTTGTCTGCACCTTCCTTCTAGGGCGAGGAAGGAGCAGTGGGCTGATCAGGGGCCTGGCTGAGAGTGGGGGTCAAAGGGGAGAACAGGGGGCCTGGCTGGAAGGAACAGGACCCTCCCCAAGGCTCCTCTGTGTGTAGTGGGGACTGGGGTGGGCAGACTCACTAAGAGAAACTGCCAAGGGCAGTGGGACCGTCAGAAAGACCTGGTTGCCTCCAAATACTGCCGTTTGCCCTTCTGAGTCCTGCAGGATGGTTTTTTTTTTTTTTTTTTTTTGCGGTACGCGGGCCTCTTACTGTTGTGGCCTCTCCCGTTTGCGGAGCACAGGCTCCGGATGCGCAGGCTCAGCGGCCATGGCTCGCGGGCCCAGCCGCTCCGCGGTATGTGGGATCTGCCCGGACCGGGACACGAACCCGCGTCCCCTGCATCGGCAGGCGGACTCTCGACCACTGCACCACCAGGGAAGCCCATGCAGGATGGTTTTGACCACCTGAAGATGGACAGAACTCTAGTTAGTAGGGCTTGGTTTCTCTGGCCCAAGAAGGCAGAGGATGTCAAGGCCCAACGGGAAACCTGACTTCTGCTGGAGGAAGCCTGCATGAGAAGCTCATCAGAGATCCTTCCAGGAGCTGAACTTCAGAAGTTAATGTACTTGCATTTCTTGCCTGCGAGAGTTAAAACCTCTCGGCTGGGATTGATCAGTTTCCTACAACACCTGGGCTTGTCCTTCTGGGTGGGAATCAGAAGGCACCCCAGTGGCCTCAGGGGTGTGAGCGAGGCATCCGTCAGCATGTGGGTTCCCTGCTGGAACTGACTTGAACCTGGAGATTTTTGAAGGCTGCTGACTGTCAGAAATGCTTCTCCAGCTGGAATACCGAAGTCCAGGGCCCCTATTTCCATCTACATGGCAACTGGGAAAGTGTATTTGTTTGTTTTGGGGGCTTAAACACGAGAGAACTTTCTCTGTCATGTAGAGGTGCAGGGCTGGTGAGGGGCTCTGGGGTGTTCATGGAACAGGCGTCTTACACCTTATTGCTCCGCATCCCCAGGGAGCGGCTCTTTCCCTCATGGCCCAAGATGGCAGATCCATGTTTTAGGAAACAGATTGGAGGATGGGGTGATGGGCTGCAAAAGGCAAGCTCCAGCTTTGTTTCAAGTAAAGTCCTGGAAGCTGCCACACCACACTTCAGAGCGTGGGTATAGTGACACACCAGACCTACGTGCAAGGGAGGCTGGGCCATGTGGGTTTTATTTTGCAGGGGAAGGGACATATGTCAGCTGGAGGTGGTGGTTAATGGAACCTGTATACGTATGTGGAGACATCTCGAGCAAAAGGACAGTGGAACCAACTGGTGGCATTTTTGATTTACGTCCTGTTCATATATGGCTTGCTATGTTCCGATCACTATTCTTTCTGTTTTACACGTACTAACTCATTTAGTCTTTACGAGAATCGATGGGGCAACTACTAGCAATATCCCTGTTTTATAGACGAACAAGAGAGGTTAAGTAACCAGCTTGGGGTTACCCAGAAAGTGGCTGAGCCAGGATGAGAACCCAGGCAGCCTAGCTTTAAAGTTTGTGCTCTCAGCTCCTGTGCTATTCTGTCTGGGGCTGCTGCCATGGGATTCCCCTCCTGCTGCCCTTCACTTGGGGGTGGGGTGGCTTAGCAGGGCCACCAACCACAGGGGTAAGTTAAAGGTTGGAGCAAGCTGGCTGCAGGTACCGTTTGCTGCATCCTAAACAGGACAAGCCCTGGGTGATGCCGGGCCCTCCTCAGCACTCAGCGTTGCCTCAGCTCAAACCTGGGGCTGGAAGCATAAAGCAGCCCAGCGCCGGAAGCTGCCTCTAATCCCATGGCAGGGAGGCGGGATTTTACCATTGTTCAAGGGGCGGGGCGGGGCGAGCCACAGAAATAGCGACAGACTGCCCCGAGGATGAGAAAATTCCCCTGGGCAGCTCAAGGTGGGTGAGGACCATCATGGCAGACAACGGGGGGACCCACAGATTAAACCTGAGAACTGTGACCCCAAGCCCCTAGGGAGTGAGAGGTGAGGACAGGCCAGCAGGAGTCAGGTGTGCTTTGGGGGTGGTGACTTCTCAGGCAGGGCATCTGATTCTGGTCCTGTTTGAGAATTCCTCACTGAGGGGCTTGGGGAAAATGAGGGAACTGGCATCTTTCCACACAGTTGAGGACCTGGGGGCGTGCAGAGGCTGTCACAGGTGGCCCAGGCCATTGGGATAAGAGAAAAGCATGGACTTGAGATATTTCAAGGAAGGAGAATTAAGAGGGCTTGGACACTGATTGGATGTGACCAGGGACATGTGACACAGGACACATTTTCTTTCCAATGGGAGGAGGAAATAACGATGATCCCAAGCATGACGCAACTGGCCACACCCTATGGGGGCTCTCTGAGGGCAAGTCCCCACATTGCAGACCATGCCCTGGTTCAGAGAAGGCATTCAGGGAGAGGTAGGGAAAGAGCAGGCTCTGCCAGAGGTCAGTGGGGCCGTGGTGGCTGCCTCCTGCCCTCTTTCAGGCTGCCAGATCCCTGGAGTCAGCGGGCATATTGGGGTGCCCAGAGGAGCCCCACACCAGGTGGGAGGGTGGGAGGGAGTCCTGGGAGCTCTGGGGCCCAAGTTTGCTAAGGGCAAGGTCTTCCACTCAAGTCCTAGCCCAAGGACTGAGGCCTCAGCAGGCCACAGGCCTGTCCATCAGGCCGGTCCTGGAAGCTCTCCAGGGTCCTGGGACACCCTGACCCAGGCTCCTCGGTCACAGAGACCAGACCTGCTTGTCTGACAGCTGTGAGCCTCTGCTTCCTGGCCTGAGGATATGCTGGTCACTTCCTCCTGCCCTCGCTCAAACCCTGGTCTGATGGACATTGGTGCCCCCTCTTCCTGCCCAGCTTCAGAGTTCACTGCTGGGCTTGCCTGCCATTCCTGGGAAAGAGGAATTACCAGCAGGTCTCATAGCAGCACGGCTTCCTCCTGGACATGAGAAAGCAGAAATCAGAAGTGGCACCGTTGGGCTGTGAGCCCTAAGCTCAGGATACGGACCTGGATGCCCCCTCCTCATCCCATTTCACAGATTGGGAAACACAGAGGCCCAGAGAGGGGATGACATTTACAGTCACTGGGCAGAGCTGGGAATAAGCCTGTCCACTGGCCTGGTCCTTGGAGGAAATGAGTCTCACCATGTTAATGAGAGTCATGATGGGGTTCCCCTCACTTCCAGAGCTCCCAGCTGCACCCCAAGCTCCCCAGGATCTTTCTCACCTGCAGACCTTGGCTTGTGCGTCCCTGTCTAGCCTGCCTCCCAAGCCCGCGCCACTGCAGGTTCTGCTTTCAGCCACTTCACACCAACGGGACTGTGGCTCCCCCAAGGCAGGAACTGGATTCCCTCTTCCCTGAGATCCAAGTCCACAGCAAAGCCTTGCAAACTTGAAGAATGTTCCTTTCCTAGGGCTGGGCCCAGCTGCTGGGGCTTGGAGGGAAATGTGCCATTTAGACACTGGAGCTGTCTCTGCGGTAATGCCCAACCTGGAGAGCTGTGCCTTGGTCACCACCTTCTTCTCAGCCTGCCAGGAGATCTGGGTGGGCCCCGAGGCAGGAAGAAGAACCCAGGGACCCAGTCTGTGTCAGGCCTCCAAAGCTGGTGCCCCAGAGGGCTGCAGAAGCCCCTCTCCTCTCTCCAGTGCGTCTCTTGTGTCTTTCCCATAATGGCCAGCAGGTGGCACCATATCCCCAACTTTGCCCACCTCATGTGGCTTTGTAACTCTCCTCTTTGCTGGGGGCAGGGCTGCAGCCCAGGACGGTCCCATGAATCCTGCCAAGGCCCCTTTGTGGCCCTCTTCCTGCCTCTGCTGGTGGTTTCTGGTGGAGTGGAACGTCTCCCAGGGCTGGCAGAGTCAGGCCCTTTGAAGTCTGAACACAAGTTCATGGCATGCCCCTAGCTCCAGCTCCTTGCTATCCTGAAAGGCCTCTTAGTTGCCCAGGCTGTCTGTTCTCTGTAGCCTGGGCTTCATTTCCCACCTATTTCTACGTGCTGTGCACTACATGGGGTGCGGCACACACATCAGCTCATGTATTCATCACACAACTGTGTGAAGTATGTACCCATTGTAGAGATGAGAACATCAAGGTCAGGAAAGGGCACTCAACTAGCAAGTGGCTGAGCTGGGCCTGCAGCCTGGCATCTGTCTGACCCAATCCTGTGTCCTTGCACTGGACTGTAGCCATGTCCTGGAGGAATTACTGATCTTAGGCAAAGGAGCCCAAATCCAGGACCCTCCTTGCATCTTCCTCCACCCCAGCCCTGGGGCACTTTGTCCAACCACGTGAAGCCCTAAGCTGAGCACGAAGTGAGAGCCCAAGAGAGCAGTCCGGGCCTGCCTGGTTGGGGGTGTCTTATCCTGACCACCTCATGACTTCTGTGGGTGCAAAGGGTGGGGGTCATGCGAGGGAGCAGCCATGGGGACCGCAGGGCAGAAAGGGTGCTCTCCCAGTGTGCTGCTTCCTCACTTGCTTCTCCCTGCCCGTCCCTCTCCCTCTCCCTACTGCGCTCCTGTTCTCAGCTCTCTGGATGCCTCTCCCTCCCGACCTTCTGCTCGTACTTCTTCCTTTTACTCTGTCTCTGCTGCTCAGCTAGCTTGTCTTTCTCTCTTTTCGTGTCTCTGTCTCTCTCCAACAGAATTGGAGTTAAGTGACAAGAGAAAAATGATCCCCTCCTGCCAGGGTTATTAAAATCATGTTCTACAGTTGAGCCGCCAGAAGCGCCCCGGTTAATGACGGATGATGAGGCCACAGCTTCCCTGCAGCTGGAAGTGAGGCGATAGGCTGGCTGCGGGATTACCACCAATTACTCTGGGCAGAGAGGGAGCAGCTCTGCTTCTCTCCTTCAGATCACCTCCCTCCTGCTCCGGGGAGATGAAGTCTCAACCTTGGCAGGGAGGATGGAGTTGGGGTGTAGGGGAGGAGGGACCAAGTCCCCGGGAGCCAGCATTCCTCGCATCTATGGGGATCATTTCCGTTTACCCAGGGCTTCCACATCTCCTTACGGTGGCCTTGGAGGCAGGCAAGGCACGATTCTGAGCCCTATGGAGATCAGGGCTCAGAGAAGTTAGGTAACTTGTCCAAGGTCACACAGCCAGTAAGTGGCAGAGTTAGTACTTGAACTCCCAACTCCAGTGTCTTTTTTATTCGTTAGTCAACCTCGTTACCATGAATGGAACTTTGGAAAAGAAAGATTTTGTTTGGTGGAAAATGACAGACCTTGGTCAACCAGGCTTTGATCCTACTGACACCATGATAAGAGTAAGCAATTATGTTGCAGAAAAGTGGATTCGAGTTACACACTGGGAAGGACTTCCCAAAGGAGCGGGCACTAACAGAGACTCTCAAGTCTGTGGTTTTGCCTTCCTTGATGTTCTTTCAGAAAAAGAGGGACCATCTTGGCAGTCTGTCTAAGCTAGACAAGGTGCCGGAGTTATGGAAGTCTGTCCAGTGGAGGTTGAGGGCCCCGGGGGTGGTATGCGCCAGCGTCGGGGAGACTCGACATAGCAAATTGCAGAAGAGATAAGGGGGCCCATTTGTTAGGCCCAGCCCTGGGGCCCAGAGCCCTGGGAGTGTGGGTGGGAGAAGCCAGGGCCCTTCGGGTTGCAGATGCTACCGATGTGGGTGGGGGTGGCATGAAACCCTTCCATGTGCAGCTCATTTAAATGTCCCAGCCTCTCTCTGGGTAGCAAATGAGGAATTATTGTCCCCATTTTTCAGATGAGGAAAATGAGTCTCTAAGAGGTGAGTGAGTTAGTTAAGGTCACACCCTAGTGTCCCAGTTCCACACCCTGGCTCTTTCATGCCCCAGGCTGTGAGGAGGCCACCGGCGGCCGCGATGTCCCTGGGCCTGCAAGCCGCCCCCAGCCGATCCCCCATCTTGCTCTGGCCTGACCTCTCGGTCCCTAGCGGCCCCCAGGAGGGGGGTGGGGGGCTGATGTTGGCACCACAGTCTGTGCAGGCAGGACGAATGACTACCTCTTTCCCATCTGGATTCTATTAGTTTTCAGTTTATCCTGGTCAAAAAGCACAAGATGAACATCTGAAGGAAGGAAAATATAATCTCTGAGAAAATTGAAAATATATATCATTGTTTGGGGCCAGGGGCTCCGAGGCCCTGGAACCTGGTTCCCCTCGGCTGATCGCTCGGGTCTGGTTCAGCCCATCTGGGCACATGCGGATTCTCTGCCTGATGGCCGCCTCACGGGACCCCCAGGGGATCTCCCTCCTGCCCCTGGGACTCCGTCCAAGACTTGGTCTCCTGGGTGTGTATGTGGGGGGCCCTCCTGGGGAAGGAGGGGAGAGGAAGGCGCTCGACTTCTTTCCCTGGGGACACGGGCCTGTTCTGGATATTTCTGGAGCCCTCAGCTTGTTCCCTGCAGGAGAAATACCCACTCCAGCGCTAATAGCTAGGGTGTATTGAGCCTTTCCTGCGTACTAGGTACTCTTCCAAGCACTTGTCATGTATTCTAAGGACTTTTCATCTTCTTTGTTCCTCACACCGACACATCTGATAGATGAGGAAGAATAGACCCAGAGAGCTGAAGAAACCTGTTCACATGCACGTACCTAGAAAATGGCAGAGCCACCCAAACCCACTCCTCAACCCTAAGCTATAAAGCCTCCTTTCATTGGAAAGAGAAAGGGAAGAGGGAGAGGGAGAGACCGTGTGTCTGGTGAGTATGTGAGTGATGGTCCCGGTGTAGGACAGTGTCTAGACATGGCTCTGTGTGTTCCTTGTGTACCTGATTGTGTGTAACTGTACCTGTTCATTCATCCATCCCTCCACCACCCACCCACCCACTCATCTCTTTCCCTCCCCCTTCCCTTCCCCCACCCACCCATCTATTATCTATCCATCCACCATCCATCCATCTATTGTCTCTCTCTTCATCTACTATCTATCCTGCCAGCCATCCATTCATTATCTACCCGTCTATCTATCTGTCATCTCTTTCTAAGTGTGGGGTCACATGTATGTCGGGATACTTCCAAGTATGTCTGTGTATAGCAGACGTGTGCACATCTGAGTGTGTCTGATAGATGTCAGTATATATTCAGGTGTCCAGACATGTGACCCCCTCCACTCCCTCACCGGAGACCCTTCCCCACACCTGAAAAGCCACGTGAGGGAGAGGAGAGAGAGGCCTAGGCTCAGAAAGCCTGCCCTGGGCCCTGGCTCCCTTTCGAGCCCCAGCAGAGAGTTAATTAAATCCCTTTCCCCTCAAGTGTGGTAATTAGTGATAATGGTTGGGCTTCAACCTGGCAGCTGAAGAGGTTCCCGCTGTGTGTGCGTGTGTGTGTGTGTGTGTGTGTGGTGGTGGGGTGTGGTGCGTGTGTAGCAGGGCCTTCCCAGCTCTCACAGCTCATGGGGAAAGGAGGCGGGCTCTTCTCCCCCTCCATGTCTCCTGATCTGGGGGCTCCAGAAGACTGGGAGTGTGGTGTGTCTCCTGTCCACCTGCCTAGAAGGGGCCCGGTTGTGGTACCCTTGGCCTGAGTTCTTTGGCTCTCTGGGTGTCTGCGTGTGACTGAGGGTGTGCTTGTGTGTGTGTGTGTGTGTGTGTGTGTGCGCACAGGCCAGTGTACACCAAGGACACTAACCTGTGTGCCTTGCTGTGTGCGTATAAATGACCGTATATGAGCAGCCGTGACATGAACGGTGTGTCCTGGGATTGTTCAGTGTAGCCCTGATCCGTGGACCCCAAGTTTGTGTGACCATGACGTGTGACTGATTGTGTGTTTCTGGGTGTCTTCTGTGTGTCTCGAGGTGTACCTGACTGTGAGTTGGCGCTCAGGAGGTGTGTGCCTCTGTGTGTGTGTGACAAAGAACGAGGAACAGCAGGGCAGCCCTCTTCCGGGCCTGACTGACACCCCAGCAAATAAATGTGACAATGAAATATAGTCCTGGAATTGCTTTGAACGCTCCTTCAAGCAAGCGACTCGGAATAGGTGAAGTTGTAAAGTGTTCCCCGGGGAGCTGTGGCGGCTGAGTGAAAGCCTGTCCCTGCTCCCACCTCCCTGCCCGCCCGGCTCTCCCCCTGCGGCCCCAGGGCTCATCCTGGCCCACAGGCAGGAGGACCGGGGGCCCCGTGTCCACGGCCTGATTGGAGGGTGAAGGGCAGAATTGACCCGCCAGAGCTTCTTGCCTCTGTTTTTCTTGTCTCCCTCTTCAGAATGAAGAGCCCCAGAAAAGGGCTCCATGTCTCTGTTGAATGTGGCCAGAATATGTCCAGACCCCATGCTGTGCCCTCGGACTGGACTCCCCGAGGACAGGCCATGTGTTCTGCCTCAGACTGGACTCCCTGAGGACAGGCCGTGAGTCCCCCCTCAGACTGGACTCCCTGAGGACATGCCATGTCTCCCGCCTCAGACTGGACTCCCTGAGGACAGGCCATGTCTCCTCAATCAGACTGGGAAGGTGGAGGGAGTAACAGCTTCCAGGAAGCCAGGCCGCTGCTTAAGGCTCTGGCCAATGGGCTGAATGAGATGCCTTTAAGTCACAAAGACGCCTGGGCTCAGTACGCACTGTGCCCTCCCAGGCAGCACCTTTGTTCTAATCCCTTAGCCCAAGGGGGCACCTCGTTAAAATTCACCCCCCAACAGGAGCACAGGCTGCAGTGGCCATGGGTACCTGGGTATGGGGAGGACCATGGGGAGGACCAGTGAGACAGGCATGTGAAGCACTTGCTCATTGCCTGGCCCGTGGGAGCACCCATGGGCACCAACATCACCTCGGATGGTTGGCAGTGAGGGATAAGGTGTGTCGGTTTGAAAGCTGCATGGGGGACACTTTGGTTTCTTTGTTTCACTTCTTTATTTTGGGGTGACCATCTGTCTTTAGAGCCAGAAGTCGTATATATATGTGTATGGGTGTGTGTGTGTGTGTGTGTAGGTGTGAGAGAGAGAGAGAGAGAGAGAGAGAGGAAGAGCTGGGAAAAGTAGACAGGGGCGGGGTAGGGAGGGGGCGTGAGAGGGAGACGCTTCCCTTTCCCTCACGCTGGGTCCTCTCCATCCCCTGCACGGACATCACTGGGGTTTCCACTGCCCTTTCTGGGAACGTGCCTGCATCTCTCTCTGTGCACAAGGGATTCCAGGCCGTGAGTTGTGAGTCCAGGCCGCGCACGGGGGGAGGCTCTTGCCCTCTGTCCTGCCTCTCCCAGAGCGAGTCCCAGGAGGGGCTGTGGCCAGGGAGGGCCCTCTCTGCTCCTGCCTTGTCCCTGGGGAGTGGGGCTCCTCCTGCCCAGAGGCAAGAACACGTGGCAAGACCAGAAACCCCACGAGGGCCTGGATCGTGGCTTCTTCCCCGAGACGTCCTCAGCTCCTGGCACATAAGTAGCTGCTCAATATTCGTCTTGTGAGCGTGTTTGGACACCAGGACCCACCCTCCCATAGCTGTGGCTTCAGCGCTGTGGGTGGTGTGACAAAAGTTAAGACCAAGACTGCCTGGCTGGCGGAACGTTCTGGGGGTTTTATTGACAGGTAGCGTGTTCCACAGGGTGAGGGGCAGCAAAGACCTGGGTCCAGCCTGACCCAGAGAGAAGGGTTTTGTACAGGCTTTATAAGCCCCAAAGGGGCCATAACTTCCGTATCTCCTTCTACCAATTTCATCTCCATCTCAACCAGACATCCTGGCCCCCATGACTTTTGCTCTTCATCATGGAGGCTCTTAGCCCAATCTTTAGTCTTCCAAATGGGCCATCAGTCGACTCCTTGGTGCCCTTAGCCAAACTTGAAAATTCCCAAATTCTAAACTGTGCAGCCCAGACACAGGGAAAGGGACGTTCTGCCTTTCCGGATCACGCCCCTGTTTATGGGTGGCAGTAATTAGACCCTGGTCGGGAGGCCTCTGGGTTTAACAGAGGTGTGAAATCTAGCCAATTTAGTCGGGAAGAAAAAGAACAAAGGAAGCCATTATGCAGATGTATGATCATTTAAATCTAACTTTTTTTTTTTTTTTTTTGTTTGTTTGTTTTTTTGCGGTACGCGGGCCTCTCACTGTTGTGGCCTCTCCCGTTGCGGAGCACAGGCTCCAGACACGCAGGCTCAGCTTCCATGGCTCACGGGCCCAGCCGCCGCTCGGCGGCACGTGGGATCTTCCAGCATCGGGGCACGAACCCGCGTCCCCTGCATCGGCAGGCGGACTCTCAACCACTGCGCCACCAGGGAAGCCCGATGTATGATCATTTAACACCACTCTGGCTTTCCCTGGGAGGAGCACGAGGGAAGGAGCCCTGTCTGCCCACGCCTAGGTCGCTGCTAGTTTCATTTTAATATTAGGCTATTGTATGATGAATAATTACATCCCTCTGCAGAGCTCTCCAGAGATGGGAGGTGCACGTGGGGAGGCAGAACCCAGAGCGTCGAAAGCGCTGGGTTCGGCTCCTCTGCTGACAGCGGGGTGACCTCGCATAAGCTCCTGAGCCACTCTGTGCCTCGGTTTCCTTGTCGGTAACATAAGATGACACTTACGTTGCAGGGTTTTTGTGAGTATGAAATGGGATTATGCACACAAAGTGCTAAGTCTGTTGTGGAGCTAAATATTAGATATTATTTTATTGTTACACTCAGGTGTCTGCATGCATGTATGCGTGTGACCAACACCCCTGTGTGTGTGTACGTGATGGACACCTGTGTGTGTGTGCGTGTGTTGTGATGGACACCTGTGCATGGGTGTGTATGTGATGGGCACCCGTATGCGTGTCTGTGTGTGATGGCCCCCGGGGAAGGTTGAGGTCTGTGTATGATAGAGCCAATTGGAGGAAACGAACACTTGGCTGGGAACTGGGTTCTGTGGGTTTATTTGCTGTTTCTACCATATGCTTATTATGGGTGACCTTGAGCAGGCCATTTTTCCTGTTTCCTCATCTGTAAAATTGTGCTAAAATGATAATGGTAATCATGGTCAATGTTTAACGAGCGCTCACTGTGTGCTGGGATAATGAACCTGGGCCTGGCCACCTCCCAGTGCTGGCATTAGCCTCAAGGGTGGTACAGAAGTGCTTTCCCAACCAAGGTGTCCTGGGCACTCAGGAGCGGAGGTCCTTGGGGATGGACATGCGTGAGTGAGTGTGTGTGTGCAGCAATGTCTCTCTCTGAATCTGTTTCCAGGCCAGGCTGAATGAACGCACGCCTGTGTACAGACAACTCCACGTGCCTGTACACACACACCACCGTCATGGCCACAAATGTGGTTTCACCCCCCCCAAGTCAGTGCACACTTACCCACACCCCCCCCACACTGGCCCTGTTCCATCCACACGCTCACTCACACCTGTGCAGTAGTCCAGGCACTCCCCGCTCTCATAATTGGCAGGGGCTAAGCCACGTCCTATCCCTGGGTGCTTGTTCATAACTAACTGGTGTTTTAGTTTGCTAGGCTGTACCACACACTGGGTGGCTTAACAGAAATTAATTTTCTCACAATTCTGGGGGCTAGAAGTCTGAGATCAAGGTGTTGGCAGGTTTGGTTTCGTCTGCCGCCTCTCTCCTTGGCTTGTAGTCTCATCTCCCTGTGTCCTCACATGGTCTTGTCTCTGTGTGTGTCTGTGTCCTAATCGCCTATTCTTTCAAGGACACCAGTCATATCGGATTAGGGCCTACCCTAAAAACCTCATTTTACCTTCATTACTTCTTTTTTTTTTTTTTTTTTTGCGGTATGCGGGCCTCTCACTGTTGTGGCCTCTCCCGTTGCGGAGCACAGGCTCCAGACGTGCAGGCTCAGCGGCCATGGCTCACGGGCCCAGCCGCTCTGCAGCATGTGGGATCTTCCCGGACTGGGGCACGAACCCGTATCCCCTGCATCGGCAGGCGGACTCCCAACCACTGCGCCACCAGGGAAGCCCCTTCATTACTTCTTTAAAGACTCTCTCTTCAAAGATAGTCACAATCTGAGGTACTGGGAATTAGAATTTCAATTTAGAAATTTCGGGGGACACAGTTCAGCCCATAATACTGGGAGAGAGAAACTCTCCAGCATAGTGTTCTCTCTAGAAAACCCTTTGAACCAATCCTGCTTCCATTTCCTCATCTGTAAAATGGGGATAATAACCATGCCTACCATACAGAGTTGTGAAAATTAATCAGTTAATCTACAGAAGTGCTTAAGGTGGTTCCTGGCACACAGTAAGTGCTCAATAGGTATTAGCTGTTTTGTGATCATTTCTTAGTATATTATTGAGTTTTACATTTGCTGCATTATAGGTGATGCTATGCCTGTAAAGAATAGTAGGTCCAGGCAGCCAGAGGCTGTGAGCCAGGCCCAAACCTCTGAGGTGGGTTCCCTGCTTAGTACCAATGGCTTGAAAGAGTGTGCCTACACTTGTCAGGTTTTGTTCGCATACCTCTGGTGATGGGGAGCTCATTTCCTACTAGAGCAACCTGGATAGGAAGCTCTTTCTGACTGCTGCCCTGAGTAGCAGTGTGTCATTCTGCCCATGCTTCCTTCTTCTGCCCTCTGCGGCCACTCTGCAAGCCTACACCCATTTCTAAATGGTTTCTCTGGAACAGCAAAGCCTGCAATATTTCTTTTGTTACCTAAGTTGTGGCCCAGCCAGGTCCTCAGCTTATGCAAGTGAGGCAGACTTTTAAAGAAAATGTTAATAGCTCTATTATTTTTCTTGATTTAAAAATGTAAAACACGGTCATTAGAAAAATTCAGACAATACAGAAAAATATGAAGAAGAAAGTAAAACCATCCATCACCCTAGCAACCAGAGATAACCAGTGTTAACATTTTTTACTTTAATTTTTGAATAGGCAGTACATTCACAGGGTTCAGAATTTAAAAAATTATAAAAGGGTATTTATTCTTCAGGGAAAAATTTCCCTCCCACACCCCTGTCCTCTAGCCTTAGTTCTCCTCCCCACAGACTAAAAAATAGTTATTAATTTCTTATGTATGTTTCCAGAGATATTTTAAGGTATATAAGGCTATTTTAAGATGTTTTAAGGTATTATCAGGCTATTTTTATTTTTTTATTTTTATTTTTTTTATCAGGCTATTTTAAAGGATATTTTAAGCTCTATAAGGATACACACACACACACACTTTTTCCTCCTCACCGTCATTTCTGTTTACTGCTTTGTTTGCTAAACATCACACAGTGGAACTCTTTTCCTATCTGTTTTCAAAGAGCAGACCTTTTACCTTTTCCTGTTACACTTCGTCTTCCTAGCCTGAATACACTGTTTTGGACTTTAGGAGTCATTCAACATTCTTGTGTTGGCCCTTCTAGCTTTATGACATCTTGTCATCTTCAGATGTATTTGAAATGACCCTCTCCAATGACATGGGCTCCGAACCATTTAATCAACACTCAGCAAGCTTCAATCAACAAATGACAGTATTTTACGCAGCCCACATTTTACAGAAACCAATGTGGCTCTCCCAGGGGAGCATCACGTGCATTTCTGAAATATCTAAAGTGTTCTCTCCTGCACTCCTCATCCCAGGACTGCTGTTCAAAGGGGAGGTTTGCAAGATGTAATTTTTTTAAGGGAACCATTGCTGGCTCCTGGGGCCTTCTCTTTTCTTCCTGAAATGTTTGCAAATGCCTTTGACCACAAACCACAGTGAGCACTCTTTACCTGCCAGGTATGGTTATGGACTCTATGTACATGATGACGTTCACTCCTCCAAATAACCTTATAAGGAAGGTACTATTAACCACCTCCGACTTACAGGTAAGGAAGCAGTCTCTGAGAGGTGAAGTAACTTGCCTGAGGCCACACAGCTTGTAGCGGGCGGAGCCCCTGCCTGGAGCCCAGGTCTGCTGGCTTCCAGGGCCCCCCTCTCGGCTTCCCCACTCTGCTGCCAGTACTATTGTGTCTGCTGAACGATGTGCTGAGGAATTTCGCTGGGGATTGGCACCAAGCTTCTGCCCCTGCATTGCCGCCATCCTGTTGGACCACTTGGCACCGTGGTCCAGGCTCCTTCGTGGGGCTTCTTCTTCACCGGCTCCAGAGGGGACTCCAGAGGTGACCCACGCTTCTCTGCCCTTGTGAATTTCCTTAATGCAGCTTTGTGGAGTGTGAATTCACAGGAACTGCAGCAGCAGGTGTGAGCTGGCCATCCCACAGGACCACCAGGGCTTATGAGGACTTGGGGGGAGTGTAGTAAAGGGTAATGATTAAGGGCAGAGGTTTAGGGGTGAGACCACTCGAATTTCAGCCAGGTTCCACCTCTTCCTGCTGTGTTGCCTTGGACAAGTTACTTAACCTCTCTGAACCTCAGTCTTCACATCTGTAAAGTGGGAAGAATAAATGAGACAATGTGTGGAATGCTCAGTGTCCAGGAGGTGCTCAGGAAATTTACCATCCTCATTATCGTGGCCATTCTAACCTCATTGTCACACTTCAGTTCCCCAGGCCCTCCTCTCTCTCCTCAGTTTCCTCCATTAGTTCTCCTCCAATGGAGCAGTTTAAGTCCTAGGCTGGGCAGGGTGGTGCCTCGGCTGTAGAGATCGACAGTCTTGGTCCCCATCCTTGAGGCTCCCAGTGTGGGGTGCAATGGGGCAGCCAGGACCGGGCAGAGGGAACGTGGGACTGGCTCTGTGTCCTCTCTCCCACTCTACCCACCCCTTTCCATCAGCCTCCGAGGAAATACCAGTTGCCTGGTCCCTCCTGAGGGAAGGTGGTTCATAGATGCACTCCTGTGGAGACACTGGCCTCGTGCCCTGTCTCCCTGCGTGGATCAGGGGCTTTCCTGGGAAGGGACCACTTGTCGTCCCTCAGACCAGGCTCCCCATGGTCTTGGCTACATCTCCCCCTTCAGCCTGGGGCCTCCAATGATGGGTGTGTGTCTTTCTCTTCTGCTGAGGCCCCCGGAACAGGGGCGAGGCTGCCCTGCTCTGACTGCTGTCTTGTCCCTCTCAGAATAGGGGTACCCAAAGAGAGAGGTTGTGCCTCTCCAGACCAGGGTCCTCTGGGAACATGAGTTGGGTCTTCCCCCTCAGGAAGCTCCCTGGGGGTCAGAAATGTATGCCTCCCCTCACCTGGGAGATGCTCAGAGATAGAGCCTGTCTCTTCCCTCTCAGTCTGCGGCTCTCCGGGGACAAGGGTTGTGATTTCTTGCTCAGATGGGGGCTCCCCTGGGGTCAAGTTGTGTCTCTTCCCCTCAAGCTGGGGCTCTTCTGGGACGGGCCTGACTCTTCCCCCAGACTAGGGCACTTGGGCTGGGCACTGTAGCCGCTGCTGCCGCCCGCCCTCACTGCCTGGCCAGGAGTTCAGAGCCGGGCAAGTAATTGAATCCCTGCACATGAACAAGTCAATCATGGAGTCTTAATGAGTCTTGAGTAATCTCAGACATGCGTGTTCATTAAATAGCTGTGCTGCTTCTAATCTGCTGGAAGTTAATCACTGGGGAATTAGGAGGTGTCAGGCAGGGAACTTCATTAAGGCGGGGAGGGTGGGGCATGGCCGGGGGAGGGATGCCGGGCTTGGGGTGCCCTGCCCTGAGTCCTAGGACCAGGGGGCCCATCAGAGGAGTGGGGGCAGGGGCACAGGCCTGCAGGGATCCCACCTCCTCCTCCAGGCATCAGGGTCAGGAGCCTCCCCAGCCTCAGTGCTTGACGGCCCCCTTCAGCCTGGGCAGACTCCTGCACTCCTTCACCCCTCAGCCCCCAGCCTGGCCCAGCCCGGGCCTGCCCACCCCTGCCCCGCCTCAATCTCTCATCCAGGAAAGCGCAGGAGGAGGCCACAACATACAAAAAGTGGACCCAGCAGGGTGAGTGTAGAAGGGCTTTGTAAACAGAGGTCCTCTAGATCCTCCTGGTGTTTGCTCACCTCCACCCTGCCTCCTAACCGTCCCCACCCACCCTCCTCAGTCCCCCTACGGAGGGCATCACCTGCCCACCCCCTCTGGCTTCCGGTGGGTCTGGCCAATGGGAGAATTCTGTCGGGTGGCAGCCTGTTGGTCCCTTTGACCCTGCACCCACCCCTGCATACAGTCCAGTCATTAAACCTTCTCTTGGAGCCCTTTGAACGAGCAGTGTCTCTCCTGCCAGAGCCCTGACAGAGGTGTTTTTTTTAAAATTTATTTACTTTATTTTTGACTGCATTGGGTCTTCATTGTTGCGCATGGGCTTTCTCTAGTTGCAGCGAGCGGGGGCTACTCTTCGTTGCGGTGACTGGGCTTCTCATTGCAGTGGCTTCTCTTGTTGTGGAGCACGGGCTCTAGGTGCGTGCGCTTCAGTAGTTGTGGCTCTCAGGCTCCAGAGTGCAGGCTCATTAGTTGTGGCTCACAGGCCCAGTTGTTCCACGGCATGTGGGATCTTCCCGGACCAGGGCTCGAACCCGTCTCCCTTGCATTGGCAGGTGGATTCTTAACCACTGCGCCACCAGAGAAGCCCCTGACTGAGGTTTTGAATAACCACTTGGGGCTTAGAATGTGGTCCCATCAAGTGTCTTGGTCTCTATGGCGGTTAAACATGGCTACGCCACACATTCTTTGCTACTCCTCCCACTGAGAGTTGGAGTATGTTTTCTCTCCCCTTGAATTTAAGCTGGCCCCTGACAGCTTTTACCGTCATCAAAAACGAGACTAACTTCCAAGGCCAAATCTTAAAGAGAGCTGCAACTTCCACTTTTGTTGCTTATAATACTCCCTCTTGGAAGCAGGCTGCCATGTAAAGGCTGACTACCCTGAGACCACCATACTGTGAGGAAGCCCAAGCTAGCCACATGGGGCAGGGTGTCCGGAGGTGGAGGAGAGAGGCCACGTGGAGCAGTGTTTAGGCACCAGACATGGGAGTGAGATCTTGGACTTTCCAGCCTGATCCACTTGCCAGCTGAACGCAGCCAGTACAGGACCCCAGCTGAACCCATACGGAGCAGAAAAACCATGCAGCTGACTCCTGTCCCAATTCCTGCCCACAGGATTACAGAAATAGTAAATTGTTGTTTTAAACCACTAGGTTTGGGGGTAGTTTGTCATGCAACAGTAGATAACTGGCACGGTCACCAAATACATTCGTTTCTTAGGACTGTCATCCTCTTCTGAGGGTATTTGTTATTGAATTTAGGGCCCACTAATCCAGGATGATCTCATTTTGAGATCCTTACTTTAATTATATCTGCAAAGACCCTTATTTCAAGTAGGGTCACATCTTGAGGATCTAGGTGGGCATACCCTTTGGGGGCCACAGTTCAACCTACTCTACTGGATAACATGGCCCACTGGGACTTCTGTGAGTCCTATGCTGGCAGTCCCACCTGGGACGTGATTCTCAGACCACTGCCAATGTGCATTGTTGTTCTCTGCATCTTTTTTTCTCTCCGCTGGAGATAGAATCAGGGTACCTCCTTTGGCTGTATCCAAGCCACAGCCACATGTGCTGACCCATGTGGCCTGACCCAAGCACAGGGCACTTCACTAGACAGACAGTCACCAAAGGTCCCCTTTCCCCAACACCTCTGCTTTGTGTATCCACTTCCCATAGGACAGCATGAGGTTTCGTGTCAAAAGCGCTCTGCAGTCCATACACTTGGAGATCGTAGCCTTCTCTGCTGGTTGGGTCGCTCCAAAATAGCGAATGGGGCTCACCGATTGAGATGTGATCACAACTTCTCTGAGTCCTCACAGTCTAGCGCTTTGATAATCCACCCTGGAGTCTGCTAGGGCTTTGCAGGATTAACTTCTCTCTCCTCCAGGCCCCCACAGGGCTCCGGGGGAACATCTATTACTGCTTATTTTATTCTCCGCTCTTTTTCCCATCAACTCTGAAGTCCATCCCCGGCCTGGAGCTGGGAGGACAAGATGATGGCTGCTGGCTCGCTGCAGCCGGAGATCATTTAGCCGAGTACCTACATATTGGGAGAGACCCTCCCTACTCCCAGCCAGATGGCAGAGGTGACCCGTTCACCAGCCCAGCTCACTATCTTGAAAGCTTCTAAAGGCAAGCTCTCATTCTGTAGTTTCCCCACCAGGCCTGGTCTACAGCCTTGGCTATATCCTTGTTTGGATTTGGTTTGTCCTGGTTGACAGTCCCCAGGGCCATCAACACTGCCTCTAGGTCTCTATCACACACGTGGGCTCTCCTCTCCTGAAGTCTCCAGCACACTCTGTGGGCCTAGACAAGGTCTGGGTGTACGCCAGGTGGCAAATGTGCAGGGGGCTTGGTGATGGGGCTGAGGGCTGCGAGCCCCTGGCCTGTGGTTTCTGGAATCCGTGTCCTTTTGGGACAGGGGGAGCTGCACTTGCTGCCCCACACGTGGGCGCCACTGCCTGTTTCAGGCTCGAGACCTCTTGTTGCTGACAGCACACACACACACACACACACACACACACACGAGTGTGCACACACCCTGGGGCTGCATTGGTCTGGCCCCAGGGCAATAGCTCATCTCCAGCCGCACCTCCTGTCTGTGCTCCCATCTCCCCTCTCTCCTGGCCGCGTTGGTTCTGCCTGTCTGCCCACTTGTAGATCGGACAGCTGCAAGCCAGACAGAGACCGAGTGGCTTTTACTCTGTCGGGGAGAAGGGACAGGTCCAGCCCAGAGCACAGCCATGTTCCTGGGCCTGGTGGGAGGCCATAGTCTCCACCTCTCGGCCCCTCATTCATCTGTGCAGCCCTCTGGGAGACCAGCTCAGTCCAGAGGGGCTCCCCAGTGAACTGACCTGTTGCCTGAGGGGCGGGGAGATCTCAGTTCTCTTTTTAAAAGAAATCTGCCTTTCCAGAGACAGTCAAGGGCAATGATAAAAGCCCAGGCTCCTCCCAGATTTCCCGTTCAGTCCTGCCTCTGTCTCTTCCCAGCTGTGTGATTTCAGACAAGTCAACCTCTCAGCACCTCAGTTTGCTCCTCTGTATAGTGGGGAGAATAACAGCACCCACTCTGTAGGACTGGCAGTTTGAAGAGCGCCTGGCAGGTAAGTTCTCAGTAAGTGTCAGTTATCAATCCCGAGGCTCAGGCATGGGTCTGACCCTGTCCAGAACTGTCTTCTTTCCGCCTGTTTTTTCCTTCTTCCCTTCCTCATGCAATAATGATGATTCTGGACCTTTTCTCTGTTGCCAGCTGGACATCCTGGGATGAAGGGAGCCAGGTGCCTGTCGTCACAGGATCATAGACCCACGACAGACAGTGGGCTGGGGAGGAGTAAGTGATGTGCTGTGTGGGCAGAGCACAGAGGCAGGTGCCTAAGGGGTGGAGAATCGGAAGGTGACTTCTGCCTGCGGTGTTTACAGAGAACTCCACAGAGTAAGCAGATTTTGAACCTGACCTTAAGAGATTGGCTAGGTCAAGGTGGGAGGAGACATGACAGGTGACTCCAGGCAGACAGAACAGGAGGTGGGGAGCGGTGGTGGGTGTCGGACTCCTTCGGTCGTGATGATGCACACCAAGACACCGATGCTGGCGAGGCGGGTTGGGATCAGATCGGAAGGGCCTTCAATACCAGGTTAAAGATTTTGGCTGTATGCCTGGAGAGACCCTGCAGGCTTTTGAGCAGACAGGTGATGGGGATGCAGTGGGATCCAAGAAGCCAAATCTGTGCTTTGGGAAGGATGGAGGTGCACTGGAGGAGAGTTTGATCAAGGGTCTCAAGGTTGGAATAGAGGTCCCGGGGGTTGGCTGAGAGGAACCTCACCCTTGCTGTTTCACCTGTGTGTGGGAGCCATTCTGCCGGTGGAAGGGAACCCGGGTAGGAAAATTGCTGCTGGGCCCAGGAGGAGCGCCTCCCTCTGCCTTCTTGCTTTGGGGTGTGCAGGTGCACTGCATCCGTGTGTCATGGGCACGTCTGCAGACCTGTGAGAGTGAAGCGGTGGGATATTTCCTCCCCTCTGCAAGCCCACATAAATACGTGTGATACTAGCAGCTCACGCTGCTTATGATGTGCTGGGTACAGTTCTAGGTGCTGCTATACAGATGAACTCATTTAATCCTCCCAACAACCCAGGACAAGGGAACTGAAGCTCAGAGAGGAGAAGTCACTAGCCCAGGCTCACACAGCAGGGAGAGGCAGAGCTGGGATTTTGTTTTTTTTTGTTTTTTTTTTGCAATATGCGGGCCTCTCACTGTCGCCACCAGGGAAGCCCCAGAGCTGGGATTTGAACCCAGGCAGTCTGGCTTCAGAAGCTTTGCTTTTCACGAGCAGACTCCATTGTCTCTTAGGTGGAAGCGTGTCTGTGTGCGCCTCATGCGTGCACACGCGCCCATGCGGCTCAAAGGAAGCTGGTAGAGGGGAGGGGCAGGAACGTTTATTAGGGAACAGACATCCCTACCCCAGCCCCAGTCCCCCAAGGTCTGCTGTCCATCCAGGTGTTGGGGAGGAGCAGGTGGAAGGAAACGGCCCTCCCCCTCCCTCGCCCAAAACATATCTACAGCTGGGGTGGGGGGGTGGGGAGGAGACCGCCCAGATCACTGGGTTGACCTTGGACAAGGTCACGCAGCCTTGGCCCCACTGGCCCTGGGTGCTGTCTAGGAGACTGGAGAATGCCAGCCGCCTGGGCCCTTGGGGTCCCCCCGCAGACCGCTGCTCACCCCACCCTCCCTCTCTGCCTCTACAGCACCCCCCACTTCCTCTTCTCCTTCCTCCCCCACCTCAAATCCCCTAAATAAGGCAAAGGGGAACTGGCAGCTGGAGCTGTCAGCAACTTCCATCTTGCCTGATGTCCGGGTTGACCGAGGCTGCCTCTACTCCCACCACTGCAAATAGCTTTCAGTAGCTGGAAGATAATTTTATTTTCCTTCCATCCTGAGGCTTACTTTTGGGGAGTGAGATTAGGAGGGGGGACAGTAGGGGTAGGATGAAAAGGAGAGAGACTGATTTCATGGAAACATTTATATATTTATATTTTCCCAGATCCCTGGATCTATCTCTACGGTATACATGGACTTACTCTCTGCCCTCAACCCCACACGCCCTTGGCCACCATCATTATCATCATCATGGCCACGCGCACCCCTCTGGTTTAATCTCCTGGCCTTTTGCTAGCTTGCTCCAGCCATACTCGCCTTTTTGCTGGCATGCTGCCGCCTCAGGGCCTTTGCCCTTGCCTTTCCTGTCGTCTGGACATTTCTCCCTTGATATCCACATGGCTCGCTCTTTTACTCCACTTAGATCTCTGTTCAAATGTTGTTTTACGGAGGTACATACTCTGGATAAAACAGCATTCCCCATCACTGTCTCTCCCCCCACCCTGCTTAATTTTTCTTCACAGCACTTACGACCACCTGAAAAACAATGGTATTTGTTGTTGATGTATTTTCTTCCTGTCTGCTTAAGAGAATATAAACTCCTTGAAGGAAGGGGCTTTGCTTTGTTCACCTCTGGATCCCCAGAGTCTATAAGGGTGTCTGTTGTGTGCTTGTTAAATGAAGGAATGAATATTGACTTATTTAAGCCCTAGGAGGTAGTTACTGTTTTTTTTTAAAAATGATTTTGTCTTTTTTTTAAAAACATCTTTATTGGAGTATAATTGCTTTACAATGTTGTGTTAGTTTCTGCTGTATAACAAAGTGAATCAGCCATATGCATATGTATATCCCCATAACCCTCCCTCTTGCGTAATTATCCCCATTTAGAGTTAGGGAAACAGAGGCACAGAGAAGTTAAGTAACTTACTTAAGGTCACAGAAATGGTAAGTGGCTCAGCTGGTTTACAAACCCAGGCAGTCTCACTCCAGAAAACTCATTGTTACCGCCTCTGTCCCTTGATTTCCTGTTTGCCTCTGACTTATGGGGTGGGCTGACCCCATGCTGCTTGCTCTCGCTGACGAGTCAGGGGCTGGCTGAGTAGGCTGCAGAGGGCAGAATTTCTCATGGACCCCACTCCCATCGCCTTTGCACGAGGCGGGGACCTGGCCCCAGCCTTCTTGGGGTCCACACGGCTCTGGGCGAGGACCCCAGGGCAAGCTGGAGGTGGACTGCCTTGCAGGTATGCGGGGAATTGTCACCAGCCCACCGTCCAGCTCCCTAGCTGGGCCCTCCCCCCTCTCTTCATTGTGGTGGGACAAAACATTTCTTTCTTAAGAAAAGCCACGCCAGAGCGGTGAAATTGGACCTATGACAAACCACAAGGGGATTCAATTCAGATTCCTCTTGCCAGAGGACACCTTCCATGACTTTTACCCCTCTGATCTGTAGCAGACGTTACTAGTGTTTATGCGGGTCAGGTTTACCTCTCTTTCCTGGACCCATGGAAGACCATCCTTTCCAGCCTCTGTGCAGTTGGACAGGGCCGTGTGACAGTTCTATGAGTGGAGGTGATGTGTATCACTTCTGAGTCAAGGCGTTTGAGAACCTGGGTGATCACTCTTCTAATTCTGGGGCAACCGTGGAGGTCTTGGTGTTCCAAACGGTACAGCTACGAGATGGTGTGGGGGAGGGGGTCCTCTCTCCATCAGCCTGGGGCCCTGAATTTCACTGTGCAAGCAGAGACCCTCCTTCTGCTGACCCAGACTGAGCCTGCAGTGCTGGTCACCAATAAATCTTTGCTGTGTTATACCACTGAGATTTGGGGTTAACTTATTACTACAGCTTGGCCTAGCCTTTCCTGACTAATGCACCATTTCTGATCCGTTTTGTATATCTTCAGTATTGTGGCCGATATCTCATTTGCCACTAGTGGGAGCGTAAATTAATACAACTTTTCTGGGAGACAATTTGGCAGTGTGTATATATGAAAAGCCCTAAATAAGTGTATTGTCTTTGACTCAGAAATTTCACTTCTAGGAATTTATCCTAAGGAAATAACTGGACAAGTTCAGAAAGTTGTATGGATAAAGAGGATATTCATCACATAAAATGGTGAGAAATTGGATCAGCCTAAATAACCCACAACAGCAAACTGGTTAAATAAATGGCGATTTGGCTCTACAATAGAGCACTATCTGTTCCCGGTGGCACGGATTTATTGACGTAGAAAGAGAGCTACGTTCTGCTGTAGTGCAGGAGATGCATAACGTGAGCCCATCTTTGTTAAAAAAGATATGTATGTTTGCACGAAGAAAGTCTATGTCATAGTCTGCAAGCACTCAGCATTGGAAATTTCTGGGTATGGAATCTCAGGTGGTTTAATCTTTATTGTTTTTATTTTGCCTCTCTATTTACATGTTTTCTTCAGTGATTTTGTATCACGTATAATTAAAAACTAAAGGTGAGAAAAAAGTGACTGTGTGATCTTGGACACATGAACCTCTAAGGGTCATGATTTCCTTATCTGTGAAACAGGCACGAAGGTACCCACTTCCTTGGGTTGTTGTGAGAATTCAGTCTGATCACGTGTTGTGAAGCACCTGGCACCTGCCAGGCCCTCAAAACCCATAACCACCGTTTATCAGTTATCCCTGAGCTAAGGACCCGTAGAGGTGGGTTGGTTCATTAATTAATCCATCCATCTATCCATTCCTTCAGTAAGCGTGCCCTGAAACCCACTGTGCGTGTGGCGACGTGCTGGAAAAAGGTAATGGTGATGATAAGAATAGCAAACACTTACATGGTACTTAGTGGGGCCAGGCACCACTGCAAGCATTTAATCTACACCATAGCCCTATGAGAGGGTACCATTCTTAGCTCTGTTTTATAAGGCACAGAGAGGTCAAGTGACCTATCTAAAGTCACCAAGTTGGGAGGACACAGAGCCAGGTAGTTGGGCTCCAGAGTCCACGCTCAGCCCCTAGACTTCACCACTCCTCTGCTCGGTCCCACTTTGCTCCCAAGGCGGGCACATCAGGGCCAAGGAGGGCGGGTCCCTGCTGGGAGAGGAGCAGCCCCGGGCTAGAGATCTCAGAGCTAATCTAGGCACTACAGAGATGGCAAGCAGGATGAGAGGATGGTGCCCCCCCTGGCTCTTTGAACTCAGGCTCACAGGAAGCTCACACTGCAGGTGGGTGGGGGACACCAGCCTTCATAGTGAGCTGGGTGGGAGCAAATAACCGCAGAGATGGCCCGTAGGTACTGTGCTCACCGTGGGCCAGGCATTGGGTGAAGCACGTTCACGCATGATCTCATTTAATCCTCGTGATAGTTCTGAAATCGACACTATTTGACAAAACAGGAAACTGAGGCTCTGGGGGGCGGTGAGGGCCAGGGTCAAGTAAGTGGGAAGCCTAGATCTAAACAGAGGTCCTGAGCGAGAGTCTTAACCACTCTGCTAAACGTCCCCTGGGGTGGGGCTCCTGCATCTCCCACCTGTCCTCACAGGGGTCCTGGAGACACTGGGGAGGTGGAAGACTTCCTCTCTCAGGCCCACCCTAGGCAGGGGTTGCTGTTAGGGTTTGCTGGGCCCAGCCACGGGACACTTTCATATCAGGGCAGTGGCAGGGGATGGCCTGGAGATCCCTGGGGTCAAATGGGGACCCAAGACGGGAGTAAGCTAGGGGAGGAGAACAGTGGAGAGCAGGCTGGAGGGAAAAGGACTAATGCTCCATCGCCCACCGCCCGTGACTTGGGCCCCGCTCTGTGCTGCACATGTGTTATCGCCTGCTGTCCTCACCACCGTGCTGGGGGGATGGGGTTAGTCCCCCCACTTTACAGAAGAGGAAATGGAGGCTGAGGGTAGCTGATGGGACTTACCCAGGGTGGCACTGTGAGAATGCAGCTGATACTTGAGCCCAGGCCTATTGGCTCTGAAGCCGGAGCTCTCTCTGCTCCAGCTGCCTCCACTCTGGGAGCCCACTGCCCCTGGGGGACAAGTTCTAAAGGGGAATCTACTGCTTCACCAGAGAGTGAGTGTGGATGAGGCTGGGTGGGGGACAGTAGCCCCTGAGTGGTGGTTAGGGGACCGGGTCTCCTCTGGGGCAGGGAAACACTTAATACTCCTATGACTCCCGATAGCTTGAGCCACTGTGTGACCTAAGCCCCGGAAGCCGGGGCTTTGTGCTGGTTTCTGAGACCTGCGGGTCTGACCTTCCACCAGGGTTTTCCTGGGGCAGGGAGCTCACCCTCAGAGCTGCATTACGACTTGAAACTTGTGAACGTTGCCTTGCGTGAAAAAAAAGGACTTCACAGACAAGGTTAAGATTATCCTAGATTATCTAGGTGAGCCAAGTGTAATCATCGGGGTCCTTAAAATGTGGAAGAGTCAGAGATGTGATGACACAAACAGGAGAGAGAGGAGAGAGAGAGAGAGAGAGAGAGAGAGAGAGAGAGAGAGAGAGAGAGAGAGAGAGGTGGGGGGAGAGAGAGAGAGAGGGGGGGGGGGGAAGAGAGAGAGGGAGGGAGAGAGGGAGAGAGATGTTGCCTTTGACTTTGAAGATGGAGAAAGAAGGGGGTGAGGGATGCAAGCAGCCTCCAGAAGCCATCAAAGGCAAGGAAATGTTTTCTTCCTAGAGCCTCCAGAATAATGCAATCCTGCCGTCATCTTGATTTTAGTCTAGTGAAACAGCTTTGGACTTCTGACCTTCAGAACTGTAAGATAGTAAGTTTGTGTTGTTTTAAGCCACTAAGGCTGTGGTGATTTGTTACAGCAGCAATAGGACATTAATACTTTCGGTTATTATGATGCCATATATTTGTTTATTTTTATTTTTTTATAATTTATTTCCCACCGATACTGGATTAAAAAAATTTAGGCTGCGCTGGGTCTTAGTTGCAGCATGTGGGATCTTTCTTGTGGCATGCATGCAGGATCTAGTTCCCCGACCAGGGATCGAACCCAGGCCCCCTGCGTTGGGAGCAGAGTCTTACCCACTGGACCACCAGGGAAGTCCCACAGTTGTTTATTTTTTAATGTTAAACCAGCTTGTATTCCTGGGCTAAACCTCATTTGGTCATGATGTATTAGCCATTTTAAATATTGTCAGGTTGGATTCGCTAAAATTTTTTTAGAATTTCATATCTATGCTCATGAGGGTTGTTGTTTTGTAGTTTTCTTTCTTATAATGTCTTTGGCTTTGTTATCAATCAGAGGAATGCTGGCCACTTAAAATGAGTTGGAAAGTATTTTTTCCTTTAATTTTCTGGAAGAGTTTTTGTTGAATTGATATTATGGCTTCCTTAAATACTTGCTAGAATTCTTCACTGAAATCATTTTTTCCTGCAGTCTTTTTGTTGGAGGGTTTTTAACCATAAATTCTATTTATTTAACAGATATAGGGCTCTTCAGGTTATCTGTTTCTTTTCGAGTGAGCTTTGGTAGCTTGTGTTTCAAGGAATTTGTCCATTTCATCTAAGTTGTCAAGTTTATTTGCAGAAAACTGTTCATAATATTCCCTTATTCCTTTTAATATTGGTAGAATCCTTAGTGATATCATTTCTCTCATTCCTGATATTTTGTGTCTTTTCTCTTTTTTCCTTATCAGTCTAGCTAGAGACTTTATCAACTTTATTAATTTCTTTAAAGAATCACTTTTGGGCTTTATTGATTTTCTCTCTCTCTTTTTTTTTTTTTTGCTTTCTTTTTTGTTGATTTCTGCTCTAATCTTTATTATTTCCTTTCTAATGCTTACTTTGGGTTTAATTTGCTCCCCCCTATTTCTTTGTAAAAATTGAGGTATAATTGACATTATAACGTTATATTAGTTTCAGGGGTACAGCATAATGATTAGATTTTTGTATATATTCCAAAATGATCACCACAGTAAGTCTAGTTAACATCTGTCACCTTATGTAGTTACAAAGTTTTTTGTGATAAGAACTTTTAAGATTTACTCTCTTATTTTCGAATATGCAACACAGTATTATTATTATTTTGATACCAATCACTTGTATTTATTTCAGGATGTTACTAAATCATAACCCTGTTAAGCATTTATAGGATATTTTATTTTTGAAAAGACAGGTCCTTTAAAAAAACCTGGCATCATAATAATATAACACGTCAAAATTAGATTAAAAATATAGGTCATTGCTCTCATTCACTCTGTCCTAGTGTTAAAGATGTTACAAAGATACACAGAATATCGCCTTGCTGTTCTCTTTTGGGGAGGCTATATCCAAGTTGACAAAAAGTACACTTACATTTACAGACACAGGTGTTGTCAAAGGGGTCTTTCTCTGACTTTAGCAAAGAAAAACAGTCCAAATTGTATTCTTTATACTGCGTGCTTAACTACATCGTGTTTGGAATGTGGTATTATTATTCTCCTACTGGAGTAAGATCCCACTTTCTCAAAGCCTTTCCCCCAACTTTTCTAGAAATAAAGCTTCAATATCATTTATTTCAAGCTTTCAAAATAAAATGTTATCCTCATATATACATGTACCAGGTTGGTATATTCATATATATCCTATCCAATTGCAGGCTAAGCAAAGACATGCATTTAGAGGTGTATTAACATATTAAAGCAAACGACAACCCAACTTAATATCAAGAGAAGTTGTGACCTTCCATGTAGGGTTTGATAGAGAAAACACTGATTTTTGACACATTGTCTTATTTTATTCAAATACCGGCCTGCTCATACATGGTCCAAGAGCACCCAAATAATAAAGCAAATATAATCACATGTTAAAGATTGGTCTTCAAACATCATAGCCAACGATGCCACGCTTCGTTGGCTTCGTATGATCTCGCCAACATAAACCCACATCCACACCTCAGTGGCTACCAAACCATTCAGTAGAGCTTCCTTAACTGTGAGCTGTTTGAAGCTACTGGTTTGAGCACTACTGACAAATTTTTTCAAGCTCTGAATAGCTGTAGGGATCTCAGCAGGGACAGGAGGAACCAGCTCAACTTTGGCGTAGTGCCAAAATGTGGCCCCTCGAGCTTCAGGTAAGTCACAGAAGCATTGACCAGTGCCAGGGCCTTCTCTGTGAAGTTACGGACAAACTGGGCCATGGTTCTAGGACAGAAAGTCCATTGCCCCCACTGGCTGGCTGAATGTCTCCCCATAACACAATATTATTAACTACAGTCACCATGCTGTACATTACATCCCCAGGACTTATTTATTTTATGGCTGGAAATTTGTCCTTTTTGATTCTCTTCACCCATTTCCCCCTCTACCCCTCAGTTTCTTAAGGTAGAAAGTCAATGATCTGAGACCTTTCTTCTTTTCTAGTATCAGCATTTAATGCTATAAAGTTCCTCCTAAGTACTGTTGTAGTGGCATACTACTAATTTTGTGTTTTTCTTTTGTGTAGTGTTTTCATTTTCATTTGGTTCAAAATAGTTCATAATTTCCCTTTTGATTTCTTCTTTGACTCGTGGGTTATTAAAAGTGTGTTATTTAGTTTCCAAGTATTTGGTGATTTTTCTCATATCTTTCTGTTATTGATTTCTAATTTAATTCCATTGTGGTCAGAGAACATTCTTTGTATGACTTGAATCCTTTTAAATTTATACAGACTTGTTTTATGACTCCATCTTCTAAAATTTCCAATCTGATGTTGCTGAGTGGAGTTTTCTGTAAATGTCAATTAGGTCAAAGTTGTTTATAGTGTTGTTCAAGTCTTCTATATCCTTAGTGATTTTCTCTCTACTTGTTCTAGCAAATGTTGAGAGAAGAATGTTGAAATCTCCAACTATAATTGTGGATTTGTCTGTTTCGCCTTGCAGTTCTAACCCTTTTTGCATAATGTATTTTGAAGCTCTGTTATTAGGTGCATAAACATTTTAGATTTTTATGTCCTCTGTATGAATTGACCCTTTTATTGTTATGGAATGAACTTTATCTCTGGTACTGTTTTTGATCTGATAATATACTTTGTCTGATATTAATACAGCTATGCCAGCTTTCTTTTTTTTAGCTTCAGCATGGCATACTTTTTATATCCTTTTACTTTTAACTTTTTTGCGTCTTTATATTGAATGTGTCTTTTTTGAGACAGGCTTTAGTTGGTTCTTGTTTTTTTATCTAATCTGACAGTCTCTGCCTTTTAATTAGAGTGTTTGGGTCGCTTACATTTAATGTGATTATTTATGTTGTTAAGCTTAAGTCTGTCATCTTGTTATTTGTTTTATACTTGTCCCACCAGTTCTTGTTTCCTTTTTAATATTTTTCTTTCTTCTTTTGGATTTTTTTTATGATTCTAATTTATCTCTATTATTTGTTAGCTAAAATTTTTAGTTTTGTTACTTTAGTCATTATTTTAGGACTTACAGTATATATCTTTAATTTATAACAGTCGACTTTCAAAATACCACTTATGTAGATTGTAAGACTCTTACAAGAGTGCGCTTCCATTTCCCATCTCTCAGCCGTTATCCTATTGTTGTCATACATTTAACTTATTCAATATATATATATAATAAACTCCACAATGTAAATTGTTATTGTTTAAATAATCAATTATTTTAAAAAGTGGTTTAAATAATGTTAAAACTCATATACTTCCCTGTATAGTTACTATTTCTGGTGTTTTTCATTCATTGAATGCATATTTCTATCTGGTATCATTTTCTTCTGACTGAAGGACTTCTTTTAATATTTCTTATAATGAAAGACTATTATTAATGAAATCTTTAAGCTCTTGTATGTCTGAAATAGTCTTTATTTTGTCTTTGTTTTGAAAGATATTTTTGCTGGGTTTAGAATTACAGATTAACCCCACTCTATTCTTTTGGAAACTCCAATTACACATATATTAGGCTGCTTAAAGTTGTCTCACAGGTCATTGATACCCCCTTTAAATTCTTTTTGTTTTTCTTTCTGTGTTTCATTTTGGGTAGTTTCTATTGCTATGTCTTCAAGTTCATTCATTTTTTTTCTTCTGCAATGTCTAATCTGCCATTAATCCCACTCAGTGTATTTTTCACTTCAGATTGTGGTTTTCATCTTTATAAGTCTGATTTGGGTCTTTTTAATATCTTAAATGCTGCCACTTAACAATTTAAATATATAGACTACAGCTATAATAACAGTTTTGATGTCATTGTCTGCTAATTCTAACATCTGTGTGAGTTCTGGGTCAGTTTCAATTGATCAATTTTTCTCTTCATTATGGACCATATTTTCCTGCTTCTTTGCATGTTTGGTAATCTTTGATTAGGTGCCAGACATTGTGATTTTTACCTTTTTGGGTATTTTTGCATCCCTTTGGGCACTCCAATTACACACACATTAGGTGTTTTTGTATTCCTGGTTATTTTTGTATTCCTGAACTCTGTTGTGGAATGCAATTTATTTGCAGGAAGAGTTTGATCCTTTTGGATTTTGCTTTTAATATTTGTCAGGTGGCAACAGAGTAGCGTTTAGTCTAGGGATAATTATTCCTCACTGCTGAGGCAAGGTTCTTTTGAGTATTCTACCCAGTGCTGCATGAATTTTGAGGTTTTCTGGTTTTGCTGAGCACAGATGTTATTCCAGGTCCTGTAGGAGTCCTGGATGCCATTCCCTCTAATACCTTTGGGTTGTTATTGGCCTGACCCTAGGTATTTTCCTTATACACACATGTTGATCAGTACTCTGATGAAGACTTAAGGGGGCCCTCTCCAGATCTCCAGGGTTCTCTCTCTATGTGTGTCTCTCCTCTTGAGTACTCTGTCCTGAAAATTCTGGTTATCTTTGTCTCTCCCTGTTCTCTCGCTCCACTTCCTCAATTCACAGGGCTTTCCAGGCATCACCTCCAGTCCCATTTTTTTTTTCTGCTGCAGCCTGGAAACTTTCTCAAGGCAGTAAGCTAAGATGATTTTAAGGCTCACGTTGTTTGCTTCCTGTCTCTTAGGGATACTGTGTTTTCTGATGTCCAGTGTCTTGAAAACTATTGTTCCATCTGTTTTGTATCATTTATTTTTGCTGTTTCAGGTGGAAGGGTAAATTGGTCTCTATTCCCTCATCTTGGATGGAAGCAGAAGTCTCTCCATGCCTTTCAACACCATCTATATGCTAATGTCTCCCGCATTCACCCCTGATCTTCAGAGTCTTATATCCAACTTGGAATACTCATGGCTAGCACCTCAAACTCACCATGTCCAAAATGGGACTCTTGATTCTCCTCTCACAAATCTCTCCTTTCTGTCTTCCTCATCCCAGGAAATATTCACCCAGATGTTCAGGCAAAAAGCCTTGGTCTCATCCTCTTTTCTTCTCTTTCCCTTACATTCTATATCAGTACCTCAGAAATTCATTTAGCCTTGACCTCTAAAATGTATCTCAAATCTGAGACCCTTTCATTATCCCTACTACTGATTAAAGCCACTGTTGTTGCTCATCTAGAATCTTGCATTAGGCTCCTAACTCCAAACTAACCGCTTTCATTTCTTAACCTCTTACAGTCTTTTTTTCCTTCAGTAGCCAGTGAGCCCTTAAAGAGGCTAGCCCCATCATGCTCGTTCAAAACCCTCCAATGTCTTCCTAACACAACTTAGGATAAAGCCCAAAGTCCTAATCACGGTGCACAGGACCCTCTAGGATATGACCTCCACCACCTCTCCCACCTCATCTCCTCTGTCTTCCTTTCTCACTCCACTTTGGCCACCCATCTTCTCACTGCTACTGGAACATGCCAAGGACTCCCTTCCTTTAGAGAATACTTCCTTTTTCCTTTGCCTGGAACGCTTTCCCCTGGATAGTTCCCTGTCAATCTCTTCATGGGTCTCAGCTCACATATCACCTCCTCATAGAGCCCTTTCACAACTATCTGATCTAAGACAGCACCCCTGCTGCTTCTGATCTTATTCTGCTTTATTTTCCATCATAGAACTTATTCCCACCTGACACCCTGCATATTTATTTGTTCATGTGCTTATCATCCCTTTCCCTCAGTAGAATGCAGGCTTCACAAGGGCAGGGACTATATCCTGGTCACTCTTGGGTTATCTATGCCTAGAAGAGTGCCTGGAATACGGTAGATTCTCAGTGAAGCAGATTGAATGAATGAGTTCTCTTCTTGGCCACTAGGTACAACCTACTTGCTGTGCGACTGTGGACAAGCCTTTACCATCTCAGGGCATGACCTTTTCTAGTTGGCACGGGCCCACTGACTGAAAGTCAGCCCCCCAGCCCCTCACTGTGCACTGTGCCAGATGAATCCTGGGCTTTGCCCTTCAATTCCGCACCCGACTGGAGGGGGCTGGGCCAGGTGTTCTCAGTCCGAGCTTGAGGGCTCCAAGCTTTGGATTGCCATGACCACCACCAGGGGGCGCTCGATGCTGCGATTCTGGACCAGGGGCTCTGTAGCTCCTGTTTGGGTCGGTAGAAGTCACTGTGATTGACCATCACTTACGACCCTTGTATGTAGGTGGTGTAAGTGTGTGTGGGGAGTGGGAAGGCATTTCTAGGAGCCCTGACACCGGGGGCTCAGGGTATGGAGTCAACTCGTGCTGCTCACCCTCTCATGGCTCCCACCTAGATAGAGACAGACCCCAGGAAATGATTCACCTGTGTCTTCCTGGGGAGGAGCGAAAGAAGTGGGCTCACTAGGATGGAAACTGGGTGGGGGCGTTCAATGGCTTCTCACATGTCCTGGACCCCAAATCACCTTGTGGCTTTGGACAAGTCAACCCTTTGGCATCACTGAGCAGGGTGGCCCTATTATTCTTGGGGTCACTCCAAGGAGTCAGAAATCTGGCAAACCTGTCTTAGCCCTTGGCCTCCTCCAGGGCTGAGCCGTTTGCTACCCCTCCTCAGGTTGCGGAAGGCCCCGCCCTGGACTCCAGATTGTCCCTCAGACTCCTGAGGCTCAGAGGGTAGGAAAGACAGTTTGAAGTCACAGGTCAGCACGTGGAATGCTTGGTTATACCGCAAACGCTGTTTTGGGTGTGCCCAATGCCCCCTTGGGCCATTCCCTTTCCCGAGAGTTCTCTCCTCCAGCTCAAACACAGCCTCTGAGCCTTTGCACTTGCTGTTCCCTCTGCCTGGCATGTCTTACCCTCAGATTTTCATGGGGCTGGTTCCTTCCTGTCATTCAGGTGACAGGCCAGATGTCACATCCTCAGAGAGGACTTCCTGGACCACACCTGGTCCCTCTCTATCTCACCTGCTTGTTTTATTTCTCCTAGAGCACTTATGACCTTCCGAAATTAGACGACTTCCTGGTTTATGGTTTGCACTCCGTCTCCCCTGTCAGAATGAAAGTGCCACCAGAGCAGGGGCCTGGCCTGACTTGTTCCCTGATGGGCCCCGTCTCTCACGTGGCACACAGCAGGAGGTGCCCTATGGGCATTACTGAATGAGTGGACAAGGAGGGTGGAGAGTTGCCTGTCAGTCACACAGGTCTCCAGACAAGAGCGCAGAGTCACGCTGACCCCTCCCTGGAGGCCTCAGGCTCTGGGACACTCTGGGGCTGATGTGTCCTTTCTTCTCTGGGCTTCTTACTTCCCCATCTGCTCCCCCTTGAGTGAGCATGCTCCTCAGACAGGAAGTAATGGAGTGTTTGATTTAAGAATCAAAGCCAAGAAAGGGCAGGAGGAAGGAAGGGAGCAGTGGACCCATAGTGGGGTCCAGCCCCTGGTGTTCTGGGGAGGGGAGCCCAGGGATGGCAGAGGTGCTGGATGCCTTTGCTTTTCCAAACTCAGGTTAAGTGTGTGGATAGGTTTCTGACCATGCTGACTGCCCTGTGTCACAGGGTGTGTTCTCCGTCAGGAGGGTGTGGAGGGCACCTCCTTTACTGTGTGAGTCTGAAGTGCCCCTGAGAGCCCTCCCAGTGCCGTGAGCCGTCTTGCAAGACAGCTTGGTGACTGGGTGGAGAGCAGACAATGCATCTGGAGATCGTGTCATGCTTTGGGCCAAGAAGATCTGAATTAGAGTTCTGGCTCAGTCACTTCCGTGCTGTGCGACCTTGGGCAAGCAACTTCCTCTCTCTGAGCTAGGAAGAAATGAAGTCTGCTTTCTGGGACTGGCTCTGGAACTCTACCCTCCAGGCCCAGGCTTTTGTATCTGGATTTCCTGGCCATCTTTCTTTCTTTCTTTCCTTTTTTAAACTGAATTTTAGTTGATTTACAATATTGTGTTAGTTTCAGGTGTACAGTAAAGTGATTCAGTTGTACACATATATATACATATATATATATTTTCAGGCTATTTCCCATTATAGTTTTTTTTTTTTTTTTTTTTTTTTCAGTACGCGGGGCTCTCACTATTGCGGCCTCTCCCGTTGCAGAGCACAGGCTCCGGACGCGCAGGCTCAGCGGCCATGGCTCACGGGCCCAGCCGCTCCGCGGCATGTGGGATTCCCCCGGAGTGGGGCACGAACCCACGTCCCCTGCATCGGCAGGCGGACTCTCAACCACTGCGCCACCAGGGAAGCCCCCATTATAGTTTAATACAAGGTGTTGAATATTTTTCCCTGTGCTATACAGTAAATCCTTGTTGCTTATCTATTTTATATATGGTAGTGTGTATCTGTTGATCCCATACTCCTAATTTATCCCTTTCTCCATCCCTTCCCCTTTGGTAACCATAAGTTTGTTTTCTATGTCTGTAAGTCTGTTTCTGTTTTGTATATAGATTCATTTGTATGATTTTTTAGATTCCACGTATAAGTGATATCATATAATACTTGTCTTTCTCTGACTTTTTTAGTATGACATTCTCTAGGTGCATCCATGTTGCTGCAAATGGCATTATTTCATTCTTTTTTATGGCTGAGTAATATTTCACTGTATACGTATATCTGGCCATCTTTCAATGCCCAGCATAAAAGGGTACCTCTTCTGCGAAGCTACCCCACCCCCACCTGGTTCTTTTTGTCCTGGAGTCACCCTGTTCTGCCTATTTCTGTAGCATGATGGCATTGTCCATATAGATCTCTGTCCCCCTCCCACTAGACCAGAGCCCCTTGTGGCAGGCCTGGGGCTTGATTCATTTCTGGATCCCTCATGCCCGGTGTCGGGACAGGCCCACCACAGATATGATACTATTTCTTACCCATTTTAGACATGAACAAACGGGCTCAGAGAGGTCAAGTGACTTGCTTGAAGTCACACAGCATACAAGTGGCAAAGCTGGTGGTGTGCTGGTCAATATGCTCTCCACACACAAAAAAGCCTCGGTCTGTCGTATTTGTCAATGTCTATGGTGTAGATACTCCCAGGGAATTTCAAGCTACCAACATGCATCACTGAACCTGAGGTTGGGAAGTGATGTTCACAACTGGCTCTTGTGAGGGGGGATGAGCCAGCTTCAGTACACCACGGGGCAAAGCTGGGATTCCAACCCAGGCCTGTTTGATGCTGATCAGTGGGCATTCTATTCTAGATTCCTAAAATCTGGTATTACGTGAAAAAAATCCCAAGGTACATAAGGGTGTATATCAAGGGGGAAAAAGAGTATATATACTAGAAAAGAATGTGCGTGTATGGATATATATATATTTGTTTGTGTGTGTGAATCTTGAAGGATTTGCTAGAAACTAATAACAGTGGTTTTTGCCGATGAGGGGGACTGGGTGGCTGGGAGACAGGGTGGGAGAGAGATTTACTCTGGGTATCCTTTATACTCTACATTTTGAACCATGTGAGTATATTAACTGTTCAAAAAAACCCCAAATGAATAAACAAACAACAAATCCAAACCAGCAATCAACCACAAACAGATGCTGGGCCTGCAGCTCTTTGCCAGGCATGTCTGTGGGCCTGGAGCTGGGCAGCGTGTGCTGAGTGGCTTGGTTGGGGCTGCCCACCGGACCACACTGTCTTTTGGCAACCCTTGGCCTGTGACCCAAGGCTGGTGTGGGAGGTGGGGAGGCCACTGTCTTCCCGGAGCGCGAGGGATGGGTGCACTTGTTTTAATTCTCGCCCACGCGGCTTGGTCACTGAGACCATGGCACTGCATTCTAAACTAAATTAGAAATTTAACAAACCTTATAAATCCTCCCCAGCCTGAGCCTTGTAAATCTCCAGAGCAGGGCAGGCTTAGCACTTATCCATCTCTGGCTTAATGACCTACCCGGCCCAGCCTGGGAATGATTCAGGGCCGGTGACAGGTCTAATTAGTGAACACAAACTACATCCCAGGCAAGGTGAGGAGGAAGAATGAGCCTGGTCCTGGCCCCAGGGGTGTTAGGGAGGTGAGACGTAGCCCTTGTCCAGTCTGGACTTCGGAGATCTGGTGCGGGGGGAGGGGTAAGGAGGGACTGGCAAGTGTCTGCTTAACCTTCACTGTTAGTGCAGCCCTGTTGGTGGTGTGTCTCGCGCATGTCATTATTTGGGGAAGGCAGTTGTATGATGTGCCCCTCGTAACATTATTGCATCAAGAGCCATGTGGGACCCATGGAGTCTCCTGGCAAGGCAGCACGTTTGTGGGCAGATCTGAGGCTGTGTTGGTAGCCCGTGTTATGGGTGTGGGAGGTTTTGAGGGTGGGCTCTGGTCTCCCAGTTCCTGAAGGAATTGTGTTCTAGAGCAACACATGTGCAATAAGAGGGTGTCCAGAGAGCCCCAATTTTCAGGGTGTACATCTCAGTGAGAAGATGGATTTTTCCAACCAAGCTGACTGTCCTTGTGAGGTAGTGAGCTCCCCGTCAGTAGATAGACAGCACAGGATCCTCTACCATTAATGGAACCCGAGCTGTGTGCCAGGCCCTTTACACATCATCTGATGCCATCTTCGGGCCCCCATCTCACCGATGAGGAAACTGACGTTCAGAGAGGTTACGAACATGTCCAGGTCATTCAGAACAGGATTTGAATGCTGGCTTGCTTGGCTTTAGAACTTGTGGCTCCCCTGCTGTACCTCCCCACTGTCTGCTGCTGATGTGCCCTTCAGGCTGCTCCTCACCTAAGGCACACTCGTGATGATTCTGGGCACAAAATGATGAAAGGCCCCAGAGCCACAATCTCCTTGGCAACAAGGGCTGCCTTTGACAGGCTCTTGCACCATGTTCCATGCTGGGGCGGGAAGATGTGGGTGCTCTCGCTCCTTCCTCTCTTTCGCTCATTTGCTGGCCTAATTTTTGTGTCCTCTCCCAGCCTCCTCTGGCCTCTCTCTGGCCCCAATTCCCAGCACCTGCTGAGTTATTTGCCGGGAGTTGCGGGTGGGGTGGGTCTGAGCCTTCCCCTTTTACCCATCACCCCTACTGCTCAGATGCAGGAAGCAGGGCTGACACTGTTACCTGGGGGGCATCCGCTCCCACCTCACCAGTCCTTCTGACCCCCTCTCTGCCCTGACCCCAGAGCAGTCACCAGGAGGAGGCCGCCTGGGTAATTGGTTCCATCTAAGCCCCATCCTCAGTGGCGCGAAAGGGAAAGTTATAAATATTTTTATCCATAACTCACGAGAAATAAAAATTTCATTACGCTGAAAAATTTAAATTTCATAAGAAATAAATATTAATCTTGGAGAGTTACTTTTGTGGGAAGTTAACTTGCAAATGTCGTGAATCTGGAGGTGCCTGGGGTCTGGGAGGGAGGGGGAAGCCCCCAGTTTGGCCTCCTGGTCTGGAGTGGGGGTCTCCACTCCTGAGACTGAGGGCCCACGGACTCAGATCTCCACCCAGCGTAGAGCCCACCCTCAGCCCCCTCGCTCTCTTCAGTGCTAATTGATTATCTAGCACGTGCAGACAGTTTAATGGTGCTGGGGTGCCGCAGGAAAGGAGATAGATGCTCCTCACGTGGAGCAAAGGGTGAGGTGGAGGCAGACAAATGAATAACCACCAGCACCACCAGCACCTCCACCCAGTTAGAACCCCTCTACTGGGCACAAGTGCCCCTGCCCCCTGCTAGGTTTTATTTTATTATTATTGTACTTAAAACAATTCAAGTATAACATACACACAGAAAGATGCACAAAGCACAAGCATACAGCTCAAAGAATGACGGCAATGTACAGGAAGGCACCTTGCCCAGGTCAAGGAATCCAACTTTGGCTCGCGTGCTGGGCATTTGCGGGAGGGGAAGGCCCTGCCTGGAGGACCTTGGCAGACTGCTTGATGGATGATTCTTGCTGCCTGACTAGGGAGAGAACGATTTGGGAGGAAGGTGGCCTAATACATACTGAACGTTTATCACATGCCAGGCCCCATTCTATGTGCTTTATGTGTATTCCTTTAACCCTGACAAAACCCCACGAAGTAAGTGCTGTTATCACCTCATTTTATTGATGAAAAAACAGAAGCACAGAGAGGTTAAGTAATGAATCCAAAGTCACACAGCCGGTGGGAGGCATAGCCAGGTTAGACCTGAATCCCCTGGCTTAGAGCCTCCAGTCTCTTCTGAGATGAGAGAGCCCAGTCTTGGCCCCAGGAGGCCTGGGTTCTAGTGTCCTCTGGAACCTCTGCAAACCTTTTGATGTTTCACACCTGCTGTGTGACCTCAGGCAAGTCTCTCAACCTCTCTGAACTTCAGGTTCCTCTTTTGAGAAATAGGGATAAAAGCCCCACTTTGTGCTGCCCAGGGTTTGTATGGGGCGAGGAAGAGGTGGCAGAGGCGGATGTTGTAACCCTGACCACAGGGATAAAGCTCATCCTAAGTATGAGCCCTTCTGGCCCGCGTGCTGATGCGGTTACACCGAGTGCGCTATGTGTCTCCGTCACTCCCTGCTGCAAGCCACCTCACTGTGCGGCAGGCCCTCTTGTATTCTCATCTGATGGGTGAGGAGGGTGGGGTGGTCAGAGATGCTCCCTGTGGGGCGTGGCAGGGGCAGCGGGCTGCTGCTCCAGGCAGGGAAGTGAGGGCAGGATTTGGGACCTGCGTTTAGGAGGGGGTCCCACATGAGCAGAGGTGAGGAGGTCAGTGCGTGCAGGCTGTGTCGGGGGCTGCGAGGGTTGGCTGGGTCCTGAGCCGCTCACCTCAACCGCTTCCGCATTCCGCAGATGGGAGAGCTGAGGCCATCCTGAGCTGGGGCTGCAGACCCTGGGTCTGGGGCTGTGCTGCACTTGGGGCAGTGGGGGTGGGAACTTGGACTTGAGCCTGGCAAGCAAAGTCCTTGTCTCTTGAGCCTGACACCAAGGCTGAAGGGGACAGCTGGGCCTAAGTTCCAGCTTGTGGCAGTGGGGTGGTGCCCAGAGGGCCTTGTCCTGCAGTTGACACCGATGTGGCTGGCTGGGACAACCATGGCCCATGTGTGGCAAGGAGAGCCCAGAGGAGGCTGGAGCCCAAGGGTATAATTTCCCCCTTTATGATTCTCCAAAGAGGTGGGTGACAGAGACCTACAACTCTCCAGGGACCAGAAGGACCAGATCTCCCTTAATATTGGAAAATACCCTGAATTCCTACTTGGCTGGCCCAGGACCTTGAATGGGGGACTTTGGGCAGCAGTTGGGAAATTCACCTTCTGTAGAAAAATGCTTCATTCTCCCCCCAGAACCGCCCCCCACCCCAAGTGTACACATTCTCACGTGTTCGAATGTAGACATGTGTGATGACACAGACACGTGTGCACACAGATGCACATACACAGGCGCCCACGCAACCATAGATAGATCCCTAGTTGTTCGTGTATCCCCAGAATCCACCCTCCTGACAGCGTTCTGCTGATGGAATGCTGTAATATTTTTCTATTAAATGTTGCATTTGTCATGCCTTTTAGTACCTCCCCTCATTAAAAATGATATTATCCCCATAAATAAGCCAGCACCTGAGAAGAGTGCCCGACTCCATTTCTCTTCCTAATTGAGACACTTAGCTTTGATTTGCACATCGGCACATACTGAGCGGATTAATTTTCAATCAATGCTCCTGGGCAGGAGGCTGCAGGTGGTGTGGGCTTGCAGCCCAGTGGCCTGGGCGAGGGGCAGGTGGGGACCAGGAGGACCCAGCAAGAGTGTCTCTGTGTTTCCTGGCTGCCGGACAGAGAGCTCTGGGGACTGTCTGGGGCTTTGCGGTTTTGTTCTTTGTGGAAAAGTGGATCCTGGGGGCCTCTCTTGAGGGAAGCACCCTCCTCCCTTACCAGGTGCTATGGACTGAATATTTGTGTCCCCCACCCGCCAGATTCATACGTTGAAGCCCTAAGCCCCCATGTGATGGTGCTGGAGATAGGGCCTTTGGGAGGTAATTAGGTCATGAGGATGGAGCCCTCGTGATGGGATTACTCTCCTCCTAAGAGGAGGCATGAGAGAGCTTGCTCACTGTCTGCTCTCCATCACGTGAGGATACAGGATGCCATCTGCAAACTAGGAAGCGGGCCCTCACCAGACACTGGATCTGCTGGCACTTTGATCTCAGACTTCCCAGCCTCCAGATCTGTGTGAAATAAACGCTTGTTTAAGCTACCTAGATTATGATAATCTGTTATAGCAGCCTGAGCTAAGACACCAGGAAAGGGCTCCCAAACTCTGGTTTGAGCCTGGGTTCTGTGACCAGACAGGCCCGGAATGACAGTCCTTCTGGGCCACTTCCTAGCAGGATGCCCTTGGACCATTCATGTTGATCTTCTCAAGACTTAGTTTCCTCATCTGCGAAGTGGGGCTAATAAGATGAAGGGCCTCAAAGGTTGTTGTGGGGATGAAATGAGGTGATGTGAGCAGTGCCTTGTGTTCGGAACATCAGCTCACCTTTCTCCCTCTCTTCCTCCTCCATGTCTGTCCGTAAGTCTGGTTTCCCATCTGTACCTGTCCCTCTGTCTGTCCAGACCCTTTGCCTTAGACCCACACCTGTGAACAGGAGCCTCCCTGGCTCACCTGGGGGTGGCTGCCCTGAGGTATTTCCAGCAGCCGCTTGTATTCTGTACCGATGGCCTCTCTTTCCTTGGTGCCTGTGGGTCTTTAGTGGCTCAGGGTACAGGATGTACTCATTGGCACTCAGGAAACCCTCCGCTCCAAGTGGAATGGGCAGGACACGGTCTCACCTGCTCAGCCCGGGATATCTATCTGCTCAATGCATTGGGCAGCCACTTCCTGGTCCTGCCCTCAGCCCCTGGCTGGCAGTTCCCCCAGACCTTTGCCTCCTGTGGGTTTGGCCTTCCTTGTGGGACCCGTATAAAATCACGGAGCTGTATGGCTCAGTCTCTGCCTATTGTCACAATTAAAGACACTCTAGTCTGCGAGCCAAAAATGGAAAAACCACTTGAATGTTCATTAAAGTCTTTTGAAGAGCACTAAGGAAGATTCTCTTCACGACAAACAGCACTGCATCTTAAAACCCTAGTTTCTGTGCTCTTTCTCATCGTCACGATATATCTAACAGACATAGCTGCTGTCTCTCGACCCTCTCTCAGGACTCCCCCAAACCCTTCCTTAAACCCAGCCTGTGCTGGCTCTGGTCCCGAGGTTGCAAAATGGTGACGCAAGGGCATATCTTTCTCATAAACTTATGAAGTCTGCACAATATTACACATATATTTTTTAAAAATTTAATTAATTAATTATTATTTTATTTATTTAATTTATATATTTTTGGCTGTGTTGGGTCTTCATTGCTGTGCGTGGGCTTTCTCTAGTTGCTGCGAGCGGGGGCTACTCTTCACTGAGGTGTGCGGGCTTCTCACTGCGGTGGATTCTCTTGTTGCAGAGTACGGGCTCTAGGTGTGCGGACTTCAGTAGTTGCGGCATGCAGGCTCAGTAGTTGTGGTGCACAGGCTTAGTTGCTCCGTGTTATTTGGGATCTTCCCGGATCAGGGCTCGAACCCATGCCTCCTGCATTGACAGGCGGATTCTTAACCACTGCGCCACCAGGGGAGCCCTACACATATAGTTTTGGCAATAGTGGGTAACATTAAAAAAGTGGGGGTTTCACATAAAGATCTGCCTTTGCAGCTTTGCTTGAGAAATCAGCTCTGGCAACACAGGGCCCTGAGAGAGACGTGTGCTTTCCAGCTCCCCACATGGCCTGCCCCTCTCCCTCCTGGTGCCCACCTGGCCCTTGTCCACGTTTGAGCACATGAACCTTGCTCTCTTCTTCCCCTCCCCCTTCTGGGGATTTCTCTCTGACAGCTAGCTCCTGGGGCCTCTCAGCTCTCCGCATCACTGTTACCACAAACACTGAGGAACTGGGCAGGCAAAGACCCCTCCTGGGCAGGTGGGCGGGAGGAAAGGGTGTGAGCAGTTTTTCTCTTTGGCATTTGCAAAGTCATCCCCTAAACGCAAGGCCAGGGCAAGTCCTCCCAGTTCCTTGTCCCTGAGAGTGGGGACTCCTCCTTCTCGTCCTGGCTCCAAGGCCTCTTCTCAGACCAGTTAAAATTTTTTCTTTTCAAAGCAAACCATCCCCATCATCGAAGCAGGAGAATTTTCCAGAACCAGCATCTCTCTCTTCTGGATACAGCAACACCTGCTTTCCAAACTGCAGCTTCCTTCCTGGCTGAAGCTCCCAACTCCTTCCTAACACCACCTGCCTCATTGGAGCTGTCCTGCTCATCCTCAGAGCCTCGCCCCTGGCGTGGCTCATACGATTCCAGGCAAATGCTGGGGAGATGGTAGACCTCTGGGGCTAAGTGGGCAGATTCAGGCCGGGAGACCTGGGTTCCGGTCCTAGTTCTTCTGCTGAGCTCTGTGACCTGGTCAAATTATTCCATCTCCCTAAGCCTCAGTATTGTCTGCAGGATACAGACGATAATAATAGTACCCATTTCCTAGGGGTGCTGTGCCATTTAAATGAGAAAAAGCATTTTGCACCTGGATACTCAAAGTATGGTTTTTGGACTCTCGGTACCTCCTGGGTGCTTGTTAGAAATGCAGAGTCTCAGGCCCCATCCCAGACCTGCAAACCGGAATCTGCATTTCAACAAGATGCCCAGAGATTCCTTGTACACAGTCAAGTTTGAAAAACTCTGATTTAGCACAACTCTTGGCACAAGGGAAGCACTCACAGGACAAGTGCTAGCTGTCCTGGTAACTGTTAGTCTAATAAAAGTCCATATATTAAGGCAGATTCTGGCGCTGGAGAGAAGATGGGGCTCAGTCCTGGCTCTGCGTGTTTGTATTGTGTGTCCAGGGTAGCCTTGCTTTCCTGCCTCGTGTTCCCCATCAGTGAAAATGGAGATCCTGATGCTGTCTCCTGGCGCTGATTGGAGAGTGAAATAAGATCAAGCAGGAGGTGTTTCAGAGAGTCGTGGAAAGTGATTCTGAGATATCGAAGCTCTGAAAGCACTTTTGCACACGTTTTATTTACTCTTTCTGCTACTGTTCCCATTTTAAACATGAGAAATGGCAGCGTTTCAAAACCAAGTGATTATTCTGAGCTCATTGAGTGAATCAGCTATAGAACTGGGTCTAGTCCCAGGACCTGAGGCCATGAGCAGTCCAAGACCCCTCCCAGAGCTCCCAGATCACCCCATAGCGAGCCCCTGGACCCTCCAGTCTGGCCCTCCCACAACTGAAACCTTCTGGGTGACTCTGGCTGTATAGTGCTGTTGGCTGATTGCTTCGTTTTTGTGTGTGGGGGTTGGAGGTGGCTGCAGACCAGGGAGGGGGTGGGGACAGGAAGGATGGGGCAGCTGTGGGATCTGACGGTTAATTATAATGTCCTCACACGTGATCAATCCACAGTCCATGTCTTGAATCCTCAACGACCCAGCTCCTCTTTGGCCGAGCACGAGGCCTTCGTGGGGGTGGAAGGAGGCCAGGCTGTCCTCGTCCTGGTCCTTGGAAGCCCAGCGCGAGGCTGCAATGTCGATGTTGCCTCCAAAATATGCCCATCTTGTTTCCATAATAGCTTCTGTCATTGCTCTTGACAGGCCAGCCATTAAGTCTGGCAAGATTGTAAGAATTATTAACGTATGAGGTTTTATATTATTTGACAGCTGTCGGCTCCTTTGGAATCCACATCACCCTGTCCCATCTCTTCCCTCCCACCCTCTCCCTCCACATCATCCCTCCCCCCCCTCCCCCAGGAGGATGGGACGGCCTCCCAGTCACTGGGGAGCCAGGAGGAGACAAGCTCCTGTCAAGCTTCACTCACAATCGCTCCTGCACATCTGTGGGATGTTCCCCGAGGGCCCGCACATCCCATCTCCGGTCCTAACCTGGATCCTTCCTCAACTAAACCCCTGGCTTCAGTGGTTTCAGCGACGATTCCCAATGCTCCATTTACCTCCCAAGTCTGCCCCAGACCCACATACCATTTGCATCCCAGATGTCTCCTCTCTTATGCTGCAAAGTCTCCATCCTGGCTCTTCCTATTTAGGTGCCATGCTCCAGTATCCCTCCTGTGTCCCAGGCCAGAAATCCAAGGGTTGCCCTGCTCTCTGCTCCCTCCCACAGCCCCACAGTCTTCTGGTCCCCACGCTCTGTCCATTATGCTTCCTAAAGGCTTGACTCGCCCCTCTCCTTCCCATCCCTGTTGCTCGGCCCTAGTCTGGGTCTCCACACCTGTTTCCTCACTGGTCGGTGCCCTGCCCAGATCCCTTTGGGCCCTCCCATGTAGTGTCTGCCCATCCGACTTCCAAAAGCATTTCCCTGGGGCTGCAGCACGCTGCCTCCACCCAGGCAGGCAAGGGGTGCTGGAGAAGTGATGGCCCTCCCTGCTTCTCAGGGCCCCTCTCGGCCAATTGCTGAGGGGAGTTGGTATATAAATGCCCCAGCTCCTTTCCTCGTGGTTAGGATGGCTGGGGCCTGGTCTACACGAGACCCTGAGGTCCCCAGTGGAATGAAGCTCCATTTCCCCATTATAGTATGGGGATAATATCAAGTATGGCTTGATAAAGGCCCGCTTCTCACCTTCCTCCACTTCTCTGCCCAACTCCCCCTCACTGTTGGTGCCCCACCCAGATCCCCTGGGCCCTCCCAAGTAGTGCAGGCCCCGCCTACTTCCAAAAGCCTGAAGCATTTCTCTGGGGCTGCAGGCTGCTTTCCTGGGTCTGTCTTCTAAAGAAACTGCTTGCACTCAAACCTTGCTCAGAGTTGGTTACTAGGGGAACCCAAACCAAGACAAGACTCGTGGTCTGTTCCTCCTGCACACCCAAGGGTGAGTCCTGGGGTACACACGTCTGATTCTTTCACTCCCTTCCCTGGATCACAGGAGTCCTCAGTACTTCACTTCCTGTTCCATCAGGCTGCTACAGAAAAGAGAGTCCTTCCCGTTGCCGGTGGCCTAGATCCAGAAATCTGAATGCACACAGAGTTTAGGGCTGCTACTTACATTTCGGAAGCAGTTGCCACAGGCTCCAAATAGTATGTTTTTTTGGTACTTTCATTAGATAAAGTTTTGCATTTACACAGCCATTAAGTAATACTGATACAGGGCCATCAGTGTTAAAGAGAAATCCATTCCCGGATATCAAAATATATCACTTGTGTTGGTTAGCACAAGAATTAACAAATTAACAAAGATGTCCAAAAAAGAACCCTAATACATGATAAAAGTGGCAGTTCTAATTAGTGTAGAAAGGATAGGCTAGTCATGAAATGGAGCTGGATAATTAGTTAATCATTTGGGGAAATAAAGACACCTAACCTCATGCAAATTCCAGACGGATAAAAATGTTGATATAAAAAGTGAAACCATAAAAGAACTAGAAGAGACAAAGGTGATGATCTCAGGATGAGGTGGGCCTTCCCAAGGAAACAAGGGAAGAAACCACAGATGAAACTGTGAGAACCGACAAATTAAAAATACAGAATCCCGACGTTAAAAAGCAGACCATTAGACATTGTTCAGCCACCGGCAAAGTCTCGGAGGGTTCAGGCTTCTCTCAGGGTTCACTGGATCTTCAGGCTGGACGCACGGGCCCACAGCTGGTCCTTGTCTCATGCTGTATACCTCCCTGTCCCCATCTTTGTCCTGAGCCCACCTCAATCCTACCTGGGCCTTGTCCTGAGACCCGTTCTGAACCTTATCTGGACCCCCCTCTTGACCACCTCTGACTATCTCTGACCCATCCCAGGCCATGGCCGGAGCCCCCGTAGCCAGGTCCTGTCGGCTGAGTTGCCGCTCTGAGCCAGGTTGGCTGTGCGGGGAACAGATGGGCTCCCTGTGGACAAGGCAGCAGCGCAGAAGCTAATCCACTTTTATCTCGTTATGGTGACAGCCACCCTGTTAAATGGAATGGACTATCGATTCGGGGCTCACTTCCAGCCCGAGGATTTTCCATCACAGGCCTGAGTAGAATAGGAGAAAAGCAACACTTATTAACTCGGGTGCCAGTCAGGGAGAGGCTGGGATGGGGGCAGGGGCTGGATGGGCGCAGGCGCCAGGAGCACTGGGGACCCAGGCTCAGACCCAGGGTCCGAGGGAGTCCCTCCTTACACCCTCCCCCCAGGTGACAAGGCGGGGGATGAGGGGACAGAGGCACACGCACACACACTGGTGCGCCTATGTGTCAACGCTGACACGTACACACGCAACACTGACACACACACACATACTTCCAATACCAGCTCATGCATGCACACACAGTACTGACATACGTACGTTCAACACTGACAAACGTCTGTACCCAAGGCTGACACACATCTACACAAATACCCAACACTGAATCATGGGCACACTCACATATACACACTTGATATTGACACCCATGCACACAAGGCTGACACATATAGACACCCGTCATCGACACACGTATATACACACAAGGCTGACACACACAGACAACATGCTGACACGTGTACATCCCACAGCTGGTGCAGATCCACAGAAGTGCGCTGACATACAGATACCCATCGCTGACACACATATGAACACACCACTGACACACATCTACACTAATACTCAACCCTGACACATGCACACCCATCACCGACACACATATGCTCCAAACGCTGACACACACAAATGCATAATCCTGACATATATATATTCAATACTGACACACACAGACACACAACCCTGGCACACACGCTCACACAATGCCGGACACATACACATGCGCACCCATCACCGACACACATATCCTCCAAACGCTGACACACACAAATGCATAATCCTGACATATATATATTCAATACTGACACACACAGACACACAACCCTGGCACACACGCTCACACAATGCCGGACACATACACATGCGCACCCATCACTGACACACATATCCTCCAAACGCTGACACACACAAATGCATAATCCTGACATATATATATTCAATACTGACACACACAGACACACAACCCTGGCACACACGCTCACACAATGCCGGACACATACACATGCACACCCATCACCGACACACATATGCTCCAAACGCTGACACACACAAATGCATAATCCTGACATATATATATTCAATACTGACACACACAGACACACAACCCTGGCACACACGCTCACACAATGCCGGACACATACACATGCGCACCCATCACCGACACACATATCCTCCAAACGCTGACACACACAAATGCATAATCCTGACATATATATATTCAATACTGACACACACAGACACACAACCCTGGCACACACGCTCACACAATGCCGGACACATACACATGCGCACCCATCACTGACACACATATCCTCCAAACGCTGACACACACAAATGCATAATCCTGACATATATATATTCAATACTGACACACACAGACACACAACCCTGGCACACGCGCTCACACAATGCCGGACACATACACATGCACACCCATCACTGACACACATATGCTCCAAACGCTGACACACACAAATGCATAATCCTGACATATATATATTCAATACTGACACACACAGACACACAACCCTGGCACACACGCTCACACAATGCCGCACACATACACACGCGCACATACACTGACATTACATGCTGACACGTTTCCAGTCATGGTGCTGACACATGCCCAGCACGGATGCACACACAAACACACCTTCACTGACCTACATTCTACAGACACACCCCGTGTGCACCGGCATCAACGTCCAAGTGACACGTCTGTGCCGCACTGATAGCCTAACACAGACAGACACAAACACAGTGTGATGCTGGCATATGGATCTGCATCTACCACTGACATACAATTAACGATGCACATGCATATAATATGTACACACGTATACACAATAGTCACACACACACACATGCACACACACTCATAAACCCACTGGCAGCTCCCTTTGTTCAGGCCCCAGGTCAGTATGAAACACCTGGGCAGGTGCTATGGCTGGATGGAGGATGGGACTCAGTGCCTGCCCTCAAGCAGCTTTGCCTCTAGTTGGGGAGACGACACCCAGAATACTTACAGCTAATTCACGTACAATGCTTAGCATATGCCTCTCGCTGTTCAAAGCACTTTACATGGATACACTTCTAAAATCTTCACAGCGACCTCTGGAGTTGGGTACTATTATTAGGCTCATTTTGTAGATGAGAGGCCTGGGCACAGAGAAGCTAAACAATTTGCCCAAAGTCACACAGCTCTGGAGTGGGAGAGCTGAAATTTGAACTCAGGCCACCAGTCTCCCAACAATGTCTAACCTCGTCTAACGTGTCTAACACGTCTAACCTCGACGTGTACCGTTTCCTCACATCTGCATCTGGCCACCCGTCTGCTCACACAGGCACACCCCCAAGGTTCCAGCCTGGCCCATTGGGAATGACGCTCCTTGGAGAATGCCCCTACTTCCAATGAGGGCTGTGTGGAGGGCGGGTGCAGCTTTGAGGTGGGACCTCCGACCGGGCAGGTGGGAGGCAGTTCTTGTTGGGAAAGGCTCTGGAGAGGGTCTGGAGGGCCAAGGGCCAGTGTGGGGATGGCTTCCCGGGTGTGTTGTCTGAGCGGGCAGCTCCCTTAGATCTTATTTGCACGTAACCAGCAATGGCTGCTCGATGCAGCTGGGATCTCCCAGGGCCAGGGCCCAGGGGAGGAAGGCTGCCAGGCAGTGAGTGGCTGCCAGGAAACTGGTTTTCTCCAACAGGGAAGGGGGAGGGTGAGTCAGGAAGGCAGACAGCAGTGAGCTGGGCTTGGAGGACTTGCTCCCTGGTCAAGTTCTGGAAAGGGGCTTTGGGCTGCCGCCTAGTGACAGAGCCTGGAGCTCGGCTGACCATATTCAATCCCTGTTGAGACCCTGACAACTTCTGTCTGACCCACCTCTGTGGGCAATCACTTAACCTAATCCTCAGTTTCCCCATCGGAAAAATGGCGCTCACAAGATCACCTGAAATCCCTGGGAGGATTAAATAAAATGACATATTAAAGTGCCTGGCCCAATGGGGTGGGACATACAGCCTCCCCTGTCCCATTGGCTGCTGAGTTCTTGGGACCTTTGCTGAGGGCAGCTCCCGGTTACCTGCGGTTAGTCCAGAGTCTGGAGAAAGGCTCTGCTTTCCTTCTGGGAGGGAGTTTCAGGTCAAGAGGGTGCCCCAATGGCTGGAGTCTGGGGTTAGGTCCAGGGCTGGGGGATTGCTATGGACTGAATTGTATCCTCCCAAATTCATAAATTGAAGCCCTAGTACCCAATGTGATGGTATTTGGAGGTGGGGCCTTTGGGAGGTAATTAGGTTTAGATGAAGTCATGAGGGTGGAGCCCCATGATGGGATTAGTGCCCTTAGAAGAGATACCAGAGAGAGTACTCTCTCTCTGTACCCCTGTTCCCCCCAGCATGAACCCAACCATGCTGGCATCCTGATTTTGAACTTACAGTATCCAGACCTGTGAGAAAATTAATTTCTGTTGCTTAAGCCCCACTCCCATTCCAGTCTGTGGTATTTTGTTATGGCAGCCTGAGCTGATTAGGACAGGGATGGAAGGCTGCTGGAGAGGGCTGGTCTGAGGCTGGCACCAACACCGGGCTCTCTCACATACCAACTACAGCCCAGGACTCGTCTTATGTCTCTTTCTCACTTGTAAAATGGAGGCCTAGGTTGGATTCTCTCCAAAGACCTGCTCCATTTTGATACTATGTGACCCTGGAATTGGGGTCTTTCCCATCTCCCTGGTGAGCGTCTGGAGGGAAGTGGTGGAAGGCAGGCCTGCATGCTCCTGTTCCCTGTTCTCCACCCCATTTCCTGGAGCTGTGACGCTGTGGTGGGAGGTGGGGTCAGGGGTGGGGAGGATATTCCTGCCTGTGACCCTCCCCTGTCTGTGGGTTGAGGCATCAGGACAGGACTTCCCAAGGCATTTCTGGAAAGTAGGATGTGGGCCAGAACACTGAAGACAGTGGTTTACATTCAGGGTCTCTAGGACCTGGGGACTCACTGACACTGCCCTGAGGTTCTGTTTTGTCCCGACCAGCCAAGGTGTCCTCCAGCTCACCTCAGCCCAGCTGTCCCCCACCTCAGCCCAGCTGTCCCCTCACCTTGGCCCAGCTGTCCCTTCACATCAGCACAACTGTTCCCTTAGATCAGCCCACCTGCTCCTCCACGTCAGCCAACTACTCTCCAGTATAAGCCTAGCTGTTCCCCAATGTTAGCCCAGGTGCTTCCCATCACAAGCTTAGTTGTTCTCTCACATCTACTGCCTGTTCCGCCACATCAGTCCAGATGTTCCCCATGTCACCAGTCGTTCTACCTTATTGGACAAGTGGTTCTGCCCTCACATCAGGCCAGGGGTTCTGCCCCATCTGCTCAGCTGTTCTCCCCCAACATCAACCTGGCTCTTCCTCCTCAGGTCACCCCAGCTGTTCCCCTCCATATCTGTTCAGCATCTTTCCCCATCACATCAGCCCAGCTGTATACTCCCATAAGCTGGTTCTTTTCTCCTTATATCTTTTCTGGGCACCTTCTCTGGGGGTGGCAGGGCTATACTGGGTTCTTCCAGGGCAGCCTCTCTGGTATTGCTAGAGGGTCCCCCCTCTCTGCTCCAACTTCCCTCACCCACATGGGAAGCCGGGGTATGACCTGTGGTGGCTAATCCTGCTCTTCCCTGAGAGGCACAGGGTAGGGAGGACGAGGCACCCGAGACTGGAAGAAGAGGGAGAGAATTCAGACATCCCCATCCCCCTATTGACAGGAGGGACCCCAGCATCATCTCTGACCCTCCCAGAACCAGGGGGAGTGCCTGGCATTACCGCATCCCCAGAGAGGCAGGAGGAACCCCAGGCATTCCACAGTCACCCCAGCTCCAGATAGGAAAGACACCCCCTCATCATGCCCTTCCCCATAAAGATAGGAGCAACCTCTGGAATCATCTTCCCCACCTTAATCTGAACCCCCAGAGGAGAAAAGACAGATCCTGATTAAATATGCAAATTCAAGCAGATGGTGGAGCACGGTGATGGACGGGTTGTCAGGAGACGATGTCACCATGATGTGTGTGCCTGTGTGTAAGTGTGTGTCTGTGTGATTAGTGTGTGTGTGGGGATACTGCGCGGGGGGGAGGGAGAGGAGCCTGGGGGTTGGTGCTGCCTCTGGCCAGTGGGACTGGATGGGGCGGGGCCGGGGAGTCTGTGGGAGGGAGGAGGGAATGGGATGACTTTCCACAGTGGGCCAGCCCAGGACCTCCCTGTGAGCAGCTCTCCAGGCCTCTCCATGGCAGGATGCTAAGTCCACCAGATCAGGGCTGGGACAAGAGGGGATTTGTTGGTATAATCTGCACCTGTATCTCTGCTCTTGCCATCAGCCAAACAATAAAGACACAATAGTTACACAACTTACCAGGGGAAGCAATATTGGGTCATTGATTTTGCGTCCCTTGGATTTTCACGGTCTAAACCTTAATGGTTTCTAATCATGAAATATTAGCGCCGCAGGGCACTTAGCACTGACACCTTGCTGGTGAGGGATGGCTCCCCTGCCCCCTCCCCAGTTCCAAGGGGACCACCCTAAAGAGGAGGAGCCAATATCCGCCCTCCACACACACCCCCCGCCAGGGCAGCAGAGCCTCTGGGAGCCTGCCGAGGGATTGGTCCAGGTCTAGGCACAGTTGGGGGAGCCCCCGGAGAACAGGGCACCCTACGATCAGTCCCCCCAGTTCTAGAGGCAGAGCAGAAGAAAATCAACTCATCCTCCAATAAAAGAGATTTGCTTTCACCAGGGTGTGTAAAATAAAAGCTTTTGCCCTTGTCTTTTCCTTCTCCAGATACAACTTTCACCTTAACTCAGTGTGGGGACTCCTACCCACCTGTCAAATCTCTCGGTGGGGTGGTCCCCAAGCACGGGGCCAGGTTGCATTCATTTCTGTATCTTCAGCACTTGGCCCAGTGCCCAGAGCATCACTGGTGCACGTATCGGTTGAATGAATGATGAGTGAATGTGCTAGACTTTGAAGCTAGGTTCCCTACAGAGACTTTTCATTCATTCAACAAATATTTACCGATCCCCTACTGTGTGCGTGACCTCAGAGGTGAATCTGACCCAGGCCCTGCTCTCACCGTGGTAAGTGTGGTGGCCGGGGAGGCCCCATGAAACGGAAGGGGCTTTGAGGCACCTGAATGAAATTCAGCCTCCCAAGGGGACCACTTTGAAAAACCAGACTTGTGAGATGTTGAGATCTGAACACACCTCTCAGGCCCTCCTCATCCCGGTCAGGCAGGGCTTCCAGATGGGGCTTCCTTGGAGAATGAGGTCTGGCTGTCGTGCGTGCTGTACAGGAAGCCCAGCTGGACTGCCCCGGAGAGGCTGGTTTTTCTGGTGCAGACGAGGTGGGTGGCAGATGTTGTTGCTGTTGTTTATTTTTTCTGAAAATGAGCGCACTGCCCACTCCGCCCTGTACCTCCCCTCCCCAGCGCCCGTGGGGAAGTTGATAGCAATGGATTACGCAGAGAGCAGAAGGCAGAGAGCACAATTGGAAGAAAGATAAAGATAATTGAAACTGATTGCAACTGTTCCCAGAGAAATCAGTTTCATAACTTCAGTGCCTCCCTAAGCTTGCTCCCAAGGATCTGCGGCGCCTGGAGGAGGGCGCAGTGTGCAGACGCAGGTGTGTGCGCACGCGGGCGCTTGCGCATGCGTGTGGCTTCATGCAATGTGTGCACGCTCGTATGTACACACCTGCATGCTTTGTGTACGTGGGGGGCGCACACAAGTGTGTCTCTGGGGGGCACTGGCTCTTGGCCTCACCTGTGACCCTGGGTGGAAAGGGCAAGAGAATCAGGGTGGCTGGGTGGGCTTAGGTCTCCTCTCCTACACCGAGGCCTTGCTCTTGCCTGCTTTAGGGGCCTCCTGGCTAGTCCAGCTCCCTTTTATACATACAGGAAGCCGAGGCCCAGAGAGTGGAGTCTGGCCATGGCTCACACGCCAAGTGAGGAGCAGAACTGGGGCTAGAATGCTAGTCTCCTGAGATTCCTCTCCTCCCGGGACATCACTGGCCATTTGGGCGAGGGCAGCCAGGGACGGAGGCGGAGGTAGCTCTGACCTTATATGGCCAGGAACTCCCGTGTGAGCAGCCCCTAATTCACTCACTCACTCACTCCTTCTTTAAACATAGACTGAGCACCTACTGTGTGTCAGGCCCCATGTGTTCTCTAGCTTGGCTGGGGGGCTGGGGATTTGTCACAGGTGCCTCTGGGAGAGGCTGGGTCCTCTGGAGGAGAGGACTGGTGCATGGTGGCAGCCTTGGAAGGAGAGCCCAGGACAGGACACTCCTAAGATGCACGAGCCGCCAAAGGGTCCACCCTGGCCATGGTGGCTCTGCTGGCATCACTGTCACAGATGGCGACTTCTCGTAAGGACCCCTTAGCTCATGCCACAGGTGACTTCCTGGTGAGTGGGCCAGGCCAGGGGTCCTGCTCACCACCAACCCCACAAGATAAGCCTGCCCAGGGTGAGAGCAGGGTCTGTTATGTCTCTGGGTTGCCCAGGACCCGGCACAGACTGGCAGGCATTAGGTGCTCCTCGGGCACAGGACCGGCACGTTAGTGAAACTTTGAGGTACTGAAGTGAACCAGAAAAAACAAAGCCAGAAAACTGCTCACATCCAGGCGTGGGCATCAACTGCTCTAAATGAATGGTTCCCTCTACCTGCCTGCGCTTGTGTCCTCATCCGTAAAATGGAGCACTTTATCCACATGGCACCTGCTGTGAATTTCAGAGGCGGTTCTGTTGAAGAAACACCCAGCACATGGTTTTCTCTTCTTGGGGACCCTGGGTCTCCAGGAGTAGAGGATTGCCCAGTAAGCAAGAAGCCAGGAAATAGTTCATGGCCATATGGCTGCTGGAAGCAGGGAGATGGATGAGATGACCTCTTCCAGTGCCTCCAGGGTAAGGTGTCTGGGCACCCCCACCCTTGGTCTATCCCTCCGTGGTGGGCTTGGGAGTGAAGGACCTCTGGGCCTTCTGGGCCAGGCATGAGTTCCTGCAGTACCCCATATAACCTCTAGATGGCAGCATTGGCGAGCAGGAGCCCAGTAGGAGGTGACGGGAGGGGGCTGGGCTGGGCCAGCGGAGTCAGGCTGCGGCCACAGCTCTCCGGTCAAAACCCCGCCCCTCCCCGCTGTCTGGGATCAGAGGGATAGGGGTGGGGTGGGGCGTGGGAGGTGATACCTTGGGAATTTCTGGATTGGGGAGGAAGGCTTGTGCCTTCTCCTTTAGAGACAGTCCCTCCGGGGGCTAAAGATTTCCAGCTCTTGGGTGTGGGGGAGGTCTGAGCAGGGCAGGAAGTGGCTGCAACCTCTTCTCTCAGAGACCTTCTCATTCTTAGCAGTGGGGCCTCTAGGGTTGGGGGAGACGAGGTCCCTGACAGCAGGGCAGCGGCTACCCATGCAGGCCGGAGATGCCGAGCAGCCCCCCAGCATGAGATGGGGCCAGGGCTGAGCGTCAAAACCCACCCTCCTAGCTTCGCCCCACCCTTCTTGGCGTCCCCTCCTCTCTCTCTTTCCCCAGGAAGCCAGAGAGGAGCAGACGGAAGTTGTCAGCAGCTCTTTAGGGTTACAGATGGGGAGCTGGGGGTGGGGTGGGGGAGGAGGGGAGTTGGAGGGGGCAGAGTTCTTGCCAGGCCCCCTGTGAAGCCCCAGGCAGGGTCCAGCGGGGGCTGCGATGTCCCAAGCCCATGAGAGGCTCAGGAGAAGTGCCAGCCTCTCGGGGCTGGGTGTGAGGGGGGTTCTGAGGAGCCGCAGGTCTTCCGGCCTCCTGGAGAGAGCTGGATGGGGGTGCCCCTCCTCACTCCTGCCCTCCTAGCGCACGTCTCTGAACTTCCCAGGGTTGGGGGCTGGGAGGCACCCCCAGATCACACGGGAGATGGGCCGAAGGGCCATCCTCATTCTGTGGGTGCTCTGGGGAGGGAGCAGTGGGTGAGTCTAGACTCTAGGGCTCTGAGTTGCTGGCTGTGACCCAGGGTGGGGGTGGGGGAGCTGCTTGGAGATGGAGAATACTCAAGGACAGTCACCTGACCGCCCTGCCAGTCACCAGGGCTTTGGCCATGAAGCAGTAAAGCAGCTGGGTGGTGCCCAGGCCCAGGACACAGGGGGCCTGAGTATGGGAACCCATCTGATCTGCTGCTGCTGATTCCTGGTGACCTAGGGGAAGTCATCTTCTCTCTCTCAGCCTTAATTTCACCACCTGGTAAATAATAATAATAATAATAAAACGGCTCCCTTCCATTGAACATTTACACAGGACACAGCATTTCACATGTATCATTTTAACGCTCGTAACCAGCCTATGGAGACTTGGAGTGGGTAAGTGACTTGGCCAAGGTAACACACCAAGCAGCAAGAAGTCAGACCCAGGGCTGTCTGAGGTCAATGTCTAGTCCTTCCAAGTCCTCTTTTGGGGTCCTCGGCTCTTTCTCTGGTGGGGTGCGGGCTGACACTCCTTTACCAGTGTCTCACGGGAGGCTTAGGAGTGGGTGAATATGTGCGTGTGGTGTCATTGTAGGCGTTCTAGATTTAGCCAATACAAAAACAGGATGCCTAGTTAAATCTGAATACGAAATAACAAATAAAATTTTAAGTATATTCCATGCAATATTTGGGACATACCTATATTAAAAAATTATTTGCTGTCTATCTGGCAGTAGAATACATTTTATTGTGCACTTATTACCAGGCACTGAGAGTCTGGGTGGGAGGAGCAGAGGTGTGTAGGGGTCATGCCCAAGTTTCACTCATTGCTAGGGGTGCCTCTTTGGCCTCTGTTATCTCTTCTGTAAGATGGGGAAGAACCCCTTCCTCCTTCCTCCTGAGGATGGGAACATCCAATGCCCAGAGAGTCGGGGGTGGCTTTGAAGAATCCGGAGAGCTTTGCCAAGATGAGCCCTAGTCTGGTTAGTAGTGGGTGCCAGCCTGTCCCCAGCTCCCTCCCCATCTCCCAGGCACCCACCAGTGAGCCTCCAGGCTCACCCCATCCACCGCTCTACAGAAGCCCACAACCAGAGGGCTGTGTCCATGAAGGGGCTCAGCAAGGCTTTACAGGAAATCAGTGGTCTCTCAAACCTCTTGGGGAGGCGCCCTGGCCAGCCATGGGCCTGAGACACCTGTGTTCGCCACATAACGCAGCCACTGTCTAGCCTGCGAAGCCCCTCATCTCTCAGAGTCTCAGTTTCCTCATCCGTGGTTGGGGAAGAAAAGGACCTCCCTCTCACGGGATGCTGGGAGAGCGCAAAGAAATGGTAGAGAGTGGGTGCTTAGGACATGCTGGCTCTGCCCCACCCCAGCTGTATCTTGTTGTCAGACACACAGATCATGTCACAGCCCGGGCCAGTTCACTTAAGAAGGGGACCCGGCCACCACCAACATCACAGTCATCTGCCATAGAAGGATGCCTCGGTGGATAACCATCGTTCCCAGTGGTCCGGGTTGAGACTTGTCTGCTGGGGGTAAGTGACAGAGACACTTGTATGTGCTTCCATCAACACCTGGGCACAGATACACACAGACAAGACACACACAGACACACACACACACTCAGCACACCCACATGGATAGGAGGCTCTTCTGATTCATCTCCCCTCCTCTGTGTGCCTGGGGTTCAACTTTTTCTCCATAAAACATACAGCCTGATGTCCACCTCCTACAGACCTCGCCCATCAGCGAGGCTTCCCTCCAATGTCCTGGTCCACGGGCTGCTGCTCCCACAGGCTGTCACAGGCTTACAAAGTGTCACTTGTCTTTTCTTTCCTCCCTTTTGTTCAAGTATCAATTTTTAACAGCTTTATTGAGATATAACTTATACACAAAGAACTGCACATATTAAATGTGTCACTTGCTTTTCTTTCCCAATACATTTATGCCAGTGACACTTGTTATTGAAGTTGGGTGATTTAATGAAATAATAAGTAAACCAAAAATATTGTGAACACACAAGAAGTTGTTGTTTCTGTAAAACTAAATTGAAGTCTTTAGAAAGACTCCATCAAGGTGATTGCCAAAAATTGCTGTCAAATTAGGTGTGGATAAGCAACTGTAAGATAAGATGGGAAACAAAACTTGTAAAAATCTAGAAGATTCGGCACTCACATCACTTTATAAGTGTCTTTGAAGTTCAGGCTCCACTTTAGAGAAATTGAAATTGGAAATCGAGGATGATGTGTCGTGGGTTTAGTTCACCCAAGAAAGATGGCACAGCTCTCAAAAGGGAGGGAAGACTTTGGTCCTGCACTAAAGAAAATTAAAAAGACAAAAAACTTATATGCCTGTAAGTTGAAATAGAATAATGGGGTTGTGAAGGCGTGTGTGTGTATGTTTTCAAAGATTTAATTTTGTTTATTTTTGGCTGCGTTGGGTCTTTTTTGCTGAGCGTGGGCTTTCTCTAGTTGCGGCGAGCGGGGGCTACTCTCCCTTGCGGTGCGCAGGCTTCTCATTGTGGTGGTTTCTCTTGTTGCAGAGCATGGGCTCTAGGCGCGCGGGCTTCAGTAGTTGTGGTTCGTGGGCTCAGTAGTTGTGGCTCGCAGGATCTAGAGTTGCAGGCACAGTAGCTGTGGTGCACGGGCTTAGTTGCTCGGTGGCATGTGGGATCTTCCTGGACCAGGGCTCGAACCCGTGTCCCCTGCATTGGCAGGTGGATTCTTATCCACTGTGCCACCAGGGAAGTCCCAGGGTGTGTGTTTTTAAAATGATTTCCTCAGAACCAATTTTGAAAATTAACTCACTACCCCCAAACTAATGGTATTAGTTTAACCAGAAGGCTTTTCCCATACTAAGGGACATGTCTGAACACACTCACTGTCACACACCCTCCTAAGCATAGCCATGTACACACACACCCACTCCTGCACACACACACACAGCCCTGCACACATGTAGACACACACAGGTACATACGCTGCCCCAAACCATGCACGTACACACAGATGTATGGGTACATACACTCTCACTCTCCCAGGCTCCAGCAGACACATGGGTGCTCACACATACCTATTCACACACCCCCAATCAGTAACTCACACACACATGTCTGAGCACACACACAAGATTAACTTTTTTTTTTCTCCTGTGAGAACAGCCAAGGCAATAAGTGGAGGTTGGTTTTTAATCAGAAATTCACACTTTGGTGTTTTTCTCCCTTTGGCCCAGTGGGGGGTTGGGGAGGATGAAGGAGGGAGGAGGGTGGAGGAGGGTGGGGAGGGACCTGGAGGGAGGAGTCCGCCTCCAGACTAGATTCATCTAGTTGGAACCTGGCTGGGGAGACAGTGGCGGTGGCAGTGCAGGTGAGCTGGGTTCCAGCTGCATTACTGAGTGCCCTGTTCTGCTCTTATCTAAGAGGTAGCCAGGACTGCCTGGGACATGGCCTTTCCGGGGCTCCATAGGAAGTGGGGGCAGAAACTCCCCAAAGAGAGAAGGGCGGTGGGCTCTGTGGTGATCCAGGGCTGGGCTTAGCCTGTTCTGTCCAGCCTCTGAGTTGCCAGACTTGGGGAGACCCACTGTGGGTTCTGTGGTCTGGGGCTTGCCAAACCTGGCCTCAGAGGTGCCACCTCAGACCTCCTGCATCTGAATCTCTGGGAATCAGGCTAAGGAATCTGCATTTTTAAATATCCCCGGGTGATTCTGATGAGCAGCGAGGTTTGGAGCCCCTGACAAGGAACATCCCACTGCCATAGGAAGACATCCCTCTGGGGATCCCAGAGACATGCTGTCTTCCTGGTGCCTTCAGAACCCTGTGTGATTTCGGCCGGGAGTGGAGAGATTTCTAAGACAAGGGCAGAGGGTCCTAGAATTCTGGGAGCTGGAAGGAATCTCATGCATGGGTCCGCTATTTTTTTTTCAATTTTTTTAACTGAATGAAAGATTCTTTAAATCCTACAGTGCTTTACAATTTTCAGAAGTTTCACACACATGATTTCATGAGGTCCCAGGATAACCCCCCTTCTCCCCATACCCCTGTATTGCCCCTCCCCCTTGGTAACCACTAGTTTGTTCTAAATATCTGGGAGTCTGCTTCTTTTTTGTTTTGTTCACTAGTTTGTTGTATTTTTCTAGATTACACATATAAGTGATATCATACAGTATTTGTCTTTCTCTGAATTATTTCACTTAGCATAATGCCCTCCGAGGCCATCCATGTTGCTGCAAATGGTAAAATTTCATTCTTTTTTATGGCTGAGTAGTATTCCATTGTGTGTGTGTGTGTGTGTGTGTGTGTGTGTGTGTGTGTGTGTGTGTATATATATATACACATATATGTATACCACTTTTTCTTTATCCATTCATCTGTTGATGGACACTTAGGTTGCTTCCGTACCTTGGCGATTGTAAATAGTGCTGCTATGAACACTGGGGTGCATGTATCTTTTCAAATTAGTGTTTTTGGTGTTTTTTCTCAGATATATTGGGTCCTCTGTTTCTATAAAAGGGGAGACAGAGAACCAGAGGAGAAAGGACTTGCCCAAGGCCATTCAGCGAGTCCTTGCAATTGGTGGGATTTGAACCTGGGCCATCGGGTTCTAAAGCTCATTTTGTGTATCAGTCAGCATGGGCCAGGTTGTGCTGCCATAACAAACAATCCCCAAGTCTCAGTGGCTGAAAACAACAAAGCCTTATTTCTCATTTCTGCTACACATCCAACAAGGGTGCACAGAGCCTCGGTTCATCATGGTCACTCTGTTCATCTTAGTCACCTGGCTGATGGAGCAGCTGCCATCTGGGATTTTGCCAGTTGCTGGGCAGAGGGAAAGGGAACTCTGGAGGGTGCATTGCACTTAAATGCTTTGGCCTAGGAGTGACCACACCACTAACAGAAGTGGCCAGGACTAGTTGTATGCCTTACTTCCAACTACAAGAAGTACAATCCTACCACCTGCCAGGAAGTGGGGAGAAACGGAAATATTTGGTGAACAGCGTCTATCATGTCTGCTCTGCCAACTGCCTGTGACACAGACCCAGGAGCTCCACTGTGCTCCTGGATGGGGCCCTAAGAGTGCCAGCCTGGGGCAGCCTTTCTCCTCCCCTCCTCAACACAGTCCTGGCCTCCTCAGCTCTGTCCCCGAGACTCCCGGTCTCCCCATCACTTCCTTCTCTACCCCCATCCCCTCTTGGGCCCATAGTCTCCTCTTTATGTTCCAGTCCAGGGGTTTTAGGGTCCAGTCCTGCTTTGCCTCTAACCCACTGTGCAGGGTGAGCCGGAGTCCGTCCTTTCTCATCCAGTGGGTCTTAGTTTGCCCATCTGTATAGTGGGACTCTTCCTCTGAATCTCCCCCTTCCCCCACAATGCCTCTTGTGGGAAGCATTCCTGGAGGCCTCTGTGTGTTGAGACAACAGACCTGGGGGAACAGACTTTATTTTTCCTCCTTTCCTGTCCCTGTTTTAGAAGATCCCACATATGTTGGGCCTGAAGACATCCCACGCCTCCTGGGAGCTGAAGGGGCTGCCGCTTCTGCCAGGAAAATCCCTTCTTGGAGGTGGGGAGCTCTCCCCAGAGAGGAGCCAGGCCTAGACTGTTTCCCTCCTCTTCACTTCCACGGGGTGGGGTTGGAGGTGGCCAGAGCATCAGGCTGTGGCTGTGGGTAGAGAATTCTGCCAGCTCCTCTGCCTCTTACCTGGAGATAGCCCAAGAGGTGAGCTTTATATCCTGAGGGATTTAGGGTTGCTGTCTGGAAGGACTTCCTGGCAAGGGCAGTTACTGGATGGGGGAAGGGAGAACAGGGAATCTTCTCCGGTATAGGTTGAATTTTTAATTAGTCTACCAAGATTGAACATTTCTTACATTTTAAAGTCATTGTTAATGTTAAAAAGTAATACATCCTCAAAAAAATTAATACATCCTCACTATAAAAAACAAAATAGAGAAGTTTATAGAGTACAGAGTACACATCCTTCCCTCCTGCAGGCCCGCTCTCCAGGGGAAACCACTGTCAGCAGTTTGCTGTGTATTCCTCCAGACCTTTCCCTATAGACATACAAATAAGACCATAAGGTTTCATAATTTTTCTTTGCAAAAATTGTATTGTGTTTTTGCTTATAAATACAGTTCCATCACCTGCTCACCTACACTCACTCCTCAAACATGTACTGAGCCCCTGCTGTGTGTCTGGCCCGGTGTGGGACCCCAGGCTGTTGCACAGACTCCCTTCCCGGATGTCCCGATGTGGCCGAGGGGGAGGCCACCGCAGACTCTGGGAGGGGCTGGTTGTTTGAAGAAGGTCAGTCGGCGTGGGACTGGTAGGTAGTGGCCTCACCAGGCAGTGTCTGAAGCAGAGATGGGGCATAAGAGGTTGTGCTGGCCTCATCACAGGGCAGTGAGGTGGTGCTGGTCTCTCTTGACATGGATCAGAGGTCTGTGCAGGGAATAGGGTCCAGGCCAGATGGGGTCTGTGGCAGCCCAGATGTTCCCTTCTCTGGTGATGAAAGATGCAAGCTGCCTTTGCCCATCTAGAGCTACCTGGATTAAATCCCACCTCCTCCAGGAGGCCTTCCTTGGGGGTGGGTGGGTGTTTCTCTTTTGCTGCTATGAGCCCCCTCCCATGCATTTTCCACTCGCCTATGTGCCCTCTTCAGAGCAATGACCTGTTTGTAGGTCCCCCCCACCCCACTGGACTATAAACAGCTCCCTGGGGGCAAAGACTGGTCAGATTTAAGGATGTATCTACCATCTAGCACACAGAAAACACTGGCTCCAAAAATGACTACAGCTTGCTACTGGCCCCACAAAGACTCAGGACTCTGCATGGAACCTGGGGTGGGTGTTCTCTGTCCGTTTCCTTCTCTTTCTCTAGGATGGGAACAACTCTCCCTGCCCTCTCTCACTCTCCATCCTGCCCCAAAACCAGATTCTGCACAGGTGTCTGGGGGTGGACTCAGAACCTTGCCAGAGAGAGTGGTGAGTCTCTGCACATCCCTGTCAGAGCTTGAATACCTTTTCTGATGGGGAACTCACCACTGCTTACAGAGCCCCTTTCTGTCTGCTGAGAAGTCCTTCCTTGCCAAAGTCTGTCCCTGAGACTGAAAATCACAGCCAGTCAGCCCAACATGGGCCCTGGACACCAGCCAACCAGTTCACCCTGCCTTGTACAGATGAAGGAACTCTCTCCAGAGAGGTTAAGTGGCTTGCTCAAAGTCACACAGCAAATGAATAGAAGATTGGAACCCCTGCTCCTGACTCCTGGAACTCAGGACACCTGGGTCCTGGAACTCTGGGCCTCGTTGACCCGGGGAGCTTCTGCTGTCTCAGGGATCTGATGACTGAAGCCACGGTGTGGGCGTCTTCCCCATCCTGACCACCCCTCCCAGACCGTCCATGTGTCTGGTCCCTGGGACAGAGCCAACTGGGCTTGGAAAGGCTGCAGTTTGCTCCTGCCCATCCCCCCCCCCCACCTTGCCTCCTCCTTACTCAGCTCCTCTCATTTTTCCTCTGAAAGGAAAAAATTAATAGAAAATGTAAGTGAGCAATCTCGCGGACGAGGCGGGTTTTCATTATTTGCGGCTGGGGAAGGCAGGCTGGGGCGAGGATCCCAGTGAAGCATGGATTCTGCCAGGAGCCTCGGGAGATAATTGAGCAGCGGCGGCAAAGGCGGTGGGCATGGGGCGGGCGCGAGTGAGGGAGCTGTATTATCATTAGAATTTACATGACACATTAGCCAGAAGTGGCCGCGTTCATCTTTCGAACCAAATCCCATTTACCAAATGAGCAGCCGACGCTTGTTTTATCAGCTGGCTCTGTTCTCCATGCATGGGAAGGAGAGACCACTGACATTTCCTAGGCGACCACTGTGTGCCTGATGCTTTCTTTCTTTTTATTTTTTAAAATTTTATTGACATATAGTTGATTTACAATGTTGTGTTAATTTTTTCTGTACAGCAAAGTGATTCAGTTATACATATATATATATATATATATATATATATATATATGTTCTTTTTCATATTCTTTTCCATTATGGTTTATCACAGGATATTGAATATAGTTCCTTGTGCTATACAGTAGGACCTTGCTGTTTATCCACCCTGTATATAATAGTTTGCATCTTGCCGCTTTCTTGTTCCTGAATCCTTGTAATATCCTCGTGGGCAGGTGGTGTTATTACACCCATTTTATGGACAGGGAAACTGAGGCTTAGAGAGGTGATGCTATGCTTTCGTTTTGCATTGTCTGAGCAATAATTGTAAACTTAAGGGAGTGGACTCTGAAGCCAGACTTCTTGGGCTCGAATCTTGGCTCTTTCACTTGCCAGCTCTGTTTCCTTGGGCAAGTTACTTAACCTTTCTGGATCCCCCAGTTCTCACCTGCAAAACGGTATTAATCATAGTACCTATAGCAGGTCTGTTGTGAAGACTAAATGCAACACTGAAAGCAACGCGATTAACACTGAGTGAGCTCCTGACGTCTACCAGTTATTACTATTATTTTTATTGCTGGTATTTATCACGCCCCCACTAGATGCTAGGTCTGTGCGGCATTCTCCATTCACGATAGCATTTGATCTTCCCGACAGCACTGTTTGTTCTGATGAGAGATCTGATAAGGCTCAGAGAGGGGAATTGGCCTGACGGAGGTCACCCAGCTCCTGAGTGGTGCTGCTGTTTCCTGAGCTGGAATCGGGTCTTTTAAAGACCAAGACCTGTGTCTTTCTGGCTGCACCAGCTGCTTTCCTGCCCAAGAAGGAAGTTTTCCATCAGGGCAGGATGGTGAGTCCTTGACAATGCTGGTCCTCTTTGAGCCATTCCCCGCAGGCTCCCCTCTCTGATCTGCCCCCTTTGCGCTTCTTCCCTCTGCCCAAAGGGACCTGCAGGGGAGGGGTAAGGGGGTGTCTGCTCAGCCCCCTCTGCTTCTGCCCTCAGGACTGTTTGCTGCTGAGCACATCACTCACATGGGGCGAGGTGGTGAGGGCTAATGACAGGGACCTTCTGACTGAGCACCTACTATGCGCCTGGCCCCGGGGTGAGACAGAGATGAATGAGATGCAGCCTCCAATGACAACACAAAGGTTATCACCAACAGAATGTGATTAATTGCAGAAGGACTACACTCACAGCAGCCAGGCTGGAGTTTGCACGTGGGAGAGCCCCGCTCTGAACAGGGAGCCAGAATCTCAGAGGCTGTGATGAAGGGCTTATTCATTCATGGGGTCGATATTTAATGAGTGCCTACCATGTGCCAGGAGCCCTTCTCGGTGCTTGGGGCTCTCTCTGGGAACAAGCCAGACAAGGACTCTGATCCCATGGAGTTTAACATTCTAAGCCGATGACAAAGGATAATGACATAAAGCCATAATAAGCTCGTTTCAGATGGTAAATGCTCTGAAGACAATGACAAAGGCTGATGGGGCAGAGGGAGGCGTGGTTAGATGTTGAGGTCAGAGGAGGCGTCCTAGAGGAGGTGACATTGAACGGTGACACGATGCATTCGCAGAAGGAGCCAGCTGTCCGAGGATCTGAGGGAAGGGTGCTCCAGGCGGGGGAAACAGTGAGGGCAAAGGTTCTGGGGAGGGAATGATCTTGGCAGGTTATAAAAACAGACCGAAGGCGAGTGTGGCTGTGAGGTGGAACATTCCCAGTCTCGGGTGTCCACGGTGAGCTACCTCTTTTCTGAGTGGCCTCTCTCCTCTCCTTCTTGGCCTCTCTGCCTCTCTTTGTGTTTGAAGGCCCCGTGGACATAGGTCGAAAAGCACAGCTAGTTCTGGAGCCAGGTCCCCCATCCCTGCTTATACCCCCGGCCCCCCTCCAGCTGCCCCTTCTGGCTTTGCACCCTGCACTGTAGGCTCCTCCACACCTCCGAGCCTTTGTCCATGCTGTGCCCTCCACTTGGAATTCCTTTGTCTGGTTCAGCTTGGCAAGAGAAGGCTGCCACCCCTCCTCTGAGTCCTTCGGTCTCCACGCTCCCTGTCTTACACCACAGGGCACCCCACGTTCGATTCACCTGTTTCCCATGGTGGGGAGGGCCTTATTCATAAATATCTGTTGAAGAACAAGCCCCTTTTTTGTCTGGCTCTTTCAGGGACTCCTGCCTGTGGCTGCAGCTGTTGGCCTCTGGGACGTCCCTCTGGCCCCCACTGAGGTGGGAAGGGGCTCAAAGCGGATTTCCCTACTTTGCCCCCTCCCCTCCCCCATGGGGTGTACCCAACCTGTTGACCCGAGCTGGGGCCAGAGCAGCGCCCTGGGCTCAGGAGTCTGCACTTCTATGCGCCGGGAAATGACTTGGAGATGCTCTGTCAAGCACAAGATATAAATTGCAGGCAGTTTTGAAATGTTTGGCGAGATTGCTTTTTGAGTGGCAACCTGCATCTGTGCGTATCGGGTGGGGGGCAGGGCAGGGAATCATTTACTTTTCTCTCTTCTCTCTCCTCCTCCCTGGCTCTTAGTCCCTTCTAGGCCCAGCAGGACCTCAGCAGGCCTGGAGTAAGAGATAGGGGGCTCTGGACAGAGTCGGGGGTTGAGTGGAGGGAGGGTCTCCAGGGGAGCTAGGCGAGGGGCTGGTAGGCCCTGGCCAGGAAGTCGGCGGACAGGTTGACAGACAGTACAGCAGGCTAACCTGCTGGTGGGCAAAGCCCCCTCCCCCTTTGCCCATTCCAAATGAGATACGCTCAGGGGCCCAGCTTTCAGGGCTTCTCTGCTAGACTGACTTTCAGGCATTGATTCAACTGAATTTTCTTCCATCTCAGCCACACGCGTCAAATCGCAGCGAGGCCCCGGCTCTGGATAGGTGTCCTCATTTTCTAGACCTTCTGGGGCCGTAGGCTGGGCCTCTGTGTTCCGGCCGGGGGGCAGGGTCGGGCTTCGGGTTGGGGCTAATGGGGAATCGATTACAACCAGGGCGATTAGAGTGGGGTAACTGCTGACCTCAGAAGTGATTACTCATTTGTTCCTTTTTTCTTTCATTCATTCATTCATACAAGCCACTTTTTCGAGTGTTTCCCACTAGGTATGGTTTTAGAGCCTGGGGACACAGGAGTGAAGTAAACTGAGAAATATCCTCCTTCATGGAGTTTACATAGGAATGTGTTTCTTAACCTCAGCTCCACTTTCTCATCATTTTATAGCAACATAATGGTGTACTGCGTGGGGAGTTTGGAGGAATCAAAGATGTTAAGGCTGGAGGAGTCCTAGAAGGCTCAGTCAGGATCTCACAGACGGGGATCACCCTCCATCCTGGTGCTCTGTGCCCTTGGGAAGCTGCCTGAGCTGTCTGTGCCTCAGTCATAAACCAGGAATGAGGTATTATCTCAGGGGGTTGCTGGGAGGATTGAATGGGACCCGGGCTGGCCTATGGTGAGGGCCCCCGGCTGGCTGTTGGCTACTATTTTAGCCCCATGACGTCTGGTCTTAGTGAGGGAGGAGCCCACGAGCCGGGGATTGCTGCTGCCCCGATTCCAGGGAGGGGGACAGAGGAGGGGCTGGGTGGTCCACCAGGGCAGGGGCCACGACTGCTTTGTTCACTGGCAAATCTTAGGCCCCAGCCCACTGGACGCTCAGGAAGTGGTTTTGAATGAATGATGTATAGCTAGATACCAGCCACCTCTTTGAGCTCCGCCATCAACAGTGTTTCGAGTCGCAGGTGTCTATAAAAAGGAGGAGGGGTGACAGCTAGAGGAGCGGGTGGGGTGGAAGGAGGTTTGCTGCTTTTATGCAGGACACTGGCCCACGGGTAAGTGCAGATGGAAGGAAGCAGCGGAGGGGGGAGTGAAGAGAGAGGGGAAGGGGATCCTAAAAGAGCCGACCCCTGTGGGGAAGGAGCTGGGCTGAGCACAGAGCCAGAGCAGCCCTGGCCCCCTTTCCTTCAGAGAGCGGAATCCGATGGGGATGCGGATGGGAGGTGAGGCAGTTCACCCCTGCCAGCTTTGCTTTCTTCCCAGTGAACTTGAATGGCAGTTCAAGTTGTGAGCGGGGGGAGTGGGTGATGCTGAGAGAGGGGCCAGGCTAGGCTGGTGAGGAGTGTGGAGAAAGTCTGGAACTGGAAAGTCTGGGGGTGGGAAAGGGGGTGGGCCTAAGCTCTGTTCTCAGGGGCCCCAGTCTGAGGAGAGGCATGGCAGAAACTCTCCTTCTCTTTCCCTCTCCTGGCCCCTCTTTCTCTCTCTCTGGCCTCTGATCTGGATCATCCCTTCCCTCTCTCGGAGCTCAGTTACAATTTCAGCACGTAAGGCAGGGGTGCTATGGACAAAACGGCCTCAGCTGAGAGGGAGAACTTCCGGGCCAGCCCTGGCAGGCCTGGTGATCAGACCCCTCCCCGACCCTCCCTGTGCCCAGCTCCGATTGGTCCCCTTGAGGGAGCCCTCCAGGCTCCAGCAGCACTTCCCAGACCAGACTTCTCAGTAAGTCTCTCTCTGCTTCCTGCTCCCAGGGGCCCTCTGAGGTCATGACGAGGGGATTCCTCATCTCCACCCCAGCAGGAGCACGGGGGAAGCAGGGCCCCCTAGGCAAGGGTCGAGGATTTATAGTCAAACCCCCAGGGACTCGTTTGCTGGGAGGTTGAGGGCTGCTCTCAACCCTTGGAAGGGAGGAGGCTTCAGTCCATATTGTGGTCCCTGTCCGGGTGGCCCTGTGGCCATCTCCCCTCACCCGGGAAACCAGCACTGAGGTGGACTCAGTGGGCAACAGAGCAGGAGACCCGGGGTAGGGGGTTGGCTCCTGGGCATGCATGGGGCTGGCTTGCGGGGCACAGCCAAGGGATTCCCACTCCTGAGCTGGAAAACGAGGCCGCCCGCTCCTCAGAGGCAGTCAGGAGGGCTCTCTGCGGACCTGGCCTCCAGGCAGGCGCGGAGAGCTGGTTACGGTTTGAGTTAATGCTCCTTAGAGGGAGCCGATGGGTCCCTCTGGGGCCTTTCGGGAGATTACAGATAGCATTCAAACGGATCCACCCTGGAGAGGGAGAGAGGAGGTGAATGCACTAAATCAGCCCTCTGAGCTCAGGAAGCCAGGAAAGTGGGCGAGGGCTGGAGCTGGCACTGGGACGGGGGTAATCAGGTACACAGAGCAAACCACCGGCTACCTACCCCATTGCTCCCACTCACTCAGCCTCACCGCGACCTGTTATCACGCCTACTTGACCAGTGAGGAAAAGTGACAGCAGAGAGGTTAAGTACTTTGCATGAGGTCACAGGACTACTCAGTGATAGATCAGGAATCTGAACCCAGGCAGCTTAACTCCAGAGCATGGCTCTGGAACAGGAGGCGGATCCAACCCGGAGCTGGTGCTGACATTGAGTCCTGGGCTGGAGCTGGGGGGCTGGGAGCCGGGTGGAGCTCATGCCCGAAGAGGACGTTCTCTGTTTTTTGTGAATGAGAGGCCTATGAGGGAGATGCCAGGCTCACCTTTTCCTCCTTGCAGTATCAAGGAATATGGGATCTGGGAGATGTGTCACCTTCATCCTTTCTGGTTCACCTCCGCCTGGATGGCTGGCCCCACTACCTGCCCCGAGGCCCGGGCAGAGACTGCGTCTCAGGCATTTTGGGAGATGCTCCGTCTGGGCTAAGGTTCTCCTGCTCTGGGTCAGGGAGGTCTCAGGGGCTAGAAGCAGCAAGGGCAACTGTGACAGGAATAGCACGCTGGAGGTCCTGGATAGCTCTATCGGCTGCTCCTGAGTCCAGGGGGGTCCAGATTGGATCTAAAGTTGGGCGGTGGGAAGTTACGAAGGCTCCTGACCTGGAGCCAGAAGGTGGGTGGGTGTGGCCCCGAAGCAGTCAGAAATCATTTCCCTGAGAGACCAAGGCCCCCTCCAGCCCTCTGGACCCCTGGGCTCTCAGACTTCTGAAGTCCCAGGCTACCTTCAATGATTTAGAATGGCCCGCAGAATAAGGCTCAGTTGTTTAGGCTTTGTTATAAACTTCCAAGTTCTTTTTTTGGCCGCGCGGCATGTAGGATCTTAGTTCCCCAACCAGGGATCAAACCAGCGCCCCCTGCAGTGGAAGCACAGAGTCTTAACCACTGGACAGCCAGGGAAGTCCCTAGACTCCCAAGTTCGTTTGTCTCAATCTCCCAGGGCTACTGAGAGGTATCAGAGGACTCAAGGAAAGAGCCAGGCCGGGGCTGGGAACGTACAGCCTCCCTGGGCCCCCTGAAGGCGTTGCTATTGACACTGACCTGGTTCAGAGGTTACACTGTTATTTTTCCTGACACAACAGCTCAGGGCTTGGGCCAGAGAGTCTGACTAACCTGCCTGGTTGCATTAAGGCCTGAGTCCTATTTTGACGTTTGCTCTGGGCTGGACTTCAGAATTTCTTTCTCTGTGCTTTTGGCTGTGTCTCATCCTACAGAATCCTGCATTTGGCAGGTACAACTGATACACTGAAAAAAGGCCAAATTCAATTTATGGGATGTAAACAAAGTGCAACTTTGTGTCTCCCATTATTTTTATAAATTTTATCCCCATGGCCTACAGCCTCACTTTTAAGTAATAAGTCCATTTTACAAAGTCACTTGCAGGCATAAAACAGATTTCAGTTCCAAAATTTGAATGTATAGTTCCAGATAAAAATCTCCATTTCAAATTTGATTCAAAGTCCAACCTTTCCCCTCCCCAGGCCAGGGCAGCTGACAGGTTGTAGAGAGGCAGCTGCTGTAACTGACCTCCCCAGGGAAAAGGATGGAGGGAGAGGAGGGGGAACAGTGAAGTGCCTCCCTCACTCTGGTCTGAATAAGGCTTCACACTCTCAGGGCATGGCTGGTGTACATCTCTGCTTTCTCTCAGCTCCTGGGTCTCTAGGGTCCCTTACGGTTGAGTCCCTGCTCCGCCTGGCAGCCCTTAAGGTAGTTCCCTTCTCTTGGTCTACTTGCACAGTCTTTGGCCTCACCTGCTCTGGACGTGAAGGGCACCCCCAGGGCAGCTGCTTCTTCTCTACTGTAGACTTTTGCCAGTTAGAATTCCCAGACGGAAGTTAGACCCTGGGATGGATTGAGTATTGGTCGGGCCCCTCACTTTGGGGAGCAGTGCCTGTCGTATCTTGGTGCCTCTGTGGAAACTTTTGAAATTCCCTGTTACACATGTCAGAGGGCAGTTCTGCCTCTGGCCTATCACTAAGAGAGTCAGCGAGAGTGCACGCGGTGCCAGCCGGCTCCAGCTGCCCAAGGCTTCAGGTCAGCCCTTCCCCATCCAGCGGCCATCAGACTCATGGGAAATAGTCAATCTGGGTAAATTATAGAATATTGAATCCTACCTCCATTCCTAAGTAGGTGTGTGACCTCGTGTAGCTGACTTATCCCATGTTTCCGTTTTGTCATCTGTAGAGTGGGGACAGTTGTACTTACCTCATATATTGTTGAATAAAATGAGATAACCGAAAACACTTAGAGCAGTGTGCCTGGCACACAGTAAGCACTCAGTAAACAACAAATTATTATTATTATCTGTGGACTCTAATTAAACTTGGAGGCAAAAGGGGGATGGTTAAAGCATAAGCTGTGGAATCTGGAGTGAGACAGATCTGGTTAGAATCTGGCTTCCGATTTTGTGACTTTGAGCAAATTACTAAACTGAGCCTCAGTTTGCACAGCTGTAAAATGGAGCTTTTGCTACCCTCATTTGCCTCAGGGCTGTTGGGGGGATTTATTGAGATAAAGTCTCTACTGCTCTGAGCTCAGGGTTGAGAGTGTGGTAGGCAATTGATAAAGGGCAGCCGTGTGTTCATTACTGATGGAGGTAGATTTCCCTGGAGGTCTAAGAAGTGCCAGTCCTCACCAGTGCCCCTTTCAGTCAGCCCCCTGCCCTGACCTCCTTGTGCTGCTTTAATCACCAGGGAAAAACTGAAGGGACCCAGATATGACCGAGAGGCCCCTGATTTATAATTATTACCCCTCACAGGCAGTAATCACTCCTCTACCACCCCAATACTGGTCCTGGATATTGGAATGCAGCTCTCCATGGTCAAAAGCTGTGAACCTCAGCCTCAAATTAAATGCAAACAGACGCGTATCTCTCATCTGTTTGTTAGTTCAAGTGTCCAAGTCGTCCTGAAGATCAGGAGAGCAGGGTGGGGTAGTGGGGTGGGAGCAGGGAGACATCTCGGGCGGCCTCGCTAACGAGCAGGCTCATTTGCCTTGTTCTCCTCCCACCGTAAGGAGGGAAGAATTGCTTTTCCTGCTTGGCAAGCCAGTATCAATACTTCCAGAGTGATATGAGGAAGAAAACCACCCCAGGCTTTACTAGTCCTCTGGTGGATTTGGGGAGACACGCAGCAAAGATTGCTGGGGATGTGGCTCCCCTTCCCCCTGGCCTCACTCCCAGACCACAGAGCAGCCCAGGGAGTCAAGCTGGACTTGAGACGCACAGCTGGAAATGCCCCTTGGAGACAAACCCCCTTGCCCAATTCTCTGTACACATAGAGGAAGGGATGTACTAAAGTTCACGGGACAAAGCTGGGGCTAGAACTAGGCTTTATGGCTCTTGACCTCATGCTTTTTCCACTAAATGGGGATTTTTAAACTTAAAAAAACAGAACAAAACACAACTACAGAATCTTTTAGAAAGTGAAATCTCATACGGCAACCCCAAACATAAAACAGATCAAGTGGAGTTGTCCTTGCTGAGGTGTGGGCAGTGGGGTGACTGGGGTGGAGGGGAGTAGAAGCCTAGTCTAGTGACCTCCCACACCCTGGTTGACTCTTAAAACTCCTTTAAGGAACCCTAGGGTTCCACGGCACCTGGTTTGCAAACCCTTGCAGTAAACTTCTGTTGTCTTGATTCTCAGCATCTGCATGGGGGGAAGAAAATTTGCAGCTTTGGATTCTAGATTTTTGAAACTGAACAGAGATTTGAGATGCTGCTTTGTTGCCTCTCCTCCTGGTATGGGCATCGACTAGGAATGGATAGGGCACTTGCCCTCCTGTTTCACAAGAAAGGGTCAGGAAGAGACCTCGCGTCCCAGTGGGTTGAAATCTACTTTTGGGAAGTGCCTTCCTTCTAGATGGGTATGGTCAGTGTTTTGCCATGGTGAGTGGCGGGAGCCAGACTATGAGAGACCACTCCCCCTTCGTTCTGAGCTCTGAAAGGGGAGGAGGACCCAGGAGGTCTCAGCCTTGGGCTGTTGGGGACAGCTGTGTGTCAGTTGTTAAGTCAACTACTCTACGCCAAGTCTCCTCACCTCTAAAATAGGGACGATAACCTGACCTGGGGCTGTTGTGAGATTGAATCAAATCATTTAAGAAAAAAAGAAGTAATAATGATGGAATTCTTACTATGTGCTGGGGAACTGTGTTAGTGCTGACAATCCTGTGATTCTATTATTTTGCCCATTTTGCAGCTGAAGCCATTGAGGCAAGGAGGTTAAAGAACCTGCCTAATGTCACAGAGCTTACTGTGAAATTCCAATACACAAAGAAAATCTAAATGGGCCTTGAAGAAGAAGCTAAGGCTCTGGCTTCCCCTTTCACCCCTCCCCGACACACAGTCTTTGCACATTGTTCAAAGACTCAGGGCCGCGTCCTTGGCTGAAGTGGGTAACATGGAGCATCATTCTGGCTGTGTGTGACCTCCTTGGTCCTTTGCGTGGAGAACATTCCTGAGCCTGCCCTTGGTTGGGCTGGGCTGGGCTGGGCTCATCTGTGCTGGGCTCTTGGTCGGGGATGTTGAGTAGAATGCTCCTTGTAGGGAGAAATGGACCCCCAGGCAGCCCCCAGTTCAGACTTCTTCTCTTTTCTCTTTCAACTTTCCCAAGTTACAAACCACACAATTAAGGGCTCGCTAATAAGCCATCCGTCTTTTCCCACAAAGAGAGAACTGCAGGCTTCCCACTGGCTTCTTCCTCCTCCGGGAGGGGATCAATGCCTTATCTCAGCCGGGCCTGTGTGCAGAGGAAGGAGGGAAATGAAAGCACTTAATTAAGGCGCAGAGGAGCGGAAAGGGAACGCTTTGTCCTCCCTGGCTCCCCGCTCTCCCTTCGCGTTCCCTGTCTCCCCTCCCAGGGCGGTGGGCAGAGTCCACTGAGACCCGGTCTGCTCAGGGGACAGAGGAGGAGGTTTTGAAGGTGAGGAAGAATCTAGAGGGGGCCCTGCTGGCTGGGCCTGAGCTGGAGCTTCTTTACTATTTACCCCCCCCCCCCGCCCCACCCCAGCAGCCTGGCCTTGGCCATCGGGCAGTGGGTAGTGCGGTGAGCGGCAAGAACTCTGCCTGAAAAACGCCCTCCCTGGGCCTGAATTTCTACCATGAAGGTGTATTCTTTGAGGTCAGGAGAGCTATCTTGGCTCTCTACCCCCATGACGGTAAATGCTCTCAGAGGGAGCTCTGCTCACAGGCTTCAGGAGAAAGAGCTGGACCCCACAGTCCACACTTTCCCTTCTCTTGGGCCCTGGGAAGTGCCTAGAAAACAGCCTTTGGAAACAGCTGGGAAGGTGAGTGCCCACACGTGAAAGCATCTATACACTTGGAAGACCCAGCTGCCAGAATTCTCTGGGCTGTTCAGAAGTTTCCCCCTGAAGTTCTTCTCTGATAACTCGTGGGCCTCTATCCTCTATGAACTTGGCTGTTGACACTGTGGATGTGTCTTGTTCCCTTGGCTCCTGGTACCTTCTGTCCTGCCTGATGTCAAACCATCCTCCTTCACAACCCCTATGGCCTTCTGGCCTGGATGGGGCCCCTCACCTCTGGTTTTTCCCATTGTGACTCCTGTCACACCTCTAGTCTTTCACACACAGCTCCAAGAGAGTAGGTGGCACCTTTGAAGTTCTGTGACCCTGGTGGTGTCCCTGCCACCCACAGTGGGAGGACAGATGAGGCAAAGGCCATTCTCAGAGGATCCTGGGCCTGGATGGAAGAGCAGTTGCTATAGACTGAATGGTTGTGTCGCCCCCAAATTTGTATGTTGAAACCTAATCCCCAAGGTGATGGTCTTTGGAGCTGGGGCCTTTGGGAGGTGGTTAGGCCATGAGGATGGAGCCCTGGTGAATTGGATTAGTGCCCTTATAATAGAGACCCTGGAGAGCTCCCTTGCCTCTTCCAACATGTGAGGACACAGTGAGAAGAGAGCCATCTATGGACTAGGAAGTTGGCCCTCACCAGACATTGAATCTGCTGGTGCCTTCATCTTGGACTTCCCAGCCTCCAGAACTGTGAGAAATAAATGTCTTTTGTTTATAAACCACCAGTCTCTTATCCTCCGTTACAGCAGCCTGAAGGGACTAAATAGCCATCCTGTTCTGCTTTGTTCTGGGAGGCCTGTGGAGGTCTGGTGTTGCCCACAATCCTTTCCCACCTGCTACAGGGGGTCAGGGATGGAAATTGAGGAAACCATGAGCAACAGCCTGTGGAAAGTTGACTATATCTGCAGGGTGGCCCTGTTTCCTCACCACTCCGTGAAGGGTGGGCTCAGTGCTATATTCAATGGGACCAATGCTGGAACCTCATTGAAAGCAAAGTTTTTGGGGATAATTTAATAATTCAATGACTGTTATTGAGGTAATAAAAGGGAGCGTGGAGAACTGATCCCACCTAGGGCATGAGCCATGTTCGTTTTTAAGTTAATGCGAGGGTGCACAGACCTAGCGCCCCCCGCTGGTCACCCACAGCGCAGTTCTGGCTGTAACCACCAGCCTCTCCTCTACCCTGATGACTACCTTACCTCTCCTCCTCTTGTCTCTGGGGGCTGGGTTCCTGTTTTTCTCAGGTTTCTCTCGAGTCCCATCTGACATGGCCTGACCACTTCCTGAGAAGCTTGCCAGGGCCCTTGCTGCCCCTCCGTCTACTCTTGGTCAGGTGTAATCTTGTACTGGGCCTCTCCTGTGCCTTGCTTATAATCTCCCTGCTCAACTTTTACCCCAACCCTGGCACCTCGTGCAGGTGTACCCCGTATCTTTCACTTTCTGCCTCAGAGCCTCCCTGTGCCAAGGCTGGAGGTTCCCGTGGGGACACAGCACCCATATACGTGCAAACCTGGGAGAGTGGATCAGCAACGTACTGGGGCCGCCTTGAACTGGCTTGCAAGGGCCAATTGTTATATAACCAGAGAATTTGCTAGCAGGCTGTTTAGCCATTGGCAGCTTGAAATCGGCCTTGGCGGGAGTATTTATACATGGGAATTGGCAAATGCTGCAAATCAGGGCATTCCCCCCCCACCCCATCCAGATTTACTAGCACACTACCGGAGGGAGTTAACAGCCACTCGTGGGCCAGCCCTTGACCAGTGAGGCTCAGGAGCTGGTGGTTAAATACTCTCTCCTTCCATCTGCAGATGTATAATTCTTTGAAGTGTTTCTCAGAAGGTCCCAGCAGGGTAGAGCCCCAGTTGACCACAGCAGTGCCTAGTCTGACAATGCACCCTTGTATTGGATTTTCATCCTCTTCTCCAGCCGCCACTCCTATTCCCTGGGATACTTCCTATAATAAACTACTTGCATACAAATGCTTATCTCAGACTCTACTTTTGTGGGGCAGGGAATGGGCTCGGGGGTGGGAGGTACAGAAGTTAAGGCTATTGCTTTAGGTACAGACCCTCTTTTCTTCCCCTGCCCGGAGTGTACCATCTCTGTACTTTTGTTCCTGTGGCTCTTATTCCCATGTGTAGCTGTGATTGTACAGAGTCTTCCCAAAGCAACGACTCCTGATCTGCCTTGGAACATCTTCAGCAGTGGAAAGGATTTAAAAATATTCAGTTGATTTAGCAGCGAAAAGAACATCTTTTGGCCTGAGAGCTGTCTGCAAGACTCTTGCCTGTTACTCTAACTGTTCTCTGTGACTGATTTCCGTTTTCATTTGCAAGATAACCACCACCTGTGTCTTCCCCTCACGATTGGATTTCTTCATCATATTCCCCCATCACAGCTGCCCAGGAACCTTAAAGCTGGGGGTTCCAGCCTCAAATGATTTACCCAGCTCTTCCCCAAGTGGGTTTTATATGTCTTAATCTTGTCTCCAGTTTCTAATCCAAATCGTTTGCCCTGATCTGCCTCAGAATCAGCCCACTGATATGCCACTGATCATTGAATGTTCTGATCCCTGACTCAGTTTTATTTTTTAAACACTTCACAATTTTATTTATTTATTTATTGGCTGCGTTGGGTCTTCGTTGCTGCGCACGGGCTTTCTCTAAGTGCGGTGAGCGGGGGCTACTCTTCGTTGCGGTGCGCAGGCTTCTCATTGCGGTGGCTTCTTTTGTTGCGGAGCATGGGGTCTAGGCACACGGGCTTCAGTATTTGTGGCGTGTGGGCTCAATAGTTGTGACTCGCGAACTCTAGAGCGCAGGCTCAGTAGTTGTGATGCACGGGCTTAGTTGCTTCGCGGCATGTGGGATCTTCTCAGACCAGGGCTCAAGCCTGTGTCCCCTGCATTGGCAGGCAGATTCTTCCCTGCGCCACCGGGGAAGACCCCTGACTCAGTTTTCTTTTTTTTTTGGCAGAGTCCTATGGGTTGCATTTAGCTGCATCGAGCATTTTGGGTCACGGGTGGAGAGCTTTCTAGTGAACTGGGTCATGCGTAGTGGCTATGGTGATCTTCATGCTTGTCTCCTTGACACAGTCATGTTGCAAGAAAACCAGGTCATGTCAGAATGGAAGAGGATTGGGCATTCTTTCCCTCCCTGTCCCTCTACAAAAGAACATCAACTCTGGGACTATAGAGAAGCATTTCCCCAAGACAATTCCATTTGGTCCACACAGCTGTGTGAGATGTGGGCCCCTTGTCATCAGTTCTCAACTGGGGGCGTGGTAGGAAGAATGAAGAGAGAAGAGGTCATGGTCATTAAGACCCTGAGGAAGGCACAGGGAAGAGAAGAGAAGTGGTCGTGGTCAACAGAAAGATCTTCCATAGCAGGGCCGGCCCGGCTCTCTGAAAAGATCCCACTGGGCTCCCCAGGGGGTTGGCACTGTCAGGAGGAACCGCCCAGGTACTCCACGTTAGGTGGTCCAAGGAGATCCTCACGACTCTTGTGCCCTGGATGTGGCTCTGAGTTTGCAAGTCTCTCATATTCCATCCCCCGAACTCAGGAGAGGATGACAATGCATGGGGTGGCCCCTTCCCTTCATCTCAGGGATCTTCAGCCCACGGGCAGACTGGTACACTTTTGCAGAGCCCACTGGGAGGCCCTGGAAAGGAGAACGCCAGACTGAGGTTCTGAGACACGGTTTCCTGCTGCTTCTCTTTGTAAAGAACCAACATGGTAGGCTCTTCTCTACCTCCCAATCCTCTGCCTTTTGAGTCTTTAGAGCTTGGGCCCTGTGATAAGAGACCAACTGTGCACTCCAAATAGCCATATTCTCCTATATGTTTCCCAGTCTCCCTTGCAGTTAAGTTGGGGTGACTGGTTCTAGCCAATGAGATGTGGGTAGAACTGATGTAAGTTACTTCCAGGATGGCATTGAAAACACCCCATAAAATTATCCAGTAATTATCTGTGGCAACAATGGCGACCACAATTTAGGATGGCAGGACTGCATGACAGAGGAGCCTAGATCCCTGAGTTACCACTGGAGGAGAGCCACTTAGGAGAGCTACTTGACCCACTGGGGCAGACAGAATTTTGGTCCCATGACCTTTGCCTTGATGGTATGCCCATGGATATATTACATTACATGGCAAAAGGGAGTTTGCAAGCGCAACTAAGATTACCAGTCAGATGACCTTAGATAGGGAGATGGTCCTGGATTATCTGGGTAAACCCAGTGTAATCACATGGCTTCTTAAAAGCAGAAGAGGAAGGCAGAGGGATCTGACATGTGAGAAGGACTTGATGTACCATTGCTGGCTTTGAAGATGAAAGATGTCATGTCAAGAGTATGTGGGCAGCCTCTAAAAGCCGAAAATGACTCCAGGCCAACAGCTAGCAAGGAAATGGGGACCTCAGTCCTATAATCTGCCAACAACCTGAATGAGCTTGGAAGCAATTCTCCCTAGAGCCTTCTGATAAGAGCCCTGCTGGCCAACACCTTGATTTTGGCCTTGTGATACCCTAAGCAGTGGACCTATACAAATGCCAGCTTGGACACCTCACCTGTTATGAGATAATGAATGGTATTTTTAATAGGCTGCTAATTTTCTGGTAATTTGCTATGGCAGTAATTGAAAACTAATATATCCCCATAGGACTTTGTGTGCATAAGGAAAAATCCTGCAAGCCACTGATTGCAGAGCCTGCCGGTTGTAGCAGCTAACAATGCTTACTCTAACTAATGCAGGCCCCAATAGCTTCCAGTGTGTGGGGATGTCCATGCTAGCTGGGAGGCAGAGTGGAGAAGAGCCTGGATTCTAGGGCATCTGAGTGCCTGCTTAGGTCTCCTGGGGAGCTGACAGTCTCAACAGATAGGTGTTCAACCAGGAGTGAGCACAGTCTTCATGAGCCCTTGGGAGCAGAAATGGGGTCCAAGAAGAGAAGCCTAGAAAGGAGAAAGGCGGGTCTTCAAGATCACACAGCAAAAATTGGCAGAACCAAAGCAGGAACCCAGGCCTCCTAACTCTAAGTTCTGGACTCTTTGCCCAAAGCTGGTGCCAGTGAGATTTTGCATGCGAGTGTGGCTGTGTGCACATGCGTGGGCTCCCCGTGTGCCTGCCGTGCCAGAGTCCTCTCCTCCAGCTCCCGGATCTCCAGGGTTAATGCTCCGCTCAGGAGGCTGGGAAGTGCAGCCTCTCCACTTGGGTAATTGAAATCAATTTCTCAGCCTTATCTTTAGGGAACCTATATAGTCTAGACTGTAATCTGAAAGCCTGTGCTCGGGCAACTTTTAAATGAAAACCCCTCCACGAGGGGGGAGAGGGAGGGAAGAACAAGTGCCTCACCTCTTTCTGCAATTTCTCAAGGAGCATACGAGTGTGGAGGTGATATCTCTCTTTTTTTCTGGGTATTTGGCTTCTGAGCGTGTGAAAGTGTGCTTGAAGACGTGTGAGCATATGTGTGTGTGAGGATGTGAGTGCATCATGGTGTGGAGTGTGTTAGTGTGTGGGGATTAGGATGGGGGAAGGTGTGCCTGTGTGTGCGTGCGTGCGTGCGTGTGTGTGTGTGACTGGACACAAGAGCAATGGCCTTTTTGTGTTTATTTTTGCCTCTGAGCTTGTGAGTGCATGGATGTCGGAGACGGGTGTGTTCACGAGCATAACTGTGAGTGTGCAGGTGCCTGGAGTCAACTCATGGGCTTGTGAATATGTGTGGGATCCGAGGATGCAATATTTATGCGTCTCCTTTCGGAAGGCATTTCCCATTGGGCCTCCCCTCTGAATTCTCCTGGGCCTAGGAACAGTTTCTTTCAATGCGTTGAGTGGCCTTACTGAACTGCCACTCACCCCTCCAAACCTTCATCCTAACCCTCCAGCTTTCCCCCGTGCACCCAGGAAGGAGAGGCCCTCAATTTATCTACTCTGGAGAGGTGTCTCCAGCGTCCCTCCTCTTCCCCAAGCCTGTCTAGGTTCCCTCAAGACAGCTCCTCTCTAAGGGCCGGTGTGCCTCTGGGCAGGGGACCTGGTTTGGCTGGATCTCACAGTCACTGGGTGAGACCTTCAGGTATCATCCCGGCAGATAGATGCTCCCTTGTCAAAGCTGTGGTTCTAGACACAAAGACCTGTGCAGGCTTCCTCCCTGCCTCTCTCTCCAGCCAAGGGTCCCCCCAACCTCCCCGAATCCCCATGGATTTCTCATTTGAAGTCAATCAGCCTTGAAGTCCCTGCCAGTACCTGCAGGGTAATTACGGGGCTGGTAATCAATGCCAGACTCTCAGCTGCCCGGGGTGGTGGTGGTGCAGGGGCATAGCTTTCCCTGGGCTCCAGGGAAGACTGGAAGTGGTAGTAACAGCTGGGATCAGGAGGGCCTGGCTTAGAAATAGCCTCCAGCTCAGATGGGGAGAAGTTGGGAGGGAGGGGCTTGGTGCTTGAGCAACTGCCTCCCCAAAAGACATAGGGACAGAGGTGGTTGTGGCAGCAGAAAGGACAGGCATTTTTAAGCCTGAGGACATAGAGAAAGCCTCAGGGGACTGCAGGGAAGTGTTGGGGATGGCAGTGAGGGCTGCACAGGAGTGGGTAAACTAATCTTGGTTCAGTGACAAATTAGCATCCCCCCATGACATGTCTGAGATTGGGATCTCTGCCTTTCTAACTTCGATTCAATTCAGTTGGAACTAGTTCACTTCCCAACTAAGATATCTGGGCCCTGATTCAGTGCTTAATAAAGGCTTTGGTAAGTGACAATGATGATGGTGATGGTGGTGGTAGGGATGGATTTAGTAAGAGTGGTGATGATGAGGAGGTGAATGGTCTTGGGGTTATGCTCTCTTTAGAGGTGATATGGGGGAAGGGAGGTGGTGATGGCTATGGTGGAGTCAGAGGTGATGGTGTTGATGGTTTTGGGGACTGTGATGAAAGGGACAATTTTATTGGTGGTGACAGTTAAGGTGATGGTGGCAATGGTGGTGATACGAGAGGTGAGATAGTAATTATGGTGTGATAGTGGTGATGGATAGTGTAACAAAGGATGGTGATAACTTTTAAGGAAGTAATCAGAGGTCTGGGTGTGGTGACAGGACTGACAAGACCGATAAGAATGGCATTGAGGAGATAAGGGAGGGGAATTGAAGGAGATGCGGCCCTGTGGGTGATGGCCAAGGGGGTGGCAATTTGAACAAAGTGAGCTGCCCATAGTGGGAGCAGATGTGGTAAGGTGCCAGTGGCTAAATTTTGGTAGATGGTCACAAGTTTAGCAGCCAAGTGGTACTGTAGGCTTGGGTCCCAGAAGAAACAGACAGCTCAGCTGGAGTCAGGAGCCCAAACAGGGAGACTGGCAGGTGATAGGAGGATAAGCAGGGATTCCAAAGGCCAATTGTGTAGGAGGCTGGAAGCCAGACTTCGGCACCATATCCAAGGGTCAAGAAGTTATTCTAGGGCTTCCCTGGTGGCGCAGTGGTTGAGAGTCCGCCTGCCGATGCAGGGGACACGGGTTCGTGCCCCGGCCCGGGAAGATCCCACATGCCGCGGAGCGGCTGGGCCCGTGAGCCATGGCCACTGAGCCTGCGTGTCCGGAGCCTGTGCTCCGCAAAGGGAGAGGCCACAGCAGTGAGAGGCCCGCGTACCGAAAAAAAAAAAAAAAAAAAAGTTCTTCTAGTTGGGCTTTGGGAATTGGCGACATACAGATTAGCACCATGGACAGAGGTCAATGATAAAGGATAGGGACCATGGCTGGGTACAAACTGTGTTGGTTGGCTTAAAGTGGAGTGTATGAAGGAATTCTACCCCATGGAGACAAACTCAGGTTCCCCCCAAATGGTGGGTGAGGGCATGGGAGGTTTGGGTAAAGGGAGAGGGATCCCGTACATCAGAATAGCATTGAAACCCTGCCCTAAATAAGTCAGAAAGAACAGAAGCCATGAACCTGGATAGAGAGGACAAAAGGGAGATGAGAGGAACCTCAGAGAGGTGACTGGCAGAGTAGAAGGAGGACTGCTTTGATAACCAGACAGACCTGTGTATGAGTCCCGATTCTCATCAGCTACAAGACCCTTGGCAAGATACTTACCCTGAGATTCAGTTTTCTTCTACATAGACTGGAAATAATAATATCTACCATGAAAGGATGTTGAGAGGATTAAATAGGCTAATGTGTATCAAGGCACAAAGTAGGTGCCTGGAAGAGGTGACTTATCCTCAATTCCTCCAAAGCAACACTCCTTCACAGATGTCCTCAAACCTATATAGGAGAGGAAAGGGGATCTGCTATGGGACCCAAAGTGCAGATAGGGAGGTGGGAGCCAAGGGATAGACTCATTATCTTGTTCTGAGTGAAACCGTGCACCTCATATTGGGACTTGAACCCATGTGCTGGGACTCAAACCCAGCCTAAACCCAGATTGGGACTTACACCCACACGGCCGGGACCCAAACCCGGCCAAAACCCACCGTCTTCCAACTGAGATCACACACCTGGTTTCAGGACTTAATGAAGCTCAGGTTTTTGATGTCTCATGGCAGAAAGAATTCAGTGAGAGACAAAGTGATAGGTAAGAAGTGGATTTATTTAGAGAGAAACACACTCCACAGAGTGTGGGCCATCTCAGAAAGGGAGAAAGGCCTCAGGGTATGGGGGTGTCAGTTTTTATAGGGGTGGGTGATTTCATAGGCTAATGAGTGGGAGGAGTATTCCAGCTATTTCAGGAAGGGGCGGGGATTTCCCAGGAATGGGGCCACGCCCACTTTTTGATCCTTATGGTCGGTCTTGGAACTGTCATGGGGCCTGTGGGTGTGTCATTTAGTGTGCTGACGTGTTACAGTGAGCGTATACTGAGGCTCAAGGTCTAGTGGAAGTAGACTTCTCCACCATCTTGGATCCATTTGGTTCTAATCAGGTTTATGTCATGTCTTCAGGCTATGTCATTCTTTCAAAGGTTGTGCCCTGTCCCCTCCCTCCTGTTTCACTAGGAAGAGGTGGCAAGAAGAGCTCCAAGTCAGCAAACAGAGGCCCATCCTTGAGGCCATGGTCAAGATACCAGCCTGAGAATGGGATGAAATGTTCCCTGGTTTTGGGGACTTGCCACATAGAGGGCTTGGCATCTCTATAGCCCCAACCCTGGTGCTCTGGACTTTTCCAGCCCTTTGCAACACTGGCTCCTCCAAAGAAGTTTGGTGTCAAGGTCAGATCCATGATCAAGGACATGAGAGCCTCTTTTGCTCCCCAGACAGACTCAGAACCCAGTGTCCTAGAAGAGAGTTGTCCTTCTGTGAAAGCCCCAGACTCTTGCCAAGAAGGTGAACTTGGGCTTATACCTGATTTTCCTTTCATGGTATTGTCCTGTGGTGAAGAGGTCAGGTTGTAGAAGCAAAAAGACCAGGGTTCAAGTCCTAGACCAGTGTCTTTCTACTTGGGTGACCTTGGACAATGTCCTTAATGTTGATAAAACTCAGTCTCCTTTCCTGTAAAATGGGGGTGGTGTTACCATGTCATAGACTATTTTGAGGACTGTGTGGCAGACACTCACCGTGTGGCCCCCATAATCTCACCCTCTTGGAATTCATGCCCTTGCATAAACTCCTCCCCATGAGTATGGGCAGGACCTGTGACTTGCTTCTAACTGATAGAACTGTCTTATGTAATACAATCACAGAAGTGACATCCTGTCACCTTTGCCATATTGTATTGGTTAAAAGCAATACTTGCTTTGTCAAAACTAGCAAGAAAGAGTCTCAGAACCAGATGAGAGGAGTTTGAAGGAGGATCAGGAGGATAGGACAAGATATAGGGTCATTGCAGGCCTATCCATGGCTGCCAGGTGGCTGTCCCCACAGCTCCATTGCTCCTCTCTCCCCATGCGTGGCCCAGACATGGATGTTTGGTGTTCTCCCCAGCCCTGCCTCCTTCCTCCTGAGGCTCTCCAGAAGCCACCGTACCCAGAAATGAGGCCTCCGTGTGACCCAGGACAAGCCTCAGTGCCCACGCCCAGAAACAGCACCTTGGGGGCCAGTGTCAGGCTTAGTGTGACTCCGTAAATCAGAGCATTTTGATGCATAAAATCTGGAAACACGAGTCTATGAATTGTAATCGAGCATGACGAAATCTCATCAACAGAAGTAAATATGAAATTCAAGATGACAGGGAGATGCACAGATGTGTTCCTGCGTTCCCGCCCCCACACCCCCAGCTCTGGCTCACAGCTCCATCCCCAGATTTATTCTCTGCACACAGCAAATTAACCCTAAGTGTCTCTGATGGCTCAGCTCAGCCACGACATCCCTCCCTTCACCTTTCTGTCCCATGAGGAGCCGGGATGTTCTCCTGCCCTGTGCCTTTGTGGCAGGAGCCATCTCACCTTAGCTGTTCATTTGGGCGTAGACTGTTGGTGGGAAAAGAATCTGGAGAAGCCAACTTCTCCACCAACTGCAGACCGACTAATAGCCTACTATTACTAGCTCTTACTAATAGCTAGTAATAGTTGGCTATGATTTACTAAACAGGTCTGGGCTGGGTGCCATTCCTGCCACGCCTGGAACCGGATCACCTGAGTTTGAATCCCAGTTCTGCCATTTGCTGGCTTTTTGACCTTGGGCAAGTCACCTAACCTCTCTGAGCCAGGTTATTCCTCTGTAGAATGGGGATAATCCCAGTACCGACTTCACAGGATTGCTTCTAGGATTAAATGAGTTAGCGCAGATAGAATGCTCAGGACAGTGCCTACCACATAGAAAACACTACATAAGTTATTATTATCCTTCTAATCCTTTTCCTTTTCCACATGAGAGAGCCATAGCCTTGAAGATGAAAGAGCTGAGCCTCAGCAAGGTTAAACAGTTTGCCTAGGGTCACACAGCTCATCAGCAGCTGATCCGAGATTCAAAGTCAGTTGCTTTGACAAAGTTTGTTCTGACCACTAAGCCATGTGTTTTGGGGTGCTCCCCAGTCCTATGATCTCAGACTGTGACCTCCAGCTTGCACCCTGGGTTTGGAGGCACAGACAAGCCTCCCTTGTCAGCATCCACTTGTCTTCTGAATCCAGGGTTTCTGTGGGATCCGGGAGTCCCCATGTCCACGGCCCCCTTGCCTCTGTACGGACCGCCTACCTCCAATGCAGCGAAATCACCTCCATAGGTTCCCTGCTTCCCCTCCCAGAAGGCCAGCCCACGTCTGGGTTGAGATCCCTGCACAGCAGCACCCCCCTATTCCTCACCATCACCCCAAGGGCCCGCATGAGCCTCCCAGGAAGCTGAAGAATGGCTTAAAACCATGTAGCCTAAAGTGTGCTTTGTTGAATGTGTTTAGAGAAAAACAGGTGTGTGGACAAATAAGCTTGGGCAGTGCTGGGTAAACCAAGGCAGAGAGGTTTCCTTTTTGCAGGCCCTCTCAGAGCCTCTGCTATGCTAATCTTTAACGCAAAATTCCAAGAGCAGGTAGGAGCAGGCAGGGTTTCACAAACTTACTTGGCTATAGGCAACTTTCTAGCCACAGCTCACTGGGGCTACAGCATCCCCTATCTAGGGAGCTGATGGTCCCTAGATAATGCTTGTATAAGCACATGAGGCCCATTACCTGACTGCAGGGCCAGTTGGGTTCCAAGTAGGACCTCAGGTTGGGCGGTGGGGCGTGGTGGTGGTGAGTTGGCCTAGTCTTCTGACTTCCTTTTGGAAAGAGCAGTGACTTTGTGATCACGTGGCAGGTTGGAGAAGGGAGGTGTGGCTCCGCTCAAGGAGCGGGAGTGAGACCTACTCGTAGACCCTGACTCAAAGAGTGATTCATGCCTCTGTGTGTGTGTTTGGGTGTGCATGTACACACACGTGCATGCATGTGTGTGAGCCAGTGAAATAATGATGGTAATTCAGCACCTCCAAGATGGGGACCTGACACTGTATGGGTACTGGGGCAGATAGAACAGACCCCACTTTGGGAAGCTCCTTATCAAGTGGAAAAGCTGAAATCCTAACACTGACAAAAGTCCTTGGACTGATGGAGTAGGCAGTTCTGGTCTTGAGAAGTCTCCCGGTCTTGTAGAAATCTGCAACACCATTGGGAAGATTATAGCCCACAAAAGAAGCACATTCTTGGATGCACACATATATGCACCCCTGTATACAATAGAGAGCCTATACACACACACACACACACACACACACACACACACTTTATGGTAGGCAGAATTCGAAGATGACCCCCAAGAGTCTCACCCTCTCGTGTACACACCCTGCATAATCTCCTCCCCTTAAGTATGGGTGGGACCTGTGAATATGATGGCTATCACCCCCACGATTAGGTTATGTTTTATGACAAAAGTGAAGGGATTTTTCTGATGTAATTAAGGTTCCTAATCAGTTGATTGTGAGTTAATCAAAAGGAAGATTATCCTGGGTGGGATTGACCTAATCAGGTGAACCCTTAAAAGAAGGTCTAGAGGTCAGGCAGACAGAGATTTTCCTGCTGCTTTGAACAAGCATGCTGCCATGAGCTACAAGGAAACACATTCTGCCAATATCCACACGAGCTTGGAAGAGGACCCTGAGCCTCACATGAGTCTACAGCCTCAGACAACAGCTAGTTGCAGCTATGTGAGACCTTATGCAGAGGACCCGCTAGGCTGTGCCTGAATTCCTGACCCACAAAAATCATGAGAGAATAATTGGGTGTTGTTTTAAGTGGCGAAGTTTGTGGTAATTTGTGGTATTGCTATGCAGCAAGAGAAGACTAGTGCACAGGCACTCCAGTCAATGAAGGTACACAAATATACCCAAAGACATCCATATGTACATAGACACACGTATAAACATTCCCAACTCTCCATTCACATGTACACCATGCTCACAGACATACCAACGTTTATATCCATAAACATATATACATGCATAAACACATACACGTTCCTAGGTACACATACACACACCTGCTTGCACCCATAAACAACGATATAGACATGTAAACAATCTATACATCCACGTTTACATGAACACTCAGTACATGCACGTGGACACGCATGGTAATAACGATAATAAACATTTATTAAATGCTTTCTATGTGCAGTCACTGGCCTAAGTCCTTCATACCTATTAACCCACTTAGTCAATAATTACGTAGACACACAGAAGCACACACATGATATATCCACGCAGACCTGCATACCAGACCACCAATGTGCTGTAAAATACTGTATCACTGTATACTACAGGAGCACAAAGTGAAAAGCTCTCAGCTGGAACAGGTTCTCAGGGAGGGTTCTGGCGGAGTGCTTGTTTTCCCCTTCTCGTGCCTGGCAGGTGGATAAGTTAAAAGCACCTTCGTTTTTTTCTTCTTTTTAAGTTTATTTATTTATTTATTTTTGGCTGCGTTGGGTCTTTGCTGCTGTGCGTGGGCTTTCTCTAGTTGCGGTGAGCGGGGGTTACTCTTCATTGCGGTGCGCGGGTTTCTCATTGCAGTGGCTTCTCTTGTTGTGGAGCACAGGCTCTAGGCACGCAGGCTTCAGTAGCTGTGGCATGAGGGCTCAGTAGTTGTGGCTTGCGGGCTCTAGAGCGCAGGCTCAGTAGTTGCGGTGCACGGGCTTAGTTTCTCCGCGGCATGTGGGATCTTCCTGGACCAGGGCTTGAACCGTGTCGCCTGCATTGGCAGGCGGATTCTTAACCACTGTGCCTCCAGGGAAGTCCCACCTTCATTGTCACCCCCATGCTGACTTCAGTCTTTCCACTAGATGGTGCTAGACCAGCATCTTTGGGTTTGAAGGGCAGATTCCTGGCTGGCTCTGGGGAGCAGAGCTTAACATCTCGGGTGAGGAGAGACAGACACCAGAAAGAGAAAACTTCTCTTGGCCACAGCATTCCACCTCCATCAGCTCCCTTTCTGTCCAACATAGTCCAGTATGTCCTTGAAGCTCTACGACCATTTGTGCTCTTCTCAGCCAAGGCTCAGGTGATGGTGCTGGCCAGGCCGTGGCCTTGTCTGACACCTCCCTGAGAATATCCAGACATCTAAGCCCCTGGTCATCTTTCATCTTAAGACTTTATTTGTTTATTTAATAAACCCTGTGCTCCATATACTATGACCTGGCACTGTCCTAAATAAATATTAACTCACGTAATCCTCATAACAACCTTATGAGATAGGTACTATCATTATTGCCACTTACAGATGAGGAAACTGAGGCACAGAGAGGTTAGGTAACTTGTCTAAGCTCACACAGATAGTCAATGGCAAGAAGGAAGGAGAGAAGGCAAGGAATCTTTACCCCATATCTTTATCTTTACTGCATATCCCAGCACTAAAATCAGGTCAGTGGAGAAACCTGGTCTTGAACTCAGAACTCAAGCCCAGTGCTGTGCTTTTGTTTCTGGACCTGGGATATGCATGAAGATTAAGGCTGAGGCTGTAGCTGAGTGGGGGGTTGTGACAGGAGCAGAAGACTGTCTCCTTTGCATGTGTCAGTGACCCCTCACTAGGGTTTGGAGTCCAGGAAGCAACTTCCTGGCCAAGTGGGACTCTCTTTGGGATTTTCCCATGGATTCCACATAAAGGTATAAAAGGTAGGGGCCAGCTCCCAGCTGATGCCCAGCTGCGGGTGAGTCTATAGACTCAGACGCCAGAAACGGTCCTTTTACAAGATACACAACCCATTCTACACTCAATTGCATCCCATAAATCAGGTTAACCTTTCAACGCGGCTCGGAGAAAATTAATTACTCATATCAGAGCGCATGACCTTTTTCCTGGGCAGGATGAGCCGGGCCGCTCCCAAGAACTGGGCTTCCTGTTCTCTACACTGCGGCATCTCAGCCTTTGGGAAGCCACCCTGTAGCCCACACGTTCAACCCAGGACTGCCAGTTACCCGTGTGTTTCCCAGGGGTGATCATGCTGGGTTACTCAGTGCCCCTCCTAAAGACCGGGTCCTCCTCAATGGGCCATTTGGGGCTGATGAGGGGCCAGGAGGACCACCCTGATCCTTGTTGCAAGCCCTGGTTTGGGCAGGGGGAGGGGAGAAAGGAAGGGAGAAAGAAGCATTTCAGGATTCTATATTTCCTCCTGGGGAGAGTTTTTCTAGCCCCAGGAAAACTTCCATTGGGATCGGATGGTAAGCTTCCCACTCAGGGAAGCCCCCCTAGACTCACCCCACATGTTGACATCATCCAACCAGCTCATCAACATTCAACTAATTGACGCTCCCACCATCCAAGCAACCAACCGACAATCTAAACAAAAAGCCAGTCAGCCACCCACCTAACCAACCGGTAGATAACGACGTGGAAAGTTGGTACTGAATCCTTACTTTGTGCAGCCCTGGAGAATGTGGGTGAAAAGGGGGACCCAGGTCCTGCCCTCCAGAGGCTTCCAGTTTTGTTGGAGACAACAGACTTGAAGCAGGGAACGAGACAGTGCAGAATTATTGGGTAAGTGAGGACAGGCTACGGAAGAATCTTGGAACTTTTTTGCTCTCGTAGGGGTCGGTTAGCTTTCGTCTTTTTAGTTCTTATAGCTGTCAGCTGCAGGCAACAGAGGGCAGGCCATTCAATCACACGCAGTTATCCCTTGACCACTGTCCCGACCACACACGTGTGTCCTGGTGGTGAGGACAGGGCACAGAGTTTCAGAGTTCTGGCTTTGCAGTTGGAGAGACTTTCTATTTGAATCCTGGCTCTGCCACTAATTAGCTGGTGGTCCTTGGGCAAGTTATCTAACCTTTGAGCCTTAATTTTCTTGTCTAAAAGAAATGGGTATCATAAGACCTATCTGACAGAGAGGCTGTAAGAATTTGAGACGATGCCTGTAGGGTCCTTAGCACAGTACTTGGTGCATAGTAAGTGCTCATTAAATGTCAGTGAAAATAATTATTGTTGTCTGCTGCCAATATGATTCTCAGCAAACAGTGAACCCAGTTCTTAACCTGAGGCTGGAGAGATCGTATGCTTTGAAATGAGTGCTCTCAGGGATACGTTTAAAGTATACTGTGAGCCAGCTTGCTTTAGGGATTCTGAGGATGAGAGGCCTTTGTTGTGTCTTGGAGCAAAAATGAAGGAAGAGCCTGGATTGATGAGTCTGTGCTCCTGTCTGTGAGCAGGACACAGAGTCTCTCAGTGTCTTTGCCTCATCTAAGGGAAGGACACACAGTGACCGGATCCGGGAGTGCAAGAAGCCCTTCTTCCCATTCTCACCATGGTTTGGAGCTCTAGACCCCATTAACAGGATCACCTGCCTGGGGTGGGGGGAGGGGGCGGTTTGCTGGTCCTTATATGAGCACCATTGTCTGTGGCCCCAACCTGGGGGATTTCTTAGAGGGTGATGTGCAGGAGGGTGGGGCAGGATAGGTGGAGGTGGGAATGAAGCCAGGAGGAGGTGACACGGCCTGCAGGGGCTGGTCTGTACAGTGTGGCAGGAGGCTGGAGGTATATACCTAGAAGGCGGACAGAGGAGAAGGTGCTGCTGGGGGCTGCCACTAAGCTGGGGCTCGGCAGGCTGTGGACGGTGTGGATCCATTCAGAAACGAAGGATGCTCTTGGGGACCAGCCTCGTATTGTGGGCTACTCCAAGGTCCCATCCTCAGCCCAGGTGATCTCATGAGCTCCTGTAGCTTCAACATCACTTACCTTTTGAAGACTCCTAAATGGATAAACCCATTATATTAGTCAGCTCAGGCTGCCATAACAAAACACCATAGACTGCGTGGCTTAAACGAGAGAAATTAATTTTCTCACAGTTAAGGAGGCTACAAGTCCCAGGTCAAATTTCTGGTCGATCGGGGTCCCACCCTAAAAACCTCATTTAACATTAATTACTTCCTTAGGGGCCCCATCTCCAAACATAGCCACGCTGGGGGTCAGGATTCACCCTCTGAATTCAATACATGAGTTTGAGGGGAACACAATTCAGTCCACAGCACCCACTGCCATCTGCACTCTTGAGATCCAGGCCTGTACGTGTCAGCAGGACTCCTTACCTGGCTGACCCTGGGAAGCTCATTCACCCTGCCGGGCACTGAACTTCTTGCCTGAGATCTTTTGCCTGATAACTGCTGGGCACACCCACGGGGTGGGGCTTGACAGCCATGTTTCTGTGGGACTCCGCCCCCAGTCACTGCTGACTGGACCAGAGGTGGATAACCGATCCAAGTTGGCCACTCGTGTTTTCTCTCTCAAAGTCTTGGAATCATTGATGTTGTTCAGTCTGGGCTGGTCTTGGAAATGAGGTACTTTTAGCTCAGGAGTGGTGGGGCAGCCATCCTTGGTTACTTAAGTGCATGGAGAAGCTGAAAGAGAAGAAGGAAGAGGAGAGAGAAGATGAAGAGAGAAGGTCTTGGGCTCCCATCCGCTTTAGAGTCCTTTTGACGTTGGGCTTTGGTTCTGCCCTTGAGTTTCACAAGACACTCCTGTATCCTTATAACATCCCACTTAAAAATATCCTGTGCTGTTCATTGGGCTCTGTTACTAGCAATCCAAGAACCCTTACTACAGCTCTTAGGACAAGGACCTCGCTCTTGCCAACACTGGGAGGGGAGGGGGGATGAGGGGACGGGGAAAGAGAGAGAACCATGGAGACCCAGGGAAATGTGTGCCAGAGTGTTTCACGAGAAGCGTGAGAAGGATGGAGACCAAGGTCTGTGCATCGTGTGTGAGAGAGACGCGGACACACTGCCGGGGAAAGGATGAATGAGAGAGAGGATTAAGCTGATCAATGACACACACCTACATGCAGGGAGAGGGTCCAGAGGAGAAGCCTCCATGAGAGGAGCCAGCAAGGAGACCCACAGAAGATGCAGGGGGCACACAGGGAACAAAGTGTGAGGCTTTCCCCGTTGTCCATTGGTTCTCAAGGCCATCAGCCTGCTGCCGGTTGGGAGTGGGGGGCCTCAGAGACACAGACTTGCCCCCCTGCCTTCCAGCCTCCGTGATCACACTGCACCGCTGCGCAGAGATCCACTTCTGGTCTGGGAAGCTCTCTTCTCTCTGGCTGCCCACTTCCTACCCACCTGGTTGGGTGGCTGGGCCCTGACGGAGCTGGAGCTGCAGAGAAACCAGGGATCAGGTCGTGACACTGACCTGCCTCCTGCTTTCACCCCGGCTCCCCCCGACACACGCATGCACATGTACACACCGACATACGTATAGCCATGCTCTCTCTTGCAAATACACACACATAAAGACACACTGACACACAGAGGCACAGACACATATGTATAAAAGCACGGAGACACATGTATGCAGACATATACACCAACATACACAGCTCTGCAGATTCACACAGATGTATAAGAACATCCATAGACACAAGGGCACACAATGACCCAGAAGCTCACAAGCACAGATATATAAACACACAGACACACTTACGAATGGAGAGTCACAGACACACAGGCATTCACAGATATTTGCAGACAGATGTGTAGATACTCACTGACATGCAACGGAAGACCTGGCAGCACAGATACATGAACATAAGCATAAGTGCAGACACACCCAGGCACACACACGTGTAGGCACACAGCCCTATAGCTCTGTGCAGACGCGTCCCTGGGCCTGAGCTGAGCTGGGCTGTGGTTGTCTAGTCGACCTTCTAATTTTACAACCGGAGAATCATTCAAGGAGGGGAGGTGACTGTCCCCATGCACGGACACACACAGGCACGTGGGGGTCTGTGGTGAGCAGGCTTCTGGGAGCAGAGAAGGAAGCTGTCCACATCAGGATCCAGGACAGGGATGGGCTGTGATCAGGTTCTTGGGCAGGGCCAGGCCTGGGGAGGGAGCAGGGCAGGGGCAGCAGAATCTGTGTCCCCAAGGGGAGGGGCTGGGAAGCTGGACTCCCACTCCAGGCTGGAGGTCAGGCTTGGCTTTCACTGGCTTGAATGGGGCAGAGAGAGCAGGGGTTACAGGGGTCTCCTTGGGGCTGTGGCCTTCCCAAGCTCTAGCCCAGAACTGGGAGCCCTTAGCTCAGTCCTAGTGCTATGGCCATGACTGTGTATGTGTCCAAGCCTGTGCATCTAAGCACGTGTCTTTCTGGACTCATGCACGTCTGTGCACGTAGGCATGCCCACATGTGTATGGGCCATAGGTGTGGACGCACACGTATGAACACGTACACGCACACACACGTATGTGGCATGTTTGCATCGCGCGCAGACGTACGTGTATGTACACGTGTGTGCGCACATGCAGGCGTGACTGCGTATACACAGTCTGTGTATGCTCGGGGATGTGCGGAGTGCACGCAGTGACAGGGCTGGATTCTGAGCTGGCACCGCTGGCAGCGCCGCTCTGCGGGCCTCTGCCTGGGCTGGCTCCAGATGTCGCAATGTTCCTCATTCACCGCAGAAAATCAAACAAACAAATGAAAAACTAACGCCATTGTTAGCCAGGGCTGTCCCTGAGCTGGCGAAGCTGTCTCTCGCTGGCCCAGCTGGACCAGATGGTGGAGGCTCCTGGCCTCACCTTGGGCCTTGGCACTGGAGTAGACAGGACCAACGGGAGGCTGGCGGGAGTCAGGCTGCTGCGGGTTGGCTTCTAATGTGACTGCAGAGGCTGTTGGGGCCTCAGAGGAGTGTCTCTCCTTCCCCCTCCTCCCATTTCGAGAGTCCCCTTAGGTGCGTGACCCAGGGCAGGAGGGCGGGGGGAAGCAGGAGTAAAGGCACATGCATTGGGCATCTAGCGTATAGTAGGTGCTCACTAAATGCGGTTGCCCGAAGCTTACATACGAGTCCTCACAACAACAGCCTTTGACAGGTCGGGAAACTGAGGCTCTGAGGAATTATTTAGGTTGTTCAAGGCTATGCAGCCTGTGAGTAGAGGCACTAGGATTCAAACCCATCTCTAATGAACTCTTAAATGCAGGGTCTTCCCACTACCCTGGGGTGGCTTCCGGAGTGTGATAGACACCGTGGTGTGTTAGAGGTGGCTGCACAATTTCCACCACTTTTCCTACTGAGAGGTGTGAAGCCTAATTCCCTTCCCTGAGAATCTGGCTGCGCCTGGAGACTTACTTGACCAATAGAGTGTGGTGGACATGAGGCTCTGAGACTTCCAAGGCTAGGCTTTAAGAAGCCTTGCAGCTTCCCTCCACCTCGGGGACACTCTCGGAGCTCAGAGCCACCATGTGAAAAGTCTGATACCCTGAGACTGTTCTGACGGAGAGGCCTGGTAGAGAGTTCTAGTCGAAAGTTCTGGTGGAGCCCAGCCTTTCTCCCCCTGCCGAGCTACTGCACATGTGAGTGGAGCCATCTTGGACCCTCCAGTCCACCCTGTTCTCCAACTGAAAATCACTATTTCTGTTCCCACTCCATGGAACAGGAGAATTACCCAGCTGAGCCCAGCTTGAATTTCTGATCTACAGAATCGTGAGCTATGATAAAAATGATTGTTGTCTTAAGCCACTAATTTTTTAAAATTTATTTTTAGTTGAAGTATAGTTGATTTACAACGTTGTGTTAATTTCTGCTGTAAAGCAAAGTGACTCAGTTGTATGTATATATGCAATCTTTTTTCTATTCTTTTCCATTATGGCTTATCCCAGGACATTGAATATAGTTCTCTCTGCTATACAGTAGGACCATGTTGTTTTTCCATTCTATATGTAATAGCTTGCATCTGCTACCCCCAAACTCCCACTCCATCCCTCCCCCACTCCCTCACTCTTTAAGCCACTGATTTTTGAGGGTAGTTTGTTATGCAGATATAGGAAAGTGGAATAGACACACACACCTTCACATTGGCGTGCACACACACGCACACACACACACACACACTCACATCACGTAGAGCCCTTTCTGATTTCAGTTCTTCCATCACCTCCCATAGCGACGCCAGGCTTCTGTGTGTAATTAAGCTCCTGTTTCCTGGGGTGAGAAATGCTCAGAGCCGGAGAAATGACAATGGTTCCTTATTACCCAGCCGGTTTCATTGTTTGTGGGATTTTCTCATTTGAATTCTTCCCAAGAATCAGAGTGAGCGATTTCATATGGAAATGCATAGAAAAGTGTGAGAGCCAATCATTACCAGTAGTTGTGGAGTAGTAAACAGTTCTGCTGAGTGGGTCCTATCCACCTTTGGTCGTGCCTCTCATGTGTGCTCCAGCCTCGAACCTACAGTCTGGGAGCCGAGATGGACTGGGCTGGTGGGGAGATGGCCAAGGGAGGAGGCAGAATGTGCTGGAAGGGGCTAGAAGGCTTCTGGGAAGTCCTGGGAAGAGATTCACATCCAGGAGCTGAAAAGGTTTGTCCCAGTCCTGAGGTTCTTAGAAGCCACCTCCAGATGTCACCTGGAAGTTGGCTGACAGTGTAGGAGTGTGGGACCGTGTCTGTGGGTGTGAGACTCTGTGAGTGACGCGGTGTGTTATGTGCACGGCCACGTGCGTGCCATTGTCTGCGTGTGAGTCTGTGACCATGGCTGCGGGTGCGTGACCACCAGTGTGGGACAATGTATGTCAGCGTGCACGTGTGATACCCGGGGGGGGACGTTACATGTTTACGTATGAGCATGTCTGTGAGTGTGTGAGTGTGTGGGCTGGGGGGTGTGTATTGCTCCATAAGCCTGTGTGTGGTGGCTGTGTCAGCATGCCACAGGTGCCTGTGAGAGTGTGTATGTGTGTGTGTGTGTGCGCGTGTCATCAGGCACCTGTGTGGGACTGCTGGTGTGTGTTTTGGTGAGAAGCTGTGCTCTGGTAAAGGCAGGGTGCTGGCAGTGGACCTCACCTACCGCTGAAGGTCATTTCTGATGTCAGGTACGTCGGTGTTCAATAACAGTCATTTGAAACAATTTTTTGAGCATCGGTGTTGCAGATACAGTGAGGAACCAGACAGGCAAAGACCCTGCGCTCATGGAGCTCATAGTCATGTGGAGAAGATGGAGAGGGGACAAATAATTATTCTAATAATTATATCATAATTTTAAAGATAGTTGCTATGAAGGCAAAGAACTAGGGCTGTGTGAAACAAACACAGGTCCTGATTTAGCTTGGGGGTCAAGGTTAAGAGCGGGAGCTTCTTTGAGGAAGTGACATTTTGGCTGAGGCCAAAAGAATGAGTAGGAATTGGCGCAGGCAAACGTGTGTTGGGGATGGATGTGGTGAGGAAAAGTGTTACAGGCAGAGGGAACAGTAGGTGCGAAGACTCTGATATATAACAGAGCAAGCTCCTTGGAGAAACTGCAAGAAGGCCTGGGATGGGAGTGTATAAAAGGAGGCTGGAAAAGTGGCAGGCAGCAGATCTTTGGGGCTTTCTGGGCCATCATAAAGGCTTTGGACTTTATCCTACAAGCAATGGAAGACCAGGGAAAGTTTGGATGTGACCATGCCTGCCATGTTGAGAACCGATTGTTAGGCTGCAAAGAGTAGATGCAAGGGAATTGGAGGGGAGGCTGATGCAGGGGTCCGGGCAAAGGGTGGTGTTGGCTTGGCCTGGGAGGTGAGACTGGCAACGATGGAGAGAAGTGAAGAGATTCCAGAACTATCCTGAGGTTAGGGTTGACAAGCCTTGGCTGTGGATGGTGCGTGGATGGTGACGGCAGGAGAGGGGGGTGTTTGGGACGACGCCCAGGATTTCGGTTCCAACTTCAGGCTTGTTGGAAGTGCCAGTGACTGAGATGGTGACACTTGGGGGAGGCTGAACTAAAAATTCTAATTTGGACATGTTGAGTTTGAGATGCCTGTGAGACACGGGGGTGGAAATGTAGATAAAAGCCTGGAGTTAAGGAAGGTTTATGCAGGAGACAGGGATATTCAGAGAGTGGAAACCAGAACTGGGAGGGAAACCAGCTAGAGTGGGAAGAGCTGGGGAGAGAGGGTGGCTTTCTTTGCCTAGGGTGCAAAGTCTACTGTTTGGGGACAGTTGAGTGTAGTACTTAAGATTCCAGACTCTGCTTCTGGGTATATAGCCAAAAGATTTGAAAGCAGGGACTTGAACAGATATTTGTATACCAATGTTCACAGAAGCATTATTCACAACAGCCCAAAGGTAGACTATCCATTCATCAATGGATAAACAAAGTGTAATATACCCATATAATTGAAGTATTATTCAGCCTCAAAAAGGAATGAAATTCTGACACCTGGTACAAAATGAATGAACTTTGCGGACATTATACTAAGTGAAATAAGACAGAAACAAAAGGACAAAAACTGTGTGATTTCATTTATAGGAAGAACCCGGAGTAGTCAAGTTCAATGAGACAGAAAAAAGGGATCACCAGTAGCTGGGGAGTGGAGGGAATGGGAGGTTATTGTTTAATGGGTATGGAGTTTCATAACTTTGGGATGTTTGGGGTGATGAAATAGCTCTGGAGATGGATGGTGATGATGGTTACACAACAATGTGAATGTCCTTAACGTTATTTAATTGTCCACCTAAAAACGGTTAAAATGGGGCTTCCCTGGTGGCGCAGTGGTTGAGAGTCCGCCTGCCGATGCAGGGGACACGGGTTCGTGCCCCGGTCTGGGAAGACCCCACATGCCGCGGAGCGGCTGGGCCCGTGAGCCATGGCCGCTGAGCCTGCGTGTCCGGAGCCTGTGCTCCGCAACGGGAGAGGCCACAACAGTGAGAGGCCTGCGTATTGCAAAAAAAAAAAAAAAAAAAAAAAGGTTAAAATAGTGAATTGTAGGTTATGTATATTTTACCACAATTAAAGGAAATATCTTAGACTCTGGAGCCAACTAGACTGCTGGGTTTGAGTTCCAGCTCTCTCACTTACAAGCTGTGTGACTTTGGGCTAGTTACCGAGCCTCTCTGTGACCCAGTTATCTCATTTGTAAAATGGAATCATAATAATACCTATCTTGAGGGTTGTCGAGGGGATTAAATGAGTTAATATGTGTGATGTGTGAAGAACATAGTACACGCCTTATGCGGCTATTATTACCTTTAGCAGCAGCAGACCAGAACCTTGGGACGAGGAAGCTGGGCCAGTGCCTTGGGGTGCATGGGATGGAGCAGTCTTGCCTTTGTTTTTGTGTCTTGCCCCTACTCTGCACTATCACTGGGCAGCCAACATTGGAGAACCAGAGGCCCGTGATTGGGTGGAGCTCCCTGGGCCTGTGTGGTGGAGCAGAGGGAACCCAAGGAAGGAGTTAAATGGGGAAGGGGAACCTCATGGAAGACAGGGTTGTTTGGTCCAGGCACCCTCTGTGGCTGCTTGCAGAGCCTCCTGCCAGACTAGGGTTTTGGGTGAGCCTCTGTGAAGAGAATTGTATTAGTCAGGATGTTCCCGAGAAACAGAACCAGCAGGCTGTGTGTGTGTGTACACACACACACACATATATAAAGATATTTAATATCAAGAATTGGCCCATGTGATTACAGAGACTGGCAAGTCTAAATCTGTGGTGTGGGTTGGCAGGCTGGAGACCCAGGAGAGTTAATGGTGCAGTTCGAATCCAAAGGCCATCTGCTGGAGAATTCCTTCTTGCTCTACAAGGCCGTTTTCTTGTTGTTTTTTGTTTCCCCCATTCAGGTCTTCAACTGATTGGATGAGGCCCACCCACATTATGGAGGGCAATCTGCTTTACTCAAGTCCGTGGATTTAACTGTTAATCTAATCCCAAAACACCTTCACAGAAATATCCAGGAAAATGTTTGACCAACTAGCTGGGCATCCTGTGACCCAGTCAAGTTGACACATAAAATGAACCATCACAGGAGCTCATTTCCTCATGGCCTTGACTGGGGATATGCAGGAACCCTCAGCAGTCCTCCCTGCATTGTCGGCTGCCCCTTGATCTGTTTCCTACAAAGGACCACAGAGATCTCTCCAAGCATGGCTCTGATCATGTCGCTCCCTTTTGCTCCAGGATGAATATCACATTCTCATTATTTCTTACAAGGCCCTGCCGACCTCCTTGCCAGCTTACCTGTCCACTTGCTCACCTGCTTGCATTTTGGCCTTGCTCTCTGCTCTCCAGCCATGTTGGGTCTCCAGTCTTTTCCCTGCTCCTTCTCTCCGTGTGCTTTTTGAAGATGCTGGTTTTGACCTCTTGGGAGGATCCCCCACCTTTTACCCAGAACTCTTGGTTCCTATATCTTGTAACCTGCTCTCACCTGTCTCTTCTGTATCTGGGCCAGGCCCTGGGCTGCACACTGAGGACCTACAGGCAGGTTAGAGCTGGTCTGGGACAAGGCAAAGGGACAGAGTGAGACAAGGATGAACAGGTGCTGCTGTGGGAGCAGAGCAGAGCACTGTGGGGAGGGGACAGTCTGATCCCCCATGACTGCTTCCTTCAAAGGAGGGCTGATTGGGCCAGATTCAGGATGTTGGGCTCTGTTTACCTGCAGGCAGGGGGGCTGTGCTCTCACTCACTCAGTCCTTGTGGTGGGGCTAAACCCGAGCCAAGCAGGGTCAGTGTAAAGGGGTGGCTTTGGGGACTTTAGCCCCCCCCATCTCCATTAGCACTTCCCCTCCAAAAATGACACGAAACAAAAATTGAAATAAAAAGAGCGTGCTTATGATGCAAACATGCCTCTAAGACAAGTCCCCTAGCTATCTCTTCCGATTGGGTTTTCAACCCCATAAAAGTTCTGGAACCAAGGCTTGAGCCAGACATGAAGCCTCATTCTCTTTTCAAACAATTGTAGAGTCTCTATTGCTTTGGGGTTGGCCACTGTTTTAGTTATCTCTTCGATTTAGGGTTATGCTCGGGAGTTATGCCCTGGGGACATCGCGCATTGACCTGGCTAATAAGAAGTGCCATTTTCCCCCCTGTTATTCCTTGCGTGAGTAGCTTAAGGAGAGGGGATAATTAGCAGAGCAAAATGCAGGCACTCCTAAGCCCTCTAGTCAAATGCCACTTACTAAATCAAAACTTCATTCAGAATTCTAATAAGAATGACTAACTCTGCCTGGGTGAGGTGAACAGAGAGAATGAGGGAGGGTTTCACATAGGAAATCACAGTGTAAAACTGGGTTTTGACAGGTGAATAGGAGTTCTTGAGGAAGAGAATTCATGAGGAAAGCAGCAGGCTTTGAAGTCAGAATGAAATGGGTTAAAATTGTGACTCAGTTGCCAGCTGTGTGAGCATAGGCAAGTCACTTCCCCTCTTTGTGTCTGTTTCCTTACCTATAAATTAGGGAAAATAAAACAAATGCTGCTCTGCAGTTATCGTAAAGATTGGCGATAGTGCCTGGGAGCTGCTTGGCAGACTATAGGTATTCAATAAACAAGGAAAATTCTTCTTTGGGGTCATCCATGCTGAAAAGCCTGAGGCCCGGAGGGGTCTGCTATGTTTGGAGCATAAAGGGAAATTCTGTGGGCTCCCTCGTGCGCAAGGGGCTCAAGTGCTTTTCTGTCTTTTGCCTCTGCCTGGTTCAGTCCACTGCACTCATTGACTTGACCAGCCGATAATGATTAATTACAAACGGAAGAATCTGGGTCCCAGCCAGGCTCAGTCTGGAGGCTGGACTGAGAGAGCATGCCAGGAGAGAGGTAGGGAGTTGGAGGGGGAATTGCCTGGGTTTGCTGGGCAGGTTCTGTGCTGACTCAGCATTGTCTTCCCTCCCTGGCTTCATGGGACTCCAAGGCACCGCTGGGGGTGGTGGGAAGCAGGCCACATTCTGGGTTTTTCCAGTTCTGGGTCTTAGAGGGACAAACTGGGAAGAGCTGGAAGCTCTGTTCCTCTGGCTTAATGCTGCTTGTGCAACTTCGTGTGTGTGTCGTGTTTCATCATTAAACTTACTCCACAGGACTTCATTGTACTTTGTCTGCTTCCTGTGGGACAAAGCAAGATGCTCGTTGGAACGGGGGCTGGAGGCCTGAGGTAGGATCCCAGCTCTCCTTGGGTTAGGGTTAGGTGCATTGCTTCACCTCTCTGTGCCTTGGTTTCCTCATTTGTGAAATGCGATGCCAGGTTGCAGGGCCCGGAGAGTTCAGATGGGCTAATGCCTGTGGATGAGCTTTGGCCACGGTATGGGGACAGGACGTTAAGATGAGGGTGGGAGTCTTGTTCTCGCTGGAATCCTGGGTGGGTTTTAATCCTTTGGTGTGATGGGCCCTTTCTGTCGAGGGCAGGATCTGGAGTTTTCGGTGTCTCTCCGACAGCCCTTTGTGCACTCAAACCCTGTGACTGCGCGAGTCCAGGCAGACGTCTCTTAGATCAGAGGCCTTGGAGGCAGAAGTCCTCCAAGTGTGGCCTCTGGTCCAGTGGCAGCACCCGAGAGCGTGTTAGAAATACAAGTTCTCAGGCTTCGTTCCAGACCTTGTGAATCAAACCCAGGGAGTGGGGCCCAGCCCTCCAGGTGATCCTGACGCTGACGTTTGGGAGTCACTGCTCGTAGCCACTACCCCTTTCACAGGGTGCCCCCTCCCGCCCTCCTCCCATCCCAGCTGGAGGCCCTAGGGAGTGGAGGAGCCTGCAAGACCACCGCTGAGTCTCCCTGCCCGAGAGAGAACCCTGGAGGGGGCGTCTCTTTCCTCTGAGCCTAACTCAGGACATCCCAGAACCTCACCAGTGGGGCTGATGCCGGCGTGTTTGAATAGCTCATTAGCTCTGCTCTGGGCGTCAATCCCTCTTAATCAGTTTTGCAAACGATATTCATAGAAAACAAAAAAAGAAACCCAAACTCGTCACAAATCAAATGCAGGTCCCTGTGAAGTGTGTGGATGTGGGTATATAGGCGTGTGTCTGTGTGCATGTGTGTGCCTGCGAGTGAGGACATGTTTGTGAGTGTGTGGGTGAGCGTGAGTGTGTGTGGGGGTCGCGCTCATGCACGCAGGTTTCAGCCAACGTGCACGTGTGAGAAAGCTCCTGAGTGTTGTGTTGTGGTGTCTGTTCACACGTCCACCTCATCTCCAGGGGCTGTGAGCCAGCAGATGACTCCTCCCCTCCTTACGAATTCCTAGCAAGCCCAAATACCAGGGAAACATACATTTTCAACTCACATCTGTTCTGCTTGTTTTGCTTCCCCAGCGTCCCCAGCTCTGGGTTCCAGAGGCAAGGACGGCCTCTTAAAGGCCCACCCCAGCCAGCTGAGCAGCCATTTTTTGGTCCAGTCTGAGGATGAGGCGAGGCTGCTGGGTGCCCCTTCGCACTTGTGCTGTCCCCTGATGCATGGAGCCTCCATTCCTCCTTGATCCTCCTGGATTCCTCTGCTCCTGGGGGCTGCTCCCGGTTGCAGATCCTCAGGCCTCCCTCCCAGGGGGAGTCAGCCGGCAACAGGGCTGCCTGTAGGGGTGGGAGTGAGGCCCAGCTTTGGGGTGATGGGGCTGGAGGTGCCCTGAGATGCTTAGGCCTAGAGTCTGGGGGCACTTCCCACCCCATCTCACCCCCTCCCAATTCTCCTACTGCATTCCCTGCTGTGAGTATCCCTGTTTGGAAGCAAGTAAATTTATGGCATAATCCCACATGGAAATGCGTGGAAATGCTGCCAATTACCATTAAACCAAGAGAGAGGCTGCATCCCTGGCGCCCTCTGTGGTCTGTGGTCTCCTGGCTTCCAGCCTTCCAGAAACCACAGGGAGCCAGAAGCCAACCGGTTGGCGCAGATTGGCGGAGTGGGGCCATTTGTATAAAACCCTTTATTAGTCTCACCTGGCCTCGAAACTTTTTGGCAGGAACGAGTGTCTCCTTTGCATTAAACCTGAGCAAACCGGGGAAATGTCATTCCAGGAGTCTCAGCAAAGCCGACAGCTGATGGGATTTATCTGAGATCAGTTCATCAAACTTAGGTAGAGCTGAGCGGCTGGAAAGACAGGGAAATCTGATACAATCGCAGCTGCTTAAAATGCAAAGGCTCATTGAGATTTTGGAAATACTCTAAGGAGAGTCTGCGTGGTGCCAGGAGGAACGTTGAGACGCCTTGAGATGGAGCACAGCAGAATCAGTGGGCGGGGAAGTTCCTGCTTGGTGAGGTCCCACAAAGCAGTATGATGCCGCCAGTGAGCAGACCCAAGGGGGCTTGTGAGACATGACCCTTCCCTTGAAAACCTCACAGTCTACTGGGGGAGGCAGACAGAGACAGGGCAGCCTGTATGCCATCTAGGAGCAGAGCAGGGTCTATATCAGATGCTGATAGGAGAAAAAGGTGGGAGTACATTGTGGTGAAGCACCCAGGCCCTGGAGTAAGTTGGGCCTTGGTTCAAACTCCAGTCTCACCACCAATTTATCAGCTGTGTGTCCTTGGGTGAGTCACTTAACCTCTCTGAGCCTCATTTTCCTCACCTGTGGAGTGGCTGTAACAGTTCTTACTTCTGAGGGAGTTATGAGGGTTGATGAGATACTGTATATAAAATACTTAGCATCGGTCCTGGCATACAACAAGTGCTCAGCAGTGTAGCTGGCATCCAACTGGAAGGATCTGGGAGGGCTTCTGGGAGGAGGGGAGGACACTAGCTGGGCCTTGAAGGCTGAGATGGACTCTAGTTGGTGAAAATGGCAAGAGAATGCCCCACATTTATGAAGAGAGACAAGGGAGCCCACTGTCTGCTCATCGCTGTCCCCCTGCCCCCAATTCCCCTAGAGGCAGAGGGGGAGCCCGGGGCTAGGAGTGATGGAGGCTTGTCTCAGCAGAGCAGCTGCCCTCCCCTCCCCCACCTCCCCATCAGCCCCTGCCCCCAGCCCTCCCCTCACTCCATCTAGCTCCCCGCTCCCCCATGAGTATTTATCAGTCCTCCTGAGATGTGCTTAGCGCTTAGTGGGGACCAATTTCCTGCCGTCAGTCAGGAATAGTGGCATTTGTAGGGCAGTGAGGAGGCCTGGGAATGGGGAGAGGGAACATGTGGTGCTCTGGGACTTCGTGCTCTGTCCTGCCCTCCCCTGGCTGCCCTTTATCCCTTGGGTCTGTCCACTCCTCCCTCTTGCCGGGGCTCTACCACCCTTAGGGTGGAGGAGAAATGGGATTCTAGTTCCTGGGAGACAGGGAGGATCCAGGGCTGGGCTGATTGGAGGAGCTGAGCCTGGGGAGGTGGTGGTACAGTGGGGGCCATCAGTCAAAAGGACGCTGAGTTTTGCTGGCTGGGCTTCCCTATAGTAGGTCATCGATACTCTGGATTCATTCAACTCTGGGGCTCTGGGTGACTCAGAACAGAAATATGGGGGTTTGTGGCCGATTCCAACCTCAATGGGAAACTAAAGCAGTGGCTCAGAGGCCCAGGAGGGGGTGAGGGGAGGCTATGACTCAGGCAGTATTGAGGTCCAGGCTCTCACCAGGCTCAGGGACCCAGGCTGCTGGAGTCCTCTCAGCCCAGGCAGGAGCTTCCTTGATTTAGAGGTCTGGGCTGGGCTTAGGCTTGCAGCCGGCCACTTTCAGGAAGTTTTCCTGTATGCAACCAGGCCAGCAAGCCCTTCCTTTGGGCCAGGAGTCCTATCTGGGTCTGCAGTGCCTCCCCAGTTTCCCGTTTCCTTAGCTACCACTCATTGGGCAACATTATACACCAGGCCCTGGGCCAGGTGCTTGATACATATTAACTTGTTTAATTCTTTATCAACCTGGAACGACAGGCATGATTAAGATTACCCCACCCCAATTTTTTTGGGAAATGAGTTCTAAGAGCCTAGATCATTGCTCACGATCTTTTTTCAAATGTCACCTCCTCAGAGAATTCTTCCCCTATCACCTATTTTGTTCTTTTCCTCCCCCTCCCACCCTTGTCTTTTCCATCTCATCACTTTATTTTCTCCTTGTTTATTGCCTGCCTCCCTACTAAAGTGGGAGCTCCACGGGAACGGAAACCTTATTTGTCGTGTTCCCCTCCAAGCCCGGAACAGCACCTAGAACTGTGCTTTGAATGATGAATGTTTGTTGAGTGAGTGAAATAATGAAGGAAGGCAGGAAGGAAGGAAGGAAGGAATGCCCCACGGCTAATAATAGCAGAGCAGGTATTCCAACCAGGAACCAAGTTCAGAAAACACTACCTGCCGGCAGCACCTGCACCAATGCCACCTGTCACTGTCAAAGGGAAAGCAATGTGTAGAGGAGCAGTCATTGCAGGTAGTGGACACCCTCAGTCTGGGGTCCCAGCAGACCTGTTGCAGCTTGATTGCAGCTAGATGAACAGCATGAAGTCAAAGATGCTAAAATTCAGCCCCCAGCCCCTGTTGCGGTTCGTGGATAGAAATGGAAACGAGTTTTAAGTCTCCGGGGCAGAGGCGGGCGGCTGGGGGGAGGGGTGGCGAATCTCTTCACATCCGTGGACTGGGCTGCTCACCTCTTCCAGGCCAGAAGAGCCAGATAGGGATGCACCTGCTATAGAAACCCAGCCGGCGGCTCTGCAGGGCTGGGTGCTGCTACCTGAGCTCAGACATTTATTAGGGTTTGGGGTGGGGGAGGGAGTCTATTTGTCTGGGAATGACAGGGAAGGGGAGAAGGGCTTTCGGGAGATGAGTGGCAGGAGAGGTAAGCCTGATGTGTGACTTTCTGATGCTTGGTTGGTTTGAAAATAAGTTCTGGGCCTAGATACAGGATTGACAGGAGGATCAGAGAGGGCTGTTTGCTTTCTGCCTTCTGCCTTTGAAAAAGGTCCATGAGTCAGGAGGCTGGGTCCTAGTGCCGGAGGGGCAGTGGAGGGTTGGGGGGCTGCCATGGGTCACCTCGACCAGGTTGCTCAGGAAGGTCGGGTTCCCAGGCTGGTGTGTTTTGGAATCAACCCCAGTGACTCTAAATTTCTGGGCTTGCCTTTGCTCCGGTTCTGGGAAGAAGCATGAGTGCTTGGAGCTCACAGACAAAGGGCCTTGAATGTGCTGGATTGCCGGCTGTCTTCCACGTGCATCTCCAGATCCACTTTCCACTGTCTCTGCCTTGTACCAGTCTCATTTATCCATTGGCTGCTTGGTTGGCTCAGTGGGAGGCATTGGCAGGGAGGAGGATGGGGTCAATGGCCTCCATCCCCCACTCCCACCCTTCCCTCCCCTCCTTCCCTGCCATGCGGTTGGGTGTTGGTTATGACCCTCTAAGAGGCCACAGCTCCTGCCATGCAGCGCTCTCCCTATAACTGTGGCTTCCAGATTCCCCTCCCTTGCTGGTCTGGGGTAGTAACAGCTCCCTACCCTTGCAAGCATAGTGTTCCTATATCACCCCTTGTTGATTTCTCTCCATCCTGCCCACACCTCTGGAAATAGTCCCTTTGTTAATTTCTGTTTAATTGGAATATGACATCTCTTTCCTTTTGGGATCCTGGCGAATACACCAGCCTTGACCACAAGGAGGTGCTCCCAAGTGCACCTGGTGGTCCTGTGGATCTGTCTCTTGCTTCAACAGTGTTTGGAAGGAACTGACCCAGGGATGTCTCCTCTTCTAGCCTCTGAACACCCTCTGACCTACTCTCCAGCTGCAACTTCTGCTACCACCTTCTCGGCTATGCCCTGCTTCCTGGACTTGCCAACACCTTTTTTTTGTGGTTCACTTCTTATCGCCGAACAACCATGAGCTCCCTGGTTTTTCAGAATTATTCCACGGCCTGGTCAACCCATATCTGCAGGCCTCCTACACTACCTCTCTCTGGGCTTCTATTTCAACCGAGATGATGTGGCTCTGGAGGGTGTGGACTACTTGTTCTGGGGTTGGCAGAGGAGAGGCTTGAGTGTGCCGAGCATCTCTTGAAGGTAAGAAACAGTATGGCAGGGCTTCCCTGGTGGTGCAGTGGTTAAGAATCCGCCTGCCAATGCAGGAGACACGGGTTTGAGCCCTGGCTCGGGAAGATCCCACATGCCGTGGAGCAACTAAGCCTGTGCGCCACAACTACTGAGCCCATGTGCCTCAACTACTGAAGCCAGCAAGCCTAGAGCCTGAGCTCCGAAACAAGAGAAGCCACCGCAATTATAAGCCCACGCACCACAATGAAGAGAAGCCCCTGCTCGCCACAACTAGAGAAAGCTCGTGTGCAGCAACGAAGACCCAAAAACGAAGACCCAACGCAGCCAAAAATAAATAAATATATAAATGTAAAAACAAACAAACAGAAACAGTGTGGCATATATGCCCTCTTCCAGGGTATGCAGACGCCATCCCAAGATGAGTGGGGTAAAACCCTGGATGCCATGGAAGCCACCATGGTTGTGGAGAAGAGCCTGAACCAGGCCCTTTTGGATCTTCATACCCTGGTTCTGCCCGTGCAGACCCCCATCTCTGTGACGTCCTGGAGAATCACTCCATAGGTGAGGAGATGAAACTCATCAAGAAGATGGGCCACCACCTGACTAAACTCCACAGGCTGGCTGGCGTTAGGCTGGGCTGGGCAAGCATCTCTTTGAAGGGCCACCCTCAACTCAGGAAAGGCTAGGAGCCTCCAGCCCAGCTGCCTTTGAGGGGCCCCTCTGGCATCCCCCTGGTGTCAGGGCTTCTGTCTGAGTCCCTCCCTGCAGCCGCTAGGCAGCTTTTTAACCACTTTGGAGCCCTCTCCCAAGCCATGGACCCAATGGAAACAATAAAGCCTTTTACAGCACTTCCCCACCCCCTGCAAAGGTGCTCCCATGGATATTACCCAAAGTGGCTGTCAGCACAGGGATAGTGGAAAGGGGTTTGTGTCTGGGTTTCTGAAGGCTGCTTTTCTGCCTATGCAGGTTGGGCCAACCTTGGGGCAGAGGGAGAGCCTCACCAGTGGGGGTCGGAGAACATGGGTGGCAGACCCTCGCTTTCCTTCTCTCTTCTCAGGCCTCAGGTTTCTCATCTGTAAAATGGGGGTAAGGATAACCGCAGTGACCAACTGCCAGGCACTGTAGTAAGAGCTGTATGTGCATAGTACCGCTAGTTTTCCAGAAGCCCCGTGCGATGGCTTCTCTAGCATCCCTGTTTGACTGAGGAGCAAACCGAGCCTCAGAGAGGTAAAGAGCCTTGCCCAGGTTCACACTCTGAGCATGGTAGCCTGGAATTCGCACCCAGGTCTCTCTGTGCTCTTAATCCCTGGGCCTTCTCTGCCTACCTTCTTGGGGCATTTGAGACAAAGTCAGGCCCAGTAGTCAGCTTGGAGCCTTGGAATCAGCAACAAAGGGTAATTTTCAAGATACAGCTGCTCAGTGTGGGGAGAGGCCCGGGTGGTAGAGCTGACTTTCTCCCTTTCCCTCCCCTCCCCTCCCCTTCCCTTCCCTGCCACTCCAAAGAGAACTAGGCATGAATAACTTTGGCAGAACATCACAGGCCCCCTGTTTCTCACCTGGGTAGTGGTATTATTTTTCCTTGCTTTGCGTTATGAGAGATCTACTGCCTTCATGGCTCCAACTAGTCATCTGCCTGTATCCACACTGGTGTCCTGCAAATATGCAGCCCCTCCTACTGTGACTCTGGGCTTGGCCATGTGACTGGATTTGGATAGTGGGACAGTAGCCAACTTGGTGCAAGCAGTAGCTTGAAAAACTGTTCACTTGGACCCCTGCCATTCCCATGAGAGCTGTCCAGAGCTGGCCTCCTAGGAGATGAGGGACCAGGTGGAGCAGAGCTGAGCCATCCCAGGTGAGGCCTTCTTAGACCAGCCAGTGTTCAGTGGATCTGCCAAACATATGTTAGCCAGGTGAGATCAGCCAAGCCCAGACTCATGAGAAATAATAAATGGTTATTTTTAAAAGCCATTAACTTCTGGGATCCTGGAGATCTCTCTCTTTGAGGCATCTCTTTCTTCACCAGTGCCAGGCCACATCTGGGCTTTCAGGCCTGAGGAGGTGGGAACAGTGAGAGGAGGGTTTCTACTTATACCCAATACATGGACAATGTTCTTCTGGCTCCCTGGGGCCCTCACCCCTGGGCTTCTCAGCATCTTTCCCTGGAGATTTCCTCTGGCTCCCCAAGTCCCTGAACTGACTATGAATGGGGTCATCTTTCTGGCTGCCTCCAGAAAAAGCTGAACATGGCACAGGGGACATGGAGCCCAAAGCAAGATGGCCCGGGGATGTCCCACTGCCACCCGCACCCTCCAACTCCACTGGAAAAGAGAGAAAGGTTTTCACACCCAACATCACTGAGGCCCCCAGTGTCCTTGGGTGTGAAACCAAGGTTGGCCGCAGGTCATTTCTCTTCCCCTCTCCACCCAGGTTGTTCTCAGCACTGCATGTTGCAGGCAGGAGCCCAGCACTACCTTGTTTCACAGCTAGCAGCACTGGCTCATTGTCTATGGGGGATTTAGGGACAAGGCAGATCACGGCCCTCAGAAACCACTGGACTAGAGGCTTCTGGAAGGCAGGGACTGTGTCTGATCCATCCCCGTATCCCACGCCCAGCATGAGGAGGACACATGCATTTTACTGCCACCGACACAGAGAGACTCAGCTGGTTCAGCACATGGCCCCCAACCAATTTCTCTCTTTGCCCTTCCCTGTCCTCCATCCTTATCCAGGCCATTGCTATTTCTACAGCTCCCAGCAGCTGGCTCCCGTCTCCAGGAGAAAAGCACAGGGGTCCTCCCCGGTCCCCAATCCCTCCCTCTGTCCCTGGCTCCCTTCTTCATGAATCCTGTTGGGTCTTGCCAGTACCCCTGCCCATCTCTTGACCTTTCCCTGGAGCAAGTCACCACTCAGGCCCCCAAATGCCTGGACACAGGTACCTCTGCCCAGGGCTTTGTCTTCCAAAGGCCAGTGACGGCAGGCCCACTGTCATTACAATTACTTCTGGTCCCACCTCTGATAGACAGAGGGGTCACTTTCATTTTAAAAATTTAATTCAATTTAATATTTGAGTAGGTAATAAATTATCATATTTCAAGGGTATCTACAGTGAAAAGTCCCCCTCCCATCCTGACCCAGCCTCCCAGCTCCCTCCACGGAGGCAATGTCACCAGTTTCTCCTGTGTCCTTCCAGGGACAGTCTTCGCATCTAAAGGCCATATATGGATATTCACACATACTTTTATAAATTATACTTTCCCCCTCTTTTGTTCACAAATGGTACATATCATAATATAATAATAATAATAATGGTACCATGTGACCCACAGGGTTCTGTGCTTTGTTTTATCACTTTACACTATATCTCAGAGATCACCCCCTAGCAAGACAGCGTTTCCCCGTTCTTTTTTTGAGGGGCGTGGATATACTTCACATACCATAAAATTCAGGAATTTTTAATATATTCACAAAGTGGGGCAACCATCACTATTTAATTCTGGAACATTTCCATCAACCCCCAGAGAAACCTCATGCCATTAAGCAGTCACTACTTTGCTTCTACCGTCCAGCCTCTGGCAATCACTAATCTACCTTCTGTCTCTATGGATTTGCCTGTTCTGGACGCTTGTTATAAATGCAATCATATGATATGTGGCCTTTTGTGTCTGGGTTCTTTGACTCGGCGTAATGTTTTCAAGGTTCATCCATGTTGTGGCGTGTATATCAGTACTTCACTCTTTGTACTACCGAATGATAGTCTTAAAGATATACCATGTTTTGTTTATCCATTTATCAGTTCATGGATGTTTGGGTTGTTTCCACATTTCGGCTATGATGAATGACACGCCTGTGAACATTTGTGTACAAGTTGTTGTAGGAACATAGGTCTCTGATTCTCCTGCGTGTGTACTTAGGAGTGGAATCGCTGTGTCACCTCATTCTTTTTAATGTCCACATAGTAGTATCTCATTGTATGCATATACCGCAGTTGATTTAAGCAATCATCTGTTGATGGACCCTTAGTCCCCCTTCCCCCTTTTATTTATTCATTTTTACTCTTTCAAACAATGATACGGGGAATAATTTTGTACATTCACCAATTCACACATGTCCATATATATCTTTTTGTAACATTCCCAGAAGTGTGATTGCTGTGGCAGAGGGCGTATGCATTTGTAATTTTGATGAATGTCGTCAAACTGTTTGCTTCCCCCCCAGAGACTGTACCAGAAGCAATGTATGAGATGCCAGTTTCCTCTCAATCTCACTGACACATTGTGTTAGCAAGATTTTCGATCTTCGCCGATCTGATTGGTAAAATGTGTATCAGGTAGTTAAAAAATTTTTTTTTAATCGAAGCATAGTTGATTTACAATGCTGTGTCAGTTTCAGGTGTACAGCACAGTGATTCAGTTATATATATATATATATATATATATATATATATATATTCTTTTTCAGATTCTTTCCCCTTGTTGGTTATCTATTTTATAGATAATAGTGTGTATATGTTAACCCCAACCTCCTAATTTATCCCTCCCCCCCCACCGCCCGCTTTCACCTTTGGTAATCATGTTTGTTTTCTATGTCTATGGGTCTATTTCTGTTTTGTAAATAAGTTCATTTCTTTTTTTTGGATTCCACATTTAAGCATATCAGGTAGTTTTATTTTGTGATTTTCTTAGTATGGGTAAGGTTGAATGTCTTTTCTAATGTTTAAGAACTATATTTCCTTTGCCATGAACTATCTTCATATCCTTTGCCCTTTTTTCTATCATGTTATGGGTCTTTTTCTTATTGATTCATAAGAGCTTTTTATACAAGTGGGAAATTAATGCTTTATCTGTGATAAGCACCAGGTATTTCTCCTCATTTGTTGGTTGTCTTGACTTTGGTAATGGTGCTTTCTGTCATGAAGAGGTATTCTATTTTTTTTTTTTTTTTTTCGGTACGCGGGCCTCTCACTGTTGTGGCCTCTCCCGTTGTGGAGCACAGGCTCCGGATGCGCAGGCTCAGCGGCCATGGCTCACGGGCCCAGCCGCTCCGTGGCATGTGGGATCTTCCCGGACCGGGGCACGAACTCGTGTCCCCTGCATCGGCAGGCGGACTCTCAACCACTGCGCCACCAGGGAAACCCGAGGTATTCTATTTTTATATAGCCAAATTTACCAGTGATTTTCTCTTTGGCTTCTGGGTGTCTTGTCAAAGGCCTTTCCCACATTAAGATTATTTTTAAAAATTCCCTCATTGTTTCTTCTAGGCTACTTATTATTTCATTCAAAAATATTTCAATCTTTGATCTTTCTGGAGTTTATTTTGGTATAGGTGTGAGGTATGGAACTAATTTAATATTTTCTCAGTGGCTTCCCAGTTGTCCCAATAACATTACTGAATAGTTCATCTTCTCCTCATTGACTTAAATGCTACCTTTCTCATAGATTAAGTGCTCCCATGTTTTTGGAATTGTTTTTGTGCTTTATATTCTGTTGATGTGTTTGTCTACTAATAAGTCCCCACCATACTATTCAAATTACTGCAGTTCTAGGCTATATTCAAATAACGGACAGGGCTGGCCTCCCCTCATTACTCTTCTTTTCAGAATTTTTCTGACTATTTTGCATGCTTATTTTTCCATATGAACCTCAAAGTCATCTCGTTTCATGAAAAATTCCCAGTGGTACTTTCACTGAAACATGTAAATGTTATAGATTAACTAAGGGAAAACCAATATGGTTTTATGATGTCAGTTCTTCCTATCTAAGAACATGGTATGCCTTTTTATTTGTTCAAGTCATCTTTTGGGTCCCTCAGTAGCATTTTAGGGTTTTCTTTATAAATGTTTTCTTCATACTCCTAGGCACTTTATCTTTTTCATTGTAATTGTAAATATCATATATTCTCCCATTATATGCCCCAACTGGCTGACATTTTAAATTATGAACCCGTTGATATTTGCACATTAATTTTGTAGCTAGCCACATTATTGAATTTCTTTACTATTGGTAATAGTTTTTCAGTTGATTCTCTTTGTTGTACCAGGTATACATGCCTATCTTCTGCAAATAATGATAATTTTACCTACGCTGTTCAATTTTCATATAGTTAAGTGATTTTTCTTTTTTTCTTTTTTTTTTTTTTTGTGGTACGCAGGCCTCTCACTGTTGTGCCCTCTCCTGTTGTGGAGCACAGGCTCTGGACGCGCAGGCTCAGCGGCCATGGCTCACGGGCCCAGCCGCTCCGCGGCATGTGGGATCTTCCCGGACCGGGGCATGAACCCGTGTCCCCTGCATCGGCAGGCAGACTCTCAACCACTGCACCACCCGGGAAGCCCGATTTTTCTTAATTAATTGCATTAGGTGGTATTTACAGAACAAAGTCAGTCATAGTGAAAATATGATGTCCTGGATGTCCTAGTCTCGTTCCTGAATTTAATGAGAATGCTTTTAGAATTTCCTCATCTGGGGTTAAGATGGTTAAGAAGAAGCTGTTTGACTTGTGGTTGCCAAGGGGGTGGGGAGGTGGGGAAGGGATGGACTGGGATTAGCAGATGCAAACTATTATATCTAGAATGAATAAACAACAAGTTCTTACTGCATAGTACAGGGAACTACATTCAATATTCTGTAATAAACCATAATGAAAAAGAATATGAAAAAGAATATATATATGTATAACTGAGTCACTTTGCTCAATAGCAGAAATTAACACAACATTGTACATCAACTATACTTCAACAAGATAAATTTTAAAAAATAAAAGAAAAAAGAAAAAAAGAAGCTGTTCTTATTTCATTAAGAATTTTTAAAATTAAGAATGGCTGCTGATTTATGCAGATAATTTATGCTTAGATTCTCTAATGTGGTAAATTATATTAATAGATGTCCTGACACTAACGACCTAGCATTTCTTAAACCCTGCTTGATCATGATATATCATTCTTTTACTGTGTTGCTGGATTCTGTATGCTACTCTTTTATTTAGATTTGTTTCAGGGTCATTTTTGTGTTCTTCCAGTTGGGTGTTGGTATTATTATTAGTGCTATACTCACTTCATAAAAATCATCTAGAAACTTTCCTTCTTTTTCTATGTCCTGACACAGTTTAAATAGCACTGGAGAGAACCGTCCCTTAAAGGATTGGTAGAATTCGAGGGGCCAACCTCAACCTGCTGCTGGTGCCTGGGAGGAGGGTCTCAGTGACTCAGATGATTCTGTCACCTCTGCGGTGACAGCAGGACAATTTCGGTGGTGCTGACGGTAAGCCTCAGAGATGCAGACTCCCAGGTCCTTGGGGTGGGACTCTCCTGCCCACCATCCTGGATCGTCTCGCTGGGCGAGCCTGTAAGAATTCCACATGGAAAGGTCACAGCAGAGCTGGTGGACAGACACGACCCAGCGTGAAAACAGCTGGATTTGGAGGGGAGAATTTCTTCAGGCTGGGCTCAGTGATATGGTGGCTGTGAGGTCAGACTACCCATTCCCTCTCCTCCATCTCTCTCAGAGCCCGCCAGAGAGGAGGGTCACACATCTGGGTGTGTGTTTCTGCGTGTCTGGGTAGCTGGGCCTCCCCAACCCCCCCACCCCGCCCCGTCCTCCATTGCAGTTCTCTGCTGTTCTGTCTGTGGGTGTCCAGGTGACGGTGGTGCTTCTGCCGATCTCTGGTCGCCCTCTGCTGTAGCACCTTGTGTCCAGCGACCAGCAGCAAATGGGCAGGCTCCAGTTGTTTCTGTGTGTCTGCCAAGGACGCATCTTCCCAACACTTCATAAACACTGCTTTATAAGCTGCGAGGACTTCTCCCTCCTCCGCCCCCTTCTCCTGCCTGCTTCCACCTCTTCAGGCCTGCTGGTACAGTTTAATTTCCATCCCTGGTATTTCTCCCCAGCCTGTGACAACCTCAGGTGGAAGCAATTTCACCGTCTTGTAACTCACTGGGTCATTATAATTAGTATCCCCGACACCCGGGGCGAGGGCGGAAGGAAGGAAAGAAAGACTTGATCCAGCCCGGGTGAAGAGCAGCCTCTGGGGGCTGGGGTGGCCCTTCCTTCTGCTTTAGCTCTGAACTCAGATTTTCTCAGGGCTCTAATTCCATCACACCCACTCCCCTCTGTGTGTGCAGGGTGGGAGGCAGGTGAGGAATCAGGCACTGCTGGGATGGGCCCTGGCTTTGCACAGCAGGGGTCTCTGGCCTGAGTGAGGGTCCCAACGTCTGAGGCTGGGGGTAGTGTGGCCCCTGGAGGGAGAGGAGGTCAGTACCTTCCACATCCCCCTGTCTTAAGGACCTGGTATCCCAGCAAGTCATCCCTCCCTGCCTTTGGGTCCCTGCAGCCCCAGAGCCAGAGCCCATCAAGAGCTGGTGATGGTGGCCACGGGCAGAGCTGGGTCCAGTCCCAGGCACAGCCAGGAGTGGGTATGACTCTGAGAGAAGCAGCCAGGTGGGGGGGACAGGACACGTCAGGGAGCAAAATTTCCCATCAGGTTGGTCAAGGCCTTTTAGTTGCAAGCAACAGAAATACACTCACACAAGAGAGGGAATTTATGGTTAGGGTGTTGGGCCACCTCAAAGTTAACAGGTAACAAGAGGAGAACCAGCAGCTTTGGGAAGTCAGGACCAAGGCCGCCCCAAGGATCCTGGAAGTCAGAAGAGGTGAGTCTTCTCTCCAGGGAGCAGTTTATGTGCTCAGTAGCTCATGCAGCCAATGTGACTCAGTTCCATAGCCCCCAGTCTCTGTTTCCCAGTTAAAAATTCCAAATTCCTCATGGAGCCTCATTCATTCATTCATTTGTTGGTTGGCTCATTCGTTCCATAAATATTTATCGAGCCTCTCCTGTGTGGTAGGCAGAATTCAGGCAGGCACTGAAGAGACAGCAGTGATCAGATAAAACAAAAGTACTTCTCTAGCCTCTTACATTGTGGGGGGCAGAATCTGATGGCTCAGTTTGGGTTGGGTGTCCACCCGAAGCCAATCAGCTGTGGCCAGTGGATTTCGTGAGCCCGGAGGTCACCCCAAATGGGTTCTACTGCAATGGTCAAATTGCTCTTCAAGACATACCTCAGCTCTCGACTGACATTGTAGAAAGCAGGTGGTGGGCTTAAAAGAAGCAAGACTTTGTGGAGCTTATTCTTACATCTAGGCAGCAAGATTTTGCTCTGGGCAGACTGGGGGTTCTCAAGGAGGATACTGGCTATGGTGCATGCCCAGGCTCTTTGCATCATCCACTCCCAGGTGGGAGGGGGCAGGGGGCTGGAGAAGGGCCATCCATACCCGCAGCTTTCTCTGCGTACCACACCTGATGCAGCAGCGGCTGTGGGTGAGGATTGGATACCTGCCTCCCTCACCCCACCTTCTCCCCTCCTCTGTCCCTGCCCTGGCTGGAGCTTCCATGGACAGAGAGCAAGCTTGCGGGGCTCAGGGCAGTCTTGGGGTGCCCCATCTTTGAGCACTCCACATCCCCTGAGGACCGAGTCTGTCCTGTTGATTGCCACTCCCTCCATTCCACACTCAGTTCAGAAGAAAAGCTCATCAGTCCCCCCACTTCCCCACCTTTTCACCCACACCCCCGCCGATTTTTCGGCCTTAGCCCTGGGAGACGTGGCTTAGCTGTGCCGGCTCTCAGCAGACAGTGCCCTGTGCAGACTCCCCAGGAAATTCCCAAATCAATCACTCAGGCCTTCCCACTTTCAATCCAATTCGTAAGGTCCTGGGTGACCACCCCTCCCGGGCTGGAGCCTTGTAAGGGGACTGCTTATAATAATACCATTATTCTCCTTAGCCGGGGGCAGTCTGAGCCCTCAGTGAAGCGGGCCTGCCGTTAGAACCCTGCAGAAACAGAGTAATAGCCTACGCAGGAAGCCATTTGTAATGTTGCTGTAATTCCCATGATTCATTAAACAGGAATGGAAAGTGATAACATTTCCCCTAGAAAAAAAGACTCTTCCTGGAGTCACATGCTGAGTTCACTTGGCTCCACTATTTTATTGACTAAGCTGTGCTGATGTGAAGAGCACGCAGGCCCAGTGCCACTTAGTTTTACATCAGCTGAAATGAAAGTGGGGGAGGGCGTCCTGCTGGGCTTGGGCCTTGACCGTGGAAATGGAGCCTCTGTCCCCACTCGGTTGCCCAGTCTGGTGTCTCCTGGAGGCCTGGGGTCCTCTGGGGCTGAGGGTCCGTTTGACTGAGGCCTGTCCTGCATCCAGCCTTGGTGGAGGGCTGGGGGACAGAGTGGAAAGGCCTGTCTGCCTGTGCCTGAGCCTGCAGCTGGCATTACTCAGCCCCATGCGACGCCCACCTTAGGGCCCTTCCCTGGCCCTCATCATCACACATATGGTCTGTGGCCCCCCAACGGCCGCCCATCCCCCACCCCTTTCCTTTATATGGTCTCAGATCACTCACTACTCAGTGCCCCAGTTAGGAACCTGGATGTTGTCCCTGATGCCCTACTTCCGTTACTCGCCAGCTGACTACTCGCAGAGAGGCCTCCTCTCCCTCCACTGCCACTGCCCAAGTTCAGGCCTCACCATCTCCTGCCCACCCAGCCATGCCATTGCCAGCTGCCCATCGGAATCCCTGTCTCCAGCCTCTCCCTCCGCAATGAAGCCTTCACAGCGTGGCCGGGGTGATTGTTCTAAGCGGTGACTCTGACCGTCTTTCCTCTCTTTCTTAGAACCTCTGCAGGCTCCTGAGGGATCAGTCCAGAATGCCAAGCTGGCCTCAGTCTACCTCTCTAGCTCCACCTCCAGCTACCCTCACCCTCACCCCACCATGCATTCCAGGTTTTAGCAACCGTCAGGACCACTCGGTGTCTTCAGACAACACCGTGTGTATTCACGTCTTTTCTATGCTGTTCCCTCAGCCTGAAAAGCCCTTGCCATTCTTCCTTCCTCGGAAATCCCTACTTCCTCCTACAAGCTGCTCCTGCGGCCCTTCCCAGCACAGGAAATGGTGCCCCGCCCTTCAGGCTTTGCAACACCAAACTTTGAAGTCATCTTTTTCTTTCTCTCTCTCATACCCTGTATCCCGGAATCTATCTGTCACCAAATCCTATTGCCTGTAATTTCAAAGTATAGCAACAATCTGACCATTCCCACCACCCTCGTCCCTGGGGGGTCATCACAGGGCTCCCAGCCTTTGTCCTTCCTCTCCCCATTCCCATTCTGTCATCCACATGTCTGAGCACCCTGTTCCTTTGATGAAAGCCCCTTCACTGGCTTCCCATTTCACTCAGAGAGAAAGCTGCTGCCCTCACCACGGCCTTGAAGATCTTATATACTCTGCCCCCCACGGCCCCCCTGACCTCACCTCCTACTGTTTACCCCATGCTTACTCTGTTTTAGCTGCACTGGCTTCCTCGCCTTTTCTTTTCTGTTCTGTTTTTTTTTTTTTTTTTAAGATTTATTTATTATTTATTTATTTTATTTATTTATTTTTGGCTGTGTCAGGTCTTAGTTGCAGCATGCAGGATCTTTGTTGAGGCGTGCGGGATCTTTCACTGTGGCGCGTGGGCTCTTCGTTGTGGCGTGCGGGCTTCTCTCTAGTTGTGGCGTGCAGGTTTTCTCTTTTCTAGTTGTGGCGTGCAGGCTTCAGGTGTGTGGGCTCTGTAGTTGTGGCATGTGGGCAGCTGTCCCGCTGCATGTGGGATCTTAGTTCCCTGACGAGGGATTGAACCTGTGTCCCCTGCATTGTAAGGCACCTTTTCTACCACTGGGCCACCAGGAAAGTCCCTTCCTTGCTTTTTCTTGACCACACCAAGCAGACCCCTGCCTCAGGACCTTTGCACTTGCTCTTCCCTCTGTCCTGCACCACCCCCAGTTCTCTGCAATGCCACATTCTCAGGGACAACTTTCATGACCTTCTTTTTTTTTTTTTTCTGTACACAGGCCTTTCACTGTTGTGGCCTCTCCCGTTGTGGAACACAGGCTCCGGACGCGCAGGCTCAGCGGCCATGGCTCACGGGCCCAGCCGCTCCGCGGCATGTGGGATTTTCCCGGACTGGGGCACGAACCCTCATCCCCTGCATCGGCAGGCGGACTCTCAACCACTGCGCCACCAGGGAAGCCCTCATGCCCTTCTTCTTTAAACTGGGCAACTTCTTCTTCCTCTGGCACTTCCTACTTTCTTCGTTCCATTTTATCTTTCTCCATAGCATGTGTCACCAACACACTGTATATTTTATTTTATTATTTTAGTTTTAATTTTTTAGTTTGTTTCCCTCCACCAGACTATAAGCTCCATGAGGGCAGGGACTTTGGGGAGGTTCTTTTTTGTTTATTTCTGTATGCCTAAAATAGTGTTTGGGGCTTCCCTGGTGGCGCAGTGGTTAAGAGTCCTCCTGCCAATGGAGGGGACACGGGTTTGAGTCCTGGTCCAGGAAGATCTCACATGCCGCGGAACAACTAATTCTGTGCGCCACAGCTACTGAGCCTGCACTCTAGAACCCGCGAGCCACAACTACTGAAGCCTGTGCACCTAGAGCCCGTGCTCTGCAACAAGAGAAGCCACGACAATGAGAAGCCCATGCACTGCAGTGAAGAGTAGCCCTTGCTGGCTGCAACTAGAGAAAGCCTGCATGCAGCAACGAAGACCCAACGCAGCCAAAAATAAAATAAAATAAATTAATTAAAATAAAATAAAATAAAACAGTGTTTATATGCAGTAGACAAGGAAAAAACATCTGTTGAATGCACGAGTCATGCCAACTTCCTACTCACTTAGCTTTCCCTGACCCCTCCTGGCCTGTCCAGACTAAAGAGATCATCCACTTCTCTGTGTTCCCATAACACCTCATTCAGGCCTCTGTTAGAGCAACGGCTGTTTGTTGTGTTTATTTTGGGCTTGATTCCTGCCAGTGGGGGAGATCCCATGATGACCAGGCTTTGTCTTATTTATGTCTGGGTTCAAGTCTCCAGGGCAGGTTTGGCCTATGGTGGGGGGGGTTCTTAATATACACTAGGGAATTTATTTTCCTTGCGTTGTTCCTTTTCACAGTCCTCCTAACCTAGCAGAGCCAAGCCTGTCCCCACGAAGAACCTGAAGCCTGGAGCAGAGGAAGCTTGCTCAGTGTCAGTGGCAGAGCCAGGAGGGAGCCCTTGGTCTCTCAGGTGATGGGAACAGGACCCGTGGGGACAGGGCCTGGCCCCTCTCTGCCAAGTGTGGTACAGAGCACCATGGGTCTCCAGCAGAGCCTGGAGGAGGCTGGGAGCATCTGAGCTGGTTATGTTCATTGATCAGACCAGTGTGGCCCCAACCCCCTAGGCCATGGTGTTCCCAACAATCTCCTGACTCAGAAACTGCTCTGAAACTTTCACAACCCACTCTGATGAGTGATCTTCCCAGAAATGGGACTGAACAGAAGCTCTTGAGGGATCAGTCTGACTCAGAGTCGCCTCTTCATGCCCCCTCTAATGGGGGCCGAGGTCTGCTCGCCTGGTGTGGGGAGCAGTGGGGACCCCAGGCCTTGCGGGCCACAGGGAGCAGAGACTGTGGACAGACCCCTCCTCTACTGTCGCCACCCAACATTTCTTGTGCTGGACTCTGTCTTAGCGTGACCCAGAGAATGACCGTGAGCCAGCATCCTGACCCCTGTCCCAGCTATGAGCCACGGACATGGGTGCAGGGACCATGTTCTCCTCAGCAGAGCCAAGCACCCCCTGACTAGGTGCTTGGACAATGTCTGATGAATTTGCAAGAATAAAAGCTGGTTTCCACCCAATACTGAAGTGAGCCTTACTTTGTGATCTTGCAAGGAAAGTTGTTAGACTGCTCCTTGCATACTTCCTGTGACGGGGAGGTCACTACCTAATCAAATTTCAGATCTTAGCTTGGGTTTTCTAGAAGCAGACCCTGAGACAAGGATTCAAGCACAGCTAGCTTATTGGGGAGGTGACCCGGGGAAACAGTGGTAGGGGAAAGGGAAGTGAGACAGAAGAGAAGGAAGCCGGTGCAGAATGTGATGTGAACAAGTTGCCATTATGGACAACTGGAGTGTAGTTCTGCTGCAGATAGCATGGAACATGTCTTGGAGTTATCCCAAACAAGGATGAAGAAACAGGGGTGTTTATTCACCAACTCCCATTGGTCGTTGGCTGCCTCCAACTTCGGGCACTCCCAGCCTGCCCTGTGTATGGTCTGAGCACGCTCGCTCAACCAGGAAGAGAGTCGCCGGTGTTGGCAGTAAGCTGGGGGAATATGGGTGGGAATGTATTGCACCATAGATGCCTTCTGACTTTTGCATTTCTTCTTAGCGCACTGGTACCCTGAGCTGTGCATCACCCATTCTCTCCCTCACCCCGCATATCATTGGTTCTACCCCCATAGCTCTTTTCCCTCTGGCCTTCTGCCCCACCCTGGTCCAGGTTGCCGTCATCTCTCACCTAGATCCAGCTCCCCAGCAGTTTTCTTCTTTCCTGTCTCAGCTCACCCCAGTCTGTCTCTTTCCCTTCACAGCTGCCAGTGTGAACTTTCTAAACTCCCCTGTCACTGCTCTTTTCAAATGGCACAGTATTTGACATTGCCTACTTCTGCCTTCGTGAAATCTAGCTTCTCCTTCAGAGTCCAGATATCACCTCCTCCATGAAGTCTTCAGGGATTTTCCCAGCTGGAAGGACTCTTTGTCTACTCTGTGCTGTCATACCTTTGGAGCTTCTAGTAACATTTGTGTTCCTATGAAAAAAATTGAGCACTTACCAGGCGCTATGCCAGGGGCCAGCTACATACTTTATCTCATTTAATGTATATTTTAAAAATTTAATATTTTGTTATTGTCACTGAATATAACATACACACAGAAAAGTATGTAAAGTATAAATGTACAATATAACAAGTAATTATAAAGCATCCAGCCATGTAAACACCACTCAGGTCAAGAAATAGAATTTATTTCATTGATGAGGCAACATGGGCCCAGAGAGGTTAAATGATTATTCCTTGGTGGGAGAATTGGAATTTGAGCTTGAGATCGTCTGACCCCACACAACTGCCTTACCTATGACTAGGGTTGTCTGATTTAGCAAATAAAAGTAAAGGATGCCCAATTTATTGTGAATTTTGGATAAATAATGAATAACTTGAGTATAGATGTGTCCCAAGTATTGTGTGGGACATACTTACACTAAAAAGTTATTTGTTATTTGTCTGAAATTTGAATTTAACTGGGCCTCCTGTATTTTACCTGGCAATGCTGTGGCCCTCATCTCTTGGTTTTTCTCATGTGATGGTCATTTGAGTCTGTGTCTCGCCTCTCTCTGGGGGATGCTCTCACGTACAGGGCAGACCTTTGCCTACTTGCTTACATACATCCCACACCAGGCTCAGAAGTTGCTCGGTAAATGCTGCTTGTATGGGGTGGACACAAATTGTTATCCCCAGGAAAGACTCTGGGCAGTTTCTGCTGAACTTGGTCCTGGCTCTTTCCTGACCAGAACCTGGATGCTTTGGAGAAAGGATATGAAGAGCAGTTGGGTTCCCCTCTCTTCCACCCTGATCCCCACTCCAGCTCTGGCTGCCTACTCCTGAGACTCAAGCCCACCCTGGGAGGACCAGCTGGGGCGGCAGAACCCAGACTCCCTGAGCTGAATGTGGCTCTTCCACCTCAACCTCAGGGTCTGTGAAGGAAAGTGTATTGTTCCCATTTTACAGATGAGGAAACTGAGGTTCAGTGGGCTAAGTGACTTGCCAGAGGCCACACAGTTGGTTTGCTTGTGTTTATTTAAATTCTAAAGTGATTTTCACAGCTTGGTGGAAGTGGGGTTTAGATCATGTCTTTCTGACTCCAGTTCTATCCAGTTCCCTCCCCCAGCCTCAGACTGTGGATTCCAGCTTACAGAGCCCTTCTGGTGAGAGGGCTGAGTCTTGGGCAGGTGGAGGGTGGGGGAGGCGGGAAGATGGAGGCCCATCTCACAGGCATAGGTGGGGAGGGTCTGGGTATCCTAGGCTGACGTCTTGGTCACAGACACTCTAGGGACCGTCCTGTCCCTCCCCCTGCTTCAGGGAAGATCACATCTGCCAGGATAGGCAAGGAGCTGTTTGGAAGGTTGGCACTCTTTTTTTTTTTTTTGGACTTTAAATTTTAAAAATTTTATTATGGTAAGAACACTTAACATGAGACCTAGCCTTTTAAATTTTGAAGCAATTTTTAAGTCGGCCATACTGTTTTTTTTTTAAAACATCTTTATTGGAGTATAATTGCTTTACAATGGTGTGTTAGTTTCTGCTGTATAACAAAGTGAATCAGCTATACATAAACATATATCCCTGTATCTCCTCCTCTTGTGTCTCCCTCCCACCCTCCCTATCCCACCCCTCTAGGTACGGTTAGCACTCTTGCTGTCAATGTTTCAGGGCAGACCCCAGGCTCAGGCTGTCATAGCTTCACTCCTATTTCACTCATCAGCCAAAAGAGCAAGTCATCCATCAGCCACTGCTTAATGTAGAACTGGACCAACTGCAACCAAGTCCTTGTCTCATGACTTTCCAGCTCTGCTGAAGACCCTCAGGAGCTTATGTCTGCTTGCCGGGACAGGATCAGGGATCCAGCCACCCACCAGCCCCAGCCCCATTGTCAACCTCAGTCCCAGCTCCAGTGTCAACAGGCCAGCTCCTTCCCCAGCACCAACGTCAGCTCCTTCCCGGCTCTATCCTGTCTTAGCCCAGCCCTAGCCCCATCCCTCTCCAGGCTCTAGGGTCCGAATTCACCAGGAAAGCATCCTAAGGGCTCCGATTTTGCTTTCTCTGGGTTCAACTGAGTAATGGCTCCACCCCTCAGCTCCACCAGCACAACAGCCACGCCTGCAAACAGGGACCTCCTGGGTCATCCCTGGAAGGGCAGGTCTGGGAACACCGAGATGGCATCCAGCCAGCTCTACCAGGGGCTCTCAGAGTCACGACCTTCTCTGGGGGCCAAGGGCCTGGAGCTGGTCCAAGCACCCTCCTGTTGTGAGGGCCAGCCTTCCTCTACAGAAGTCTGCCCTTTGATATTGCTCTGAGGACCAGGGTAGCACGTGTGCCTTGGAGTGTGTGTACATGTATATGAACCTAAATGTGTGCACGTACACATATAACCACCCAGGTGTTTTCATGTGTGTCTCTGCACCTCTACTGCTCAGAGCACACCCGGGGTTATGTCTACTCCTGAGCCCTGGCCATAGGAAGGACGTGCACAGCCTGGAGTGTGCCCAGAGGAGGGGAGACTCGGGATTTCCCTTGTACACTTGAGGAAGGGGTAGAGGGAAGATGCTCAGCACCATGAACTGCAGGCCCACGGGTCACTAGCTCTGGGTACAGAGAGTAGTGCTCTACCTAGCTCAGGGTCAGGGTTCAGGAATGGGGTGGTGTCTTGGGCAGAGACCATTGCAGCGCATCCCCCCCACCCGCCCGCTTCCTGGGCTTTTCCCTGGCAATCAGAGGCCGTGAAATGAGGTGTCTCAGTCTCCTGAGCCAGAAATGGGCAAACCACAGGGAGAACAATTTGCGTTTCAGATATAGCTGCTCCGGCTAGAGGCTTTATACCTGAGTGGCCACTTCTCCTGTCCTCCCTGCAAAGCTGGCTGGCCCGATCCATGGAGGCCTGGGCAGGGCTGGGGTCATAGCCTCCTGATCATCCTTAACCCCCAGGAAAAGACAGGATGGGAACACCACCCCACCCTGCTAGTTCCCACGAACCTGAGGACTCAGTGGCCTCCTGGGGCTGCCTGTGTCCTGTAGCTCCTGCCCCATGGCACTGGCACCTCACTTTGACTCACTCAGGCAACAAGCATTTATTAAGCATTTCCTTTGATTCAGGTGTTCTTCTAGGAGCTGGGGAACACAACATAAAAATCCTTGCACTCCTGGAACCGTCATTCTTGAGACAGGGGAGATGGACTACAAACGTTAATGAGTAAAACAGAGAGTATGTTCAATGTGGTGAGTTTCATGAGAAAAATGCAGCTGGGGCGAAGGATAGGGAATGTTACGTGCTGTGATTTTAATTAGCTTGGTCCAGCAAGGAGGTACATGAGCCAAGAACTGAAGGAGGGGAAGGGGTGACTTGTGCGGGGAGGAGAGGGCCAGGTCGGTGCTGGCGGTCTACCCCCAGTTTAAGGACACATGGTGAGGGGGGACCCCTCTGTCGGGGACTTGGGTCTGGGGAGGAAGTTATAAAATCCAAGACCTGCGGATTCATCATCTCACTGCCGTTTACTGAGCCCTGTTACTGGCCAAGTTCTGCTCTAAGTGCTTCCACAATGCCGTCTCAACAATAAGCATGGGAAGTTGGCACTAGGGTCATTCCCATTGAGTAGAAGAGGAAACTGAGGCTCAGGGAAGTCATGTGACTCTCCGAGGTGACACAGACCACGACAGAGTCCTGACTGGAACCCAGAGTGGTCAGACCCCAAAGCCCATGTTCTTAAAACTTCAAAGTCTCTCAAAAATGGGAAGGAAACAGCTATTAGTTATTAAGCCTAGCCCTACTTTGGGGAGATTGGAATTCAGTCTCGCAGGGTTTCCTCTGGAGGTAGCCTCTAGGTCAGAGCTTTCCGGGAGGTTTCTTCTTCTTGAATTTTCCCTATCTCTACATTTAAGAGTTCTCAGTTTTCCACAGATTTAGGCACCTGTGGGCTGCTTGTAGTCTCCATGGGTCTACACCAAGTTCTGTCAACCATCCTGCTTCCTCCAAGAAGTCTTCCCTGATTGAACCCTTGACATCTGGTGGCTGCCTCTCTCTCTGCCCAGTCCTGACACTGAATAACTCCTTAACTCGGTTTCCCTAATTTCCTCCTGTTACAGGCTGGACTGTGTCTCTCCCACACCCCCAGTTCATATGTTGAAGTCCCAAGTCCCTGGTACTGCAGAATGTGACTGTATTTGGAGATAGGGCTTTTAAGATGTGGTTAAGGTAAAATGAGGTCATGTTGGTGGGCCTTAATCCAATATACCCGGTGTCCTTATAAGAAGAGATTAGGACAGGCACATACACAAAAGGAAGACCACATGAAGACACAGGGAGAAGATAGTCACCTATAAGCCAAGGACAGTGGCCTCAGAAGAAACCAACCCTGCTGACACCTTGATCTCGGACTTCCAGCTTCCAGAACTGTGACACAATAAATTTCTGTTTTTTAAGTCAGTCTGTGGTACTTTCTTATAGCAGCCCTAGCAAACGAATACACCTCCTTTCCCCTCTTTTAAATCTCCTTATCAGGATGGGAAAGCAGAGCCTCACGGGCTACCTCTCGCCTGCTAAGAGCACGCCAAGCCCCCACCGCCTGGTGTTACGTGGCCTGGGTCCCAAGGAATAGAGGTCAAGGTTGCTAGCTCTCCCCAGCTGCAGGCCTCGCTGACGTTCCCATTCACCGACAGCCCGTCAAAGCAACAATCCCCGCAACTGACACTGCAATATGCAGCCATTCCGCCACGCTGCCCTTCTGACACACAGGCATCCCGCCACCCTGTCATTCTGATCTGTCGGTCCTCTGGCCCGCTTACATTTCGTCCCCGCGAAAGTCCATGAAACTGACACTCGAGGCATAGACTGGCCTCAGCCCCGCTACTCCCCGGCCACGTTCTGCCACACTGACAGCTCGCCCTGTGGACATTCACGGTGCTCGGATACACTGACCCCTCCATGTGCTGACCTTCCTTCCTGTCAAAATGTCAGGGTCGGTCAGCCTTCTCCGTTCACCAGCTAATGAGAGTTCTGTGCGTTTCTCTCTTTCTCTGTGTCACTAACATGGCCCTCCCGCCTGCTCTCCACCCCTTTCTGCTCATCCTCACCTGTAACCCTCAGCATTGACCTTGCCCCATGCAGCCTCCCCCCGATCAGACCCCTGACCCCCACTTCCCTGCTGACGCCCTTTGCTAACTGTTTCTATTTAACCCAGATAAACTAGACACGTTTCAGGCCGCTCACACCACCTCCTGGGGAAGCAATGACCTCCATCCCCTGCCGAGTGCGCTGAGGGCCATGTGAGCCGCCCCTGGATACAAGGGAGGCCTTTCCATCGGTTGGCCATGACCCACTGATCTGTTTTTACGCACAACACCTCTGACAACAAATATGTGGGGTCTTCCAACACCAGCAACAAATTCTCTGATTCTCCAACACCAGCTACGTGTCTAACCATTCAATTCAATTCTGAGATGAAATGCCCAGAGTTAGCATCAGACCCCACAAGTTCAAGGGCCCCGTGCCGCCCACCCGCCCCCCCCCCCCCCTCTTTCAGATACCACTTGCCAGTTCTGGGCTTCCTGTACTTCTGACTGACTGGCTATAAATCGGGGGTTCCCATAACACCTCCTCAGTTTTGATAGTTTGCTAGAAGAGCTCACAGAACTCAGAAAATCACTTTATTTATGGTTACTGATTTATTATAAAGGATACAACTCGGGAACAGCCAAATGGAAGAGAGGCATAGGGCAAGATGTGGGGTAGGAGCTCGAAGCTTCCATGCCCTCTCTGGGCTCGTCACCCTCCCAGCACCTCGATTCACCAACTCAGAAACTCTGCAAACCCAGTCGTTTAGAGATTTTTACCATGGTTTCATTACGTAGGTACGATTGATTAAATCGCAGGCCACTGGTGACTAACTCGATCTCTAGCCCCTCCCCCTTCCCTGGAGGTGGCAGGGTGGGAGTTTGTGTGGAGGTGGGGCTGAAAATTCCAATCATGCCTCTTTCAGCAGCCAGCCCCTATCCTGCAGCTCTCTAGGGGCTCCCAGCCACCAATCATCTCATTAGCATACAAAAGGCACTCTTAATACTCTGGAGATGCCAATGGTTTTAGGAGCTGTGTGCTGGGCAACCAGGACACAGAGCAAATATTTACTTTTTTATTATATCATACCCATGCACATGTGTAATTTCAACAAATCTCCTTTTCCCTGAAGTAGTGAATGAGTCCCGTCTGTTGCCGCTGAAAGATCCCCAAGTGGTCCCTTTTCTTGTGCTGACATCCTTAGCCTTTTCTTATTCCCGCTACCCATCCCTGCAATTCTGGAGCCCTGGGCTCTGAACTCAGACGCTCCACGTACAAATTGTGTGACCTTGGGCAAGCCCCACCCTGTCTCTGAGTCTCAGTTTCCTCATCTACAAAATAGAGCTGGTACTAACAGTACCCACCCCACAGTGATGCTGTAAGGAGCCAACAGGACACGCGTGTAAAGCACTGACTGAGGGCATGGCGTAGAGTAAGGTGTTCAGTAAACAGGGCAGCGGTTCAGGCTCTGGAGTCAGATGCTGGAGCTCAACTCCCTGGGTTTGCATCTGGGTAGCACAACTTACTAGCTGTGTGACCCTGGGAATGTTACTTAACAACTCTGGGTGTTATATGTAAAATGGACATAGCAATAATATTTACCTCCCAGAATCACTGTGAGAATTAGATGGCTTGACATGAAAAGGGCTTGGATCAGTGTCTGGCATGGAGTAAATTCTATACAAGTTTTAGCTCCGATTGGTCATATGATTAGTAGTTATATTACCGTTGGATATATTATTAGTTATGGTTACATGAGTGTTAGCTACTATTACTCACTCAGGCTTCTTCCAGGTGACGCCACGTCAGCGGAATCCTTCCACTCACTCACGGCTCACACATGTTTTGCTCCCCTTTGGAGATCCTAGTACCACAACTGTCCTGCCATAGTGTTCCACCACATCGCCGCTGTCCCCTCTGCCTGGGTGCTCGGCTCAATTTCACTTGGACAATCCTCCACATGCTTCCGGTCTCAGGCCACAAGCTACTGCCTTAGGGAAGCCCCTCTGAGCTCTTGATAAGTCAGTCCCCGTTACATGCACTCATGAGACCACGTGCCTCTGGTACCTTGCACTGATTATAATCATCATTTTGCCTCTATTTCTGTGATTGTCTGATTCAAATCGGTCTCCTTTCTTGACCGTAAACTTCCTGAGGTCACTGATCTGTCTGTCCCTTGTTCATGTTTATACTGTCAGTGCTGACACTTCGTAGGCGCCCAATAAATATTTGTTGAATGAAGGAGTGAATAAATGAATGAATGGAGGCCCAGTGCCACCTTCTTCCTCCTTGTATTCCGTGGCCCCTGGGTTGGGCTCCCTCCCTCATCTAGGGGGCTGCATGAGAGCCGGGCTCTCAGTCCATTCTCTGAGCGCCACAGTTGTGGGGAGGGGCAGAGGAGCAAGTGGGACTCACAGCTGCACACACTGTGAGTCACACTGTGAGGCGGGAAGCAGCGCCTCCAGCAAGATCCCAGTGTTGGTGTTTTCAGCCTTGTATGGACAGCAGATATTCTCATCCTGAGGTGGTACCTCATCCTGCCTCTTGTTCCTGGGCTCTCTTCCTACTATCTTCGCCCACCTTCTCCTGCTTAATTTTCTGACTTCAGACACTCTCTAGTAGGGCTATGTCTTCCTAGAAGTGTCTCCCTAGCCTGTCTGGGGGTGGGAGGAGTTCTCTGGAGGTCCTGGTCCACAATCAGTCTTGAATTGGAATTTTGAGCATGGTGTATGGTCCAGGCATCTCCGCTAGCTGTGCTTGGGGAGGAGTTGATTCCAGAGACCCTGCAACCTCACCTGTTTTGCCGGCTAAAGCCCTGATATCAGTGTCCCTCCGGGTTGTCTGAGCTTGAGCTCTAGTGTCCTGATCCACACACCTCGTGGGGTTGAATCCCCACACACGGCCTGACATGGTCAGAGTTGTGTTTGTGGGACAAGTGGCTTTGCATTCCAGCTCTGCCACCAACTTTCTGATCTGGGGCAAGTTGTGTCACCTCTCCAAACCACTGTTGTTTCACTTAAACTCATACTTAGCTTATTGTGAGGATCTATCTAGCAGAGAAAGGATGAGGGACATTTGGAGACAGTGAATATTGGAGCCATTTGCCTCCAACCTGACACTTGCCCCAGGCACTCTGACACCTTACTGGCCTCTGGGTCACCATCCACCTTCTCCTCCTTCTCTCTTGGACCTGGCCCAGTCCCCATCTGTGTCCTGGATCCTGCCCCCTCCATCAGTTGAGCCCCCGCCCATCAGTGTAGTTCCAGTCTGTTATTTTATGCACAAACATGTTTATGTTCTTCTACTTACAAAACAACTTCCCCCAACCATAAGGTCCCTTGAACACAGCACCTCCTTCACATACATGGCTTCTCTTCCCTTTCATGGTCAGAGTTCTAGAAGGAATAGTCTAAGCATAGTTAACTCAGATCCTGGCTCTACTTGCAGTTGTATGCCTTGGCCAAGTTCCTTTATTTCTCTGTGCCTCAGTTTCCTCATCTGTAAAGTGGGGCTAATAATATTTACCTTACAGGGATGTTAGGAGGATCAGGTGAGATAATCCACGTTGAGCACGAAGCACAGTCTGGCACATAGTAAGAGCTAATTAAATAATTAGTGGCTCTTGGGCTCCCAGGTGAGGTCTCCCGCCCTCTGAGACCAGAGGTGGGAGGCACGCCTGGGCCCCTTTGGTTCTGTTGAGGCTAAGCCCCACCCCCCACAGCCCCCAGGGCCTTTTCCAGCCCTGTGGGTCTAAGCATAGGCCCCACCCACTGCCCAAAACTTACCCTTGCTTAGGCCCTGCCCACCACAGCCAAGACCTTTTCTAGCTTTTTTGTTTTTTTTTTCTCTTTTCCTTCCTCCTCTTTTTTACTATTGTGGTACTGTTGTACCTTCTAGTTGTTGATTCATCTATATTTTTATTTTTATATTCTTTCTAACATATCTGTTAGTTTCCTAGTCTAATTTTATGTTTTACTTTGTTATTGTTCTCTCTCTCTCTCTCTTTTTTTTTTTTTTTTTTTGCCACCCCACACAGCTTGCAGGATCTTGGTTCACGAGCCAGGGGTTGGGCTGAAGCTCCTGCGGTGGGAGCTCTGTGTCGGAACCACTGGACTAACAGAAAACCTCAGACGCCAGGGAATATTCATCAGAGTGAGGTCTCACCTCTGTGAGACCTCACTCCTATGAATATAAGAAATGTTTAACAAAGATCTAGAAGAACTAAAGAACAAACAAGCAATAACTGAAATGAAAAATACACTAGAAGGAATCAATAACAGAATAACTGAGGCAGAAGAATGAATAAGTGAGCTGGAAGACAAAATGTTAGAAATAACTGCTGAGGGGCTGAATAAAGAAAAAAGAATGAAAAAAATTGAAGACAATCTCAGAGACCGCTGGGGTAACACTAAATGTGCTAACATTCGAATTATAGGGGTCCCAGAGGAAGGGAAAAAGAAAGGATCTGAGAAAATATTGGAAGAGATTATAGTCAAAAAAGTCTCTAACATAGGAAAGGAACTAGTCACCAAGTCCAGGAAGCACAGAGAGTCCCATACAGGATAAACCCTAGGAAAAACACACCAAGACACATATTAATCAAACTAAAAAAAATTAAATTCAAACAAAAAATGTTAAAAGCAGCAAGGGAAAAACAAAGAATAACATACAAAGGAATCCCCATAACGTTATCAGTTGATTTTTCAGCAGAAACTCTGCAGGCCAGAAGGGAGTGACAGGATATACTTAAAGTGATGAAAGAGAAAAACCTACAACCAAGATTACTCTACCCACTAAGGATCTCATTCAGATTCCATGGAGAAATCAAAAGCTTTTCAGACAAGCAAAAGCTAAGAGAATTCAGCATCACCAAACCAGCTTTACAGCAAATGCTAAAGAAACTGCTCTTATAACTTAAATAGTATAAATAAAAATAAATTTTGAGATTAAAAAAAAAAAGAAACTTCTCTAGGTGGGAAATACAAGAGAAGAAAAGGATGCTACAGATGAAGGAACAAGGTAAAAACCCAAACAAAAACAAACCCAAAACAATTAAGAAAATGGTAATAGGAACATATATATCGATAATAACCTTGAATGTAAATGGATTAAATACCCCAACCAAAAGACACAGAATGGCTGAATGGATACAAAAACAAGACCCATATATATGCTGTCTACAAGAGACCCACTTCAGACCTAGGGACACATACAGACTGAAAGTGAAGGGATGGAAAAATATATTCCATGCAAATGGAAATCAACGGAAAGCTGGAGTAGCAATACTCATATCCGATAAAATAGACTTTAAAATAAAGACTGTTATAAGAGATAAGGAGGGACACTACTTAATGATCAAAGGATCAATCCAAGAAGAAGCTATAAGAATTATAAATGTTTATGCACCCAACATAGGAGCATCTCAATACATAACACAAATGCTAACAACCATGAAAGGAGAAATCGACAGTAACACAATAATAGTAGGGGACTTTAACACACCACTTACACCAATGGACAGATCTTCCAAACAGAAAATAAATAAGGAAACACAAGCTTTAAATGACACAATAGGCCAGATAGATTTAATTGATATTTATAGAACATTCCACCCAAAAGTGGCAGAATACACTTTCTTCTCAAGTACACATGGAACATTCTCCAGGATAGATCACGTCTTGGGTCACAAATTAAGCCTTGGAAAATTCAAGAAAATTGAAATTATATCAAGCATCTTTTTTGACAACAACACTGTGAGATTGGAAATCAATTACAGGAAAAAAACTGTAAAAAACATAAATACGTGGAAGCTAAACAATGCACTACTAAATAACCAAGAGATCACTGAAGAAATCAAAGAGGAAATAAAAAAATACATACAAACAAATGACAATGAAAACACAAAGACCCAAAACCTATGGGACGCAGCAAAAGCAGTTCTAAGAGGGAAGAATCTTACCTCAAGAAACAAGAAAAATCTCAAATAAAAAATCTAATCCTACATTTAAACATTTAAAACAACTAGAGAAAGAACAAAGAAAACCCAATGTCATGGGGCTTCCCTGGTGGTGCAGTGGTTGGGAGTCTGCCTGCTGATGAGGGGGACACGGGTTCGTGCCCTGGCCTGGGAAGATCCCACATGCCACGGAGCGGCTGGGCCCGTGAGCCGTGGCCACTGAGCCTGCGCGTCTGGAGCCTGTGCTTCACAACGGGAGAGGCCACAGCAGTGAGATGCCTGCATACCGCAAAAAAAAAAAAAAAAAAAAAAAAAAGAAAACCCAATGTCAGTAGAAGGAAAGAAATCATAAAAATAAGAGCAGGAATAAATGAAATAGAAACGAAGAAAACCATAGCAAAGATCAATGAAACTAAAAGCTGTTTCTTTGAGAAGATAAACAAAATTGATAAACCCTTAGCCAGACTCATCAAGAAAAAAAGTGAGAAATGAAAAAGGAGAAATCACAACTGACACCACAGAAATACAAAGGATTATATGAGACCACTACAAACAACTATATGCCAATAAAATGGACAACCAGGAAGAAATGGACAAATTCTTGGAAAGGCACAATTTTCCAAGACTGAACCAGGAAGAATTAGAAAATATAAACAGACCTTTCACAAGTATTGAAATTGAAACCATAATTAAAAATCTTCCAACAAACAAAAGTCCAGGACCAGATGGCTTCACAGCCGAATTCTATCAAACATTTAGAGAAGAGCTAACACCCATCCTTCTCAAACTCTTCCAAAAAATTGCAGAGGGAGAAACACTCCCAAATTCATTCTATGAAGCCAACATCACCCTGATACCAAAACCAGAAAAAGATATCACAAAAAAAGAAAATTATAGGCCAATATCACTGATGAACATAGATGCAAAAATCCTCAACAAAATACTAGCAAACAGAATCCAATAACACATTAAAAGGATCATACACCATGATTAAGTGGGATTTATCCCAGGGATGCAAGGATTCTTCAATATATGCAAATCAATCAATGTGATACACTACATTAACAAATTAAGGAATGAAAACCATATGACCATCTCAATAGATGCAGAAAAAGCTTTTGACAAAATTCAACACCCATTTATGATAAAAACTCTCCAGAAAATGGGCTAGAACGAACCTACCTCAACATAATAAAGGCCATATATGACAAACCCACAGCAAGCATCATACTCAATGGTGAAAAACTGAAAGCATTTCCTCTAAGATCAGGAACAAGACAAGGATGTCTACTCTCTCCACTCTTCAACAGAGTTTTGGAAGTCTTAGCCACAGCAATCAGAGAAGAAAAAGAAATAAAAGGAATACAAATCGGGAAAGAAGAAGTAAAACTGTCACTGTTTGCAGATGACATGATACTATACATAGAGAATCCTAAAGATGCCACCAGAAAACTACTAGAACTAATCAATGAATTTGGTAAGGTTACAGAATAAAAAAGTAACGCACAGAAATCTCTGGCATTCCTATACACCAACAATGAAAAATCAGAAAGAGAAATGAAGGAAACAATCCCATTTACCATCACAACTAAAAGAATAAAATACCTAGGAATAAACCTGCCTAAGGAGGTGAAAAACTTGTACTCAGAAAACTGTAAAACACTGATGAAGTAAATCAAAGATGACTCAAACAGATGGAGAGATATACCATGTTCTTGGATAGGAAGAATCAATATTGTGAAAATGAGTATACTACCCAAAGCAATCTACAGGTTCAATGTAATCCCTATCAAATTACCAATGGCATTCTTCACAGAATTAGAACAAAAAATTTTACAATTCATATGGAAACAGAAAAGACCCCGAAAAGCCAAAGCAATCTTAAGAAAGAAAAATGGAGTTGGAGGAATCAGGCTCCCTGACTTCAAACTATACCACAAAGCTACAGTAATCAAGACAGTATGGTAGTGGCACAAAAACAGAAATATAGATCAATGGTACAGGATAGAATGCCCAGAGATAAACCCATGCACATATGGTCACCTTATCTTTGATAAAGGAGGCAAGAACATACAATGGAGAAAATACAGCCTCTTGAATAAGTGGCACTGGGAAAACTAGACAGCTACATGTAAAAGAATGAAATTAGAACACTCCCTAACACCATACACAAAAATAAACTCCAAATGGATTAAAGACCTAAATGTAAGACCAGACACTATAAAACTCTTAGAGGAAAACATAGGAAAACACTCTTTGACATAAACCTCAGCAAGATCTTTTTTGACCCACCTCCTAGAGTAACGGAAATAAAAAGAAAAATAAACAAATGGGACTTAATTAAACTTAAAAGCTTTTGCACAGCAAAGAAAACCATAAACAGAACAAAAAGACAACCCTCAGAATAGGAGAAAATATTTGCAAATGAAACAACAGACAAAGGATTAATCTCCAAAATATACAAACAGCTCATGGAGCTCATAATCAAAAAAAGAAACAATCCAATTAAAAAATGGGCAGAAGACCTAAATAGACATTTCACCAAGGAAGACATACAGATGGCCAAGAGGCACATGAAAAGATGCTCAACATCACTAATTATTAGAGAAATGCAAATCAAAACTACAATGAGGTATCACCTCATGCCGGTCAGAATGGCCATTATCAAAAACTCTAGAAACAACAAATGCTGGAAAGGGTGTGGTGAAAAGGGAACCCTCTTGCACTGTTGGTGGGAATGTAGATTGATACAACCACTATGGAAAACAATATGGAGGTTCCTTAAAAAACTAAAAATAGAACTACCATATGACCCAGCAATCCCACTACTGGGAATATACCCTGAGAAACCCATAATTCAAAAAGAGACATGCACCCCAATGTTCATTGCAGCTCCATTTACAATAGCCAGGACATGGAACCAACCTAAATGTCCATTGACAGATGAATGGATAAAGAAGATGTGGCACATATATACAATGGAATATTATTCAGCCATAAAAAGAAATGAAATTGAGCTATGTGTAGTGAGGTGGATGGACCTAGAGTGTGTCATACAGAGTGAAGTAAGTCAGAAAGAGAAAAACAAATACCGTACGCTAACACATATATATGGAATCTAAAAAAAAAAAAAATGGTACTGACGAACCTAGTTACAGGGCAGGAATAAAGATGTAGACAGAGAATGGACTTGAGGACGTGGGGTGGGAGGAGGAAGCTGGGGCGAAGTGAAAGTACTATCGACATGTATAGTCTACAGAATGTAAAATAGCTAGTGGGAAGCAGCAGCATAGCACAGGGAGATCAGTTCAGTGCTTTCCGATGAGCTAGAGGGTTGGGATAGGGAGGGTGGGAGGGAGGCTCAAGAGGGAGGGGATATGGGGACATATGTATGCATATGGCTGATTCACCTTGGTGTACAACAGAAACTAACACAGTACTGTGAAATAATTATACTCCAGTAAAGATCTACTAAAAAAAAATAATTAGTAGCTCTTATTATTGTTGTTTTGGTATCCCTATCTCTCAGTCAGTCACAGCTTGACTCCCTCCCGCACCTGAACAAAAACCTCTCTGGGTTGAATCACCAGTGATTTTGCAGTGACCATTCCCCTTCTCCCTTCCCAAGCAGCCTCCCAACTTCTCTGCAGTCTTTAGAATTATCGGGGGCAGGTGGAAGGCTCCAGAAGTCCTGCAGGGAATGTCAACCTGTGGCCAGTAGGATGTTCATGGGAGAGCCCCACAATGAACGGAAGGGCTGCTATGGGGCTTCTCATGTCCTTGGTGCCCAATGTTTATTGAATGACTAGAGGTTCCTGCCAGGAGGGGCTCTGAAAGTGTAAGGGACAGGACTTTCATGAGCTTCAGCGTGTTTGGAAATTGTGCAGGGCTGAGGATCGGTCATATCCAGGGTGTTCTAAAGGGATCTGGACTGGCAGCCTTTGAGGACAGGTAACATGTTTTAGGTGACTAGCACAGAGTAGTAGCCACAATTTTCTGTTAAATACACAGGAATGGGGGTGAATGGTCCCATGGAACCAATGCACAGCCAAGTCTGTGCAGTTATGATGAGGAACAGGGGGTTAATGCTTCTGTGGGGTGAGCTCACAGCTCTGCCTCTGCAGTTCTGGGGAGAAATCTTTTTCCTTTTTAGCTCAGGCAGCCTGGCTCCTGTATTGGACAGAGAGCTTGGTTTGATCTCTTATTCATTACAGAGAATATTCTCTGTTATGGTGAGTGCAGGGGATGGGGAATTTTAGGAGCCTGAGTTTTCACTGACTTTGCCAGCCAGCCTGTTAGGGACCCTGGCACCTCCAATGGCCCCTCTGGTACTGCATTCCTTCTCTCACTCATTCATTCTTCCATTCATCCAGTGTATTGGAACACCCATCATGGGCCAGGTCCTGAGCCAGGTGGAGGAGAGGCCAGAAGAAGAAACATGAAAACTGTTTATGGTAGGCTAAGTATTGGCCTCCAAAGATAATAGGTCCTAATCCCCAGAACCTGCGAATGTCACCTTATATGGCAAAATGAACTTTGCCGTTGTGATCTTAAGCTGGGAGATTATCCTGGATTGTCCAGGTGAACCCTAAGGGTAATCACAAGTGTCCTTATAGATGCAGGCAGAGGGAGATTTGGCACAGAAGGTGATGTGAGCAGAGATTGAAGTGATGCTCCCGCTCTTTGAAGATGGAGGAGTGGGGGCTACAAGACAAGAAATCCAGTTGGCCAATAGCAGCTAAGGAAGGCAGGGAGATAGATTCTCCCCTCAGAGGCTCCAGAAGGGACCAGCCCTGTCAACATCTTGACTTTAGCCCAGTGAAAATGATTTTGGACTTCTGACCTCCAGAACAGTAAGAGAATACATTTATGTTGTTTAAACCACTAAGTGTGTGGCAACTTGTTACAGTGGTGATAGCAAAGTAATATATTACCCTAAGGTATTCAATACCTAGGGGCAGAAGTGGACAGATTTGCACAGGGTTAAGTGCTGTTATAGGGTATGATGGAAGGGGGAGGGGTGTAATAGCGGCTGTGACCCAGCCCTGGGGTGGGGAAGGTAAGCCTGGGAGAGCTTCACCAAGGAGGAACGGCTTTACTGAGCTAGATCTTGAAGAATGGGTAGGGATTCAAAAAATCAACGTGAAAAATAGCACATGCACAGGCAAACCTGGAGTGTGAAATAACAAGGCCCATTTGCGGAACTGTGGAAAGTGGGGAGTGGGTGGAAGTTCAGAGCAATAGGAGATGGGGCTGGTGAGGTGGCTGGGTCAGCTCCTGGAGGGTCTCCATGTCAAGGAGTTGGGATGTGACCCTGTGGGCAGTGGGAAGCTCTTTGGTGAGTTGCATTAATAGCCCCAATTCCTCACTCCTCCTTGTACCCATGCCCCTTGCTAAGTGACTTTGTATATCCATTCATCAAGGACAGAGTATATTTTCCCACCTCTTGACACAAGTTCAGCTATGTATCCTGCTTTGGACAATAGAATAATACAAATTGACCATGTGTCAATTCTGAGCCTTGCACATTCCTGCTGGTCCCAGGAGAGGATGTGCCCTGGAAAAGCCAGTCTAGAGCAGAGCCCCTAGCTTACCCACAGACCATGACTGACCCCAGCCAAGGTCAACTGATCCCAGCCAGCCCACAGATGCATGAGTTTTAACAAATGACAGTTATTCTAAGCCACTGAAATGTGGGGTGATTTGTTATGCAGCACTAGCTAGTTGATACACCAATGAAGGGTTCAAAGGAAGAGCGTGACCTGGCTAGATTAGAAAAATCTAAAAATTATCATCTTGTAAAAATGATCACTCAAGGTGGTGAGTAGTGGGAAGTAGTGGGAGGCCTCCAGTGAGGAGGCTTGGTTTAATGGTTTGGGAGAGAGATGATGGCACTGAGCAGGGTGGTAGCTGTGTAAGTAGGAAGAAGTGGTCACATTTGGGAAGTTTTTGGGTGACGTTAGGACCAGAAGGACTTGGCTATGGATTGGATCTTGTGTGCGCACGCATGCGTGCACAATGATGGGAATGCCGCGTGATTCCCAGGTTTTTGTCTGAGTAAGTGGGAAGGCTGGAGAAGCAGGAACAGGTTTTGTGGAGGGGAAGGTGTGGAATGATTTTGTCTTAGAGATGTTGAGTTTAAAATGCTTGGTAGGAATGCAAATGTCGATATCAAGGAAGCAGTGGAGAATGTGCATCTGGTGTTCAGGAGGAGAGGTTTGGGGTGGAGGTACACACTCAGGAGTCATTTGGGAACTCGGAGCATCTACATCCATGTGACTGGGCGAGCGTTCCTTGGAAGAGCATGGTGCTGGAGATACTTGCTCAGTGTTGTTGTTTCTATTAGACTCTAAATGCCATGAACGCAGGGCCCTTGTCTGCCTCGTGCATGGCTTGGGGCCAGTGCCTAGGGCAGTGCCTGACATACAGTGGGCACTCCATAAATGCTCGTTTGAGGAATGAGATAAATGAGTGCCGTAGGGGTTGGTTAGGTCAAGGAAGGGAGAGGTGAGAGTGTGACGAGGGACGTCCTGCGCGTGGGAAGTTACCTAGTTACTGTCCAGGAAGAAATGCTCTTCAGCCTTTTCTGAGTTTCCAACCTCCGTGTCTTTGCACCTGCTGTTCCCTCTACCTGGAATTCCCTGCTGCATGCCCCCTCCCCGCAAGGCCCCAGACCCACATGGACAAATCCTGCTCCTCCTTCCCTCTGAGTCGTTAGGAATCACCTAAGCAGTTCTGCCACCAAGCTCCTTTCTACTGTCTTGTCCACAGTGGGGACAAGAGCCTTCTTCAAGCCCCCAGAATTTCACTAGGTTGGCGGGTCACTTGACAGTATGGGAAGTGAGGTGAGTCTGGCATATTTCATTTTGGGGTGACCTGTGCTGGGCCCTGGTGATCACATACCCAACTTGCCTTCCATGGGCACACAAAGCAGATGTCCTAGATCCTGTCCAGGATGAAGGTCAAGTTAGAAAAAATCTACCTTTTCATCATTTTGCAAAATGAAGACATTTTGCTCGTTGGGAGTTTTTTCACCCCCTTCTGCTCTCCAGGACTTCTTGGGCTTTCTCATCCTCCTGTATGGGAATTTTTCTGTGGTTTGGAAATGCCTCTTAAGCTCTTTCCTGGCCTGTTTCAGTCCCTTAGCATTTGGCGGCTGTGGCGATTCAGTGCTTTGGCAGCTCCTGTGGGTCTGTGGGGCGCTCAGCCCTGCTCCTCTGCCTTCTGCACAGTCCCTTTATTTTTTATTTTATTTTATTTATTTATTTTTTTGCGGTACGCGGGCCTCTCCTTGTTGTGGCCTCTCCCGTTGCGGAGCACAGGCTCTGGACGCGCAGGCTCAGCGGCCATGGTTCATGGGCCCAGCCGCTCCGCGGCATGTGGGATCTTCCCAGACCGGGGCACGAACCCGCGTCCCCTGCATCGGCAGGTGGACTCTCAACCACTGTGCCACCAGGGAAGCCCCTGCACAGTCCCTTTAAATCAGGTTTCCCCGGGGGTACCCTAGACACCCTCAGACCTCCTCACCCTTCTTTACCAGTGTCACTCCAGGTCCCGGTTCACCCTCACATTCCCATCTGCCCCTCTGGAACCATCTTCCCCTTTGAAGACTCATACGGGAGCTTGCATCTCTCTAAGAGGAAAACGCTTTAAAACCTTCCCTTTCCTAGAGGAGGGGCACTTGTCAGACTAAATTCTGCTTTTTTTCCTCTTTGACCCACAGGGGCTGGTACAACCAAGATCCTTTGTGCCTCTCAATTCCCCAGCAATGATTTATTGGTTAAGTTCTGTCCAGAAGAATTCTTTTAAAAAATATTGAAATAGATTTGACATATAACACTTTGTAAGTTTAAGGTGTACAACATGTTGATTTATATTTATACATTTTGTCAGTTCTTTGATCTGAGCCTTCTTCATTTATACAGTGGGAATAATAACACTTACCTGCTAGGGTTGTTTCAAGGATTAAATGAGCCCATATATTTGGATGCTCCGAGCCCAGTTCCTGATACCCGCAGGCACTGAGTAGGGATCACCTGGCTCCTCCCTTCCCTGCCTCTTATTCCCTTTCTCCTTTTCCTCTGCCTTCTGGTTATGAAACTTTCAGGAGTCACTTAAGCCCTTACCCCCACCCCACGTGCTGCTGGGTGGAAGGTGGAAGGTGGATGACCTTCTCTCCCCATGGACAGCCCGGCTGGCTCATCTATAGGGGGACCAACCATCCGGGTTTGCCCAGAAACAAGGCGTTTCTGAGGCACGGGACTTTCAGTGCTAACCCTGGAAGCAGGCTCTACCTGTGCTGTCTATTCTGACCCTATCTTGGATGAGGAGTGCAGGGCTGACACCTTTCTAAACCTCATTGTTCCAGGCTTGGCTACAGGCCCTGGTTCTTGACTCTGAAAGCTGGGTTCCTGCGTTGCCCTCTCTCCTCCTACTCCATCAGGGGCCTTCCATCTCCTTCCCCTTGGGAATGGTTCTGAGCTGCGGGCAAGTAGCCCTGGAACTATCAGAGGCACCAAGGTTGATTCCTTCATGCCAGTAGTCACTGGCATTCCCAATAGCTTTCCGGGTTGCTGCCCGACACCACTGTGTGTATGCAAGTCAATTACCGCGCACCTCCCCGGGACAGCATCTTCAATCTGGCTCTGCTGTGATGTTATCAAGACTCTTCCAGCGCTTACCTGTCAGTTCTTGGTTGACCCTGAGAAGCAGGCCTCTGAGAAGCAGCTGTCATTTCTGCTGCACCGGCCAGAGGTGGGCCTCTTGGGCCAGGCAGGGGATTCAGATGCTCCCCTGGACACTTCATATCAGCTCCTGGAAGCCAGGCCCATGGCCCAGCAGCCTGGACTGTGCCAGCTGGTGATACATCCCCCTGGGAAAGGGCCCATGTGAACAGACCCCTGGGCACCCCTGGGCATGGATGACCTGGGGACTCTGAGGCCTTTGACTCAGAAAGGCCTAGTTTTCATTCCCAAGTCCACTGTGCAACCTCAGAGCCATTAACCACCCTCTCTGATCTTTCTCCGTTCTTTATCTATAGAGGGGGCATGGTAATACCTTGCACACAAGACCACTGAAGGAAAAGCACTCAGCACACGGCATGTGTGGTACCCAGCAAGAACCTGGTGAGGTCTGGCCCTTTCTTTCCTTCTTTTCCTTGGGAACATGGTCTGTCTTTTCCTTGCCTCACTGCTGTTACCATCCCTGCCAGTATCAGAGGTAGATGGGATAATAATAAGCAAGAAACAGTCATGATCTGACTTCCTTTTTCAGGCGCCTGGAACAAGTTAACCAAATTTGACACAGCCTTTTAAACAAGGATCACTCACACCCAGCTTCACTAGGGTGTTGAGTGTGGCACGAGGACTTTGCTGACTCCGTCTTGGGAGGGAAGAGAGGCTTGTGGCACCCCCTCTCCCCCTCCTCCTTCCTTTGCCTGATTGTTGGGGTGGCAGACTGACCTCGGGGCTAGGCTTGGCCTCAGGAAGCTGTCAAGAATCTCCCTTTTCTATTGGTGGGCTGGTGTCTTGGGAGAAGCCCCTAGTTTTTCTGAGCTTCCATTTGGTCATCGGTAAATTGGGGATATTAATGTCTACCTAATCAGGGTTTTGGGGGGCTCCAACAAGATAACGGGCACAAATACTCATTGCAGGAACAAAGTGCTGAGAGCACGGAGATGTGAACATGGTTGTTATGTGACGTTTAGGGAGGAGCCAGTTCGGTGTCCTTCCTTTCCTTATAGCTGTTTCAGAGGCCTGGGATGGGACACAGGAGGGGTAAGTTTTTTTTTTTTTTTTTTTTTTGCGGTACACGGGCCTCTCACTGCTGTGGCCTCTCCCGTCGTGGAGCACAGGCTCCGGACATGCAGGCTCAGCGGCCATGGCTCACGGGCCCAGCCGCTCCGCGGCATGTGGGATCTTCCCGGACCGGGGCACGAACCCACGTCCCCTGCATCGGCAGGTGGACCCTCAACCACTGCGCCATCAGGGAAGCCCAGGAGGGGTAAGTTTTGATGGTAGATGGTGGATCAGGGCAGGATGGACCAGTGAGGGCCCTGGGAGTAGGGGCAGAGTGGGTGCTGTAGACAAAAGGCCCATCGTCCAATCGTCTGGGGCCCAGCATGTCTCTCCCTGCCTTGCCCCTCCTGCTTGGCTGCATTGATTTACTTGAAAGTTTTTAATGGGCTATAATTGGAGAAGCCCTGGGTGAGATTTGCATATTGATTTGACATTTAAGTATATGATTAAATAAAAGCTGACTGAGGTCATCACTTGACTAAATTGGCTTAATGAGTGTTGATTACGCTGTGCATGTTAGTTTCATTTACCCTGATTACTCCGTCTAGCTCTCTCATTAGCACCTTTGACTCAATTGTACTTGATAGGACAAGAGGCAGGACAAGGATCTGTGGGGGGTGGTCCTTGGTCTGTCTGCCTGTCCATCTGGATGTATGCTGAGTCCAGAGGTTCCAAGCCCCCCGTAGAATTCAACCTCTTTCTCTTTTTTCTCATTCTCTCTCTCTCCCACCTTCTTTCTCTTAATCACAGAATCTGATCACTAACTCCTTCTAAACAGGAGGGAGAGGCGTGGGGCAAATTGTGAGACCAAAGAGAAATGTCTCCTCTCCCCCCCACTTTACACCCTCCCCTCCTGACACATACAGAAATACACCTGCATTGTCTGAGTCCCCTGGGAGTCTGCTGCTCTTCCATAGGTAGCCTAGCATTTCTGAAGATGGGGATCCTTACAGCTGGGTTCGCTGTCTTCTGTTTGCCCCTCCAGACCCACTCTCTGCTCTTCTCTGCTCTGCTGATCTGTATGGACCCATAAGTGGGCTCCGTTACCCTCTGGCTGCCTGTTGGATTCGGCCAATGGGGACCCTCAGCAGTGGGTGGAGGGGGGAGGAGGGTGAGGCTGGGATATTTGTCTGGCTCCTCCCTGATCTTGGTCTCTGCCTGCCAGCCTGCTTCAAGGCTATCTCTTTGTCATCCCTCTCCTTGCCCCTGCAGCCCTAGGGTGGACAAGCCTGATGGAACTGCCTACTCCTGTGGTTCCCTTATGCCCTGCCCACACCTGTGTAAATAGACCCTTCCTTCATAAACTCTCTTTAAATTACCCAATTTGAGTGTGCCATCTGTTTCCTGCTGAGACCCTAACTGATACAGCAGGCAACATATTTTCCCACTCGAAAATCAGGACACACAGGCTGACAAGTCGAAGTGTGACTGTGGAACGCAGGACTCAGTGCACATCAATCCAGCCTCACTGCCCTGCCCTGCATCCTGGTTCCCGGCACTGGCGGAGGGTTCGCCCACTCAGGACCTCCACTGTCACAGCCCTTCTGCCTCCTCCCAGCAGCCCCTTCTCCTCACTGTCTATACCAACCACTTTGACCCTCCCAGAGCTCCTGGTCCCCACTGGCTCCCTCACTGTCAGCAGACACACTCACTTCCAGCTTCATTAGAAAGAGGCCATTATTTGGGAACGCTCCTTAACAGCAGAGCCCTTCTCACCAGCCAGCTTATTTAGGGAGAATCATATTTTCTGAATCCTTTTGTCCAAGATCAATATCCTCCCCTTTGCCCAGTATCCTTTTCCATCCACTTTCCCTAGGGGACCCACGGTGGTAACTTCCCCTCTATTGTCTCTTTCTCTTCAGCCCAAAGACATGTACAGATTTCTCCCTCCTCCCCTCCGTCCTCTTCTCCTTTGTTGGCTAATTTTTTGATGAGCCCTCTGTACTCACTTTCTCTTATTCTTCAGCCTTTCTGTCCCCACCCCTGCACAGGAGGCTGCTCTTGCCAGCCCACCGATGACCTCCATGATGACAGCCCCAGATGATGCATCTCAGATGGGTTCCCGGATAAAGGGTCACCAAAAGCAAACCACCCGTCTCCTTTCCTGGACCAGTGTGGAGGTTGTCTCCCCAGATTGCCCAGCATAAGGGCCTTTGGACCTTGGAAGCTGGGAAGGGGAGCTGAGATGTGATGTCGCCTTGATATACCTGTCTGGGTCAGTCAAGATCACTGGGCCAGTCAGCAGACATCTCCGCCTGGGGCCCACCTTCATCCCACCAGGCTTCTGGACATGATGCCACCAGCTCCTTTCTGTTGTGTAGACTTCTCTTCCTTCCCATTGGAGCATGTATTCCTCCAAAGTTTAACAGAACATACACTTGATTGAATCAGTCCCTTCCTCTCCATCCCAGACAACACACCTTGGTTCTGGCTCTTACCTGGGCTGCTACACCTCCCCTTGCTTCCCAACACTCCCGCCAATCCACTCTGTGCCTACAGCAGCCAGAGAGATTGTTCTGAAGTGCAAATCTGATTCTGTTATTGCCCCTTTGTTTGAAATCCTTGGTGGGTCCCTATCACCTACCAGTGCAAGGCCAAACATTTTTAGTAGGGAAAAATATGTTCCCAGGGAACTCCTATTTATATGTCAAGGCCCATTCAATGGTCTCTTTGGTAGAGCTGTCTTGACCCCCATTCCCAGTAGAGTTCCCATTCTTTCCGCTGAGCCCCACATTACTTCACTCTTTTCTCTGCCAGAGCACACAGGACAAGATACCATTATGATCTGTTTCTATACATCAACCTTTCCCACTGTCTGGGAGCCTGAGACTATGTCTAATGTCCCTTGTAGTCCAAGGGCCCAGCAATAGCCCTGGCAGAGAGTCATTCATTCATTAAAAAATATTTATTTGGGTTTCCTATATGCAAATCATTGTTCTAGGATAAGGCACTGGGGCAGTGAACAAAAACATAAAAATCTCTGCCCTGATACGGGGACATATGTTTATGTATAACTGGTTCACTTTGTTATAAAGCAGAAACTAACACACCATTGTAAAGCAATTATACTCCAGTAAATATGTTAAAAAAAAAATCTCTTCCCTCCTGAGCTTACATCCTAGCATGGGGTAGAGGGAGACAGATAATGAACAAACAAAATAGATGATAGTAAAGAGAGACAAGTGCTATGTGACTTTTTCTAGGTCCCAGCAAATGAACACAAAAAGTGGAACTTGAACTCAGTTCTTTGATTCAAGTCTATTGCTCATTTTCCCTCCCCCCAGGTGGTTAGTCGACCCTGATTGCCCACTTCTCTGGAGTATGTGACTTTGGGGCACCTCCCCTAGCCTCTGGTTGTCCATTGGTAAAGGAGGGGAAGTCACATTTGCTTGCTTCCCTTGGGGGTTGGAGTTAGTGGCTGTATTAGTGTTCTAGGGCTGCCATAACGAATGACCACAGACTGGGTGGCTTAAAGAAACAGACCCTGGGGGATACGATTCAACCTACTATAGTTGGGGTGAGGAGAAGGGAGAACAGACAGGAAAATGCTTGGACCTGAAAACAGGGAGGAAACACTAGACCCGCCTGGGACTGGGGCCAGACACGATCTGGCTTCTTCTTTTGAGGCCTTGAATCTGGGGAGGGGACTAAGGCTTCTGGCTCAGAGCCTGGGGAGTGGGGTGTGACAGGGCTTGCAGCTCAACCCCACCTCGTTGGGCTGTAGGTGGAGTGACTCAGAGATGGGGCTGTCAAGCTTGAGGGTGTCCTAGAAATGCAATGCTGTGCTTCTGGCATGTTTCCCTCACCTTATGGGGCCGAGAAATAACATTTTTGGAAACTTGGAAAGCTTGAGTTAAAAGAAATTAACCAAAACCTTTTATTTTTCTTTATGGGGAAAACTAGAAATTTTGGGAAAATTTGAAACATATGCAATTCTTATTTTTGTAGCACCCTTTTCATATCTAAAGTCACTCTCTTAATTTAGGAGTGCAAACGCAACCTTATGTAATTTGGTTTGCTCAATAAAATTACCATGTTTGACAAATTCAATCAAAGGCTTGCTCAGGCAATAATGACAGATTTGCTAATTGAGTCAAGTTTTCAGTGTTTCAGACTTTGTGACAAATGGAACTCTGTGCAGCTGGGCTACGAGCATGAGCTTTTCTGAGGTGAGCAGAAAAAAAATCAGTATGATAGAAAGAAGCACTAAAACATGACAACACAGCACACATATATGTTCTATATAATACAAATGTGATATATAATATGATATCAATAATAATAATATTAAACTGTGTTCAGTATTCTGTAATAACCTATATGGGAAAAGAATCTGAAAAAGAATTGATACATGTATATGTATAACTGATTCACTTTGCCGTACACCGGAAACTAACACAACATTGTAAATCAACTATACACCAATCAAAATTTTGAAAAAACATGAAGAAAACAACAACAGCAATAACAACAACAACTGTGACCTCCTAAGTGTAAGCTATACGCTCTCATTTCACTGAATCCAGTGAGACAGGTCTCTCCCCATTTTATAGATGAGGAAACTGGGGTTCAGAGAGCTTAAGCCACTTGCACAAGGTTCTACAACCTGAAACTTGTTGTGGTTTCAGATGCATTAGGAGCTGAGCCTCAATTCACTTATCGATAAAGACCCTCTCTGTCGACACCATAAAGTCATCTGCACTGGCCAGGCCACAGCAGTTTCTGTTCCTTGGATCGGTACGTCTCTTGTGTGAGTCACATATGGATGGCTTCTGCATTAGGAAGTAATATGAGAACACGAGGGCACCTTGGGACACCGCAGGAACTAAGACAGGGATAAGGCAAGGATCTTGGGCCCTGCAGGCCAGTTTGAGGATGGAAGACAAGAGAAGCCAGGCTCAGGTGATGGGCAGGACGCTGAGGGCAGGTACCCATGGGAAAGGCAGCTGGAAGACAGTGACCCAGGACGGCTGGCATCCCTGGGCCAGGGGCTGCCTGTGTTGGTCTATACAAGGCCAAAGATGATGCTGGAACATGCCCCAGAGGTGAGCTGGACAGGAGTTATTCCTGAAAGTCCACTCCAAGCTTAGGAGATGCTCAGGCTCTTGCTAGAGATAGAGCCATGCACAGGAGAAGGCAGATGGGGAGAACCCCAAGGAAGCCAGATATAAAAATTAGATAGGAAGCGGAGGCAAAACAGACCAAAGTCCTGAGCACACCTTGGCCCCGGACACATTGTCTGAATCAGTCTCATTTCTGACCCATCATTGTCCGCAGTTCCTTTATTATATATTTTATAGCATCTCCAGTGGCTTCTGAGGAGGGTGGGTCCTCAGGATCCTTGCCTTCTCTTCACCTAGGTTTCCTACCCTCTCACCTGGCATGACAGGCACAGCTGACTCTTCTGGGCTGTCTGCACCTGCCCCAGCCCCATGACTCCCCTCCCTTGTCCTCTCCACCCCGAACCACCCAGTTTCTGGGCCCTGGACGGCTCCTCCTGCAGGAGGAGGGAGCTGGTTTCCTGGGCGACAAAATGGGGGAGGAGGCTGGTATTCCTACTGGTGTGGGCTCAGTGGAAGCATATGCCATCCTGGCTGCCCTGTGAATTATTCAGCGGCTGTGAGAACTGACTCAACCCCCACCCTGCAATCTTCTCCTGAAAGCTTCCTGCTCTTTCCTCTTCTGCAAGCCCACCACTGCCTCTGTCTTGGGGGCTTAAACCCCTGTCCTAGGCTTCTATCCTCAGGACGCTTGTCTCTGGGTATCTGTGAATCTCTCCCTGCTTATTTCTTATTGTTTATTCTTTCTCTCTCTTTGAACCACTGTTTGGTTGTTTCCTCTATACCAACCATTGTGCTAAGTATACAGATGTGGAAACTGATACTCAGGTAGGTGAAATAATGCAGTTACGAAGTGACAGAGTCAGAATTTAACTGACTCTGGATTTGACCCCAGAGCCTTGTTCTTGGGTCTTGAAATGGCCCTTGGAGCCATGGAGAGGATTCTCTTCAGAGTCTGCCCTGAGGCTGTCTTGAGAGGGTAATGGATAGAGGGGAGACCCGTGCAGAGATCGTCCATGTTGGCTATGGACTGTCCTACCTAAACCCAGAGTGATCCACCCTCTGCCCAGGCACCTGGGCCCAGGGCCCCCGGAGCTGACTGCAGGTCTGGCCAGAGCAGAGGTTCTTAGGGGGCTTCTGGCTTAGCCACCTCATCTTGCAGAGGAGCAGATGGGCCTACATGTCTCACCGGGAGCCTGCAGGCCTCTCTCCCCGGCACCCTGGCAGTTCTGAGTGGGAACCCCAGTACTGGGGTAAAGGTTGCTCAAGGAGAGAACAGAGACGCTTAATGGGGCCCCAGGGTAGACCTGGAAGGGGGCCAAAGGAGCTGTGACCCGAAGTGGCCACAGCTGTGGAGGCCCCGTGGTGGGCCTGAGGTCAGGCCTGGGAAGTGGCAGCAGTGCTTCAACGACCCAAGTGTGAACCTGAGGGGCCTCGCTTCCTGTGAGGAATCCAGCGTTCTGAGGGGAGGCAGAAGCTGCCCTTTCCCTGACTCACTCAGTTCAACCCAAACACATGGTGACTTTTCTCCTGTAACCAGGGATACCTCCCTGCGCGGCTATGTGCTGGGATTTCTGGGGGGACCAGGCTCTGGTGTTTGTTACCCCCGCCCTGTTCCAAGTTCCTCATATGGTTGGTGCTTACCATTTCACCTCCCATTAGGCTCTCATGCTGCTTGTGACCCATACAAAGTTGCCAACGGTGTTGCTTTTCTGCTTTGGATGCAGTTTGGGGGTCAAGAGAGGGCATCGTCACTGAAGTTCAACAAATGAGTCACCATGTGAGAATAAGGCTTGGGCTGGTTAGTAACATCCATCCAGGAAGACCTTTCCAGGTACCCCCGAAATGTTGCCCTTTGCCAGGGTTCACCTGCTGGGTGAGGCTGGTGGGAGGCTGGGTGCTTGGAACAGAAAGCTAGCTTGCTGAGCTGTGTTACCTGTGCTCTTCTGATGGCCGTGGGGCTTCCGCATTTGCCTGGGTGCCAAGCCTGGGCCTGTGTTTTGAATGATTGAGGTCAGTAGGAAGTTGCTTTCGTCCACCTTCCACCTCCCCCTTGCCTTGCTTAAACCATTTTCCTGCCCTTCCTGGGGAGATCTCCTTGTCTCTCTCCTCCTCCCCTGAGCTCCTCAACAGTCCTCCTGGAGATATAATTCCCTTACACTGGACCTTGAGTCTAACGGCTGCCCTCTTCCTTCCTTTACCTGGGAAGGGGGACTGTTCTTGGTTTCTCGGTCACTTTGCCTCTGATCTCTTCCCATCACTGGGACCTCCCTGGCCTCCAAGACACCTGCCCCCCTCCCCCCACCAAACACCAACCACAAAGCAATCATCCCTGGTGATTACCTTATGTCGCCACCCCGTAGCACACTTATCCCCTGCCTTCCCCTTTTCCTGTCGCTAAGTACACATGCCCCATCTGAAGCTTTTCAGGCGTTCTGGGTAAGCGTGCTGCAATTTGGATAGCTGCCGCTAGGTGGACTGTGGGGTCTGGGCTAGAGTCACCTTGAACAGAAATCCTCTCCTTGGTTTTGGATCATTGCGGACATTTAATGTTTCCCCAAACCTACACATCGCAATAACAAGACAAAAGAAAACAAAAACTGAAACTGTATGTGCAGTCAGATTTATTAAATAACACAGCATAACAGCTAGCTAATCTCTAATGCTCACATACAAAAAGTGATAGCTAGTTGAGAGCAAGATGTAGAAATAGCCATTTAGGTGAATCAGACATCCTCATTAGCCCTTAACTGTTAATAATTAAGCTTAATTTTACTTTGATTTTTAATTCCTCTCATGATCAGGGCAATTTAGTTTTGGCCTCTCTGAGGCTTGTCTGAGCCCCTGAGGCCTCTGGTCAGCCAGATGAGGTGTTAAACCCCTGAGCCTTTGCTTTCTGTGGCTTTAACTGCCCTGGTGAAAGAGCCTTATCTGTGATTGCTTTCTGCAAATCCCTGGAAAGGCCTTGGTCTCCTTTGTCTGTGCTCACAGCCCCTCCGTCTTCTCCCTTTCACAGAGGGAAAGAGAGAGGGGGGAATCACGCTACACGTGTGTCGCACTTTCCCTGGCTGTCTTTTTTCCAATTAAGAAAAGTATTTCCTCACTCTGATCCCTTCCCCTGGTCAAACTTCTCAACCTTCGGAGATGTGTCTTGTCTCAAATCCCAGCCTGCTTCTAATTCTTGAGGTCAACCACTAACCTCATGTTTTTGAAGTGTTTCGGCTCATGTAACCTCCTCTGTGTGGAACGCGGCTCTCTGTTACCATGGCTTAGAGTTAGGGCAATTCCAAATTATTTCAGACTTAGCTTTTTTTGAAACATGAGTGTACTGACATTTAAAAATGAAAATGTATGGTTTGCTCATAGGGAACTGTGACCACAGGGAACCCCTGATCTGAGAGAGGACGCACTGTGGTCTAGGGGGTCTTGCGAGGACTGAGGGTCCAGGTCGTAGACCCCACTCCTTTCTGCCCCAGGGAGAACCCATATGTGCTGCTCTTATTGCTGTCGGATCCCCACATCCTGGCAACTTTAACGCCCCAGCTCAGGTGGGAAGAAGGGAAGGAGCTAGGAGCAAGAGAGGAGAGAGGGAGGGACAGAGGTCCCAAAGCTCAGTTCAATTCAACTTAGTTTAAAGTACCAACTAAGTGGCAGGCTTTGTGCAAAGCGCTGGACATTTAGGGCTTGATCGCCCATATAATTTGCAGGGTGCAATGCAAAATGAAAAGGTGGAATTCCTTGTTCAAAAATTATTAAAAATTTCATTGCAGCTCTATTTACAATAGCCCGGAGATGGAAACAACCTAAGTGTCCATCGTCGGATGCATGGATAAAGAAGATGTGGCACGTATATACAATGGAATATTACTCAGCCATAAAAAGAAATGAAATCGAGCTATTTGTAATGAGGTGGATAGACCTAGAGTCTGTCATACAGAGTGAAGTAAGTCAGAAAGAGAAAGACAAATACCATATGCTAACACATATATATGGAATTTAAGAAAAAAAAATGTCATGAAGAACCTAGGGGTAAGATAGGAATAAAGACACAGACCTACTAGAGAATGGACTTGAGGATATGGGGAGGGGAAGGGTAAGCTGTGACAAAGTGAGAGAGTGGCATGGACATATATACACTACCAAACGTAAAATAGATAGCTAGTGGGAAGTAGCCGCACAGCACAGGGAGATCAGCTCGGTGGTTTGTGACCACCTAGAGGGGTGGGATAGGGAGGGTGGGAGGGAGGGAGATGCAAGAGGGAAGAGATATGGGAACATGTGTATATGTATAACTAATTCACTTTGTTATAAAGCAGAAACTAACACACCATTGTAAAGCAATTATACTCCAATAAAGATAAAAGAAAAGCTAGATCATGAAAAAAATAGATAAGCAACAAGAATATATTGTATAGCACAGGGAATTATAGCAATTATCTTGTAATAACTTTTAATGGAGTACAATCAGAAAAACACTGAATCACTATGCTGTACACCTGAAACTAATATAATATTGGAAGTCCACTATACTTCAATAAAAAAAGGATAAATTTAAAAAAAATTTCAAAATGATGACCACAGAACATTAAGCCAAATGCAGGTGAGAGAGGGGCTAGACGCATCGTAAGTTGCCTCGGGGTCCCGAGGAACACAGCTGGAAAAACACTGAAAATGGAGCCTGAGGTAAGGACCTGGGTGCAGGAGGTTATTTGGGGGATGATCGCAGGCAGCAGGAGTGAGAGAGCAGGGAGACAGAGGCAGGGGAGGAGGAGAAGCCAAAGTAAGAGTAAGTTAGCAAGGTTGCTTAGGGGGGCAGTGGGAGCACGACCTCAGCAGCCCCCCTGAGAGTGCTCCCAAATCCTCTGCCTGGAAGACAGGGAGCTGAGGCATGTCTCCACCGACTCCCAACCTCATTGGCTGAAGCGTGCCCCTGGGGACGCTAGCTTTCTCGCATGTCTGAGTTGAGCTTTTCCTACAACCAAGCGAGCCCCCAAGCTGCTGGGATGTTTGAGGAAGTCCTGGGTCAGAGGAAGGAAGATACTGGCAGTACCCCATTGAGGTGGGGCTTTTATGTGCCCGATGGGCCTGGGCTTGCAGGTGTGGATGCCGGCAGAGGTGGCTGAGGGGAAGTGACACTGGGCTGAGAGGGGTCTGCTGCAGACTTTTGAGCAGGGGAGGGCTGGGTCGTTCTGCACGTTGGAGATTTCCCTCTGGCAGCTGGTGAGGACTGGGCCAGAGACCACCCCAGGAAGAGGGGCGGCAGCCACCTTGTTTGAACCCTCAAGCCCCTCAAAGACCATGCCCCTCCCCTCCCTTGCTGTAATAATTAGTTCCAGGCCCTGGTCCTCCCGGGACCTAGTTATTTCCTCTGCTGCCGCCGCGATCAGCGGCCAGGCCTGGGTTGATTACATCTCCCGGGCCAGCGGCTGGTGGGTCAGGTTGTATGAAGTTGCTGCCTGAGCATCCTGGCGCCTTCCCATTTGTCACCAGCATTAGCGCTCACGCAGTGACCTACCCGGCGTTCGGGAGAACAGGTCCCGGACGGCCAATGTGGACTTCCAATTTAGTACTTCCTTCCATTTACCAGGGAATCACCCCTAAAGAACAGCATTTATGGAGCTTACAAAGGCCAAATTAGATTTCAGATTCCACTTCTGTGCGTGGGTGACAGGCCGAGAGCAATGAATTAGTGGGGAGGAAACCGCGAACGCCGCGCATGCGCAAGGATGCGCTGGCTTGTCCTCTCTCCCGCAGCCCCTCTGGGTCTTATTTCTCTGCAACAGCCTCTGCCACTGGTTCAGTGAACTTTCTTTGCCACTGTCTCTTTCTGGGCCTCCCTTGGACTGTATGTGTCACTCTGCATCTTAGACATCTTCCCTGGGTCCCCTCACCCCTTCTCTTTCCCTCTGCTTCTTGTTGGTGTTTCCTTGTTCCTAACTCCTAGATCTTGTTCTTTGGGTCTCTACCTCGTTCTCTTTTGGTGGCTATCTTATTTAGCTGATGGAGGCCTCTATTCTATGTGATCAGAGGGCTACAGCAGAGATAATGTCACGTGTTCACCAAATCCTATATTATCCCCTCTCCGGGCAAACTGGAAGACTCTTAAAAGGGATAAAGTTAAGTTGAGACTCAAAAGATGAACAAAAGCCAGCTATGTGATGAATGGGAGAGGGTGGGAGAGAGCAGCCCAGGCAGAGGGAACAGCTGAGAAAAAGGCTCTAAGGGGACAATAGCTGGACCTGAGGACTGCCAGAGGCCCAGTGACTGGATTTGGTAGACAGAATTATCTGTCCCAACTCCTCACTCCCCTGTATTATTTTATACATCCACACACTTGCCATGGCCTCATGGCAGGAGCATGTTTTCCACTGTTTTAATTTAGGGCTCGATCATGTGACTTGCTTTGGCCAATGGGATATTAGTAGACATGATACAAGTGGAAGCTTTAATTGTACTTGTGTGGTTGGGCTTGTGCTCTGCCATTGCTAAGAAAAGGACATGTACCAGAATACCCCAGAAGAATGAGAAATGTGTATAGGAGACCTGAACTCAATTCATGTCCTGGAGCCAAGCTCAGCCAAACCCAGGCTAGATCAGAACCCATTGACCTACTTGTTGTTGTAGGCCATTGAGTTTTGGGACTGGTTTGTTACACAGCATTATTGTGGCACTAACTAATACACTGAAGCAGAGTGAATGATGTGGACAGTGGGCTGGGATGAGGCTGGAGAGGTGGGCAGGGTCAGTTGATGCAGCATACGTCAAGACATGGTAGGGACATTTGGTGGGAAGCCTTGCAGGACTTTGCTTTATAGGTATAGGGTTTATTGGTGCCATTGTGTAGATGGGAGAAAATAAAGCCCAGAGAATTAAAGCAAGCTGACCAATATCACAGAGATAGTAAAGTGACAGGGTGGTATCAGACTCCGGATCTGTCTGAGCCACTAAATGGTTGTTTTGATTCCTCCCCCTTGGGTCAATTCCACTTACCTAAGTTTCACAGTGTGACATTCTCTGATCATCTCCAAGCTCTTTGGTGCTGACTGCTTCTCCTTCCCTCCTTCCTTTCCTCCCTTCCCATGACTGTCCACATGAAAACAGGCCAGCCTTCTGCTCTTTTCTGCTGTCACAGTCCCTCGTAGACCACCAGCTCTGCCCCAACTCCCCACTGACCCAGACCCCTGCATAGCCATTCTTTCTTTATCTCCCCATGTCTCTGGTCTCCTGGCCCTATGACACCACTGGCCAGCACAGTCCTCAGCCCTGCGCAGACTCCACGCCTGCTCTCTCCTCTTCCAATCCTGGCTGCCACGTGGTGCTGAGGAGAATGCCAGAATTTGGTTCACAGGTCAGTAAAAAGAGCATGGGCCTTGGCATCTAACCGCCTCAAGTTCAAACCCCAGCTCTGCTGCTCAGCAGCTGTGTCACCTTGGACAAGTTACTCAGTGTCTCTGAGCCTCAGTTACTTTTGTCTGTTCATAAGGGATGATGGGGCCTCCCTTATTGGGCTTTCATGAGAATGGAATAATTTACATAGTGGCACTCAACAAATGGGAGTTATTGTAGTTGTTGTGGGTAATGAGAATGGTTTCCAATGTCATCTGGGCCTCACTGCTCTATGGCCTTCATTATGCCCAGCTCTGTCTGTCTTTCTATAATATGTCCTCAGCTGCTCACAAGCCTTTCCACCCTCTTCCCACCTCCATCCTCCTATCACTGTCATACTCTGCAGACAACCTTAACTTGACCTTTATTGTGTAGGTCAAGGTCATCAGAGATGGGCTCCCTCTATTTCCCTCCATTCCCCCTCAGTGTTCTCACCCCACCCTCTCTCAGAAGGAAGGGGTCCTACTCTGGTCGGGTCCCCCGACCCTCGCCATGAGCGCCTTGGATTAGAGCCCACCAACCAGCTCCAAGACCCTCCTCCATCAGTTAGCTTCTTAAGTCTTCATTTCTTTGTCCACTTGTTCATTTATTCAACATCTCCTCCTCTTTCTCCAAGTCTGGATTAAACCCTCAGCTGGCACATTTGCTCAAGCTTTTCCTGACTAAAAAGCCCCATTTCTCACTTCTCTTCACAGCAACACTCTATTGTCCGCATTTCCTGCTTCCTCACTATCCACACTCTCCTCATCTACTCTATTCTGGCTTCTGTCTCCAGCTAAGCAACTCTTGCCAAAGTCACCAGTGACCTACGTACCAAATCCAATGACACGTCTCAGCCCTCATCTAACTAGATCTCTTGGCAGTGTCTCACAGTCAGCTCCTTTGCTTTCTGCAAATTCTCTCTTTCCCTGTTTCAAGACACCTACTTTTTCCAGCGTCTCCCCTCCCCTCTCATCAGCTCCTTCCTCTGATTCCTACAGGTCTTCTCAGGGATTAGTCCCTGGCCCTCCTTTTTTCCCTTCTTAGGAGTGGCATCTAACTGTACAACATTAACTACTGTATGGCCTCTACATTGTCTTCTAAATCTATGCCTTCAGTCCAGACCTCACTCCTGTGCCCCAGGCTGATCCAGCCAACTGCCCACTGGGTACCTCATAGGTGTCCTGCCTTCTCCAAACCTGTCCTGCCATTTGTGCTCTGTACATATGTTAGTGGTACATTCCACATAATCCTTGGGTCAGAAATATCATCTTTACCTCCAACATGTAATCAGTTGCCAAGTCTTGTCAAGTTGATGTCCCAACCTGTTTGAGACCCTACCTCTTCTCCTATATCTCCTGGGAAACTTCTCTGACCCTCTAGAGAGGCAAGACCCCTATCGCATGCATTTATAGTTCTGTTCTTCTCCTGTACAGCACTTAGTCACGCTTGCAATTAAATAAATCATCATATATTTAGCGGTTTAGTGTCTATTTTCCCAGCAGACTATGAGGGTAAGTGCTGTTTCTGTCCTGGTTGTCTCTGTATCCCCAGTACCTGGTGCCTGGTGTATGTTAGGGGTTCAATAAATACATGTGGAGGACATGGGCAGCGATGGGGAGGGACTCTAGATTGGGGAGGGGTGGGACAAATGCCCTGAGGTTGGGTGCTTACATAAAAAAGCACAAAATAGAGCACGGTGCAGACCCCTGAACCCCTTTGCCCATGTCCCCCTCCAAAGCCCCTGGAAACAGTGCTGCTGAGCCTTTTGTTCTATTGACAGGAGGTGAAGCAGCTACAAGCTCCTTAATCAGCTCTCTACAAACATGGGGAAGCCTCATTAATCCCAGTGAACGGATGATCTATTGTTTCCAGCTCAGGTCTCTGGTGGACTGGCCTTCCTCTGCAGAAGCAGAAACCCCCATGGACAGGAATACCCCTGCAGTTGATCCACTAAGCCGTGGGTATAGTACCCCTGGTGGGGCTCTTGACCCAGGTGATACCTGGACTGAGACTAGGACCAATCCTCCTCAGACAGCCACTGCTTACCTATCGGAAGGGCAAAATTGAAAAGTCGGATAATATGCGATGTTGCTGGGGAAATGGGCACTCACACGCACTGTTGGCCACGGGGTGTGTATCTGTGTGTGTGCGTGCACGTGCAGAGGTGTGCAGTTTGGTAGTATGAATGATTAAGTGCGTCAGCTCTGGAGCCAGACTAAGTTAAAATCACGACATTGGCACTTGGCAGCCGTGTGAGCTTGGACAAGTCACTTACCCGTCTCCATGCCTCAGTTTTCTCATTTGTAAAGTAGGGATAATAGCGGTACCTCCTTACAGGATTATCGTGAGAACAGAAAAGTTAATATATGTAAAGGCTTGGTTTAGGTCATCTTCTATCTGAGAAACCCTACTCCTTCTCTCCACCCCAAACTAGGGCCCAAAGGGTTGCTATGGAAACCGTGGGGTGGAGAGCAGGGCTCTCATTGATTTCTCTTTGGCTGGTGCTTTTGTGGTCTCCTTAGAAGTGAGACTCAAATCTCGCCAGCTCTGCCCCACTGTGCAGCCGCATCCTGTGCCTTCATGGCTTGGATTAGAGGCCAGGAACTCTGGGTTCTCATACTGGTATTGCTTCTGGCTTGTATGAACCTGATTTGCATGAGTCAGCTTTCCCTCTGGGCCTCAGTTTCTCCATCTGTACAATGAAGAAGTCAGCCTCAAAGGGAAATGCATTTGATTTCATATGCCACTTCAGGTCAGCTGGACCTGTAGACTTGGACTGAGAAGAGTTCTGAAACTGTGTCCAGGTTATGTAGGAAAGAGTATCTGCAATCGATTAGTGATGTCTGTAATGGACATGGGATGGAGGAGCAGAGTTCTCTGTGCCTTGTGTTTACCATCCCTAAGCTAGATGCTTGATTTCTAAGGGGTCCACCTTCTTGATCTAAAGTTTTCAGTGTTATGAATGTTCAAAATGAGACTCATTAACATCTAGATATAATCTAGGCATTAGTTCTAGGAAGTCCTTGTCACTATGCTTCAATATTATTCAGGTTTGAGGGGGAAAAGGGGTCTTCTAAAGCTCTGTCCCAATTACCCATAAATATAGCTGGTGGTCACCATGAAGGGAAAAGAGACTTTGGCTCTAGGGAGTGGAACCCATACAGGGGCTGGGGAAGCATGTGAGGGGACAATGACTGGCCTGGGAGGGGGTCAGGTGGCAAGCATAATGGAATTCCAGGGAGCAGGCAGGCCTGAGAGAGTTACCTGTGAGTTTTAAGGTCTGGGGCCAGAGGGATAGTAGGCAGTGAGACCAAAGGAGCCAAGCTTACAAATGTGCCTGGGACTGATTCTGCTCAAAGCAGGACTGGTGTAGGGCTGGGACATAGGAGGCCTTTTTGGGAACTTCTTCCTGTAGACCCCAGCTCCAGGCTGTGGCCATATTTCCCTCCTCTTAACAGAATTCACTCCTGGACAGACGAATTGGGCAGGAAGCAAAAGCCAAGAAGAATTGACTGGGGTCGGGGCTGCAGACTTAAAATAGAAAGCTCTGAGGGTAGACGGGGATTTTCTGGGGCCTGCATGGAAGCCTGAGGTCGTTACCGTTGCAAGGTTTGGAGGAGGGGAGAGTCGAAGGGTGTGAGTAAAGGGTTCCATTCCTGGCAGTGGTGGTTTTGTTGGAGGACATCTGTCATGCTCTCAAATGTTTCCCAGCCTGCAGGCAATTTTCGAATCCATAAAGTTCATAAGTGCAGTGCTCATCAACAATTAAGCTCATGTAACCATCTCTCTCTTTATAAATTCATTGAAAGTTGGAAGAATGAATTTCATTGTTCTTTAAATTTATTGTCTGCTAACTCAATCATGTTTCTTTTAGTAACTTAATTGTTTCTGAACTCAGGAACTCCTAACTCAACAAAAGTGTCAGAAAATGAAGCTGATAGCTTAAAAAACTTTATTTTACACCCAGCAAGTACCTTTCCACATCTAAGCATTTTCTACACTAAGGCTCTAAACATAAAAGTAAAGGACACAGTCTATACAGTTATATGGCTGCTGTCACAAATAGCTACAATAGTCAGACAGACCTGGGTGTATGGTTGTTCCCCTGCCCTCCACTGCCACATACTGGTTGTGTGATCTCAGGCAAGTAACTTAACCTACCTGCACCTCAGTTTCCTCATCTGTAAAATGGGTATGATAAAATCTACCTTGGAGGGCTGTTGTATGATTTAGCAAGGTAATTATACATAAACCACACAGCCGAGGAGGGCCTCACACACAGAAGGTGCTTAACAAATGGTAGCTATTATTATTTTATTATTGGAGTAAATGCAAATTCACAGTAAAATTTCGTTGCAGTAAAGCATGACTTCAATAATAAATGCAGTAGCATCTAGATGCAAAAACATAAATACAGTAACACATAGATACAGTAATACAATTAGAGTCCTACACACAATAACAGAAGCAGTTACGTGGATATAGTAACATATAGGTGTAGTAATAGAATTGCAGTAACCCAGCCACAATTATGTATACACATAAAAACTTTTAGCAACACTAAAGTAGATTATTTATTACTTTATTTAAGTAACAGAGCTACAATATCAAGATACAACATCACACAACTGCAGCAATATATATGTTACAGTAGTGTACAGATATATTAAATTAGATACAATAAAAATAGATACCTTTAAGTCACAACTAGAGTGACATTCCTTAGAAGGGATAGATAGCTACAGTAATACATGGATCCTATAATATGGTTGGAATATCTTCTAGGAATTGCAATGTATAAGTATAATAACATGTAGACAGAGTAATACACAGGCACAGACCTGTAGGAACACTGATACAGATGGGCAATGTTGCATCTAGCATTCTCTCTGCCGTTCTTACCCTTTTTGGGTCAGAGCTTTTCTGAGAATCTGTTGTTCTTAGGGAAGAAAACCCAAACAAACCCAAATTTTCCCAAGTGCACTTATAAGTAGCAAAATTCTGTGCCCAGGTAACCCTAGCTCTAGTCTGGTATTTAATGCTTAGGTGTCCTGGATTCAAATATTTGAGAATCAGAGCAAGGAGAAATAATATCTCAAGAGATCAGACTTCAGTCCACAGGCAGGCATAATCCAGGCTGTTTTCTTAGTCCTCTTCCTGCTTACTGGACTCTGATCTGATTTGGCATTTAGGTGACCCAGACTTCTGACCTACTGGAGGAAACAGACCTATCTCTCTTTCTCTCTGATCATGGTTTTGAAATCCAGCTACTCTTGTTTGATAACCTTATCTCTGCTGAGATCAGCTTTGTCTGAGCAAAAGTCTCTTTTGACCAGTATCTTGCAAAGCCTCAAAGGACATTTCCAAGCAGTCCATGCAAAGGCTGCTTGATTCTTTTGTACGGGGATGTTGGCAGCTCCTGCAGCCTGGCTGGTGCATAGAGCAGCGTTGGAAGAGGAGTAACTACTTAGAGGCAAATGTTGTCTGCTGGAGCCAAACTGATAGACTTTTTCCTAGTCATACTTACCTGGCCCAATTTGACAATCCAAGTCCTGAGTTGCTGTATCAGTTAGCTATTGCCACATAACAAAATATCTCAAAGCTTTGTTTAAAGGAATACACATTTATTATTGCTCATGTGTTTGCAGGTCAAGAGGATGGTTCTTCTGATCTGGGCCAGGCCTGGCTGGTTTTGGCTGGACATGCTCATCTGTCTTTGTTCAACTGGCTGGTCTAGGATGGCCTTGGCTGGGGAAACTGGTCCAAATGGGGGCTCTTTCAATGTGTCTCTCACATCCTTCCAGCAGGGTTGTTCACATGGCAGTGGTAGGATTATGAGAGACAGGGGGAGAGGGGAAGGGGAGGGGGAAGGAGGAAGGGAAGGAAGTAGAGGGAGGGGGAGAGGGAGAGGTGTACTGTCCTTTCTGCTGCATTCTGTTGGTCACAGCAAGTCACAAGGCCAGCCCATATTAAAGGAGTGAGAAAATAGATTCTACTTCTTGATGGAGGGAGCTGCAAAATCACATGGTAAGGGTATCGACACAGAGAGGAACAGAGGGTGGGAGACATTTTTGTAATGACTCAACAATACTTGCTTTTCAGGGGTGATTGCTGGGACCACTGCAAGCCCTCCTTTGGATCTCTGAGCAGAGCCAAAGCTGCGTTTTGGGAGAGATTTCCAACACTTTATGCCTGATGCCCAACTCCGTGTGGGTAGCAGGGCACATTATATGGTCCCTAACCCTCAAAAGCTCCTCCTTCCCTTGGCTTATTTGCCCTAGTTACCTGACTTACCTGACTCTGACACAAAGGGGTGTCTCCATTGGCTTCTAGTGACATGCACCTTACAGGCTTTTCCCCAAACAGTGATCTGGGCCACATTTCCCTACTGGGAATTTGAAATCTGGACTCAGAGGTCTTGGAACTGTCAGTGGTGAGTGGAAGTTCATGATGTAGAACCGGAACTGGGGGAGAGAACAGAACAGACTCTCTTCTCTCTCAGAGGGGAGAGAGCCACATGAACCAGAAAGGAGATGGAGGGAGAAGCAGCCCTGTTCTTTTGCTCTCCTGCTTCCATAAAACTTGGGTGAACTTTGTTTTCTGTCTTTGAATCCAGAAAAACCTATTTCCTTATAATACACTCCTCATTTTCACTTGAGAAAGTCTGATGTGAGTTCTACTTTTTTGCGACCCAACACTGCTGACGATAGGACCCCCTTTGGGAGGGAATGCAGGCCAGACAGCTTCTCTGGCAGAGTGCTCACCTGGAGACCACCCAGCTGGAACTCCCAGCTCATGGGTATCCTTCCCTAGATGCCATAGCATTTGCCCTCCTGGGTCCTCACTGAGAGCTCAGCCTTGGAAGAACTAGCTCTCTACATCTAGCTCCTGCCTCAAATCAGAGAAACAATTGATATTTGAGAGAGAGTTGAAAAGAGGATCATTGATACTCATCTCTGAACATACTACAATCTTTACCTTAGGGAGAGAGCCATATAACTCACTAACCACAAAGATGATTTCTCTAAACTAGGTCTGAATATTCTTCCTTTTACCTTTATATAGGCCTAACACCTGAAAATAATTTCTACACTTTTTACACTCTCATTGAAAGCATTGTCAGTTAAATATTCTCTATATAAAGTCCTATGTGATCAATTTCTTTAAGAATTCACTGACAGATAAAAGTTTTGAGGAACACTTTATGAGAGACATCCAATCTTTTCTCTTTTTGCCATGGTTGCCAGGAAGCTCACACACCCAAATTTACCACTTGATCACTTGCAGACAGCTCCCGATAGTTTCCAATGTCTGTCTGAAATGTTCTCTGGCTGTGGGAATGTGCTTTGCAACCTTCAATCAATGAAGGATGAGAGTTGATGGATTATATATATATGAAATTACGTGTGTGTGTATTTCCTATTGCTGTTGTAATACGTTACCACAGACTTAATGGTTTAAAACAATACAAATTTACTATTTTACCATTCTGGAGGTACAAAATCTGAACTAGGTCTTAAGGGCTAGTTAAGGTGTTGGCAGGACTGTATTCCTTCTGGAGGCTCTGGGAGAGATTCTGTTTTCTTACTTTTTCTGGCTTCTGTAATCTGCTTTCCTTGACTCACGGCCCCTTCCTCCACCTTCAAAGTCAGCAATATAGTATCTTCCGACTTATCTCTCTGCCTCTGACCCTCTTGCCTCTCTTCCTTAAGAACGTCTGTGATTATATTGGGCTCACCAAGATAATCCAGAATAAACTCCCCATCTCAAGATCCTTAACTAATTACATCTCCAAAGTCCCTTTTGCCATATGAGGTAACATATGCACAGGTTCTGGGGATTAGGTTGTGGACCTCATTGTGGGTCCTACCACAATATATATATTCAGCCTACCACTGTATGTATATCTCAGCTTCCTTGCCCCATTGATGGGACAATTCTGAGTTGTGTTCTGTAGCCTCACAGAGGTTCCCCCCGGATCATTGAACCCAGTTGCTCACAGCAGTAACCCACTCATGGATACATCTTTATTAGTTCTCTTGTCCGTGTTCCCACTTCCTTACATGATCCCTGGGATCACCTCTCAAATAACTCCTTGCACCTAAACTTTTGTCTCAGTGTCTGTTTTGGAGGAAACCCAAACTGAAATAGGAACCATATTCTCCTAGATGTACTGGTATAATTGCCTCACCCTTCTTCTTTGCCTTCCTCTGAACTTCTTATTTTTAACTGTTGTATTATCTTTTTAAAAAGCCAGCATAATGTAGAAAAAGAACATAAGCTTTGGAGCTAGAAAGATAGAGGTTCAGATGCTAACTCAATTTCGTATGAAGTGTGTGTTTTAAAATATTACAAGTCGTCAAAGTGTCCTCTGAACCATACAAAATACAATCCCCTCCCCACCCCCTGGTTAGTGCGTTATTGGAGCAAAGTGCATTTCATGTTACTCTGATTTCTTTAAAATTGATAATCCACTTATATATACTCTAGTGTGCAGGATATTTGCTTCACCAGGGCATTTATTTAATGATCAATGGGATGCAGGGATTTACCAGGGTGTGTATTTTGTTTAATGAGAACCCCTAGTTTTACATTATTAAAGCTCATGTTTCCCCCATATTAAAATTATCAGAACATCTGTGCATAGGCCTCTGAAATACTTGTCGGGTAGGGGGTGGTGATTACCTGCTGACTGGGCAGGGGCAGCGAGGATCTGATCTTTAGAGAGTGTATCACCTGGCTCTATAGGACCTGTCCATGGTCTTGATATGGGCTTCAAAGCAACAAACAGCTGTCTCCAAAGTGGGGTTTTCAAGATGATATTTTGGAAGTGGGAATAAAAGATTAGAACTGCAATTTACATTGATTTATCTATTTAAATATAAGAGCCAAGTTCATCTTTACTAATAATTAATATATGGATTGACACTAGTGTCCTGTCATAGGTCAGGCAGTCATGGGGCGTATGGAGCGGCTGAGGGAGGAGTGGCGCTCCATAAGGCAACAGGGTTAATCGTGGTGCCTGGCTTCATTTGTCACTTCTGGTTATGTAGTTCCAGTTTATGTGTGGCTGGCTAAGGGATCCATGGATTATGCCATCCATTTTGATTTTAAGTAAACTTTTAATCGAAGTATAATTTATATACAGAAAAAGCGCACAAATTATAAGGGTACAGGTCGGTGGATTTTTACAAAGTGAGCACATTCATATAACCAGCGTCCTGATTAAGAAACATAAAATTGTCAGCACTCCAGAGGCCATTTTTATGCCTCTTTCTAGTCACTACCAGCCTGTTGGTAACCCATCCTGATTTTTAACACCACTATGAGTTTTGCACGTTTTTGAACTTTGTATAATTGAAATCGTATATACGAATGACTTCTTTCCTTCAGTGTTACATTTGCGAGGCTCCTTCATGTCACACTGCTATTGTAGTTCATTCATCCTCACTGCTATATAACATTTCATTGCTTGCATATGTCCATTCTCCTGTTATGGACATTTTTGGTGCATCTAGTGTTCGGATATAATACGCAGTGTGCTAAAAACGTTTTTCTATGTGTCCTTTCATGAGAGAATTCAATTTTAACTAAAGTAGCCCTCACAAAATGGTCACGTGGCTTTAACACTTCTTGCAAGGATACCATGAATTGAAGATAATACTAATGAATGTAAGCACGAGCAAACAGCTAGAAAATGGAAAGCTGATACTTTAAATAGAATGTTTGGAGTTAATAATGATGATTTCATCAGATCCAACAAGAAATTAGACAAAAAAGGAGGAAAATTTTAATAAGGCTCTGCTGTGTGGATTTATACACTTAACCATTAATGATAAACGTTGAGATATTTGCTAGTGAGTGTGACGTGTCTGCAGTTAGCATGGGTGGACGTCATCGGTGCCATGCACCAGATATTTCTGATTCTCTTCCCAAGCATATGATAGAATTGACTTCCTGGTCTGGTTCCGGTTAAATATCACCACGTGACTTATTTTGGCCATTGAAATGTGAGCAGAAGTGACGGATGTCATTTTCAGGCAGAAGCTTTAAGAGCTAGTGTGTGATTCATCACAGTATCTCTCCATTTTGCCACAAGAGCTGGGAATGTTCTGGAAAGAAACTGCTTGGTCAGTCTGGGTCCTACAGTGAAGACACTGTGACTCAGAGCCACAGCTGATCTGTGATGTACCTTCCACATGCAATAAACCTGTATTGCTTTAATCCACAGATACTGTTATCATAGCATAACCTAGCCTCTCCTTGCTGATACAGTAATAGCCTTAAAAAACAAAGACTCAGAACACAAAGACAAACCTGTAATTTTTTTTTCAATGATGTCTGAAGTTATGTGATGCTCCCTCCAGTTCTTTATATTAGTTCTGATACTTTGTGAGAAATATTTAGATGCCTCTTTTGAGATTTTCTCACTTAATAGTGAAAGTTAAAAAGCCACATATCAAAAAATATATATAAAATAATATAAAATAAAATAAAATTACTGCTTCAAAAAAAATTAAAAAAAAAGAAAAGCCACATACCATCAAGAAAATGCTTGTACTTCTTTCCTCAGGCAAAATGGATGAAATAATCCAACAGAAAACAATTTATGGGCAAACTAAAATGCATTCATTGGTCAGCGAATATGGTTGGAAGATGCAAAGGGAGTACCGCTGAAGACATGAGGTAATGAGTACTAGAACAAATTTTGCAGCTCCGGAGCTTTACTCTACAATTGGATGAAAGTACAAATGTTTCTAACATGTCTCAGCTTATGGCATGTGCCAGATTTAGGTCTCAGTAATGAAATACACAAAGAATTATTTTTTTATGAGGTGTACTGGAGAAGAGAGAGTTTCAATAACCAATGACTTATTTAATAAAAACAGTTTTATGGAAAAAACTGTATAAATATAACCACCGATAGAGTGGGTGTTTTAACTGCAGTACACTAAGGATTCAGGTTAAGGTTATAGAGATTACTCCAAACATGAAATTCACTCAAAGAAGAGCTGTTGAAGCCAAGAATTTGAGGCCAGAAGTGCACAAAATGATGCAGGATGTCACTGATGTGGTTTATATTATAAAAATAAGACCTTTAATATATAATAAAATCCTCACAGGATTTTGCAGCAAGCATATAGAGGTTTGATTATTTTGTAATGAGATATACAGGTTTGATGGCTGTCTTGTGGCAAACTATTTTAATGATGTAGGGAACTTAAAGATGAGTTACACTTTTTTTTACAAAAGAGAAATATTTCAAACTTGCTATTTTTATAATGACAACTGGCTGTCAGTAGTATGCTACAACCAATTTTTTAAAAAATATATGTTTAGTTTTGAAAGAATTTTATGCCTGAAGTAGAGTTTCAAAGATAGTACAGAGAGTTCCTGTGTACTATTTTCTCAGTTTCCCATAATGTAACTTCTTACATAACCAAGGTGCATTTGTCCCAACTAAGGAATTAACACTGGGCCATTACTGTTAACAAAACTCCAGAGTCTATTCAGATTTTACCACTTTTTCCACTAATGTCCTTTTTTTCTATTCTAGACTCCAATTCAGGATACCAGATTGCATTTAGGCAACAGGTATTTTGAAAGAAACACACACACACACACACACACACACACACACACACACATTTTCTCTGAACCCCCAGGGTATGTTTGATATGTAAGCAATGACTGAAAGATAAATTACTGCCTGAAAGGAGCAAGTGTTATGAAGAGAGGATTTTTTTTTTTTTTTGCGGTACGCGGGCCTCTCACTGTCGTGGCCTCTCCTGTTGCGGAGCACAGGCTCCGGACGCGCAGGCTCAGCGGCCATGGCTCACTGGCCCAGCCGCTCCGCGGCATGTGGGATCTTCCCGGACCGGGGCACGAACCCGTGTCCCCCTGCATCGGCAGGCAGACTCTCAACCACTGCACCACCAGGGAAGCCCTGAAGAGAGGATTTTTAAAGCAAACATTTGGAAGTGTTTCCTCTGTTTTGTGATTTTTGTGATAGAAAATGATGTACCTACATCACCTAAATGACTCCTGTGTATGCAAACTTTAAAAACTTGGAAACAGAATTTTTTAACCTGTTAGAAAAAATCTTTCAAACAAAGTGTTTCAGAACCTGTTTGTTTGCTAAAAATATAAAAATGTAACACCTTTTGATTAGTTTGCAAGAACCACTGATTGACATCAGGGAAGATGAAAAGTTGCTTGCTGAATTTCAACAAAAAACTTTGCAGACTTTGTGGATAGTAATGAAAAATAATGATGAAGATTTAGTAAGCACAGCCAGCATCACTGTTTTCCCACTTGGATCAATGCATCTTGCCATGGTATCTTTTCCTTTCCCCAGCCATAATAGCAATTAAAATCAAGTATCAAAATAATCTGAATTAAGAACCAGACCTTTGAGCCTCTGTATCAAAAAGATTTGCTTTTTAAAAATGAAACATTTTCAATCACATGGCTCTCATTAAAATTTTGGGTGACAGCAAAAATGCTTTGAACCACTATAAATACCATACAATTAAATGATTTAAAATATTTTATCTTTGTCTTATCATTTTTAACCTTAATCATTTAAATTACATTTTACAATGTATGTAAAATATTAGCGCAGTGCTGAGTGTAGGCATGTGCTCATTTAAAAAGAATTGGTAAGGGCGGCTGGATGAAACAGTCTGGGATGGTGACACCCATGGATGGCGCCTGGTGGACCTTGAGGAAGGGGCAGCTCTGTGGCAGCTTGGAGGGCTGCCTAAGACAGAAGAGGTCAGAGCCACCAGGCTCCTATGGCATGAGCCAGACATCAGACTCTGTACAAAGGACGTAGCCAGAACTGGCATGAGAGTGGAGGCCCAATTCCATTCCAGGTTCAGAAAACGGAGAAGAGTCTAGAATTAGCCTGCTGCCCTAAACCAGTGTTCAAAGAAATCCCTCGGGCACTCATGTGCCTACCAAGTTGCAGTCCCCGCCTCCCCCCCCCCCCCCCCCCCCCCCCCCCCCCCGTCCATAACCAGTCTGGCTCGGGCAGAGTCCCTACTGATTTTGGCAACAGCACCCAGTACCTTCTCTGGGGAATCTCAGGCTGCTTGCCTCAGTGTTTTTTTTGTTTTTTTTAACATCTTTATTAGAGTATAATTGCTTTACAATGGTGTGTTAGTTTCTGCTTTATAACAAAGTGAATCAGCTATACATATACATATATCCCCATATCTCCTCCCTCTTGCGTCTCCCTCCCACCCTCCCTATCCCACCCCTCTAGGTGGTCACAAAGCACGGAGCTGATCTCCCTGTGCTATGTGGCTGCTTCCCACTAGCTATCTATTTTACATTTGGTAGTGTATATATGTCCATGCCACTCTCTCACTTTGTCCCAGCTTACCCTTCCCCCTCCCCGTGTCCTCAAGCCCATTCTCTATGTCTGCGTCTTTATTCCTGTCCTGCCCCTAGGTTCTTCAGAACCATTTTTTTTCTTTTTATATTCCATATATATGTGTTAGCATACAGTATTTGCTTTTCTCTTTCTGACTTACTTCACTCTGTATGACAGACTTTAGATCCATCCACCTCACTACAAATAACTCAATTTCGTTTCTTTTTATGGCTAATATTCCATTGTATATATGTGCCACATCTTCTTTATCCATTCATCTGTCGATGGACACTTAGGTTGCTTCCATGTCCTGGCTATTGTAACTAGCATCTCAATGTTGACTCTGCCCAGGCCACTCTCCTCTCTCATCCTGAATCCCATCTCACATGGCAATTCCATGGAGGGTTCTATCCACGTTGAACATTGTCCATGGAGGGCTCTATTTTTTGGGGCTATGTCTTGCTCCCCTTTGCCTGACTACAGTGGGCTGAGTGGGAGCCCCTAAAAAGATATGTCTACATCCTAACCCCAATAACTTGTGAATGTGACCTCATTTGGAAAAAAGGTCTTTGCAGATGTAATTAAGTTAAGGATTTTGAGTTGACATCATACTGGTTTGCCCAGGTAGACCCTACATCCAATGACAGGTATCCTTATAAGAGTCAGAAAAGGAGGAGACACATATACCAGAGGAGAGGAGAAGGCCACGTGAAGATGGAGGCAGAAACTGGAACAATGCAGCCACAAGCAGAGTCGACAGCCAGCAGCATCTGAGAAAGGCGAGGAATGGATCGTCTCCCAGAGCCTTCGGAGGGAGAGCAGCTCTGCTGACACCTTGATGTTGGACTTCTGGTCCCCAGAACCGGAAGAGGATAAATTTCTGCTGTTGTATGCCACCCAGTTTGTGGTAACTTGTTACAGCAGCCCCAGGAAACTAAGACACCCTCTAATTTTTCAGTCCCAGCTTAGACATCTGGGAAGCCTCCTCTGGCTTCTGGGTCCTTTGGGCTTCTGATCCTTCCCCCTGCCAGCTTTCTCTTGTTAGCACTTATTCCTATGTATTAGAATACATCTTGTCCATCTGATTAGCTGTCACTTTCCTGGGGGCAGAGGCCAAGCCTTCTTATTAACCATTGCTCTCTGGTGCCCAGAAAAAAAGCCCAGTACACGATGATAATAGTTCATATTTTTTGAGAAGCTGAAAAGTAAAAGGCGCAGTTCTAGGAGCATTAAGTACAGTATCTTATTTATTCCTTGCATCACCCCTATGTGGAAAGTAATATTATTCGTTGCATCATATAGATGAGGGTAACTGAGGCTCAGATAGGTGATGTAACCTGCACAGGTTCACAGCACTGGTAAAAAGAGTCAGGATTTGAACTCAGGTCTTTGGCTCCAGAGCTTGCATTCTTAGCCTCTACTGTCTCAATTAGTAAGCCAGTAAATATTTGTCAAATAAATAAGTGAATGATTCTTTCTTTAGGTTGGGAGCCTGACTTTCCTCCTCCGGGGTTTAGCATACTTGTGGCAGCGTCTAAATCAGGGCTCTTTGCAAAAATCCATTTTGCACACAAAGTCTAGTGAATGGGCGATCTGGCTTCACAGCCCAGAACTAAGAAATCTGTTCAAGCTGGGGAGGGCTGCAAAAGGTGTCACTTTGTGACAGCCAGCAGCTTGATGGGCAGTGGCTGGGAGGGGTGATGGCTCCAGAAATCAGAGCACCTCTTCCAGCCCCAGGGCAATGTTGGGTGACCCCTCATTTCAGCAATGTGTGTTCATGAGTGAGCACAATATCCCAGCCAGAGTTAATTACTTCTCCTCAGCATCCTCTGAATGTTTGCGCGTGAGTGTGTGTGTATGTGTGTGTGTATGTGTCTGCGTGTTGGGAGGGTGTAGAGAGAAAAAGGATAGATGGGGGTGTGATACATTTTAGACGACTTTTTAAAATCAAACCCAGTTAAAATCAAAATAATATTTTGGTGCCTAAAAAGGGTAAACTTCAATTATCTTGAAAATTTCCTTCCGAGGAAAATCTCATTGCTGATAATGATGAATAAATGAGGTGTTACTTTGCTAATATCGTTGATCATGACAAACACTTGCACAATTGTTTTCAGGCAAGGAGACACATTCATTCATTCATTTATTCACTCACTGGTCACTGTATCAGATAGGAATGTTTATAGTTGCAAGATTCTACACACCAAACTAGAAGTGGCTTGAATTTAGTGGACATTAACAAACAATTCCGTGGTGGGAGATCCCAGGGTTGATTTGCCTGCTGAGAGGTATTGTCAAGGATCCACGCCCTTCTCTTTTTGTTCTGCCATCCTCAGATAATGGTGACATTTCCACGGGTGGTGGTTAGTTGCCACCTCCAAATACCTTACTCCCCCACACGGGCCTGGAAAGCATGAGGAGGGAGAAAGATACAGGAGCAGTGTGCTCTCCTCACACACCTCCCACCTTTTATCAGGGATGGAAACCTTTCCCAGAATCCCCACCGACTTCCACTTACGTCTCATTGGCTAGAACTGGGTCACATGCCCACCCCTTCACCAATCACCATAAAGGGGAACAGGGTTGCCATGACTTGTTTAGGGGGATCAGGCCCAAGTGTCTGACTTCAGCTGGGGCTCTGTTAGCAAGAAAGAAGGCAGAACGGCCATAATGTTGGCTGTATTTATTCATTCCAAAAACATATTCCCGTGCCCTGTTCTAAGTGTAAGGGATACAGAAATGATTAAGATGGAGTTCTGGTGACTCTCCTATATTATCTCCATCTTATGGATAAGCAAACTGGCTCAGAGAATCAACATGCCCAAAGGCCCTACCCAATGAATGTGAATTCAGAATTTGACCCCCCACCATTCCAAAGTCCATAATCCTTCCAACCTCGTGGAGCTGTTTCTTTGCACTGACCTTTTTGGAGCAGTCCTGAGTGTGTAGCCTGTGTCCTCCCTGGACTGTGTTTTATGTCTCGATCTCTTGCTAGCAGGTGCTGCCCTGTTCATCATGGGATTTATGGAGTCTCAGGAGGCTCCTGTGGGATGCAGATGGAAGATGCCCCATCTCTCACAAGCAGGCAGGCTCCCTGCAGATGGGCCCCAGATGGTGGCATCATCTGAGCAGTGGGATGGAGCCAGGGGAGGGGTGCTGGGAGAGGGTGGAGACCAGGCTTAGTCGACCAAGTGTTCAATGGAGAACAGGGCCCAGGCCAGATGGATGGTGCCGTGTAGCTTCAGAGCTTCTGGCTGGTGACAGGTTCGGCTGAAGTTGGCGCCATTGCTGTGATCCTGGCACGTGATATTTCACGTGGATCAGGGATGAGTGCCTGGCAGGGAGTGGTGTAGACCCTGAGCTTACTGGAGCTTCTAAGAGATGCTGAACCTGGAGTCAGGGCTATGAGGGCTCCAGGCTGGATCTTTACCTTCAAGCTGTTGCCCCGTCTGCAGACCTGAGGCCAGGCTCTCGTTTGTAACCCTCATCACCCACCCCTCATGCTGCATGAGACAATGAGAGTAGCAACCGAAAATGTGGACTCTGGAGCCTGAATTTCTGGGCTTGCCTCCCCACTGATTAGCTGTGTAACTTCAGGTAGGTTGTTTAACCTCTCTGTTCTCAGGTTTTCTTATCTGTTAAATGAGACTAACGATAGTGCCAACGCCATAGAACTGTTTTGAGGACTAAATTAATTAATTAATGTGCTTATTTATTAATTAATTAATTAATATTAATTAATAAAATGCTTTCCCCAGTCCCTGGCACATAGTGAGTGCTTGATGGGTATCGGCTGCCGTTAGTATTACCACCAACCCCTTCGCGCTGTTCAAACCTCAAGTTTGTTCAACCCGGGTGTCAGCTGGAAGCCTCGCTGTTCTTGCATTTGAGTTAAAAGTGGAAGGGGAGGACTTCCCAGTTCCTATGACTTGGGGAAGCCCAGTGCCTTCCCCAGGATTGCTATGACATCTTGGAGGACTTGAGGTCTCTGGTCCTCACCACCTCACTTCGAGTCCACTTGGCTGAAGAATTCAGACGTTACTTTGCTGGTTTTCACAGCAAATCCGGTCTCACCAGGCATTTCAGGAGCGAGGGTGATGGGGGATGGGGTGTCACGAGGCGCGGTTTGCCACGTGATGCCGGCTCCTATCCCTGTTGCTCATTCTCTTGCCTTTCTAGATTCTCCCAACTGTTTCTCCCTCTGTTCAGCAGAGGGATTTCTCCCTGAATCACGCCAGGAGCTGCCATTTACGGAGCACTTGTTAGGGGCCAGGATCTGTTCTAAGCACTTTGCAGAGTCACCTCATTTAAATCTCATGAGATGTGAGTATGTGCTTTTACTATACCCACTGTGGGGACGAGGATATGGGTGACACATTGGATCCAGGCGGTCTGGTCCTGACTCAGGGTTCCACCACCCACTGCACTGCTTGGCTTTTCTGAAACCTTAGCTCCAGGCTCTGGGGCTAAATTGATATCTACCCGAGTTTATAAACAAATCTTTTCCCGGCAAACATGGATCTCTCCTTACAAAGAATCCCTGCGCTAACGTGTCCCTCTTTATTCGTCTCTGTGTACACACAGGGAGGCAGGGGGGTGCGGAAGAAAGAGCCTGGGTCCGGATGCTGCTCAGACTGGAATTCCGGGCCTGGTCCTTGGGCCAGACACTTCAGTTCTCTGAGGCTCATTCTTGTTTCCTGTGAAATGGCTTAATAACAGTACACAAGCTTTTGGGAGGGTCAGTGAAGATCAATGTCGGATGGTCACTATTGTCAACATCTCTGTTGACAGCCCCCAGCATGCGGCCCTGCTGGTAACATCAGAGAGGGTTTGCTGGCTTGCATCTCTCTGTCGTCAGTGGTGACGTCTGTCTGTATGGCTGGCCTAAGGTGCGGTCTTTCTTCTTTCCATCCCGTTCATGCCTCTGCCTTTGGCTGGGTATTCTCCCACCTGAGCCCTCTCGTCCTGTCTTTGGCATCTCTAGGGGCAGAGGGGCTACTCTTTCCCGTGCTTCCTGATCCCCATAAAGTCAGCTCTAGGACAGAACTAATCCAGGTTTGTGGGGGGCAATCCCGGGGTGGATGGGTGTGCTTCCTGCTCAGCCACCCCTGCCGGTGGTGGCAACCTCACCCGTCCCGGAGAGTGCCTGGCCCGGCCTGCCCCAGGCCGAGAGGAGAGGGCCAGGTTCCGCTCTTCTCAGGATGTAGGGGACCCGGGCTCCACCTCTGGGAGCTGTGCTGGGCCTGGGCTGTGACACCGAGCAGCCTGGCTGGGCAAACAGGCTTCTCCTCATGGTGTGAGAGGCAAGGAAAGGCTCCCGTGCCCACAATTCGCCCGGTTCCCACTGTTATCCCCAAGGCTGCTTCCCCGAGTGGAGCTGCAGAGTGAGATGCGGACCAGAGCCAGGAGTCCTGGGCTCCAGTCCCAGCTCCATGCAGCGTGGCTGGGGGGCCCTGGGCAGGTCGGTCTCCACCTGATATGGGCCTCCTTATTCTCTGCACGAGGAGGGCTTGGGGGCAACTACACTGCTATGGCTGCTTTGACTCTGATTGATGTGAAACTGTTGACTTGAAGGGACCCCATGTGCCCTGTGTAGACACACTCATCCCCTAACGGATGGGGGATCTGGGTTGACCTGCCTCTGTGACTTTTGTGGGGTCTGGGGAAGAAGAAATCCACCTCCCCCGCCACACCATGGACCACCCACTCCCTCGGCCCCTGAAGGGTGTGTGTGTGCATTTGTGTGTGTCTATGTTTGCATGTGTGTGTGCATGTCTCCACGTGTATGTATGTGTCTGTCTGCGTTTGTATGTATGTGCGTGTATCTGTGTCTATGTGCATCCTTCTGTGCGTATCTGTGCTGCTTGCATGCTAAGCTGAATGCTTCTTGCTGCTTCCCTCACGTCCCCGGCACTGAGACCCGGTGTGGGCCCAGACCCTCCTCTGGCACTCACTCCAGGCCCCCTTTTCCTGGACTCCTCAGCATAGTGTGAAAAACCCCGAATTTCTGCTCTTAGGTTTCTTCCTTCCTTCCTGCAGTGGCAGGAACGGGCTTCGGCGGGTGTGTGGGAGCTTCCTCTTCCCCCTCAGGTTTGCCTGCTGCCTCTTGGCCCAGCCTCTCCCTTCTCCGTCTTCCCCTCCCCGTCTCACCCCTTCATGGGGGCTCTGAGTCTCTCTCCCAGTCTCTGCCCTGCTTCCCCTCCAAGTCTCCCCTCACTGTCTCTCTCTCTCCCTTGTACCGTGTCTCTCTGTCTCTGTCTCTCCCATCCCTGGGCACCAGAACGCACTGACAGCTGCTCCCCCGGGGAGGCGCGAAGACAGAGTTGGCAGCTGAGAAACCGTGGAGGGTGCAGAGCCAGGAGACCCGGTGAGGCTGCTCTGCACTCAGGATGGGGGAACGGCAGTGTCTGCGGGGGAGGAGGAGCTGGGGGAGAACCAGGAAGAGCTGTGGGGTTGCGTCATGTCAGCGCCAGGAGGGGACTGAGGTCTGCAGGGAGTTGGAGAGCGGGCGGATGGAGGTGAGGCTCTGAGGACGGCATGTGCGTGTGCAAGTGTGCGTGTGTGCGCTTGTGTCTGGAGGGCAGGGAATGAAGCCTGGAAGCTCTCGGAGAGGAAAAACCTGTTTTCTGGGTCTTGGCCCTGTCCACTTTAGTCCAACAGGGACCGGGCCACTAACACATAGAGTCATAGCCGATGGCATAGGAGCCCGACTGCTGTGAGCTATGGCAGCAAAGACCGGGAGAGGCCTGCCATTCTGGGAGCAGAAGGTGCCTAGCCTGTGTTACCACACCATCAGTCATGCCAAGGGGCTGGGAGGAAAGCTGGGAGGCAGTAAGCAGGAGTGAGATGCAGGGCTCCCTTTCTGTCCTGTGTCCTGACCATGCTTACGTGTCACTGGGGTGACCTGAAGGTCAGGGACTCAAAGTCACCTTGTACTCTTCCATGCCAGGGAGATTGCAGTTCAAAGAAGCAGGCTATTCTGTTTCTGGAAACAGGTGTCTCCTAGAAAGAACAAACAAGGTGATAAACTCCTATTCATCCCTCAAAGCCCAGCTCAGAAGTTACTTTCTCATGGGAAACCCTTCATGACTCTTCTCTGGGCCATGTCTCTACCTTGAAGCTGTCCCAGCAGTGAGCCCACAATTTGGTAATAGTTGTGGGTTTGTGTGTCTTCTTCATGAACTTTGGAGCTCCTTGAGGTTGGGGCAGATGTCTGATTTACCTCTGTGTCCCCAGTGTCCAGCTTGGGGTGGAGCCAGAGTGGGTTCTGAGTCACACAGATACTTGACGGGGCCTGAAGGGTGGGGCTGGGCAGGTAACATGCTCCAAGCCCATGGGCTCCAGGGATTGGATCTTGGTCAGTCGGTTGGTGGGCACTGTGGACTGAGGGTGCTTTCTGTGTACAGCTTGCCCTGGGGCCCTGGGGAGGGGAACCACGTGGAGGTGGGAACCCCACTCTGAAAGAGAGACGTGACCGGGAGACCCCTGCTCTGAGGAGGACGAACCTGGCTCACAGAGAGGGTATGTCTCCCCACCCTCCAGACTGACTTATTGCTGCAGTCTGTCTGTCTGTCTGTCCTGTCTTTCATTCAGTTTTAAAGCTATTCCTCTACCCCCAATGCTGTGTCTAATGAACCTGACATTCAGGGAAAATGTCTTCGGTAAAGGTCACAAGAGGGAGGTGGCATTCTCGCTGACAGCACCTGTCCTTCCCGCACCAGTAATCTCTGCTTCAAGACAAAGTGTTCCTGTCCCTTGGAGAGCCCCTCCGCCACCAGACACCACCTCCAAGTGGCTTTCCCCCAGCCTTTCAGTCCAAGTAAACCCTCTAGAAAGGCACAGCTCAGGACCTGCCTCATTCACTTGTTCACTCTCCCTGCTGGTCACTGAAGACAAGGATAACTCAGATCCCAGCCCTACCTGGCAGGGCCCCTGGGAGGGCATATCCGGGCACAGGTATCCTGAAACCTTGGCTCCAGGGTGTATCTGCAGGGGTGACAAGAGATGAGGCAGGCAAGGGAAGTGGAAGCTAGGTGGTGAGAATCTCACACTCCGTGCTCGGTCCTGAGGAACATGGTGACTTACTGAAGAGTTTAGGGAGAAACTGGTCATGTTTGTGTCTTAGGAAGATCGCTCTGGCTGCGGCATGAAGGGTGGATGCAGGTGGAGGCAGGAGATGATGGCAGCTGGTCCAGGGCAGTGGCTGGATTTGAGAGTTTACTGGGCCAAGGGAGAGCGAGGAGTGAGGCAGGAGCTGCAGACTTGGCCTTGGAAACTAAGTGGGAGGTGGTGCTATTTACCGGGAGGGGGCCGGTGGGGATGTATGATGCATTGGTCTTGAATGTGCTGAGTCTGAGGCATCTGGGAGGTGGAGAGGTCCAGGGGGGGCGGCTGGAAAGGGGGTTTGGAGCCCCAGGGGGAAGTCCGTGTGGGGAGAGGAGACGTGGCGGGCAGGTACCTGCAGCTCATGCTGGGAACCGAAACCCTGCGTCTGGATGCGGTTTCCAAAGGGCAGTGTGTAGACTGAGAGGCAGAGGGCCCAGCACGGCCCCATCAGGGCTGCAGGCCTCAAAAGGCAGGCACGAGTGGGAGGCCGCGCGGGAGTCTGACAAGGGGTCCTCAGAGAGGGGGCTTCAAGGGGGCAGTGGGCACCAGGGCCACCGCCTCATCAGCCCTCAGAGGAAGCACTCGGTCTTCCCATTTGACAGGTGACAGCAGCAAAATGCCTTGTCCAGGGCAGCGTGAGATTCAGAGCTGGGTCCGCTAGATTCCAGAAGCCGTCTTCTCAGCATGCTGCTCTCTTCCTCATGAGGCTAGTTACCTGCAGGCTCCTGCAGCCTCCCGGTGAGCCCCTATGACCCTGTCTTCTGCCTCAGTTTCCCTGCTTAGCTATCGAATTCCCCAAGGGATAGGGGTCTACCCTGGCAACCAACCTCATAACTGCTAACATTTCCGAGGCACCTCCTACATTCCAGGCTCTCTGTACATTAGTTCGCTTAATTCTCCTCGCAATGTTTAAGATAGATATTATTATCCCCATTTTACAGATGGGAAAACTGAGGCACTGAGAGTTGCAATGCCTTGCCCAAGCTCAGAAGTGGGATTCAAACCCAGGCAGTCTGTGCTCTTAACCCCTCTGAGCTTGATCACCACCGGAAGCCTCTCCTCTTAGCCCAGGGCCATCTTTTCTTTAGACGCTATTTCCTTCTGTGGGTGTTCTGATTCCTCAGCAGCGCAAGGCTGGGCAGCCCCTGCTGCTTGTGTTCCCACTGGTAATGGGGACCGTTAGGATGACAGGCTGCCGTGTGTCTCTGAAAGTCATGCCTCTGATTCCCCTTCTAGAGTAGTTGCAGCATTTGATGGCAGTGGATTTGCCTCCAACTCTTGGTGTCTCAAAGGAGTTAAAGGGGGCAGTTATAGGGCCTGGAAAATTTTGTCTGACGGCTTGGTTCAAGTCTGTGGGAATTTGGACACGTGGCTTAAATCTATTCATGCTGCTGGTTCCTCACCAGTGAAACGGCCACAACTGTAGCATCCCGCCCTGCACACACAGGTGGTAGTGAGAGGGACCTAACGGTAAATGTGCAAAGTTTTGTTGATGTGCTTGTCATTATTAAAGGTTGTCAACCCACGTGCTACACCAGGCTTTTGGAGACCCCACGACATAGCTGTTAAGAATGTGTGTGGTCCCGACAGTTGGGAAGAGTTTAGCTAAGGGTAGATGGAGCAACACACCTTGATGTTTAGCAACAGAGCCTGATGGCTGTTTTCAGAGTGAAAATTGCCTGCCCCCCCCCCCCCCCCAGGGCATGGACTTGATGGGCTGCGTGCCATGTTGCCCATTCCATTGTAGCAGATGCTGCAGGTGCCCTGCTCACGTGCCCGGCAGTCAGCGCCGTCCTTCTGTGGTCCCTCGACCCTCCAACTGAGGGCTTTCTCTTGCCTTGCCCTCGACCAGTAATGGGTGGAAGTTGGAGGCTTCTTTGACCTTTGGGTGGGCCACCTGTGAGACGTGTCCCACACCACCTCCCAGAGGTCCCCAGCGGGACTGAGCCGCAGGTGCTCAAGGTGGTAACCTACTCATTATCACGCTCTGTATTGGCCTCCTCCACACCCCGCCCCATTCCCACCTTCCCCATTCCCCTCCCTCCACTTCCTCCCAAATGAACTGCTTGCACCCAAATCCTCATCTCAGCTCTGCTTCTTGGTGAGCCCAGCTCCAGACATCCAAGATGATGGGTTCTTCCCCAGGATATAAGGGAAGAGATGCAAGGAGGGTTTTGAGAGACAGCGAGTCTGAACAACGTGGCAAGAACCCATGGGTCTGAAGAGAAACAGTGGCAATGAAACGTTACTGGGGAGGGCTGAGTTTCAAGACTGTTAGCTCAGTTCTAAGTCATGTACTGTGCTGTCTAACCATTGTCATTGCCCTCAGACCTTCAGTAAAACTCACTCATGTGGAAGCACGTTCTGCTCCTGGTTGCTTTGGGGAATCAAAGGAAAGGCTGCAGGGTTCTTGGGGTTTAGCTCGGGGCTGAGAGAAGACTCTAGTGGCCAGAGGCAAGACCCGGCTGAGGTGGAGCATTCAGCGAGTGACATTCAGCAAAAATACAAGTCCCTGCAGGCATTGTTGGGGTTGCAGTGTTTCCTACCACATGTGGGGTGTGAGCTGGGGCCATTTTACTTATACATTAAAAGATGGGTGAACCCACAAGATTGGACAGGGTGGGGACGTCCAGGCAACACGAGGTTATGTGTGTGAAGTCCCCAGCTGCGGTATTTTCCTTCCTGTCACAGGACCTTTGCACATGCTGTGCCCTCTGCTCAGAATGCCATTCGCCCAGCACTGCCCCTCCTTGCCTAGTTAATTCCTACATATCCTTTGAATCTCAGCCCAAGTATGGCTTTACTAAGGAAAATCCTCCTCAATTCCAGGTTCCTTTCTTACAGTCTGTGTTCTTTCCTTCAAATCTCAACCTATGTTATTATGTGACTAGTGCCTTGTAGGCCAGTAAGCACCTTGAGGTGGGTATCATATTTGATTCCCACCCCACTACACCCCCCCCCATTGTACTGCCAGCATCAGTACAGCTGGCCCAGAGAAGGCGCTCACTAGATATTTGCTGAAGAAATAAGTGAAGATTTTTTTTGCCCCAGAGTAAAGGGATAAATGTGGACCCCATCTATGAGACGGCCCCTTAAGAGCCATCTCTCTGCCTTCTGCCTCCACGTGAATTATTTGCCTGCTTAAAAGGCAAATAGTCCCATTCCCTGGCTCAGCTTTTCCCATTGTGACTGAGGAGTAGTAATTATGTGAGGATGCCAGAATACATTACATGGACAAACAGTAATGTGGAACACAAATTTCGAAGGTTGAAAGGTAAGTTTTCTTTGCTTTTTTTTTTCTTTCTCTCTTCCTCCCTCCTTGCCTCTCTTTCTTCCTTCTTCCCTCCTCTTCTTCCTTCCTCCCTCCTTCCCTCTCTCTCTTCTTTCCTTTCTCCTGTAGGTTTTCTCCAAGCTTTCAAATGCTAATGAGCATGGCGCATCTCCAGGAGGAAAGTTCCACTCTGCAGCAGGTCCCAAATGCATTTGATCCCAGAACTTGTTGATTCACAGATTGTGCAGAGCAAACTTGGGATTTGCGTTTCACAGGAAATTCTTGAGGAAGTGCTGACTTACAGAGAAAAGTCCAAGTTTCTTAGCTTCATGTTTAAGGTCCTTAAAGACATGGGCCCTGCCCCTCTCTATGCCCCCATACCTACTCTTTGCTCCAGCCACCCAGTGAAGAGCAGTCTTCCAATCACCACGTACTCTCTCTTGCCTCCATTCCCTCTGTCGGGATGTATCAATAGGTAAACCTATCGTCTGCTGACTGAGCTCTTACTCATCTTTCAAGGCCAGGACCAAGTATCACTTCCTCTGTGAAGCTCTTCTTGACCTTTCACCTGTGTTCCCAGAGCTCCTGATATATCTTTTGACCAGGACTTGACCGTGAACTGCGGTCAGGAGCTATTGGTGTGCCTCTTCTCCCTTTAAACTCCCCAGGGTCAAGGTCAAAATCACTTCTTATTCATGGCCATGTCCCCAGTGACTGACACAGAACCTATCACAGAGTGGGAGAGCATACATATTTATTTATTGAATAAGGGCATGAATGAGGGTTGAAGTGGAAATGTTTCTAGTCTTAAAAATCATAGTGAGAGAGATAGCCCAGCCTCCCTTGCCAAGATCTGCAGTGAAAATCTTCAGCCCTCCAACCTTGTCTTCTGCTTTCGTGGTTAACCCCATCCTGAGCGGCTGGAAGTGATATATGACATTCTGGAGGGTTTTTATTCTCAAAAATCTACTACCTCCTTGGCTTTCTTTATCTCACCAATAAAGAGTGCGTGAGAGGATGAAGGATGGGGTGAACATGGGGAATGGGTGAGGCTCAGGGGTGGGTGCTGCACATAACATTTGCCCTTATTCGTCTCTACGCTGTATCTCCCATCCCACCCTCGCCACTGAGATCTACACATGTTTGCCCAGAAGCTCCACCAGATGGATAATAGGCTTCCAATACTAACAAGGCCACAGCAGGATCCCTGATTCTCCCCGCCCTCCAGTGTGTTGCTTCTCTAATCTCCTGTTTCAGAAAATGGCGCCGTTATTCCCTTGTTTGCTTAAGCCAAAACCCTTCTGCAAGTCAACCCGCCAGTAAGTCCTGTTTACCCGATTCCTAAAAATGCCTACATATACCCCTTTCTGGCCATTTCCTCTGCAGTCATGCCACTGTGATCTCTCATCTGGACCATTGCAACAACATCTGAACTGGTGTCTCCACTTTCTCGCTTGCCGCCTACCCGCCTTCCCACTGCCACCGACCAAACTTGTGAGGGTTATTAAAAGGGTAAGGGCTTTGGAGTCAGACAGATGTGGCTTTATATCCTACTACATATTATCTGTGTGACCTTGGAGGAATGACTTAACTTCTCTGAGCCTCAACTTCTTGTCTGTGAAATAGGATTAAAGCAATCAACTTGCTTTGGAGATGAGGTATCCCCAGGGTCTTCTTTCCCATGGTTAAAATGATGACATGGGGCTATGGGGTAGACCCCTTGGATTTGATTTTACCAGGAAAAAAAAAATCAGACTAAACATCACGGAAGAACTGCATTTGGAAATATGCATGTGCTAAGTTTTGTGACAGTTATAATTGTATCTACTATGTAGCAATCCCTGCTTTCGGGGATTTACAGACACCCATGTGTGCCACTTAAAACAAACCAATAAGACACACCCATGCAGGAGACTCAGAGTAGTTAAGTAGCTTGTCCAAAGGCACATAGCTTGAAAATAGCAGGGCCACATTTTGAACCTTGGTTCCATCCCTTGACCCCCAAAGAAGCCTATGCTTCCCCTTTGTGTGACTATATCAGCATAGATATAGCCTCACCCACATGGAAGTGGTCTCATTCAGCAGAGAGCTCCCTGCCTGGGAGTTGGCCTTGGGTTTGAGTCTAGGGTCTGCTGTTCAGAGAGGTTGCCTCAAGCCACAAAATCTCTCAGAGTCTCTATTACCTTGTGAGAAAAAACCCCTCAAGACAATAGCAGTTACCGCATCTGGGGGTGTGAAATCAAACGCAATATTGTGTGCTAAAGAGATTTGTAAACAGCAAACACATGAATTATTTTTTTCTCCCTCAGCATTTGTGGTCAGGATGGATCCAGAGAGGCTGCTGTGCTCTGGGGGGCTCAATTCTACTTTTTGGGGTGCTCCAGGGTGCCGGGAATCACTGCAGTGCCCCACTGTCTCAGCCTCAGCTCCTAGTGCTTTCTTGGCCCAGTTTCTCCCTTAGGCTCCTCAGACTTCGTCCTTGGCTCTGTCTTTACGTTCCACTCTTCTAGCTTCCTGGGAAACCTGCCTAAAGGTTCTCACTCGCAAGAAAACATCTGCATATCTAACTCTCAATTTGTATTACTATGTTATTCTCACCCCAGGGAAGGAGGGTGTGTTTTTAGCCCACATGTAATAGTAAGGGTTTTCTTGAGCCCCCACTTAAAAGACATAAGTTTCTTTGGGGGATGGGACTATGAGAGACTGTCTCTGTTCATACCTGTGCATTCTTCCACTTCCTAATTTGGCTCCCTGTCGTGCAGCCCCCAACCCATCCTGGGCCTGACGAGTTGAGCACCTGATGGCCTGTGGCCAGCAGGGGGCAGCAGAGGACAGCAGAGCACGAACTAGACGGGGTGGGCAGAGAGGGCAGGTGTTGGGCAGCTGCTGGGGGAGGGGCTGTGGATGGAACGCTCTGGTCACTGGGTCTGCCCTGCTCCGAGTCTCTAGGATGTATCCTCTGGAGTGGTCTGGAGTAGACAGTAAAGATGTGGGAACTGGCTTCAGAAGGCCGGTGGAGAGAGCCTGGTGTCTGTTACAGTGTGGTAGGATGCTGGTTGTAAGTGACACTCAGTTGGAACCAGTTAAGGCAAAAAGGGGACTTTATCGACTTCCAGAACCTGGCTCTCAGGGACGATTGCAACTAGGAACCCAGAAGCCGTGAGGACCATCCCCTTCCTCTCTCGATTCTCTTTCTTGTGTGTGTCGGCTTTATTCTCTTTTATTTTTCAATTCTCCTGCAGCCTGGTCCTTCTAGGGACTGGAACCACGGCACCAGCAACTCCTGCCTTACATCTTCCCTGATTCACCATCTTCCTTTGGTTCTTATTGGACAAACCTCGGGGTAAGGCTTTTCATTGTCCTGGCCTGGCTTATGCCCTCCCATGTGGAGGGGAAGGGGTGGGGGAGGGTTGGGGGGTGGAGTCCTCTGATTGGCGGCCAGGACTGCAGCGTGTGGGGGCAGGAGCTTTCTCCAGATGAAGGACTTTCTCTTAGGGAGGGATAGACTGGAGCTGAGCAGACAGGACACAAGATGTATCTGCCACCACCTGCAGTGCTGTGTGTGAGACACTTTTCCCTTGGCACAAAGGCACCAACCAATTTCTCAGATTCATGATCTGACCTTCAGGGTCCGGGTTAGCAGCTCTCACCCCCTTCCCTCCTTCCTAAATGAAAGGATAGCGTCCCAGGAGGACTGCAGCTTGTTTCTCCACCTTAAATTCTCCTCTCCTCTGGCTCCTTGGTGAAGATGGACTCAGGTGGGCGTGACGAAGGGGTCATCATGGGCTAGTGTCTGAACAGCAGGGCAGAAGAGGAGAGGAGGGGTCTGACCACCTCAATGAGGTCTCAATTAAGGTCAGCAAATAAAGGATCGTTTCAAATATTCTGCCCAAGATGCACGGTAAAGAGTGATTCTCCCTGTGCCTGGCATTTCCTGCTAGCCCCGAAAGCTAAGCAGGGGCTGTCTGGTGCTGTAATAAATGTCACCATTAGAGCATTATTAATGGTGTCTTCTGACCTGCGGGGTCATATGGTGAAACATAGGAGACAGGGGGCTCCGTGGAGGCTTGAGAAGACCGTAACAGCATCCTGGAGCCCCCCTGAAGGAGGTGGCAACAGGGACGGGGGCAGCGCACCACACGCACCTGGCACAGGTGCTGCCGTGGATCCTGTGGTGGGGTGGGGGTCGCGAGACAGGACTGAGGGGATTGGCCAGACCTTGGGCAGTTTTCACCCAGATTCCTTACATGTGTAAAGTATCTGCCTGCACTGCGTTGTTTGATCCTGATGGTCTTTGGTCCCATTTTACAGTTGAGGAGACTGAGGCTGAGAGAAAGTGACTTGTTTAGATTCCTGAAGCTAGCTGGCAGAGCTAGGACTGGGACCCGGGGATCCTGACGCCCAGTCCAGAGGGTGGAACAGAGGCAGCTGGAACAGGGAAAGAGAAGGCAGCTGATGGGACACAGTCACAGACCTCGAGGCATGGAAGCCCATCCATAGGGCAGCAGGTAGCACCGGCTCTAGGTCCACAGGGTGCACAAGGGGAATTCTGTAAAGTGAGTCATGGGGGTTGCTGTACTGATCAGGCCCTGTTGCTGAATGCTGTTGGAGCAAATGGGTGTGTGTTGACTTTTCCCGTGGAAGATGGGATTCCACTTTCTGGCACCTTCTGTAGGCCCAGACTTCCTGCTTAGCTTCCAGTCTGCATGGGCATACAGGACATCCCCATTCGGAGCCCACAGCCATCCCGACTCCCTAGATCTCCATCCCCAAACTGCTCCTTCTCCAGAGTCCCCCAACACAGTGAGCAGGACCATCTTCCCCGAAACCATTCAAGTCAGAAATCCAAGCCTCACCATCACCATCATCATCGTCAACTCCAGTCTCCCTCCTCCCCGCATGTGATCAACCTTCAAGTCCCCTGGACTCCTCTCCCTTAATGTCACTCCAATATGTCCTGGCACAGCTGCCATCTTGTGCCAGGTAACCCAGATCATGGAAGCTGGGATGGCTCCTCCAAGCACACTTCCTCCAGGGAGGTGGTGAGTCTCCGCTTGCCAGCGCTGAGGGTGAGGCATGACAGGAGATGCACCCATTGAGGGAGGGGACAGCAGACTTGGCATCCTTCGGGGAGGAGAAGAAGGCATGGAACAGAACTGTTGACAGACTCCGGGCTGCTATATTGGGAAGATTTGACAACACACACAAGGAGAGAGTGAGGGTGCGCTGACGGCTGGTGAGAGGCGTGGGGGCCGGCTGGGGACGTGCCGCCACCACCCACGCGGGAGGAAGTTGGGAACAGATTGCTTGGGACCGGTGCCAAGCTCCTGAGGAGCTGTCTGCTCCCTCTCTCCTGGTTCTGGCACCTGCTGAGCGATTGGGGAAGGGGCTGTCTGGTTGCAGCCAGGTTGGCCAGGAACACAGGCTGCAGTGTGTGACCTGAGATGGGAGCCTAGCTTTGCACAGAGGGCCACTCTGCTTTGGGCCTTGGTTCTCCCATCCCACTCCATTTCATCCCATCTCATCCCACCCCATCCCATCCTAACCCATCCCAAACCATCCAATCCTAATATCATCCTACACCTTTATATTCCCATCCCGTCTCCTCCCTACTCCACCTCACCCCCTTTCCTATCTCCAAACCCTCCACCGTCTCATCCTATCCCATACTCATCAGCACAGGGCTTTTCTTCAAGTTTTGTTTGTTTTTATCTCACCTTGAGTGGATGAGGAAATAAGAGGGGTGGTTTTATTTGTTTATGGTGGAGGGCTGTGGCATTCATCACGCTCTGCTCCCTGGGCTGGTTTGGAACCAACTAATCAATAACTCAGGAGTTGGGCAGATAGAGTCATGGAGAATGTAGCTTAGAAGTGTGGCCACCACTGGGGCCCCAAGGCCCCTTCTGCATGCCCACACCCAGGGGCTGGTATATACGTTCCCTGTTCCTTCTTCCCAACTCCCACCCGGGGAATCATTCCGCAGGGAGTCAACAGGCTGTGTAAGTTCAGCAGCCCTGGGTACAAAGTAGGATTGCACTTCTTGGCCACTCACGGTTGCGCAAGACCTGGCTGTGAAAGGAAAAATGTAAATGACTTTTAATTGTCAGTCTACTCTCCCCTGCGCCCCAGCCCAGGTGATATAGAGGAGTTGAGAGAACAGTGATCAGACTCCCACATGGCTGACAAGATCCTCGGAAGAAATAAGAAAAGGAGAAATAACCTCCTTTTGGAGTGCCTGACGTGAGCACTCGATTCACTGAACACGTGCTGGTGGGCTGGGAAGGATGGAACCTGGCGGTCTTTAATTCCTCTAATGATTGAGAGGCTGCTCTGCCCGTCCCCTTCCTCTTACTCCTACCCTGTCTCCTGGACTCCTCTGAAATGGACTGGATCAGTTGTCCCTCCTAAGGCAGGGAGCGTGGGGGAAGACAATGCCCCCATCGTCTCTTCCCTGCAGTGAAGAGCACTGGGGGGTATGTCTGTAAGGGGTCCAGCGCCTGGTAGGGCTGAGTCCACGCCGCCCCCCCTCCTCCCCGGGCTCCCTTTCCCTCCTTGCCTCAACTCCCTCCCTCATTCTCACATGCCCCCAACGGGGGTTGGTGGGGGGCGGTTCTCACCCCTTGCCTGTGCTGGCTGGAATCTGGGCATGTTCATAATGACTCAGTTCTCTGAGAAACTGCTGGTGGGGATTGGCGATCGCTCTCTTCCATGCGTGAGCCTGGGCACGCGTGTGTGCACACATACATACATGCCTTGGCTTGGGGGTGGGGTGGGGCGTGATCTGTGAAGGTCCCTAAATGGACCAGTTAATAACATCTAGAAGCATCTGGGCAATGTTCGAGATTTGGCTCCGACCATCAGTATCTGCGTGGCCTTGGGCAGGTCTATTCACCTTGTGACCTCACCGAGGCCCCACTGCACGGGGGTGGGGGTGGGGGGTGCCTGTGAAGATGTGATTCTTGCTGGGGGCAACCAATGAGATCAGGGCTGAGCAGCAGCCCTGGAGAGCCAGCCTGGTTCTCTGCGATTGCCGGTGTCATCACCAACTGGCCATTTGCCCCAGCCATCATCTCTGACATTCTGGAAGACACCCGAACCAGGTGCCCAGGACAAGGACAGGGCTTCTGGCTGGGGACATCCTGGACGGTTTTGGTGAGAAACTCCTCCCACTGATGGGGCCCTGGAGAAGGGTCAGGATTTCAACAAGCAGAGATGAGGGTGGCCTGGAGGGCATTTCCTGGGAGAGCAAAGGCACACATGGAGGTTGGAGGGTTGAGGGGGTACCACCTACTGGTAGATGTGTGTGTGTGTGCGTGTGTGTGTGTGCGCGCACAACTCAGGAGAGGTCAGCAGCGTGAGTAGATTTGCAGAACCACAGGCATTTCAGGCTGGGGAGGATAGAGAGCTCAAATGGGCCAATTCACCCTTTTTACAGCTGGGCAAGCTGAGGCTTGGAGAAGGACAGGCAGGGGCATCTGTGCTGCAAAGGGAATTAGAGCAGCTCAGCACTGAGACCATGTCTCCAGGTTCCTCGAACTCTGGAGGGCTTGAATGTCCAGCTAAAGCCCTGGGTTGGCCTTGCTGCCCTGGAAGTCACTGTTGCCTTTTGAGTGGGGGAGTGTAGCTGACCGATTGGATTTCTACCCGTTGAGGCTTTTTTCCACTTGGGTGACGTTGGGAGCTTTCAGCCAATGACATGGTCGTGCCAGGGTCTGCCAGGCATTGTGCCACCTCAGTCTGGACGCTGAGCTGAGCCACCGGCTTGCATCCAAGATAGCAGGTTCCCAGCCCTGGCCACATGTTGGAGTCCCTGGCGGGCTGAACAAAGAAAAGGGGCCCAGCCCACTGGGTTCTCGGAAGCCGTCTCTCCAGGTGGTTCTTTCAGAGCCACGCTGGTCTTCAGGTCTCCATGGGGAGACCACAAAGTCCCAGTCAAAGAAGGGGCTTGGGGGATGGGTTCTCCTGAGCAGAGCAGGCTGGAAGTGTGACTTGTTACAGCTGTATTGCCATGGGAACACGACCGGGGCAGGGATGGGAAACACGTGTCACACGCCCCTGCCGGTCCCTCCCTGGTGCATGGCTCCAATCACACCTTACTGACCTGTCGGAGGAGCCTCACCCTGTGGCTGATTCTAATGACACCGCGGGCCCCGCCATCTCCATTTGCCTTGAATTCCTAACTATCTCTGCCTGCGCGGTATGGTCGTTAGCCACTCTACATTAATATCTCCCACGTCCATCACTGCAGTGATGATGATCCTGGACTTGCCCGCTCTCTCACGGGCCAGGGGGTGTGAGGTGGGTCCCCGGGGCCTGGCTGCCCTACCCCGAGTGGGTGGGGAGAGGAGGGGGACAGGCCAGCTTGTTAGATCTAATTACCTGGCTGCTGGCAGTGGGCCTGAGCTCGGCCCACCGCGTAATCCTCCGCCTGCCTTTCCGCCATAATGAGCCTGCCCGCCACCAGCTGCCGCGTGGCTAGATAGGACTGAGTTTAATTGCTACCCAAAATGTCAGCCCTTTCAAACCCACAGTATTTCATCACTTACCTTTAAAGAAGTGGGGGAAAAAATCAATTTGGACCATGAGTTTCGGCAGCAAAGGCTGCAGAAAGGGCTGCCCAGTTCTTCAGGGGAGCTGTTCTTTTCATTAAAATAGCTATTTTTAAAACTCTCTCTCCCTCTCTCTCTCTTAACACGAGATGAAAAATCCCAGCTACAAGAAGAAACCCTTTTATGAGGGAATAATAATATAAAAAAAGAGTTTAAAAAAGTCCACTTCTAAAATGGGTCCCTTTTATTTAACCTCTCAAAGGTTAAAAAAAGAAAAGAAAAGGGTTTTATTCTCAAAGGGTTTTTACTGGTATGATCTCACTTCACCCTCACAGCAGCTGGGGTGTTGGGGGAGGGCAGGTGTGTCACTGTCCCTATTTTATGGATGGAGGAATGCCCCGAGAGGTTGAAGGCTCTGCTGGGGGGGTGGTTACACATCTATTCAGGCAGCAGGAAGGAGGAAACCCATGTTCTGCTCCCCAGACTGGTCTCTTCCTATGGGTCCATGTATCCTGTCCCCGGATCCACCCACCTCCCCAGTACAAGCAATTTACCTACTAGTCAGAAAGTAAAAGTAGGGGGCATTAACAAAAAACCCAGCAGCCCATTAGGGTTGAACACTCATTTAACTCTCTGTGAGATCACAGCCATCTTTTCTTACCTAGGGAGAATCCCCCCCGCCTTTCCTTTAGAAGAAAGGAATGTAATTCTTTTGGAGATTACATTCCCTGGAAACTGGTTTCTTAAGCTGCTGCCTGAAGAAGTGTTCCAAAATGTGCAGACTAATTAACCCCATTGTTCAGAATTAATCACCTCAGGAATATTTGGAGTCAACAAGAGTTGTATCAACTGGGCTCTTAATAAACCTAATGAAACGACTCAACATAAAGGCATATGAAGTAGACTTTTGAAACATTAGCATAGAACACCAGCCTCCCCAGAGCTCTCGGCGGCACAATCAATCTTAATGGACACTTTATTAGCACCAAGAATTGCCATCAGTTTGGCGAATCCCCCCACGTTGCCTACTGAAATGATAGACTTTTTTGTTTGTTTGTTTTGTTTTGTTTTGTTTTGTAAGGAAAAGGAGAGAAAAGGAGGGACTTGAAGTTTTTGGTGAAGGAAGACAGAAGAGAAATTGAATCAGAGTCCCAGAGTGGAAATGACAGTGACAGGGTCTAAAGCATCCTCCCCACTCCCTGGAGTCCAGTGGAGCAGGGGTCTCTGTCATCATATCCTTCAGGGTTGAGGAACTGTCACTGACACACAGTTCCAGCTGTCTGCCCTGACTGGGTTGACCAGCAGAAGTGTCACTGCAGTGTCTGGGGTGGGGAGTTAGGCACAGAAATGGGTGAATCAAGAAGAGGTGCTTGGAGCCCTTGAGTTTTCGCTTCGCTTATGATGAAACATTTGCTTTCAAAGGTTGGGGACTGTTTCAAATCATGTATTCTCTAGTCCCTCATAATTTCTACAATTTTGCCTTGAGTTTTGAGCTAAATGTTAGAGGGGCCCCAGATTCTCCTTAGTAATCTCAAATCAACCACGAGCCAGGGAATGAAGTCCTCTAGGGTTTTATTTCAAGGGACTTCCCACAATTTGGTTGTCCATCCTGGGTGTTTGTGAGCACTTTGACATCACTGCCCTCCCACTCCGCCTCTTCCTCCTCTTTCTCCTTGTCTTTCTCTCCTTCCTCCTTTCTGTAATTCTGGGGGACACAGTTTTAGGGCTCAGCCCAGCTATAGACAAGGGGGCCCCACACTTTCTGGAGTGGCTCTTGCTTGCTGAGAGCCGCCAGAGAGGAAGAAGTCCTGGGAAGAACACAGTGCTGTCCCAGAGAGAGCATGGATAGCGGCACAACGTCCAGCCCATGGACAGAGAGTTGGAGAAATAGTGGGGAGGAAACTCATGCTTGATTTGAGACTGACAGGGGAGTCTGGTGACTCCTGTCATATGTCCCCAACTTGGATTAGAGCTCTCCATTGTGCAGCTCTGGGGTGCACAGGCTCTGGGGCCAGACAGCCTGGGTTTGAATCCTGGCTCTGCTGTGTCTTAGCTATGTGATTTGCTGTGCCTCAGTTTGCTCATCTGTAAAATGAGATAATCATAGTGTCTCCTACAAGGGTTGTAATAAGGATTGAGTAAATAAGTGTAAAGTTCTTAGAACTGAGCCTGCCACAGGATAAACACTATATAAGTGCTTTGCTCTTACCATTGAAAAGGACACTGGAAGAAAGCAATAGCTAACATTTATTGACCATTTGCGATGTGGTGTCATGAAAGCCTAGGGTGGAAAAAACTGTGAGAGAAACGAGTCAGCAGGCTCAGATGCTCCAGATTGAGAAGAGGCTGCCCCAGAGTCTCCCACTGAATCATTGGTGCTCCGTGGATCCAGACCTACTGGGATCTGATGCCAGAGTGAGCTGAAGATCAGGAACAGGTCTAAGCACTTCACATGCATTGTCTCATTTCATCCTCACAGAATCTTAGATGGTCAGTACAATATTTACCCTTATTTTATGCACAAGGGAACTGAAACACAGAGGGGTTAAGTATTTTGCACAAGATCATACAGAGAGTAAGTGACAGAACTAGGGTTCAGACTCAAACAGTCTGGCTCCAACATCTGTAACCTCAACCATTTAGCGTGGTACTAGTTGGGACTTGGTGCTTCAACTCCGGAAGCACATCAAAGAGCACAACCACAACGGTTTCTCTAGAAATCATCCCGGAGCTCAAATCTGGGAGCAGAGGACACTAGGTCTTTCTCTGAAGGCCATTTAGATTGTCCTTCTAGAATAAATGAACTCAAGGAGATCTTTCTACAAAGGATTGCATCAGCTTTGGTCAAGCAATTGATAGTCAGCATTTAGACTAATTTAGATCCCTGTGACGGGTGTGCAGGAAGACTTCTAGAGTGTCATTACACTCTCCCTCACTTCTAGAGTGTCATTGCACTCTCCCTCAAGTGCACTTCCTTTGCTTTGCCCAGGCCACATGAACTTCCCCTACTGACACTCTTAGCATGACATTCCAAATCTTTGTCTCACTTCCTTTTGCCAGAGTATTTAGAGTGTCTAAATGAGCTGGGGTGTAATATTGTACTCTGCCAGTAGGTGTCATCATCCTATACATGGAATCCTCTACCCTGAGATTTCCTTAAACCTACAATTTGAGTTCTGTAAAACAGTAATTTTTTTTCCTAACACATGCTCAGTGATGGGGCATACAAGAAGATGCTCCATCACAATGGAAAATACAAGAAGAGGAAGCATTTCACAGAGGAACATGGTACCTGGCTCTGGATATGATTGGTCTAAGAACATCTAGTCTATCTGAGCAGGGATATGTCTGCCCAGTTGGATTACCCAGAGAGCTTTTAAAAATTAGACATGATCAAGATCATTTTAATTACCTCTGAATTTTTCTCAAGGCTCATTTTCTGGCCCCTACGCCCATAAAGACCCTACTCCTAGAAAATTTCTCTTTATCATTTCCTTGCTTTATTGCTTTAAATATGATCCCTAAATGATCTATCCCTAAACAACATATTGTTTAGTTTGACCAAAAATAGTACAATTTAATGGTCATTTCCAAATGCAAACCTGATCAATCAATGTAATACACCATAAACAGAATAAAGAACAAAAGCTAAACGATCGTCTCAATAGACACAGAAAAAGCATTTGACAAAAGCTAACACCCTTTCATAATAAAAAAATGATCAACTAGGAATAGAAGAGAACATTCTTAACTTGATAAAGAGTATCTATTAAAAACCCACAGCTAACTTCATACTTAATGTTGAGAGACTGTATATTTTCCCTCTAAGATCAGAAGCAAGACAAGGATGTCTGCTCTTACCACTTCTATTCAACATTGTGTGGAAGTTCTAGCCAGGGCAACTAGGCAAGAAAATGAAAAAATGAAACAAAAGACATTCAGATTAGAAAGAAAAAAGTAAAAGCATCTCTATTTGCAGATGACATGGTCTTATATGTAGAAAACCCTGAGGAATCCAAAGAAAAACTATTAGAGCAAGTAAATGAGTTCAGCAAAGTTGCATGATACAAAATCAGTATAAAAAATCAGTTGTATTTCTATGTAGTAGCAATGAGCAATCTGAAAATGAGACTAAGAAAACGATTCGGTTTACAATAGCATCAAAAAATACTTAGTAATGGCAACTCTCCGAATCTTCTGCTCAATTTTTCTGTGAACTTAAGACCGCTCAAAAATAAAGTTTATTAATTAAAAAAAGAAAAAAATACTCAGTAGTAAATTTAACCTAGGAAGTGCAAGAGTTGTGCACTAAAACCTAAATGAATGAAATGAAATTCATGCGTCGGAAGACATAATATTTTTAAGATGATGTAACAAACCAAAGCAATCTACAGATTCAATGCAGTTCCTATTAAAATTTCAACTGTCTTTCCCTCCCTCCCTCCCTCCCTTCCTTCCTTCCTTCCTTCCTTCCTTTCTCAGAAATATATACACATCCTAAAATTCCAATAGAAATGGGAGGCACCCCAAATAACCAAAAACAGTCTTGAAAAAGAAGAACAAAGTTGGAGCAGTCAAAACACTGTGGTACTGGCATAAGGATAGACATACACATCAGTGGAATAGAATTGAAAGTCCAGAAATAATCTCACTACATCTATTATTTTGGACAAGCGTGCCCAGATCATTCAAGGGGAAAGAACAATATTTTCAATAAATGATGCTGGGACAACGGGTTATCCACATGTAAAAGGACAAATTTGGACCCCAATGCCACACAATATAAAACATGAATTCACACTGAACCAAAGACCTAATTGTAAGAATTAAAACTATAAAACTCTTAGAAGGAAACAAAAGTGTAACTCTTAGCAACCTTGGATTAATGGTTTATGAAATATGACACCAAAAGTAACAACAAAAGAAAAAATAGATAAACTAGGCTTCAACAAACTAAAAACATTTGAACATCAAAGGACACTATCAAGAGAGTGAATAGACAACCTACAGAATGTGGGAAGATATCTGTAAATCACATATCTGATAAAGGCCTAGTATCCAGAATATACGGAGAACTCTTACAACTCAATAACAAAAAGGACGAACAATCCAATTTGAAAATAGGCAAAGGATTTGCATAGACATTTCTCTAAAAAAGATACGCTAGTGACCAATAATTACATGAACAGATGCTTAACAATATTCGTCATTAGGGAAATGAAAATCAAAACCACAGTGAGATACCTCTTACACCCACTAGGATGGCTATATAAAAGACAAAATGGAAAATAACAAGTGTTGGCAAGCACGTGGAGAAGATTGGAAGCCTCATGCATCACTGATGGGAATATGAAAGTGGTGTAACCACTGTGGAAAACAGTTTGGCATTTCCTCAGAAAGTTAAACAGAGTTGCCATATGACCCAGTAATTCCATTACTAGGTATAGACCCAAGAGAATTGAAAACATATTTTTCCACAAAAACTTGTACAGGAGTGTTCATAGCAGCAATACTCATAACAGCCCCAAAGTGGAGACCGCCCAGATGTCCATCACCTGATGAGTGGATAAACAAAATATGGTCTATCCACACTATGGGATAATCTTTGACCATAAATAGGAACAAAACATTGATATTGATACATGCTGCGACGTGGATGAACTTTGAAAATATGCTAAGTGAAAGAAGAAGGATACATATTAACTGCTTCCACTTATATGAAATGCTCAGAATAGGTAAATTCATAGAGACAGAAAGTAAATTAGTGGTTGTCAGAGGATAGGGGGAGGGGGAAACTGGGAGTGACTGCTAATAGGTACAGGGTTTCTTTCTGGGATGATGGATGTATTCTGGAATCAGACAGTGATAATGTTTGAATAACACTGTGAATACATCAAGCACCACTGAATTACACATTTTAAAATGGTAAGCCTCATGTAATTTTTACCTCAATAAAACAAAATTGCAAAAGAAAAATGCAAACCTGACTGTGTTAGTCCCCAACCAAAAATCTCTTCACTTGTTTCCTATCGTTCCTGAGGCCCACCTGAGCTGCTCTCTGCCATCTCTTCGGCCTCATTTCAGGGCACCTGGCCCTTTCGCCTTTGGATCCCAGCTGTCTTTCCCTCAGTCCCTTAAGGGCACATGCCAGGTTTCCCACCTCCCTCGGGGCTTTTGCACAGACAGTTCCTTCTGCTTAAAAATTTCTTGTTTCACCCTCTGCATGTTACATGGAGCCTTCTAAGACCTTCCGAACCATGTCAAGACTCACATAGTCCTTGTTCTTTTCCTTCTGAGCATTTGCCCCTATTTGTGAGTTTGTGTACACGCACGCACGGGCGCGCACACACACACACACACACACACAGTGTATTTGACTAATGTCCCCCTTCCCCACCAGCCTCCGAGCCTTGTTCCCTAGTTGGCCCCTGGTCCTGCCCAGCACACAGCTTCTGTGTTAAGCCTCGGTTGATTCCTTCTCCTGTGGATTCCAGGGCTTAACTTTACCAGTTAAAGTTAACTTCTTGCATCTCATTCCTCTAGTCCAGGGGTTCTCAATCCTGGTTGCCCACTTGTATTACTCAGGGAAGCTGTTTTTTAAAGAACCATGTCCAGGCTCCAGACAAACTACTGAATCAGAATTTCTGGGGGTGGGATCTGGGCAGGGAGATTTAAAAACCATTCCGCAGTCCCCATGTGTAGTCAGGTTGAGAATGGTTGCTACAGTCTCACTTCCCTCCCTGCTCAACTCAACTCAACCTGCACAGATCCCGGGCACCTGTGAGGTGTCCAGTCCTGGGTGAATCCCCGGAGAACCTAGAGACCTAAGACACCATTCCTGGGGACAGTACACCTCCCTTCTGAGTTTTCCTAGGGGATTTTGAATGCCAGTGACCACCAAGAAACAGAGTAAAGTGAAGAAAGCAGCAAAACATTTCTGAGCTCAGCGTCATTGCTGGAGATTCCTCAGCATACGGCTGTGATGTCTCCCCCAGCCTCCACCTAGCTCCTTGAACTTGCCTCACTTTTGCCCATGGCTGGGGGCTTTTCCAATTTTCTTTTTGCATCAGGCCTGCTTGGGTAGGACAGAAAACCCCTGTGGGTGGCTTCAGATGTTCAAAGTCCAGGTTAATACACACTTGCAACTCTAGTCTGGTTCTGCCCTGGCAGGCTTCCATCTCATGCAGAAACCCCTCAGGGGTGGCTCCAAGTGTCCTGGGTTCCAAGTGGGAGGGATTGAGATAACAAGGGGTTTGAAAGCAGTTTGCGGTAGGTGTAGGGATTTTGTATTGAAGCTACTTTTGCCTAGAAAGCACGCAACTTTAATTTAGGTTGTATATTACAGATCAAAACAACTGGCAAACATTTTATTAAGATGACTTTATTTATAATTTACACAAGGCTGATAACATCGCTTGCTCATATCTAAGAGCATGGTTTTTATTATTTTTCTGCAGTAGCTCTGCAGGTGAGAAGTTGGTGAAAATGTCAATGGGGCCAAAGCTATCCCTTGGCACTGCCTCTGAAGAGACTTTTCTGATCTTCCTGGAAAATGCTCTGTTTGACTGCCCTCTGAGCTTAAAATGAGAGGGATACTCACGTCCTTTAAAGTAAGGGTATGGCTTTGGCACGGGAAGCAGGGAGCAAAGTGTTTTGGCCTCAGTTTCCACTCTGCTATCGACTTGCTGTGGGCCCTAAGGAAATTATCTCCTCAGTTTCTTCTTCTATAAAATGAGAAAAATAATAGAACCTACCTCAGACGGCTTTGGGGAGACTTAATGAGATAATACATGTAAAGAACTTAGCACAGCGCCTGATACAGAATAAACTCGCGAGAAATGTTATTACGGCTAGACGTGTGGGCTGTAGCTGGATGCGTATATCTGTGTGCGCGTGTCTGAGGGCCAAGCATTGTATTTCTGGATCTGTCCCTCATGTACCATATCATCTAATGTATATAATCTCATGAACAATTGAAGAAAAGTCAGGCATTGATATTTAAAATATGCTCTATATGGCTGATGATTTATGACGCGGGGCTGAAATGTTTTTCTTTGGTCTGTGGCACAGCCTGACGGCAAATATTTAATCAATGGACTCCCGTGCTTAGTTCCCGTGTCTCTTCCAATGTCCACCCCACTGAGTGGCAGTTTTTGATGCACCTGGACCATTATGAGGCCAGGCCCCAGGCCTGGGTCTCTGAACTTGCTTTAGGGTTCCCACTGCTGCTGGGGATATGAACAGTCTCTGGGGTGATGGAGGAGAGTGCTGGCAGAGGAAGGGGCTGTGTAACGAGGAAGATGGGAGCTTTGCAGTCAGGGAGACCTGGGTCTCCATTCCTGTTCCACCACTCCAAGCCACGCCGAGGGAATTGGAGATTAGCAAAACGCAGAGCCAGCCCCTAGCTCCCAGAGATACCCCACAAAGAGTAGCAGCTATTACTGTCACTGAGTTTTGCCCTGTTAGTAGCGTCAGGGAGCAAACTTTCCAAACATCACAAGGAGACAGTAGCCTCCTTTCCATGCGCTGAGGACCCCCCCTCCAAGTTCTGTGGGCTCGAGGCTCCAGAGGGAGACTCTGCAGATATTGATGGCAGAGAAGGGCCCCCTCGGGGGCCCGCTCCCGTCCTGCTCCCTGAGCCTTGCCCTTCTGGGATGGGGCGCCACAGCAGTCCTGCCATGGTGCAGGCATTGCCCCACTCCTCGTCCTTTTCAGCAGAAGAGAGGCAGGCTATTCTCCAAAGGGACTCAGCTCAGTGCAAAGGGAAATGATCACCAAGAACCTCCTATCGAGAACACAAACCCCATCGTGGAGGCAGAATGGCAGAGGGACCCAAGCACAGACTCTGGAACTGGGCTACCTCTTGGCTGGTTCCTAAGCTCTCTGAACCTCAGCTTCCTCATCTGTAATATGGGGATAATCGTAGTACCTTACTCGGAAGATTGCTGTGAGGCTTAGAAAGGTATTAAGTGCTTACTAAGTGTTAGTTATAATTATTACAAAGCTCGAGGCCTCATGGAAGCAGTGCTGAGCTTTCTGGGCTCCAAATCTCCTCCTCCAAAGCCCCCACAAGAGACTAGGTGTTCCAGAGGGAAGGGACCATGGTTTGTTCATCTTTGAATTCCAAGTGCCCATCACAGCCTGCCACACAGCAGGTGCCCAATAAATAAGTGATGTTAAGCCTCTAAACAATCCTATGGTATTAAGATTGTGATTGCCACTTTACAGAGAAGGAACATGAGACTCACAGAGAAGGGACCTGCCTCAGGCACATGGGGTGGCCAGTGAAGAACCTGGGTTCGACTCCAAGTCTCTCGCTCTTTGCTGTCGACCAGGAGGGTGATCCAGGTTTTCCCAGCTGGCTGGCCAGCTCCACCCCACCCTGAAGCATCTACCTTTTGTGACCACTCCTTGCCCTCGCCTGTGGAAAGGGCCTTGGCAGAGTGCAACCCTACCCAGGGGCCCAGTGTGGCAGCTCCATATACAGGCTCAAAGGGCAGCGTCAGGGCAGGGAGCTAGTCTGGCAGAGGGAGAGGATGGGTGAGCACCTTCCCTTAGGGGTGTGGAGGCAGCCAATAGGATGGGGAGAAGGCAGAGGTGATGAGATGCAGACACAGGTCTCTGGGAGGAAGGGGATATTCCTGACCCAGAGTGGCTCTTGTGTGCCTTTCATGATGTGCGGTGGCAGAGGGGGATGGGAGGTGGCTGGCAGGTGGCCCAGAGGTCCTGCATAGAAGCCTGGGAATCTGGGAGGGTGCGGATGGTGAGCAAAGCCTGCTGACCAACTACGGGGCTGGTCAGAAAGGATGGTGGGCACTTCCTACAGAGGGGTGGCCTCAGGGTTCCCCTCTCAGAGGTCGCTGCCACAGCCGGGGGCTTGCAGTGCATCCTGCTGACAATGACTTGTGTGGGCAGAGCGCCCACACTGTCTTCTATGCCCAGAGACCTGCCCTTCAGGCAGGGCAGTGTGTGCCCTTGAAGACGGCCTTTTCTCTCTAGGAAAAAACCCGGGTGATCTCCACTGGCACCTCTGAGTGTGAATACGTGCACTGCCAGCTAAAGAGACAGCCTGGTGTAGGGAGGGGAACCTGGCCTGGGCGCTCTATCGCCAACCTGCTGTGTGACCTTGGAGGTTCCCCTTCCTCTCTCTGGGCCTCAGTCTTCCCATCTGTAAAGTGGGAGGATTGCATTTGATGACCTCTGAGACCCCCCCTTGTTCTAACAGTGAGTGTATCCAGTGGACGCCTAATCAATATTTGTTGAATAGATGAAGGAGTCAGTGTGGTTCCAGGTTGGTGATAGGAATAGGCAGGAGATGAATTTTTTTCTTTTTTTTGGCTGCGTTGGGTCTTCGTCGCTGTGCGCGGGCTTTCTCTAGTTGCCGCGAGCCGGGGCTACTCTTCACTGAGCTGCGTGGGCTTCTCATTGTGGTGGCTTCTCTTGTTGCGGAGCACGGGCTCTAGGCACGAGGGCTTCAGTAGTTGTAGCACATGGGCTCAGTAGCTGTGGCTTGAGGGCTCTGGAGCGCAGCCTCAGTAGTTGTGGCGCACGGGCTTAGTTGCTCTGCGGCATGTGGGATCTTCCCGGACCAGGGATCGAACCCGTGTCCCCTGCACTGGCAGGCAGATTCTTAACCACTGCGCCACCAGGGAAGTCCCAGGAGATGACTGTTGAAAGACAAATGAGGCTGTTTTAACCTGCAGAGCTAACAAAAAGCAGTGAACATTTATTGGCTGCTAACGCTGCTCCTGGCACTGTGCTAAGCCACCTGGAGCTAACACGACACTGTTAATCAACTAGCCTCCATATAAAATAAAAATTACAAAAGTTTCCCATTCTGCATAAGATACACTTAACAATAAATGCTTCATAGGTAAAAAAATCTTCATGGCCCTCCACTGATATAGGCACCAGTATTGTTTCCATTCCACAGATAAGAAAATTGAGGCACAGACAGGTACCCAGCCCAACCTCACCTGGCCAGAATGGTTATATGACTCAGGACCCTTTCAGCTGCTTCGGGCAGAAATGTAACTCTTACAGGCTTAAGGATAAAAGAGAGTGTACTGCCCCCATATATGTAAAGTCCAGGATGACCCGACCCAAGAGCCCAAATCACAATTTCAGGAATTCCCTCTCCCCTGCTCACTTCAACGTGGCTAGTGTCAGTGGGGATACCTAATCCAAGAAGAAATATGGTGTAGACGTTAAAGTCCCCATTTTTTTTTTTTTTTTTTGCATTACGCGGGCCTCTCACCGTTGTGGCCTCTCCCGTTGCGGAGCACAGGCTCCGGACGTGCAGGCTCAGCGGCCATGGCTCACGGGACCAGCCGCTCCGCGGCATGTGGGATCCTCCCGGGCCGGGGCACGAACCCGTGTCCCCTGCATCGGCAGGTGGACTCTCAACCACTGCGCCACCAGGGAAGCCCCTAAAGTCCCCATTTTTGAAGTCTGTGTATCTGGATCAAACTCTGGCCTAGCTGTGTGGCCCTGGACAAATGAACCAGCCTCTTTAGCCTCAGTTTCCTTGCCTGTGAAATGGGGATAGGAGTCGTACTTACCTTGTGGGTTTGTTGTGCAGCTTAGATGAGTGTCAAGTGCTAGGAATAGGACTTGACAGTCAGTATGCATGCACTGCTGTTTCTACCTTTAGAAATCCCCAGTGGGGTGAGAGCCCTCCCTACCCTCCAACCTGAAAAAGCCCCGTGTGTGACTAATATTGGGCTGACTTGGGTTCTGTGCCGTCTCCTAAACCAGTCCCTGTGGCTGGGGGAGGGGATATGCTAATTAGGCCTGGTCACAAGCCCACCCCTGAGCACAGAGAAGGCCCGGCTTCCCAATACCATGGACCAAGGGTGGTGGAGGGTTGACCTGCTAGAGGAAAATCAGAGCCTGTCACCAGAGGGGGAGTGGATGCTGGACAGGCACAAACCGATAGGTGACCACGGATGTAGCTGACCTGGGACATTAACCAAGGCAGTTCTCTTCCCAAGCATGCAAGCAAGGATTCTTTTATTTTTTTAAGGGGAATTTTCTATTTATTTAAAAATTTTAACTTATATACAGAAAAATTAACTTAAAAAATTTCTGTTCAATTCTATGCATTTCAACACATGCATTGGGTCTTGGAACCATGCCACAAACAGGATACAGAACAATTCCAATACCACCAAGAATTCTTTCATGCTGGCCTATTGTAATCAGTCCCTCTCCCACCCCAGCCCCTTGGTAACCACGAATCTCTTCTCTGTCCTTATAGTTTCATCTTTCCCAGAATGTTCTACAGGTGGAGTTATCGGCCTGGAATCTTTTGAGGCTGGCTTCTTTCACTGAACATAATGCATTTGAGATGCATCCGTGGTGTTGTGTGTATCAATAGTTTGCTCCTGTTTATTACTGAGTAATATTCCATTGTATGGTTATACCACATTTTGTTTATCTATCTACCCATTAAAGGGCATCTGTGTTGTTTCTAGTTTTTGGTAATTATGAATAGTGCTGCTATAAACATCTGTGCACAAGATTTTCTGTGAAGTTTTCATTTCTTGGCAAATAAACACCTAGAAGTAAGGCTCCTGAGTCATATGATGAACTTTAAAAGAAACTGCAAGACTGTTCTCTGGGGTCGCTGTACCACTTTGCATTCCTACCAGCGGTGGAGGAGAATCCCAGTTCCCCCATGTCCTTCCCATCACTTGGCAATTGCCAGTAGTCTCTACTCTTGCCTCTCTAACAGATGTGCAACCCAAGTTTGGAGTCTCAACCGAAAATTTTAATAAACGGTAGTTTTGCAAGTCAGGAAAAGGCTTGCTGAGATGATCAGGAGTCTAATGATTGCGTCCCAGACACTAGAACAGTTGGGGTGGGGATGGGGGATTCCTGTGAGTGTTTGAAGGAACTGGCTTAAGACAGGTTGGTGATGGACCTGGGAGAGCAGAACGGCTGTCAGGGCTATAAAGGCCCTCAGCCATCACCCTGTGTTATCCTCCACTGTACCAGTGAGGAGACCGAGGTCTGGTTGCAAGGGGAGGGACTAGCCCAGTCACAGGACACGTAGTAGAGTCTCAATAAATGGGTGAACGACAAAAGGAACATTTTTCTTCCAGATTCCGCTGGGGCTGGGATAGATAGCTGTGCTTGGGCTGAAGACTGAAGGTGTACAGACTGATCTCTCTTGGGTCCTTTGAACGTGGTTCTTGGAGACGGCATGACTCAGAACCAGTTCTTTGTGTCCTTGCCTGGCCCAAGGGGGACCCCGTGCTCACTCTGTAAGAAGGAGGGCAGGGTGTGGGGTTGGGATGGGTGGCAATTGTCCACTCCGCAGATATTCATTGAACTTGTTGCATGAAACGTGGGCCACTTTCCTGCCTCTGTGTGACCATGGCTGACAGCCCTGGAGTCCCTGGGGACTCTGAATCCTCATGAAAGCCACTAGGCCAGGGAATCCAGGCTGTTGCTCCCCCAGAACTACAGCTGCACAGACGACTCCACTCAGCCCCCCTGTTCCTGAACTTCAGAGAAAACTATAGAGAATCAGGGCTGAGTGGATGGACCACTGCCCCAGGTTCTGGGGGTAAGTAGGGAAGGACCAACAATTACCTTGTGTTCCAGGCCAGAGTGTCTTGCCCCCCCACCTCAGCTCCTACAGGTGTGGGAGCGCTTTCTGACGTGCAGCTAAAGCACCCGCAGGAGGGGAGGAGGGGAGGGCAGAGAAAACCCCTGTTTAAGAAACTCAGGGCCGTACACCTTGGTCAAGGAGGTGGGCCCCTGGCATCGATGACTGTAGCCACAGTGCCATCTACTCACCCCACCTCTCACTCCCTGCTCTGCCACACACCTGGAATTCCACCATTAGGGCCACTCATTTGATTAATACTTTCACTCTAGAGGAGCCCTGTGAAACTGCACATGTTACCTGGGGAGGGTAGGTCATTTTGTGTGGTTTGATTAAATTACCTGCTTCCACTTAGAGAGTACCTAAGTATAAGAGAGGTGAGGGCTGATGAGTGGAGGAGGGAAGAGTAGAAGATGGATTGGTCTGAGCAAAAGGCGTGGTCCAGCTATGTCAGGAGGGTGTGTGTGTGTGTGTGTGTGTGTGTGTGTGTGAGGGGTCAGGTGATCGAGGTGGGGAAGCAGACTGCCTGTGGGACCTCCAGGGCAGTGGCATGGGCTCTGGAGGAGGACGAGGCAGGAATGGGCCTGAGGGCATTCTTTTTGTCTGCTGTTTTCAGACTCACACACGCACCTTATGAAGTCTCTGTGCTCCCGAGACCTTCAGATGCTGCTCTGGGGCTGCCCTTCAGGGCTTCCAGCAGAGTCCCCCAGGACCCCGGCTGTACCCCCTTTACCTTCCCTCAGAGCAGACTGTACCTGAGACAGGAGTTTGTTTTGGAAGGTGAGCCTTGCCTCTTGGCCTCTTTTTCCCACTGGCAACATCCAAGGTGACTGTGCCCCCCCTCCTCCCAGTTACTGCATTTTGGGCTGAGAAGATAGATTGTGACACAAACAACGAGGACAACATCTCGACAGTGACAGCAACAAATGCCTTTTTTTTTTTTTTTTTTTTTTTTTGTGGTACGTGGGCCTCTCGCTGCTGCGGCCTCTCCTGGTGCGGAGCACAGGCTCCGGACGCGCAGGCGCAGCGGCCATGGCTCATGGGCCCAGCTGCCCCACGGCACGTGGGATCTTCCAGAACCGGGGCACGAACCCGCGTCCCCTGCATCGGCAGGCGGACTCTCCACAACTGCGCCACCAGGGAAGCCCAACAGATGCCATTTTTGAGTGCTTACTTCCCACCAGGCACTGGCTAGCGCTTCACACCACTGCATGGGATCATCACAAAGACCCCATGAGTACCCCACTTTATAAATGAGGAGATGGAAGTGTGGCTTGTTCCGGGTCATGCGGTGAGTCTGGAAAGGATGGGGAATTCACATGCAGGTCTGTCTCACTCTAAGTGGATGCTCTTGACTACTGCTCAAGGTCAAATAAAATGGCCCTTAATTCAGGTCAACAGGGGAACATGGCAGGAGGAGCCCCGGGGGGTCCTGGAACCCGTTGGGTGGGGGATAAGAGATCTGAGTCATGATCCAGACTCTGCCCAGGGAAAGCCCCAGTCTGTCTGGGGGAGAAAGGGTGGCACTGCTGGGGAGTCGTTCTGAATATCCCTGGGGGGGCAGCCCCTGCCCTTGGCTACCATTTACAGTGGGACTTCCCTGCCTCGTCCTCGTCCTCCTCGTTTATCCAAAATTTACTTGGCTGTAAATTTTCCCAACTCCGTGGCCACCCAGCCCTGGCCCCGGCCTTGGTCAGTGGACGCTGCTGAGCTGACAACAGATTCGTCATGGGTGAGTCCTGAGCCAGCACAGCTGTCAGTGGGGAGGAGCGGCTCTGGGCCACGGCCCTGGCAAGTTTACCCTTGAGCATGACAGGTGCAGACAGAGACCTCAGAATTTGTGGCTCTTCCCTGTGAGTGATGGATGACAGTGACTGGCTCCTTGAGTCTCTTCCCACTACCTGCTGTCAGAGGACGTGAGTCTGGCTTGAGGAAAGCGCAGTGGATGGCAGTACGCACCTGCTGTATGCCTTTGGGGTAACTTGATCGGTGGGCAGGACTGGGCATGGGTGGGGTGACCCTGGCCAGATTGGAAGAAAGGACGCGGTGGTTGGGAGCTTGATGTCCATTGCTTCTCCACCCTCCTGACAGCCTGTGCCCCCTCTCTGCACAGGGCACGATGTCAGGGCACAACTCATCATACCTTCTTTCTGGCCTCCTTGCTTTCTTTCAACCGATTCATCCATCTAACGAACACTTATGGAGTACCCATTATTTTCAGGCATACTGCCAGGTGCTGGGGAAAGAGCGGTGAAGAAGACCCCCCCAAGGTGCCCACCCTTATGGAGCCACGAGTGGGGAAGCAGAAGCCAACAAACTCAATAAAGAAACAAGAAAAGCCCCAGGGAGTGACGAGGGCTATGAAAAGATTTCAGATGGTGAGAGAGTGACCAAGGGGCCACTTTAGTGTAGGTGATCAGGAAAGTGTCTCTTAGGAGGTGAGGCTGAGTGATAAGACAGTGCTGGCCAGGTCCCATCTATGGGAAGAGGCCTAGGCAAAGGAACAGCTGGTGCAAAGCGCCTAAGGTGGGTGTGAGCTCAGAGCCCTCTAGGAACAGAGACAGGCTGCCCTGGCTGGAGTGGGGCAAAGTGAATGGTGGGGACATGGCAGACAATGGAGGCTGGCAAGGCAGGTGAAGGGCTGATGCTTCTTTAAGTCAGCACGAGGAATTTGGCTTTGGTCCTAAGTGAGATGGGAAGCTATTGGGGTTTAAGGCAGGGGAGAGGCATGCTCTGATTTACGTTTTGAAGTGATGACTCTGGTTTTGTGAGAGCAGATGCCACATTTCTCCAGCTGCCAACACACACAGCCTGCCCGGAATATCCAGTGCTGTTTATCCTGGTGCCATTCTGACGATATCAAATGCATTGTGTCTAAGGTGATTTTAAACGCGTAAAGTTTTGTAGTAGCGTCATTATACCCAGACACATACCTCATGTGTATTTCTTTTTGAGACATGTGGGCAAGGTCCAATCTTACCCAAGGAAGATACGGAGCCTTGAGTAAAATTGGCACCATTACAAACCATCCCGAGTCCATCAGTTACAAAGCCTGCTCTTAATAAATTAAGTAAAGCAGGGAAGTTAAATGTAGGAGCCTTAAAAGTGTGGGCCCGTCGGCCCAAAGGGATATTAACAGATTGGCATTTAAGTGTTGATATTTCTCAAGCTTTGAGCAGCGTCGTAATTTAACACATGGTTTGGTGTGACAACATTTAGTGGGATATGTTGAATCTGAGATGAGCACGTCACATATAAAAGAGAGGAGGAGAGCTAGATGCTCAGAAAGGGAAGGGAGAATAGAAATGGAGAAAAGTGTATTAGAGCATGATAGGGAAGAATTTAGAAACCCTGGAATTGAATTGCAAAGAAGAGCGTGAACTTGCGACTTTTACATTCTGCTCAAACACTGAGATAACCCAGGCTGCCTCTGGGCTGATGCACCTGCCCCAGGTGTTGCGATATAACTGTGCAGCCCTAGTGACCGGGGATTAGTCCTTCAAATCACTTTGTACCAAAAGGAAGCAGGGATTCCCTGAAGGATAACTGTGCTGGATCTTGAGGTGGAGATGTCTTGGTGTTGGAATGCAATGATGCTTTCAAAGAGGCCTGCAGGAAAATCGGAATGTGCACAGAGGCCAGCTCAGAGAGAGACTCCTTTACCCTCTGTTAGGATACCCAAGCAGGGACAATCTGAGCATAACAATTGGTAATTATGGGCAAGTGACACAAACTAAGCCCGTATAAGAGTTTAAGCACATGAGGTTACCAAAAAATGGAAATTAATAGGAAGGATGCCAGGGGAATGCGCACAGTTTTAAATATGGTTCACAGAGGGATATGGATCAGGTAATATGGCCAGAGGTTCACACTTACATTGTGGCCAGCAATCAGGTCTCCAATCCAAATTTTTGTTGGCTTGTTCCAATGGTTTGCTTAAAGGATGAGAATGGATGCAGAACTGTGCTTTTTTTTTTTTTTTTTTTTGCGGTACGTGGGCCTCTCACTGTTGTGGCCTCTCCCGCTGCGGAGCACAGGCTCCAGATGAGCAGGCTCAGTGGTCATGGCTCACGGGCCCAGCCGCTCCGCAGCATGTAGGATCCTCCCAGACCGCAGCACGAACCCATGTCCCCTGCATCGGCAGGCGGACTCTCAACCACTGGGCCACCAGGGAAGCCCTGTGCTATTCTTTAGGACGTTTATTTGGTGGTGCTCAGGGTTTGTAATAAGCCAGGGGTGGAGTGTTGTGACCTGCAAGGCTTGTTTCAGTCACTTAGTGAGAACATACACACACTCAGACACACAACACCTGGATTCTGTCATTGTAGACTTTTGTGTGGCACGTCCACACCGTCCTTTGCCCAAACAGGTCTTTGCCACCAGAAAAAGGGTGTATATTGTACCAGAAAGAAATCAAAATGTCTTGAGAAAAGGTGAAGCAGAGGGATGGTATTATGCCCTGGCCAGGGCAACCAGCAATCCAGAGCTGATTTCAGTCAACAGATACGTGTGTGCCTCTGTGTGTTCTCACCCTGTAAGGGTAAAAATGTGAATTATTGCAAAGTTTAGAACTAGAGACATTTAATATATAATCCTGATTTTCAGTTTCTTTTGAAAAATGAGGAGATCTGGAAGTGCTGAGCTAGTATTTCCATTGTTATGGAAGGCTGGGGTTGAATAGGGGCTTCTCCTTCTAGACCTAGCTGGCCACTCCAGCTAGCACTAGTCCCTACCATTCCCTATTGTGTATTGTTTAAATTACTTTCTTGAGCTCTGTAGACATTTAAGTTTTCGACCCCTGTTGGTGATTTCAATCAGCAACAGTAATAAGGGGCCATTATTACTATTTTACGGGTAAGAAAACTGAGACCCATAGGGCTCAAGCAAATTGCCTTTAAGTCACAGGCTGTGGGAGGGCCTGCTAGATGATTATCCTACCATCCATTCTCCTCTTCCTCATCGCTAACAGAACCCTATTTTATTTGGGCTGGCAATGTGCCCAGGCAAAAGAGTATGTTTCCCAGCTTCCTCTGTAGTTAGATGTGGCTGTGTGATTAAGTTCTGGCCAATGACATATAGGCAGAGTGTTATAAGGACCATTAAAAAAAATCCTTAAAATGCAGGGGCAAGTCCTTTTTCTCTCGCTTGTCCTCATTCCTGATGCCTGGAATGTAGATGTAATGGCTGGAGCTCTTTCAGGCATATTGGGCCTTGAAGAGACATTGAGGATGAAAGCCATGTATGTCAAAACAGAAAGATAGGAAGTGGATTTTGTGATGAATGTATAGATCCACCCTACCAGCCCCAACCCACATTCCATTAGGCTTCCTTTATGATAGTTCTCTGATTCTGTAGTTGATACAGAGGTGAGGCCAGGATGTATTCCCCCACAAAACCTTCCAGTCTGTGCTGCAGTAACAGCTTTCCGTATCGCCTGAAGCTGGCTTCCACACTCCCTCTTGGTCTTCTGGCATTGGACAAGCAATAGCAGCACACGCTTGGACTGGCTAATTAAGCAAGTGGCCACCTTCCAGTTCCACAGAAACTACGAAACTGACCCAAGCGAGGACAATCTGGGAGTTCCTTAGTCGGAGACAGCAGTTCCATGTGTCACCTCACTATAAGAACAGTAGCCTCTGAGTGTCCTCTCTGGGCTGCTCTCCAAGGCCAAATGACGGAGAAACAGTGCCTGCAACAATGGCCAAATGGAGGGGGTTCTCAGGGATGCCCCAAAATTCTGCCAAGGCTGTTACCAGCTGGAACCCGATTTTTACTCATGTGAAGGGTATTCCTGCAGTGACAAGTGTTTTCTCCCTTCAAAGTAATGGATCCCTCTCGTTTGGGTGGTTGGGATTTATTTTGCCTTTGGAAAAGGGAACCCCACACGGTCAGATATTGAGACTTTTCTGGGGGCCATGAATGGATACAGCCTGGAAAATTCTCAAGGTTTGGTGCAAGCCTGTCCAATCTTTTTTTTTTTTTTGCGGTACACGGGCCTCTCACTGTTGTGTCCTCTCCCTTTGCAGAGCACAGGCTCCAGACGCGCAGGCTCAGAGGCCATGGCTCACGGGCGCAGCCGCTCCGCGGCATGTGGGATCTTCCCAGACCAGGGCACGAACCCGCGTCCCCTGCATTGGCAGGCGGACTCTCAACCACTGTGCCACCAGGGAAGCCCCAGCCTGTCCAATCTTAAAAACAATGATGACGGTAACATCACTTGGAGCCATTAAGCCATTTTTCTTCTTCTTTTTTTTTTTTGCGGTACGTGGGCCTCTCACTGTTGTGGCCTCTCCCGTTGCGGAGCACAGGCTCCGGACGCGCAGGCTCAGCGGCCATGGCTCACGGGCCCAGCTGCTCTGCGGCATGTGGGATCTTCCCGGACCGGGGCACGAACCTGTGTCCCCTGCATCGGCAGGCGGACTCTCGACCACTGCGCCACAAGGGAAGCCCCCATTTTTCTTCTTGCTTTCACTTCTTCAATAAATGGTCTAAACCCCTTCCCCTATTACAGCCTCTTTCTCTTACTGCTTATCCCAATGGGAACTGCTTCCACTCTCGTCACCCTCTGAGGATTATTCTGGTTAAAGTCATCAGCTGCCTCTTGTTACTAATTCAAAGACTTTTTTACAAAAAGCTTTTATTTGATTGAAACTCTCTCTGGAGTTTGATGCTATCAGTCACTTTTTCCTTAAAATATTCTACTCTTTTGACTTTCTGACAATATGATCTTTTGGTTTACCCTCCACCTCTCAGACCAACGCTTCTTTGGTTTTTGTTCACCAATCCTTGTTTCCCGGAGGTCCATCTTTGGTCCCCAGCCTCCCCCTCCATCCCCTCTCCTCTCTCCTTCTCTTCTTCTCACTCCTTCCACTCTCCTACACTTATCTATCACTATTCGCCCACAATGCCTGTCTTAGGTCAAGTCATCAGAAACAGGCTCTAAGATGGAGAACTGCTGAGTTGAAGCCAGGGAGCCCAGACTTTGTGCCCCTGAAGTGAGCTGGCCCCGGGGAGAGGGCATGGCAGTGGGTGAGGTAGCCTCCTTCTAAAAGGCAATTCCTGAAGAACAGCCTAGTGAGAGCAGACAGCAGCAATGCTCTCTGTCACTTGGGGAAGTGAGTGCCTTGGTCCTGAAGGCGGGGGAGGGGGGGTGGTCTGGGCAGCATCACAGCATCCACGGTACAATCCCAAGTCTGAATTTATAGTCCTGACCTTTTTCTGTGCAAGTACCACGCTTACCTAGCCAACCACTGCCGAGCGTACACACTCATATGGTACAGTTCCCCAAATGCCATGTGCTGCATCCACCATTGCCTCTCTCTGCCTAGCATGTGCTGTCCGTGTCTATATTCATCAATTCCACATACGTTTCTTGAGTGCCCATTCTGCTGTGCTGGGACCTGGGCACTGGCCAGGGGCTTGCTGGAAGTTAGCTCTTGGGCCTGGACTCAACCTGCCAGGTCCAGGAAGGCTCGTTGGGCCCCCCTGGCTGATGGAAAGCTGGGTAGCACAAAGCCCACCCAGGCAGAGCCACGCTCACCTATTCTGGAAGCTCCTTGTAGCCAAGCAATGGGATGTGAAGGGAAAAGGTAACCCCAGGGGGATGGTGCAGACAGGGGCTCAGATGACAGGCCAGATGTTTGTGGGCTTTGGGGAAAGTGGAGCAGGGCACCCTCAACCCCGTTTAACCCCCGCTTGGCTTCCTGGAAAACCCACAGGCAGTTACCTGCTGGTCCAGCTCCCCTGCTGAGGGAATTGGCCTGTAGTCCCTGATGGTGCCGTGAAGTCAGAATCATACACAGGTCTTGTGCACATACATGTACGTGTCCACAAACAGACCTGTGCCCCTCGTGCACAGACACAGGATCATGCCTCCAATTCCCCCACAGGCGTGCTGTGAGAACGTCCATGCTCCCCACTTACGTACACACATGGACAGGTGCGTCACAACTGCAGGCACAGCCACAGCCTAGGGTCCACACTCACCACCCCCACCCGCCGTGCCCATCTTCCCGCTGGCACACGCAGAGAGCACGCAGGCAGAGACTCTCCCAACATTCTCACGTGCTGGTGTGAGCTCACGCTGGGCACGCTAGTGTGGGAAGCCTGAGTGACAGATGTCAGACCAGTCCATGACCTTGCTGGGTATCTGCTAAGTCCCTGCGGCAGGCCAGGGAGGATCGTGGCTCCGGGGCTGCATCGTCAGCCTCCGGAGGGGAGAGGTGAGCCTTTTCTCTTCTCCTTTTGGAGCCCGCCTTCTGAAGTGCCACGAATAGGTATTCAGTTCCCTTCCCTCCCCAGAGACCAAGCTGCTCTCTAAATACCAAGGCAGGAAATTGGAGACTTAAAAAGGTCATAACCAAATATCTGGGAGGGTGGTATGTAGTGAGGAAGTGGCTCCTGGAGGGGGAACCTCAGACCCCAGCGGGGAGCCTTTGTTAACAGCCCCATTTGCTGCCCTGGGTCCTGGTTGCTGGCCCCGGAGTGGGAGGCGTGGGGGAGCAGCAGACTCCATCCTCCAGGGCAGGGCTGCCTCAGAGCTGGGGGACAGACCTCCAAGGGCAGGAGTAGGCTATTTGGGGTCACGGTCAGCTCTGGGTGGGCAGAAATAGCAGCCCTTTAAGTGGAGATCCCAGGGATGGGGGGCCCAATGGAGGTCTCCACTTTTTTCTGAGGGGTACATGGGAGAAAGCAGGACGTCAGTCACCACCCCAGGACCATGGGGGTCTGGCAGGAGACCAAAAGCCCATCGCTCTGCTTCCAGACTTAGGCAGAGAGGTTTCTGGGACAGAATAGTAACTCATCCCTTAGGGAATACTCCCCTTCCTCCCTCCTTTCCTTTTTAAATAGTTAAGGTGAAAAAAAATGGAAAAAAAAAGATTACTTAACAGCTTGACAGCACAATTCCCCTTAAGGTCTTTGTTTAGGGAAATACCTTGATAAGCTGCTTGGGCAAGAAGGTGAGCTCCTGAGGGCAGGTGTTGGCAGGAGCCAAGGCAATAAGAACAACAAATTGGCTAAACTGTTCTGCAGAGAAAGTGAGAGGAATTAGTTTTTGTCCGGAGAGGAAAGGAGAGAGAAAGCCATGGTGGAGGGGCAGGGAGAGGCAGGGGAGAGTGGGAGGCCAGCCATGCTGGATCTGCTGCTTCCGCCCTCCACATTCTGTCCCATCCCTCCTCCACCCTGCCCTGTGCGCTAGCCTTACCCCCACCAGCCTCCTCTGCCTCTGGCTTCCGGTTGGGTTTGGCCAATGGGAAGCCCTGACAGGAGATGGGGGGGAGAGGAGAGAGGCTGGGGTATTTACTCCCTGGCTCCCTGCCTGCCTTGGCCTGAGGTCACAGGTGCTTTTGGGAGGCCCCGTCCACTATGGCTACACATACAGTCCTGCTTCTTTCTTCCCAGCTCAGCCAGACCTGTTTACTGGGATGCTGGAAGGACTTCACTACAGCCGGGGTGAGACTTGGGGACAGGATGCTACTGTCTGCTTCTAGCTTGCGATCGCCACAAAGAGAGTGTAGAGATGGAATGTTGTGCCCCCCCCCCGCCCCATTCATATGTTGAAGTCCTAACCCTCAATGAGATGGTCTCAAGAGGTAGGGCCTTTGGGAAGTGACTAGGTCATGAGGGTGGAGCGCTTGTGAATGGGATTAGTGCCCTTATAAGAGAACCACACCCCCCCACAGGAATCCTCGCCCCTTCTGTCATGTGAGGGTGAGGAGTTCTCAGTTTGCAAACTGGAAGAGGGCCTTCACCAGAACCTGACCACACTGGCACCCTAATCTTGGATTTCTAGCCTCCAAAACTTTGAGAAATAAGTGTCTGTGGTTTATAAGCCACCCAGGCTGTGGTACTTTATTGTAGCAGCCTGAGCTGATGAAGGCAGAGAGGAAGGGCTGGCGTGGATGGATGCTGATGGTGACTGGAACTACCCCCCCCAACCCCTGGTCTTGCACTCCCCTTGGCCTCCCCACCCCCAGCAGCTCAGGACCAGGTGGACCTGCCAGAAAAGCTGAGGTGGGGTGGGGGTGGGGGAGAAGGGAACTATAGAAGCTATAACTTAGGGATGAATGTATTTTTCTGGCTCCTACAAGGCAGTGAGGAACGGGGGAAAGGCAGAGGAGGGGACTTTCAGGACTAGTTTTTTCTGATTGTGACGCATAATGCAATCAGATGACATTTAAATATTCATAAAAAAGGGTGCAGATGCGAGTGTGAGACTGGTGGGCCCGTGGAGGAGGGAGGGAGAGAGAGAGATTGGGATTCACACGCTGCACCACAAGATCTCAGAGTGAGAAAGGGCATTTGGGATCATTTAGTTTGACCTTTAACTGTTGCAGCAATTTCTTTATGGCATCCTGATTTGGGAGGAGGTTACCCTCCTCACCACAGACAGGAAGATTATTCTAGCCTAAAGCAAGGTTTTCCGTCTCTGGGCAACAATCCTGGCTACAGTGAATTTTTCCTTAGAGTGAGATAAAATCTCCATCACTACTTCCATTTGTACCACCCCTCCCACCTCCCCAGTTGTCCTAGCTCTGGCCCCTGGGATCACTCAGGATGTGGCCACTCCAGGTGTCCCCTGGCAGCCCTCAGGGATCTTCAGCAAGTGACAGTGTCTTCCCAGCTCCATGCTAGGCAGTCCTCAGCTCCCTAGGCATTTGGCCAGAACTTTCTTGAGGTGCTGCCACAGAGACCTCAAGAGAGAGGCAGGGAGAGCTTGCATCTGATGATTTGTACCTGTACAGTCCAGGAGACTCGGTCCTTATATCTGGAATCTGCCATCTAGCTGGAGAGAAGATCGAGTCTGGCTTTTGGGGGAACCAGAGAGGGAGTGGGGTGAGGTGAAGCAACACTAGTTTCAGAATCAGGAGAACCGGGTTCCTGATCCAGCCTGGATACTTCTGGCTGTGTGACCTGGAGGAAGTCACTTTACTTCTCTGAGCTTTAGTTCCTTCATCTGCAAGGGAGGGACACCTCTTTTACTAGGATTCCATGAGGATTGATGAGCTGGGAAAAACAGTTTCCCTGGCTGGATGGACTGGGACCCTCAGCTGAGTGGTGGGTTCTCTGGATCAACTCTTGAGGCAGAGGGAGGGGAGAGCTGCGACCTGAGGGCATTTGAGCATCTAGGGCCCATCCTTGGAAGCTCCAGCTGTGGCCAGTTTCAGTGATTGTTATGGAGAAGGCTTGGGGAGGGGGCAGCTTCACTACTCAGCCGTGTGGCTGGAGCACTGATGCATCTGCCCAGGGCTGGGCAGGAGGTCTTTGAGGTGGGGGCATTGGGCCCAGCTGTGTAGAGTGTAATAGACGGGACACAACCCAGAGCCATAGCATGTAGTTTTACTACCCACTGGCTTTGTGATCCTGGGTAAAAGTCCTAACTTCTCTGACCCTTAGTCTCTTCATCTGAAAATTATAGAAGACAAATACCCAGAGCCTCTTGGGATGTTCTAAAGATGAGGGAGGCCTTGATCGACAGAGTTTAACAGGAAATGAACCTGAATGGGCGGGGCTTCTCGGAATATCAGGATTGGGAGGGTGGGATGGGAGCTCCCAAGAGCCACGCAGGGCCAGGGGGGCTGAGGAGAGTGTCGACAGGGCATTGGCCTGGCCGGACTCAGCATCACCCCTCCCAACCTGAGTGCAGCACAGGGAGAAACAGACCCTGTCCCATGCCTTTAGAACCCAGGGCGGGATAGGACAGTAGTGGCGGAGCCTAGCTTCCCTCCCAGCGTGGGAATCCCCACGGCAGAGCCCCGCTGAGATCCCTGGCTTAGACTTCTTGACAACGGGGGACTCACTGCCTCCCGCAGTGGCCCAGGGCGTTGCCAGCGGCTCAGCTAGACTGCGGTCTTCTTTCTCCAAGGTCCCATCAGCTTCCCTGGCCGCAGACAGGCTTGGGAAGGCTTGAGAAGCTGCTACCCTTGGGGCTGCAGGAAGAGGCGATCACGTAACAGAGCAGCAAACAGCTGGAATGAAGGAAGGGTCACTGCCTGGTCCCTGAGTGGCCCTTCTGTCCCTGCTCACCAGTCTTTCCACTTCTCCCGACTGCTCCAAACCCTCAGTGCTGCCCCAGGCTCTCGAGGCTGAGGCCCTTCCTTCCCCCTCCTGGAAGCATTCTTGGGACACAGCCTGCCACTCACTCCCGCTGCCACCCCAGATGAGGAGCTGTTCCTCTTGCCGTTCTGTCAACTTCCATCTGCGCCCTTGACTCCATGCCTTCCACCTTCTCTCCTGGGACCTTTCTCCACGAGTAACTCTTCTCTCCTGGACTCACAACCTCTGCCTCCATACTGCTTTTCCCCCTTTAACCTATAAACCTACGGAAGGCTCTTCCATTGTAAAGATTAAGCCGCCAAAGAGACAAACACACATCAACAACAACGCCCCCGTTGAGAGTCCTGGTGACTCCTGTGGCTCTGACCCTGTCTCTCCTTCTTGCCTTGAAGCCAGGCTACCTATGTGGGTAGTCTTCTGCTTCTGCAAAGACCTTTCCAAGGTCAACAGTGGCACCCCTGATGCTAGATCCTACGGTCACCCCTCTGTCCTTATATTGCCCGACAGCCTGCAGCCTTTGGGACTGAGGGTCACACCCGCTTTCTTGGGACACGCTTTTGTCTCCAAAGGTACCACACTCTCCTGGTTTTCTGCCCAGCACCAGACCCTAAGTTCTCAATCTCATCTTTCTCGTTAGGCTCTTCAGTATTGTTGATCCTCACGGCTCTGCACTTGGCCTTCTTCCCTCTCCACTCTTTGGGAGACTACAATTGCCATCCATGTGCCGAGGACTCTTGAATCTCTATCTCCAGTCTGGCGGCTATCTTGTACACCAGACCTGCGTATCCCACTGCCCGCTGGCCATCTCTGTTGGGATGCCCTTCAGGCTCACCATGGCCAACACAGAGTTCACCATCTTCCTCTCCAGGGCTCTCTGTGTCAGGGAAAGTCAACTCTATCAACCCAGGCACCTGAGCCAGAAACCTGCAACCCCTCCTCTTACATGGACTCCTTCATCTCTCTTACTGTTCTGCTTCCATCCAATCGCTAGGTCCTGCCAGGTCTCCCTCCTAAATATCTCTGGAATCTGCCCCTCCCTTCCTGTTTGTGAACACCATCATTCTAGTCCCGGCCAGCAGTATCTCGTGCCTAGATTACTGACGCAGAGCCCTGTGGCGCCCCAGCTTCTAGTTCCCTGATCCCAGCAACGCCAGCCGCGCTCTGTCCCCGGGAGGAGATGAGGTGTCCGCAGGTGTCACTGATAGAGGTCTCTTGAACTTGGGACAGATCTGGAGTTCTGGCTCCTTGTGAATTGGGGCCTGGCTTTGGGGAGAAGAGATATGTGTACGTGTGTGTGTGCGCATGTGTGTATTGTGTGTGCTTGCGTGTGTGCCCTGCATGCATGTGTGCACGCATGCTGGATGAGGGATGATAAAGGAGGGGCTTCTATCCCCATGGTCCCCAGAAATGTTTCCCAAGAGCCTGTCTCCTGCCCGTCACCCGCCCACGTGGGAGAACAAAGCTCTTTCCAGCTGACTGCCGCCCGTGTTTGCTGAGACAAGAGTAGTACATCTCAATTTTTATCACATGAAAATGAAATAAAGAATGCTGGGATAAATCCCGAAGAGACAGTACTGCAGAGAGCGACTACTCTTTTGCTGTAGAGTCCCCTCGTCCCCTCTGCACCTCCCTGGAGAGCTGTCCCTGTTGAGATGTCAGCACGCTCTCTCTTTGGGGCTTTCAAAGAGGGTGTCGTGGCTCTTACATTTTAAAACACAGGGAGACTTAAACGCGCCACAGTGGCAGAAAAAGCGGCTCCGAATCGAGTTGAGTGTTTGCTGCCAGCTCGTGCTGCTCGCCTCCACAGTCCCGCCTCGATGTAGCTGCCTTGACTAGACAGAAGATGTTTTCCTTCTCAATTAGGAAAAATCCACAGCTTCGCGCCCCACATGGGAGGTGGCAGTGCTGGAATTAGCACTGGGGAGGGGTTGGGAGGAGAGGTAACAGAGGCGACAAATGTCTCCCTCGGTCCTGGATTCAGCTCCAGCCTGGCCTAGACGAACGTGCTGGCTTCCCTTTAGGACTTTCCTTTCCTCCCTCCCATCCACTGCTTCGCTTCGTGTAATAAACGTGAACTTGAGCCTTGTCCTGCTTTATGCCAGGCCCCTTGGTAGATCTGAGGACACAGAGGAATAAAATACTGTCCCTGCCCTGGGGGGAACTCAGAGCTAGTCAAAGAGATGATGCAAACATAGATAAACCCAGACACCAGTTAGGCTCACCCGTTCCTTAAAATCCAGGTCAGATGGATTCAACCTCCCGGTTCAACAGACTGCAGGCTGAAAGCCTCCCAAGATTCTTGCACATGCCTGGAGGGCTTCTCATATGGACCAGTTAGGAGCTCAGACTGTCTCGAGTTCAAATCCCAGCTCTAGCCCCTGCTAGAGGGATCCACGTTACTCAGCTGCTTTGTGCCTCAGTTTCCACGTCCTTAGAAGTCACATAGCAACAGTACCTACTACCTAGGGTTGTTGTGAGAATTAAACAAGTTAGTTCAGTGCGATGCTTAGAGCAGAGCCTGGCACGTCCTAAGCGCCACGGAAGATCAGCTCTTTATTCTCGTTGTCATTTCTAGCTTTGAGCTCCTGCTTGCACGGAGTTAATTGTTTGTACATCTTCTCACCCCCCACTGCTGGTGCTGTCAGTTTCACCCTGAGTCCGCCCAGACATGGACCTCAATCTTTTTATTTTATGTTCCATTAAACAAAATCAGCCTCACCCCGAAAACAAAGCATGGCTGGGGACACAAAGTCTCTGTGGGTAGCAGACATTTCCAGAGGATGGGGAGAAGAAGGGATTTATAGATTGCAAGAATGCCAGCAACATAAAAGCTCATCTTTGATATTTCCATTCCTAAAAGACCCTCAGCCATTTCCACCACCTGAGTGGCAGCCTGCTACATTGTTTTATTATTTTCCCCTTTGCTCTTTTCCTCTCCCCTACCTGGGAATTCCCACTATTTCCCATGCAGAGCAGTTTAACTATCTCTTTTGCTTCCTTGTCTCCGGTCAAATCATACCCTCAGGACGCTACCTTCCCCCAAGTGCCTTATCAAGGTATTTTCTCATACAGAGACATTTGCTTCCCTCAGAGGAATTCTGATGTCAGATGTTATATCAGTTAGGATCCAGCCAGGCAAAGAGAAACCTCAGTAAACCTTTAGGACAGAAGGGACTTAATGCAGGGCGTTGGTTACACAGATGAGGGATGGGTAGAGAAACCTAACAGCACCAGTGCAGGATATAGTGAAAGACATTCGTTCCGGTAAAGAGTTGCTGTCCCAGACGCCCAAGAGCTCCCCCAGCCCCTTTATTATGTGCCCCCTATCACCCCACACTAAAGGGTTAATTCTGGGCACAGCAGGGAGCCTCAGGGCTCCCTCCAGGGCATCTTTCTGATTGGTCTGTGCCACTCCCAATGAATGATTGTTCACTGTTTGGGACTGAACCCCTCTTCTGGATGAATGGAGCCACAGCAGAAAGAGTCTGGAGTAACGTGAAGCTTCTGGGAGATCTGAAGCAAAGGAGAAAAAAATTAGGTGTGGAAACTGGAAGATGGAGCAGAACCCAGTGAGACTGGAGGCAGGCAGGTCTTTAGGAGGCTGTAGTCAATAGTCCTGGGAAAATCCCATGGCTGGACCCCAGCTTGCTTCTCAGTCTCTCTGCTGGATGGTGTATAGCAGCCTCACACCTCGTCCCCTACCGTCAAGGATGAGATCTGGGTGAGACATGGCCCATCTTATTACAGATGGAAAAATGGAGGCCAGGGAGACAGAACCTTGCCCGTGAACAAGCAGGGACCAGTGCCGGGGCTCCTGAAGCCCTGCCGAGGCTCTCCCCCTCCGCGCCTTCCCCAGACCAGGATAGTAACACCTGTGCAGCAGCGTCAGCAGAAACAGGAGCTGAGAAGAGATGAGGACGCGAAGGTGAGCGTTACCTTCAGATGCCGCTCCGAGGGAGACAGCAGAAACTAATGAGATCTCTGCAGGACACAACAAAGCTGGGGGAGGCCTTTGAAGGACTGCAAAGGGAAGGCACAACTGAGCAGTAAAGGACACAGAGAGCCCCAGTTCCGTGATAGGAGGGGTGAGCCGCAATTAGTGGTGGTAAGAGCGTTTACGGGGGTGGGGGGGGCGGGGAGGAGGCGCAGCCATGCCTCTCTGAAAACAAACCCGACACAAGGGCCTTGCCCTCCGCCTGTTGACCTCCACTCACCTTATAAACGCACGGCCCGTGAGAGCTAAAGGCTGTCACACGGAGGAGGAACACCCAGTCCATCTGGGGTCAGTCGGGGCCAATCTGGTTCTCGTTTAAAAGTGACAGAAATGGGTTCCGGGCAAGTTAAGCGGAAGGGCATTGGCCGGAAGTCTTTGAGGTTCTCTGACTCAAGAGGGGACACTGAACTGGCCTCAGGAACAGGAGGGGACTAAGGGTGATGGGTGGTCAGGCTGAAAGGAATGTGGGGTTCCGTCTGGCACAGTTTGGGGTGTGCAGCTGGGGTCAGGACTGACCGCCATCGGCCCCTCTGCCGTGGCATCCCTCCGAGGGTCACACGGGAGGGTGAGCAGGGTTCGCACGCCCGTTCCCTGGCTGTGCTGGCTTCAGGAGGAGGAAGAAAACTAATCTTCCAGACCACAAGGCAGTCACCTGGAATTTTCTTTTTGCCAAGTCAGTATTCAACGTGGGAGAGGTGCCCTCACTCTGCTTTCCACCCCCCAAAAATCTGGGTGATATTAGGAAATGGGTCTTGGGAAATCAAAACCCAACAAATGCTCACTGTGCCTCTTATTTAGAAGACACGGAGGCCCAGAGAGGGGCGGCACCTGCCCACCGTCACGTGGTGACCTAGTGCCTCAGCCCTGCTAATGGTCGAATTACATGTCTCCCTTCCAAGGGAGTGTGTATCTCAAATCGGAGGCTTCTGAGGGAGCACAGGGGGTTGCGTGGCCCCGCAGACACGCTGGCACTGGTTCTGGTCCTTTCCTACCCTCCTCTCCTGGATTACCTGGAAGAAGTCCTTTCTTCATAGAGACTTGGCGGCTATGGCAGAATCTGCACCTTCCAGTGTGATGTGTTGCGTGGGCTGGGGGTGGTGGCGGCAGGGACACCCCACTGTGGAAACCATGGCCCCGTTGAGGTGGCTGCCCCTATATTGCCTGGAATGAGCAGAGGGGAGAGCTGGGAGGGGAGTGGGGGGCACTGACTGGGTCCTTGGGCCTGCCTGGTTCCCTGGGGACCCCCCTCTATGCCGTGCTCCCTCTCCAGGTCTCAGGGCTTCTCTCCGCCTGCCCTCTCGCCCTCCCTCTTCTCCCAGGGACACAGTTTTTCACTTAAGCAGCAGCAGTGTCCTCACGGCCGATCCTCTCTCCCGCTCCGCTTCCCTCTGGCAGCTCATCGCTGTACACTCTGTGGCCAGGACGTATTTAAAAGAGAGAAACTTTAAATTAAAGTGTGGCAGAGTTTAAATGAAAGAAAACACACCCTCGCTATTATCAAGGGTAGGAAAAGGGCTTCTGGCTCCTGGCGCAGAACTGTAGGCTCTCCCTCTTCTTGGAGCCAGGGAGAAAATCACGAAGTGTTTTTCTAATTCCTTACATGCTGACACCCTCGCCACCCCTGCCTGTCACATGCATGTTAATTGAACAGGAAGCCCCATCCTTTCCAAGGTGGCCAAGTGTTGGCGCAGCTCCCCGAGGACAAGATTCCTCCTCACATGCATTCAGGCGGGGCTTAGGGGAGCTGCAGGGTGGGAGGGAGGTGGGGATACTTCCATTTTAGCATTTAAGCCTCTCTTTGCAAAGAGGGATAGTGGGCTTGGAAGGAAGGAAGGAGGCAAGCTCAGCCTCCACCTGTAGGCTCCCAGGGCCTTGAGGAGGTCCTGGGAGGGGAGGGGCAGACCCTCCTGGATAAGGATCTCCTGGGCTGAGCCAGTCTCCAGTGGGTCCTCCCTTATGCTCAGCTCTGTCAAGTGTGCTGCTGATGGGCAGTGAAAGAAGACCCTGGTTGTGTGGTTCACTCCATTTCTTCCTCTGCCAACCACCTTCCCTATCCTGGGGTGGGATGGGATGGAGGACAAAGACATTTATCATTACCATGCTGAGATACGGAACTTGGCCATGCTGGGAACAAAGCTTCCAGTTCTCCACTATGTTCCTCCCCTGTCCCTCTCCCACTCTCTCTCCTAGCCTCCCTCTCCTGGTTTTAGGCTCTTGGAGTACAGATCTTAGGCTCATCTTGGGTGAGCAACTCTAGAGCATCTGATATGGTGAGACGAGCCTGGGGCTGTCTCTTGCTCAGATGTTGCCTCTCCTGGGAGATGCGAGGTGATTGGTCAGCCTGGCTCTGAATCAGGCAGTGGGGCCAATGGGGCAATGTCCTGCGTCTTTCCTTGTCTTCTTTCCTGCCGGTGGTGGTGAGATTTAGAGGGCAGGGATTTGGGATGCAAATGTGGCAGAAGGTGGCAAAGATACTGCCGGGCCTGTTCACTGTTGTCAGCCTCAGGCCGGCCTGGGATGCAGAGTGAGCCCCTGAGGTCCTCGTGGTCTAGCTGGGGTTTGGGGCTGGGGCCTTAGTGCTTGGGGAAGCCCCTCTGCACCCCCTCTTGTCCAGCCTATGGCGGCAGCAGGCTGCTCGGGGCTCAGAGTTTGTGTCCCTGCAATCTGTCTGAAACATTAGCACTTATTACATGAACACTTACTATATGCCGGGTTCAGTACTAAGTACTAATTTTCTCTCTCTTTTTCTATTGAGATAAAATTCACACAACATTAAATTGGTTTAAAATGTACAGTACAGTGGCATCACCTTTATTCCAAGATATTTCATCACTCCAAAGGGAAACCCCATATCCATTAAGCAGTCACTCCCCAATCCCTCACCTCTACCCCCACCCCGGCCCTTAGCAACCACTCGTCTGCTCTGTCTCTGTGGTTTTATCTACTCTAGCCATTTCATAGAAACGAGTCATACAATATATGAGCTTTTGCGTCTGACTTTTTCAGCTCAGCATAGTGTGTTCAAGGTTCATTCATATTGTAGCATAAATCATACTTCATTCATTTTTATGGCTGAATAATATTCCATCGTATGGATATACCACATTTTATTTATCCATTCATCAGTTGAGGAACATTTGGGGTATTTCTACCTTTTGGCTATTGTGAATAGTGCTGGGTGTGCATGGTTTTGTTTGAACTCCCATTTTCAGTTCTTTCTGGGTACATAACTTAGGATGGAATTGTGGGTCATATGGTAATTCTATGTTTAAATTTTTGAGGAACTGCCAAAATGTTTTCCACGGCAGCTACATCATCTTACATTCCTACCAGTGGTGTGTGAGGATTCAGAGTTCTCTATATCCTTTTCACTTGTTATTTTCCTTTTTAAAAAAAAAAAAAAAGTCTTGTGCAGGGGGTCAAAAGGGACAAACTTTCAGTTACAAAATAAATAATCCAGGGGATGTAATGTACAGCATGGTAACTATAGTTAATAAAATGGTATTGTGCATTTGAAAGTTGCTCAGAGACATCCTAAAAGTCTTCATCACAAGGAAAAAGAATGTCATAACTCTGTGTGGTGACACATATTAACTGATCTTATTGTGGTGATCATTTCACAATATTTACAAATAGCGAATCATTATGTTGTACATGGGAAACTAACATAATGTTATAGGTCAATTACCTATATTTTTACCTCAGTAAAAATTTAAAAAAATTATAGCCATCCCAGAGGTGTGAAGGCTATTGTCTCTTTTCTTCCTTACAGTAATCCCATTGTGCAGCTGAGGATCTGGAGACTTGGAGAAGGTAAGTCAACGTGTTCAGGTCATAAAGCTTGTAATGACCAAGTCAGGATTTCAACTCAAGTGTGCTGACTGCAAAACCAAGGCCCCTGATCACAGGGCTACAGCACGTCCCCACCTTCGCTGATGGCTGACTCTGCCTTGGATGTAAGGAGTGCTAGAAAGCCAGAGTTCACAAGCTGAACTTGAGCAAGTGACTTAATGTCCCCAAACCTCAGTTTTTTCATCTGTCAAAGGGAAATGATGACAGCTGCTCCATCGGGTCCATGAAAACAGTCCATGTGTGGGAAGTCCTGTGTGGCTGAGGGGGATGACTCATTAGCTGAGGGTCCAGACCGTCATTCCAACACAACGGAGGCAGAGCTAAGTTAGAGCTTTTGATACATTGCCTCCTAGGCAGACAGACAGACAGTCAGACAGACATATAGGATCTTTTTTTTTTTTTTTTTTTTTGTGGTGCGTGGGCCGCTCACTGTTGTGGCCTCGCCCGTTGTGGAGCACAGGCTCTGGACGCACAGGCTCAGCGGCCATGGCTCACGGGCCCAGCCGCTCCGCGGCATGTGGGATCATCCCGGACCGGGGCACGAACCCGTGTCCCCTGCATCGGCAGGCGGACTCCCAACCACTGTGCCACCAGGGAAGCCCCACATGGGATCTTTTGAAGGACATTGTTATGATGTGGAGATATGGAAAAGCATTAGCATTAGGGTGCAGACACTTTAGCCAAGATTAAATATACATTTATATATTCTTTAATGTTATTTGAATGATAAAAGTAATCCATGTTTATTGTTGGAAACCAGGAAAATACAGAAAAGTATAAAGAAGAAAATTAAAATGATGCATGGTCCCAACATCTAGCAATAAATACTATTAACAATATACTGTGTTTCTTCTTAGCTTTTACTCTTTAGGCAAATATGGAGTGTTCAGAGGGCTTCCCAGCTTATGCCTGAGCTGTGTCCAGCTCTGGAATCCAGCCATGCTCCAGCGTTTCTGATGAGCTGGTGGCACAGGGCCATCACCATTTCTCCCGGGACTGAAGTGTCTCCTGGAAGAAAACTTACCCTGAGAGAAGAGGCAGCTAGGCAGGGCCAGCTCAACATCTGTGAACGCCAAGCCAGAAAGAGCTGGGTCTGAATACCAGCTCCACCGGTGGTAGGTGGGTGAACTTGGGCCCATTTCCCTGCTTCCTAATCTATAAGGTGGGGGATAATTGTGGTGTCCAAGTCATCAGTTGTGGAGAGAATGAAACAAGATAACAATACATGTAACAAGGTACAAACTTCCGGATATGTTTTCATATCCAGAAGTCACCAGCTATTTCTCTGGGTAGACAGAGATGGAGCAGAGCTTCCTTGTTTGGGGAAGCTACTCAGAGTCTTCCTCTGAGTGATGCAAATATGAGGCCAGTGGGCAAACTTACTGAGAGGTAACAAGACCTTTTTGGGGTATATGTGGAGGGGTACATATGCATAATAAAAGAGCTGGGACCCTGGATGCCCAGGTGGTGCTGGCAGTATTCAGACCTGCTGGTGGACAGGTGTCCACTGGGCAGGCAGGACCAGCCTTCAGCTGGGAGGGGCATCCTGTTTCTTTCTCTGGTGGTGTCTGGAAGTAAATTTGACCTCTTTTGACTCCATGAGCACCTAGGACTTTTGAATAATTCAGAAGGGATGGGGACAGAGGCCTTAAGATGGAGTCACCAGATCCTATTATTAAGATTGATGGACACTTAAATAATTGGAAACATACTCACAGATGTGTCTGCCTTTGTACGCCCACCTGCTGAGCTGGCCAGGCTGGTTATAGACACCTTAAGTACGTAGAGTGCTTGGCACATAGAAGGCATGCAATGGACGATAGCTAGTTACAGAGCCTTGGGGCCATATGGGAGAGGTGAGGCTGAGCATCTCGTGGGTTCTAACTCTGATTTTTCCCATGACCCAGCCCCATGGACTTCTGTGTATGTACCTGGGAAGGAGGGAGGGGGCTTCAGCAAAAATAGAAAGGACCATTTGACTAAAACCCCCATAAGACCTTGGAGACATAACAGCATTCCATGAGCACTCCACTGAGAGAGAGGAGTTTGGCCCACTTGCTACCCCTCCCTTCTTCTGGGAAACTGCTTCATCCCCTGCTCCAACCCTGTGGTTCAAGTGGGAGCTTCCAATCACAGGATTCAACCTGATAGCCACATGGGCCCAGCCAATCAGGAAACTTCCCTGAGAGTTTTAAATTGGAATTAAGGGAAAAGAGTCAATCTTTCTCTGAAGGCAAAGGCATGAGATATGGTCCTTGAAATTATCAGAGACAACTTCTACCCTGTGGGAGAGCTCAGCCTGAGTAGGAGAGAACAGAGTCCACACATCAAGAGAAGCAGAGGTGGCAAAAGTTTGGAGGGCAGTCACAGTCCTGGCTCTGGTCATTTCTGCCATCCAAGTACACCTCTCTGCTTCCCATGGTTTGGTCATGTGAACCCATAAATTCTTCTTTTCATCTAGCTATTTCAACTTGCAAGTCCCAAGTAGGTTTTGGTACAGATGACTTCAATGCATTGACAGTGGGTCTGGATGGAGATGTTGGAAGCCCATGGGAGGTAAAGGTGCCTGCTGAGAGGGGCAGTGTCCATCAAAGGTGGGGGTCCTTGGGGAGTGGCAGAGACACCAAGAGAGAAGATGGTGCTAGGGAAACAAGCCACAACTGGCAGAAGCAGCAGAAAGTTGGGGGTGGGTGGAAGTAGGAACGTGTTATATAACTGAACAGACTTGCGAAATTTATCACACAATCAATACAGTCTAGTGTTCTTTTTATTTTTACTTGACTTCACACCTTGAGCATCATCCCTTAAAATGAAATATGATTGGAAATGTGATTTTTAATGACCTCATAACATTCCATCATATGACTCTAACATGATTTATTTAACAAATCCCCTAGTGTAGAGGACTGTAAGTAAATTATCTTCATTTTTTTGATTTGGTTTTTATTCTTTTGTTATTGTGTACGACACTGCTAGGAACCTCCTTGCAAATAAATCTTTGTGCACATCTCTAATTATTTCCGTAGGAGAAATTGTTATAAATGGAATTGCTTTATCAAAGGGTATGGACATTTTACAGCCTTTGATCCATATAAATAAATTGCCTTACAGAATGGTTGTGACAATTCTCACTCCCCCCATAGAGCAAAATAGTTTCCTTTCCTCTCAACCTTTGCCAGCTCTAAGTACTGTGATTTTTTAAAAGCTTGGCTAAGATGACAAGCAAAATATATGTTTCATTGTTTTAATTTGAATTTCTTTTATTACTAGCGATGCTGAAAATTTTCAAATATTTATTTGCTCTTTGTAGTTTTCTATCATTTCATATTTATGTCGTTTGCTCATTTTTCTAATGGGTTTTCAGATTTCCTTATGGATTTGTAAGAGTTCTTCACTTTGCCTGTTTCTTAGTCTCCTACTTTGTTGTTTGATTTTTAATTTTGTTTATGATATTTTGATTTACATAATGGTTTCATTTTTATGTTTTCAGATTTGTCATTCTCTCCCTCTGTGTTTTCTTCTAAAACACTGGGCTTAGAAATACCTTCCTCGCTACGAGATCAGATAAATATTCACCCATATATTCTTCTGGTTCTTCTAAAACTTAGTAGTTTAAAGTTATTTGGCAATTGAGAATTTATTTTGATGAGGGGAGATAAGGATCTAACTTTTTTCCCCTCCAAATAGTCAACCAGTTCCCCCAATGTCATGTGTTAACTAATCCACTCTTTTACCCCACATTTGAAAGGGCACCCACCTTATGACCCATTGCTAGGATCTGTTTCTAGGCTTTCTGTCAGATCCCTCTTGTTTATTTGACTATTCCTGGACTAGAGTGCAATTGAATTTGTTTTTTTGGCCTAAAACAAGAGTCCTTGTTTTACAATAGGGAAATTTAATCCAGTTATATTTGTTGTCAAAATTGATCATGGAATTCTGCATTTTCATCTTGTGTTTTTCTCTTTCCTGCTTCCTTTTGTCTGTCTTGTGTCCACTGCAATTCTTTTGCTTACAGTAGTGCCTGGCAAAAAGTAGGAATTCAGTAAATGCTTATTAAATTAAGGGATATTAAGTATATTTAGTATCAGATAAATGTGGCCATTTAAATAAGCAAAGAAAAGATAAGCAATGTTGAGTCAACTGGATCACCATCTAGAAAATAAATAAGTGTAGACTCTTACCTCGTATCATGCACAAAACCAAACTTCAGATCCATTAAAAACAACCTTTAAAATAAACGAAACAAATATTAGGAAAAAATGTAGGAAGATATGTTTATAACAGTGAGATAGGTGAGATTCTCTTAAGAAAGATATAAACTGCAAGAGCCACAAAAGAAAAGTTGATTATTCTAGTTATATCAGCATTTAAAGTTCCTATAAGACAAAAATACCTTATGCCAAACCAAGTAAAGCAATAGACGGGGAGAAATAGACTGGGGGAAATACACTTAATATCAGGATCTAGAAGCAGGTCTGTTAACTATTGACAATTTGGAGTTAAGATAAGTGTAAACAATATTTTGAGATACTTACAAGAACTGTAATCTGATATGAAAATACCTGATTTTTATGGGTGACAAGGTGCTAATTCTACAATTGTTTGGCCTACCGTATTTGCCTCCTATTGCTGCTGTAACAAATGACCACAAACTTAGTTTTATTTTCTTACTTTATGGAGGTCAGAAGTCCAAACTTAATGTCCGTGGGCTAAAATCTAGGTGTTTGGGGACTGCTTTCCTTTTGGAGGCCCTGGGGGACAGACAATCCATTTCCTTGTCTTTTTCATCTTCTAGGAGCTTCCCACATTCCTTGGCTTGTGGCCCTGCATCACAACGTCTTCTTCCCTCGGCACATCTCCTTCTCTTACGCTACCTCTCCAGCTTCCCTCTTCAAGGATCCTTGTGATTACATTGGGCCCACTGGAATAATCCAGGGTAATCTCTCCATCTCAAGACCCTTGATTCAATCACTTCTGCAAAGTTCCTTTTGCCTTGTAAGGTGACACATTCACAGATTCCTGGAATTAAGACCTGGGCATCTTTGGGGACCATTTTTCCTGCTTACCATGCTTACATTTATAACTAAAGGAAATGCTAAATTTCAATTAGAGTTTAGTAAAAATAAAGATGCAACAATTTCTCACTCAAGTTCATACAAGATCTTCCTGAATTCCTCCCATGAACCCTAGATCTACAGTATTGATATCTATTAACAAATTGCCATCCAGAAAGGTAGAGATTAAATTTATGCCCTTTTCAATAGCCTGTTAAGGGTATCCATTTCCCTCAAGTTGTCACCCACACCAGGTTTTATCATTAAAAAAAAAAAAAGAAATGAAAGAAAAGGAAAGGAAAATAAGGAAGAAAAAAGGAATAAAGGAAGAAAATAAAGCTCTGCCAAGTTGAAAGGGGAAAAACACATGTAAGTGAGAATTTGGCTCTATCTAGACATTATACTACCTTTTAATCTCAAAATTCGTTTGAAATTTTCACACGATATTTTGGTGCAGAGGTTGTCAAACTTTCTGAAAATGACTCAGTTACGAATATTTTATGCTTTTCAGGCTATCTGATCTCTCTTGCAACTACTCAACCTTATCACTGTAGCCTGGAAGAGCATAGAAATATGGAAACAAATGAGTGTGACAGTGTTGCAATAAAACTTTACTTACAAAAGCAGGTGGAGGACCAGATTCGGCCCACAGGCCATAGCTTGCCAACCCCTATTTTAGAGCAGCCATATATGTAATTTAAAATTTTCTGATATCCATATTTAAAAAGTAAAAAGAAATAGATAAAATTAATATATTTTATTGGATTCAACATATTCCAAACATTGTCATTTCAACATATAATAAACATAAAAATTATTGAGATACTATACAATATTTCATTTTGTACTATGTATTCAAACACTGGTGTGTGTTTTACACTTTTAACGTATTTCACTTCAGTCACATTTCAAGTGCTCAGTTGTTGTGTGGATAGTGACCCCTGCAGTGGACAGCATAGTCCTAGAGTGCAAATCTAAGCCTGATTTTGTTTTTTGTTTGCAGGAACCAACTTTCTTTTCTGTAAGCCTACTTTGAGGATAATTTTTTTATACTAAAAACTTAAATTTAATGAGGATACGTGTAGGCCTTAATTTTTTTTCAATATTTTTATCTGCCACTTAGTGATTCCTTTCAAACTGTACACTCAGTTTTCTAAGAGAACACATTTCATCTATTATACCTTTGATCATTTCTTTGGTTCTATTTTTGTATGTGTTTTAGAAACACTAATTTTCTGTATATTAGATCTCAGTTATTTGCCTTCCTTATGTGTCATTTCTCTTTTACTTTTTAAATCCCTTTCTCCTTTTCTTAAAGTTTGTCCTTCATATCAGTGATTCCATTTTTCTGCCATTTTTTTTGTCTTCATAGGCTTCTAATGAAGACTTAAGTTATGACTTACAATCTTTCCTTAACTAGCCCTCTTTACATCTGCCTGCCTCTTAACCAATTAGCTCCTTTTTCATCTAACACTTTTTTTTTTTTTTTTTTTTGCGGTACGTGGGCCCCTCACTGCTGTGGCCTCTCCCGTCGCAGAGCACAGGCTCCGGACGCGCAGGCTCAGCGGCCATGGCTCACGGGCCCAGCCGCCCCGCGGCACGTGGGATCTTCCCGGACCGGGGCACGAACCCGTGTCCCCTGCCTCGGCAGGCGGACGCTCAACCACTGCGCCACCAGAGAAGCCCCATCTAACACTTTTGTTTTACTTACTTTCCCCCCATTTAAAAATTCAATTTATTGAATGTATAAATGAGTTTATTCACTTAACCCTCTGTTGAAAACCTTTAAGTATGATCTGTAAATTGTCTAGTGTATTAGTCAGCTACTGCCACAATAATGCTACGTAACAAACCACCCCAAACACCATGATAAATCACAGTAAATATTTATTCTTCTGCTCACAAATCTGAAGGTTGACAGGTGTTTTGCTTAGGCTGTGGGCGTACATACTGACTAAGGTAGCTGTACTCCATATCTCATTCTGGGCCAGTGGCAACCTGGGACATGTTATTTTCGTGATGGAAGTCAAAGCTCCCTGAGAGGCAAGAAGAAACACTGCATGACTCTTAAGGCCGAGACTCAAAACTCACACACTGTCTCTTCTATCCACATCCCGTTGGCCAAGGTCAGAATCAGTTGAGTGGAGTGTTATCACTTCACTCTTTTCCGCTTGCTTTAAAGAGCCAACTTATAAGACTACAACAATATACTACTATACTCCTATTAGAATGGCTAAAGTAAAAAAACCTGACAGTACAAGTGCCTATGAGGATGCAGAGAAACTGGGACTCTCCTACATTGCTGTTAGGAATGCAAAATGATACAGCACTTTGGAGACTGCTCAGCAGGTTCTGATAAAGTTAAACATACACCCACCCTATGACCCAGCAATTCTATCCCTAGATATTTACCCAAGAGAAATGAAAACTTACACTAAGTTAAAGAATACAGATTCAAAAGGCGACAAACTATTTCATTCCATTTATAAGACACACTGGAAAAGTTAAGACTATAGGGACAGAAAGCAGAGGGTCAATTTAAGAAAATGATTGAAAACGAAAACTGAGGACTTTCTAAAAACACCTTCTGTTTCCTTTAGTAAATTGTTTTCACAAGAGGCCTCTTTCATTAGTATAGCATGATATGACCACTTTTTTACATTACAACATATTTCATAGCCTATATTGTTCAATTTTTCTCCTGTCTGGTTTTGAATGAAAAACATTTCTATCTAAATCTAGTGTTTAACCATTATTAGAGAGAGTGCCTCCTCCTTGGTTCTTCTAATTTACCTGGTTGTAATTTTTCTATCTGATTTCAAACAAGGTCAGTCTTCAACACTGATTTTCTTGTCAGTCATGGCTGGGCCTGGCCCAGCTAGCACCTATGCAGGCTCTGCTGACACCAGGAACAATGTCTAAGGGATATCACCTGAGGTGCCAGGGGAGCAGATCCCAGGTTTAAGAGATGATGGTACACTTAGTGAGGCTGGAAAGAGAATTCCACTGGGGAGACGGGCCCAGGACACAGGGAACTCAGGCCTCCAGATGGCTAGGCTAGGTGACAACCTAGCCTGAAGAAATTGTAGTGCCTGAGGGGACAGGGCTGAAGGAGTTCAGATAAGGACACCCCATCCCCTGGTCTTGCCCCAGAAAGGAGCCAGGAGTGTGGCAAAAGTGAGGCCAAGGGGGGCGTTATCCAGGCTTGCTAGTTCTTGGGTCCCCACTCTGCCCAATTTCCTCTTTAATTGAAACCTTCCTTGCCCTTCCCCATCAGCCCCAGCATGGGTCCCCAGCAGGCAGAGAATGCGTTCATCGTTAGCAGACTTTTGCCTGAGAAGGCTGCATAACTAACTCTGCAGAGATGAGCTCACCAAAGGCAGCTGATGGGCTGGGCTGCTGCTTCTGGCCTCCTCCACTGGTTCTTGAAATTATCTCTGGACAATCAGTGACTTCCTTCCAACCCATGGTCTGCTCTGGGTATGCAGGCAGCCTGCTGGTCTCCTTGGGCTGACCTTCGGCCTGGAGGCTGCCACGGGGTAGTGGCAGCATCAGGGTCCAGCCAGGGCAAGAGCAGGGCCTGCTGCCACCCATCCTCTCCCAGATATAGAGCCTCTGTCCAGCTGCAATTGTGACTCCGTTACCCTGCAAGCCACTCACTTTCCTGGATCAAGCTTCCAGCTTGGCCTGGCTGGCATGGGATCTTCTCCTAGGCTCAGCGATCCTCTGTCAACTGTCCAAGAAGTGACTGGTCCTGGGAGGGGAAATGAGGACTGGGGTGGTGGGTCTTGAACCGAGGGAGGGAAAGTCACCTTTTTCCTTTGGGCCTTGTGTCAGTTGGGTCTGGATTGAGCTGAGCTGGCCTTTGCCTTGTGGAGACAGGAGGAAGCCAGGCAGAAAACATCCCTTAAGGGGCCTTATGTGTGTGTGTCGAGCCTGTAGATTCAGCCTGTAGGTTACTCTGTGTGGAGCTTCCCTTCCATATCCTTGAACCTTCAGTGGAGCCTCATTAAACATCATGGTCTGTTAATCCCAACACATACACACTACTATATATAAAACAGATAAGCAAAAAGGATCTACCGTATAGCGCAGGGAACTATACTCAGTATTTCGTAATAACCTGTAAGGGAAAAGAACCTGAAAAAGAGTATGAATATATATATAATAAACTGAATCACTGTGCTGTACACCTGAGACTAACACGACATTGTAAATCAGCTATACTTCAATAAAATAACAAGCAAACAACAAAAAAACCCATCATGGTCTCGTCTCAGACGTGCTGGGGAAATGACAAAAGAGCCTCCTCCCTGTTTGGGACCGAGTGGTGAAGGGGAGGATGGGGACCTGCTTTTGCTGAGGCCTCTGTGTGAGTGTGGCTGGAAAGGAGGTTGGCACCCTCAGCAGGGGTGACAGGAGGTGGTGTTGCTGTTTGTGGAAGGGGATCAGGGGAAGATGATGGGGTGTGTTCCTGAAGAAATATTGGGCAGCACGCTGGGGGCATTTTGGAGGTGGGCCAGGCTCTTGTGAGGGCAGGAGGTGCTGGATTGTCCAAGTTATAGTCATTTAAGAATGCCTGGGAATGTGACCTCCTTTTGCAGCGTCCGGCTGAGGATGTGGGGACATTCCGGCTGCAGAGGCCGCTGTTTGCTGTGTGGAGTTCCAAGGTGGAGGTTGAACATGGGGTGGCTGGAGCGTCTCCTTCAGTCTAGGGGTTGAGGGAGGCCTGGGGAGGTTGTGGTCTGAGTGGATCTCAGAAGGCACACCATCAGTGAACATCTTCATTCAGAAACCTTTGTGCCTTAGTCTATTTCTTTAGGACAAATTCCTAGAAGTGAAATTTCTGTGCCAAAGTGTAAGGGCATCAGTCAAAAGTCTTTTGGCTGTAGTAGCCGAAACCCCCTCAAGCTGGCTTATCAAGACTAAACAAGTGTGGGTGGGGCTTTTCTTGACTCACCTGTGATGGAAAAGCCCAGGGGGTAGGGTAGGGTAGACACAGCTTCCATCCTGGTGGGATCGAGGACAGGGGCTCGTTCTCATGCCCTTCATCTCTAGCTCGACTGTATCTCTGAACAGCCCGTGGATGATCCAAGCTTATATCCTGCCCGCTCAACCACCTGCATTAAAGGAGAATATCCCTCTCCTCTTTGGTCCACACAAAGCCTCAGCTGAGTCTCATTGGACCAACTGGTGTCCCTGAATCAGGTACCAAGGCTGGGAGATGCAGTGCCTCAATTGGTCAGTCCTGGGTCACACACCTACTCCTGGAAACCGGAGTTGTTACCCACCCAGACCAGTGGGTGGAGAGTGAGAGAAGGGGGCTTCCCAAGGGAAAATGGGGATCCTCTTACCAAATGATGCTGCACAGAAACCCCCATAGAGGGCTTCCCTGGTGGTGCAGTGGTTAAGAATCTGCCTGCCAATGCAGAGGACACGGGTTTGAGCCCTGGTCCGGGAGGATCCCACATGCCGTGGAGCAACTAAGCCCATGTGCCACAACTAGTGGGCCCGTGTGCCACAACTACTGAAGCCCGTGCTCCTAGAGCCCGTGCTCCTCAACAAGAGAAGCCACCGCAATGAGAAGCCTGCGCACTGCAACGAAGAGTAGCCCCCTACTCGCCTCAACTAGAGAAAGCCCGCGCGCAGCAATGAAGACCCAACACAGCCAAAAATAAAAACAAATAAAATAAATAAATAAAAAAAATACAGAAACCCCCACAGATGTCCATTACTAGCAGGCACCTTGCCAACCCTCTCAATATTTCATCAGATTTTATCTTAAGCACCCACTCACAGGCTGTGGAGAAACTGTTAGAGCAAAGGGTCAAGGAAGGTCAGAAATCCTTGAGAATCATCTGTCTGCTGCACATGAATTGAAAACCACTGCAGGTCATGAGCGGCTAGGAGCTCTGGGTGAAGAGCGAGTCTCCGGGCTGGGCACCGTTCTAGGCCCAGGAGATTAAGAGCAAACCCCACGACTACTGCCTTCAGAGAGCTTCCATCCTGTGTGGGGACCACACGTGCAGAAATATCAGACGGTCAGAGTCAGCAGGTCACAGGGTGCCCTGAAAGCCAGAGGATGGGGTGGGGACAGAGGGGGATGAACCTTGTCAGAGAAGGCTGGGCTTTGAGACTTGAAGGATGACTGGTAAAGACATGAGGGGCCTGGAGCGGGGTGTTCCAGATAAAAGAAGCAGCCCAAGCAAAGGTGTGGAGACCTGGGAGGGGAAAGAGCATTTAGTAACTTCAGGTGGATGTGTGTGGCTGGTGGGTTGATGTGGGGACAGGCTGTGAAGAGGGATGGTGAGAGACAAGGCCAAGATAAAGGAAAACGATGGGGAGCGAGGCCCTGCCAAGGGGCTTGGATTTGATCTTGGGCAACACAAAGCCGGTAGAGAGTTCTGAGCAGGAAAGTTGTTCCCTCAGGCTTGTGTGGTCCAAGGTACCTGGGGCAGTGTCTCAGTCTGCTGGGGCTGCCATAACAAACACATAGAATGGGTGGCTCAACAACAGACTTTCATTTCTCACAGTTCTGGAAACTAAGAAGTTCAAGATCAAGGTGCCAGCTGATCCAGTTTCTGATGATAGCCCTCTTCCTGGTTTGTAGGCAGCCACCCTCTCGCTGTGTCCTTACATAGCCGTTCCCTGCTGCCTGTGCAAGGTCATCTTCTTATAAAGCCACTAATCCCATCATGAAGGCCCCATCCTCATGACCTTGTCTAACCCTATTCCCTCCCAAAGGCCCCATCTTCAAACACCATCACACTGGGAAGTAGGGCTTCAACATATAAAGTTTAGGGGGACACAAACATTCAGTCCATAACAGGTGGTTTGGGTAGGCACGGAGGCAGGGGGAGGGACCAGATGACCTGTGGAGGGTGAAGGGTAATACAGACCACCCTCTGTCTTCCTCTTCCTCCTTCCCCCCACCCTTTTCTTCTCTCCTCCCTTTCGTCTCTTTGGAGGATGGGGAGCTGCCTTCCCAGAAACAGAAGTTTATGGGGAAGTTTATCCCTGGTACGAGAGACATCTGCCTCACTCCAGAAAACCCAGGATAAAATAAATCTAATTAAATCTGTTACTGTTCACAGAGACTAGTTTTGTGGGCAATTGACCTGTTTTGTTTATTATGTAAACCATCATGAAACTCAAGCTCCATATTATTTATGCTAATGGAAGGGAATAGGTAATAAATCCCACGTGAAGTTGTTGGCAGACCAGATGGTGCCAGTGGCGCGTGATGGCTTGTGCTGGAGGATCCCATGCCAGACATCACTCTCAACCCCAGGAGAAGGGTTGGGGGGTGCTGGGAGGGGTAGCATTGAGTCTTGGGGGCAGCCTCTTTCTCAGCAAATTGCAGAGTGCTAATGAGAAGAGGAGGGCTTTCTGGGTCGCCTCCCTCATCCATCTTCTCCCTCTCGGAGGAAACTCCAATCTGTATTACGCCCCTTGGGGAGATTGGAATAAAAATAGATGGGGCCCCTCCTGTGTGCTACATCCTACGTGATCACATTGGATTTCCACAACAACCATGAGAAGTAGGTCTCATTTATCCCATTTTATAGGTGAGAAAACTGAAGCTGATGTTTGACCCTGGGTGTCTTTGACTTGTAAGACTCGGGTATTTCCAGGGTGCCATGGCCTTGGATAATACAGGTCCAGGAAGGAAGGAGAGACATGAGCTGAGTGAGGGGAGTGAGGAAGGGAGGAGGAGAGAGGGAAGGGGAGGAGAGGGGAGGTCAGCAAGGGGAGGATGGGACTCGGACATTGGAAGAGGGGGCAGGGAGGAGGGGAGGAGAGCAAAGGAAGGCGGGAAGAGTAGAGGGGAAGGGGAGGAGAAGGGAGAAGGGGCAAAAAGAGAGAAACAGAGGCAGAGGTACTTCTCTCTCTTCCTGAGGGCAAGCTAGCCCTAGGTCTGGAGGGGAGGTGAGAGTTAGACAATGATGTGAGGGCAGCAGCAGGGACAGCCCATGAACAAGTGCGAACTGTTTCTAGTTATGGGGGCAGCTGCCTCTTAGAGAAATTGAAAAGCAGGGAGCTTTATTTACAGCTGAAAGCTGAGAGCGTCGTTGTCTCTTCAAAGAAAGGAAGAAAGGAACACAATTCAGGAGGCAATGGGGAGGGTCTGAGTTTACAGGAGCCTTGCAAGTAGGTGGAGTCGGCTACCAGTCTGCAGCCGCTCTTCCCCAGCAGCTCTGCCCCCCGCAGGTGACACCAGGCAGACACATCGCTTTCTTCTTCATGCCAGGTACGAATTCTGGTTTTTATTGCATCTTGGCCAAAATGGTCAAAAGAGAGGAATTAAGTGGTTGGGTTTATTTTCAAAACAGATAAGGCACATTAGAGAAATGTAGAGAGAAATGCAATTAGATAGCAAAGGCAAGGGGGCTACTGGGTGGCAGTGGCAAAGAGTTTGGACTTGCTGTGGGAACTTGGACAAGTTACTTAGCATCCACGAACCTTGGTTTTCTCAGGGGACAGCAATGCCCACCTCCAGTGCTGTTGATGAGGACTGAACAGGGCAAGGCATGTATCAGCCTGGAGCCTGGCGCAGGGGAGGTGCTTGCTGAGCTCGGGCTCCCCGGGAGGCACACTCTGAGATGGGGTGCTGTGTGCAGGAAGCTTTTTGGGAGGGGTGGGGGAGGGAAGGATGCTGGTTTAGGCAGAGAAAGGGGTTGAACGGTGATGGATGCAGTTGCAACAGGGCCTTAGCTAGTGGGGGAGCCCTGGAGCTGGAATGGACCTACAGTACTGTGACCAACTGACCCAGTTTGCTTGGGATCTAGAGGGTTCCCGGGATGCAGGATTCTCAATGCTAAAACTGGAAAATCCCATGCAAAATGGGGGCATATTGGTCATCCTATCCCGCAGAGTAGTCCTATCTATGGCACAGAGGCTGGACTTTTGTATCTCATTGGATGTGGGCTGCCTCCAAGGAGAGGGCTTTTAGGCCAATTCATGGAGAGGGACTCAGCTGTGAGCCGTCAGTTGCCAACACTCCAGGCAATGGGGGAATGGGTGTCTTGTTTTTGACGGTGGAATCTGGGCAGCACACCACAGCGTCCACTACAGTTTCTTGGTAAATGTGCATTCTCTGCTCACTGCTCATGACACAGATCAGGGTAATTATAAAAAGATTTCCTAAGGTATCACAACTGGGGTTAGCTGCTGCCATCTTTTAGGAGCTCAGAGAGGTCTCTAAACCCTCATCTCGTCTGGTTCAAAAGGTAAAATCTGTACCTTTCAGATTCTGCACCCTAAGGCCCCGGGAGGTCCGTATTACCTGGACAGTCTCTTGGAATGTCATCTTGGGGCAGTACAACCATCAGATTCTTCAGCAGGCGGATTATCCCTATTTACCAATGAAGAAACTGAAGCCCCGAGAGGTTGAGAACTTGATAATGGTCACACAGCTGAGAGGTAGTAAGGCTGAGATACAAACCCAGGCAATTTGCTTCTGGAACCTGTGCTCTTACCTGCTGTGCAAATGGCACCACTAGATCGAGATGGCCAAGTGAATCCAAACTTACTGTCTGTTCCTGCTGGCAGCTCTGTCCCTGCATACTTTAATAAGAATAACGATACTAAAAATAATAATCGGTGCAATTTGCCAGATACTAATGCTGGGTCAGACACCATGTTAACCGCTTTACCCTTATCATGACTTCAACAATTTTCACACAGCTATGAGGCAGTGATTTTATTATCCTCACTTTATAGATGTTTGTTACTTACCCTAGGTCCCAAAACTTACAGGACAGTTCAGGTTACTTACTTCCGGGTGGAAACCTCTCGCAGTTAGTGGCTTGAAACAATCACTATTTTCTTACATCTCACCATTTTGTGGGTGAGGCATTCAGGCGGGGCTTGTCTGGGTGGTTCTTCTGCTCCACGTGGCACTGACTGGGACCCCTCAGTGGTACTGAGCTGATTGCTGGACTGGTCCGGAGGGTCCACGATGGCTTTTCTCACGTGCCTGGTGCCTTAGTGGGCCCAGCCGGACCCCTTGCCTGCCCCTATAGTCTCAGGGCCTCCTTGTGTGTTCTTTCCAAGATGGGCAGTTAGACTTCTTACGAGGCAGCTCAGGACTCCAAAAGCAATTGTTCCAGGAGGGAGGAAGTGAAACCTGCCAAAGCCCTGGCCTGGAAACTTCCGATGTGTTCTATTGATCAGATCCATCACAGGGCTCACCCAGATATAAGGGGAGGAACTTACAGACACCCCAGTGGAGGCACGTCAGAGAATTGACTGCCATCTAAATCTATCGCAGGGAGCGAGCGGTCCATCTCCAAAGCCCTGGTGTTTAACTGGCTCCCACGTGCCGCTCCGCCTTCCTTTACGTGCTTCTCTTTTCCCTGTGATTACCTCACTTCAGAACAAACCGCAACCAGCAAACCGCTCCTTGGCCTCCGCCCTCCAAGAGTGGCCACTAGCATAGAGTTTCTTGGCCGTCTGAGCCCATCTCCCTAACAGCCTCCGCCCTTTTTCTCCCCCTTTTGGCCTGCCTTCCAGGCTGGCACTGTAGGCCTCCAGCCTGCATGGCAGCTCTGTCCTGAGTTGGCATGTGAGCCTTGGCAGAGGTCTGGACAGAACCACGGGGCAGCACAGTGGGTCAGAGGCGAAACGTGCAAATAAGGGCTGCAGCCCTGTGGGTATGGTGGGAGTGGAGAGGTCAATGCTGATGCTGGTCTTGGGAAACTCAGCGCTGTCAGGTCATTGTCATCCCCCTGTGGTAAATTTTCCAGGGCTCTTGTTGCCCTCAGGCTAAAGTCCTGCTTGATCTGATCCTGCCTACATTGCAGCCTTGTCCCTTAGCACTCTCCACCTGTGCTTTCCTCTCTGGCCATACGTTCCTTTATCTGGGAGGATATAGGAGTTGGAGCTACTGTAGCCATCTTGAAATTGCTAGAGGCGTGGGAAGGGAGCTACCAGTGAGAAAGTAGAACTAGAGAGAGAGATATGTACAGAAAGATGGGGAGAGAGAGAGAGAGAGAGAGAGAGAGAAGATATACCCTGGAGAATTGTTTGAGACTTGGATCAAACCATACCTGAAGCTTTATCAGACTTACCCAACTCTTCAGACATGTGAACCAATGTACTCTCTATATGTGGAAGCCAGTTTTGGTTGGCATTTCTGTCATTTGAAACAAAAGAACCCCAGTGATGGTGGGTTTGCTGAGACAGCCTGGATATTCAGCCCTGGGCAATGGTAAGAGCATAGAGCTCCTGGCTGGAAGGCCCGAACTCTTCACTGCATAAACAGGGAAACTGAGGTCCAGAGGCGAGGTCACACGTGCAAGGAGTGAGGTCTCTGGACTTTAGTCCAGTGGTCCTTCTACCACTGGAGGTGTCTCAGCAGGGAGGAAATTCCAGACCTGGACCTGCCTCCTGAGGCCCCCACTGGTCAGCACAGGAGGCTAGAGGGTCACAGGCTGAGGTCCGACTAAGCAGGGTGGACACCACACTCTCCTGGTTAGCTCACTGTGTTCCATCCGTACTGGCCTGCTCTGATTCTAGAATGTGCCAGCATTTTTGCATGAGGGCCTTTGCATATTCTGTTCCATCTGCGTGATGAGCTTTTTCTACCCTCTTTCTCTTTGCTTTGCTATCCCTTTCTTATTTTTCAGGCCTCAGCTTAAATATCACTTTTCTCAGGGAAATCTATTCTTATCTGCCTTCGGTAGTTCAACAAATATTTATTTAGTCCCTAATAGATGTCAGCTACTTTTTTAGAGGCCAGGGGTGAAGGAGACCAATTGGAGTTTATATTACCCCTGAAGTGGAGGTGGGTGGAACACACACACACACACACACACACACACACACACACACACACATACACAGACATACATACACAGGTACACAGACATACACACATATACACACATACAGACACACACAGACACATACAGACAAATACGGACTCACACACAGAATACGCACATAGACACACAGACACAAACATACACACACACACACACACACACACACAAACACACAAACTATGGAAGGAAATGAAACAGTACAGGTGATGGATGCCTGGGGAAGGGGATGAGGAATTTCAGGTCATCTGGTCAGAAGGTGACTCTCTGGAGGTTACATCTGAGCACAAACCAACCAAATGAAGGGATGAGCCCCTGGGATCTAAAGGTGGAGAGTTCCAGGTGAAAGAAGCAGCAGGCCTGGGTGGGGGGAGTTGGCTGGAACGTGAGGAACTCAGGGAGTGGAGAGCAGTGAGGGGCGGAGTGGCAGGGGGAGAGCTTCCAGGGATGCAGGTCAGGGAGGGCCTTGGGCTTTTATTCGGTTTTGCAGTGAGAAACCACTGAGCGCCTTTTAATGGGGGTGATCTGCTAAACTGATCCCCATTTTTCAGACCCCCTCTGGCTGCTGTGTGGTGGCAGAGCATGGAAGCAGGGAGGCAGGCAGAGGCCAGGCCAATGGTCTGGCAGACGTGGTGGTTTTGGGGACAGCAGCTCTCACGGTGGAGTCAGGGGTTGGATTCTGCAGGACATGGTTTTAAGGTAGGGTCCACAGGATTTGCCCATGAGGTGGATACAGGGTGTGAAAGAAAGCAGGTAGCAGTTCTGGCCTGAGCAACTGGGTAATGCGTATTGGGACATGGAAGACTTGCGGAGATGGGTTTGGGGACAAGCCCAAAAGATCAGGGATGGGGTTAGTGCTGGACACACACGTTTGGGCGCCCTCAGTTTATAGACGGCATCTAGGGACACGACCTTGGGTGAGATCATCGAGGGACAGAGGGTGGAGAGAGAAGAAGAGAGGTCCAAGGCTGGAGCCCTGGGGCCCACCAGCATTTGGAGGTCAGGACTAGTAGGGGCTTGCATTATTATACTGTTTCTAGAGCTGTCGTAACAAAAGTACCACAAACTGCCTAAAACCACACAACACGCCCTCACAGTTCTAGAGGGCACAAATCTGAAATCAAGGTGTCTGCAGGGCCGTGTGCCTATCAGTGGGTTTTGGGGTGAATCCTTCCTTGCCTCTTCCAGCTTCTGGGGCCCCAGGCATTCCTTGGCTTGTGGCTGCATCGCTCCAATCTCTGCTTTCATCTTCACATGGCTGTCTCTTCTCTTCTGGCTCATCTAAGGACACATGTCATTGGATTTAGGGCCCACTGGATAATTCGGGATTATTTCATTTTGAGGTTGTTAACTTAATTACATCTACAAAGATACTTTTTCCAAATAAGATCCCATTCACAGGTTCTAGAATGTGGGTACATTGTTTTTGGGGCCACCATTCAACCCATCACAGGGGTACAGGCACAGAGATGGGGGTTGTCAGATGGGTGGAGGCCAGGTGAGAGTGATGTCCCAGAAGCAAGCAGAGAAGATGATTTGGGGGAAGGGGGCAGTGGTTGACCGGGTTCAATGCTGCAGAGAGGTCAAGATGAGGCCCAAGAACTGACCATTAGACTTGGCCCCATGGAGGTCAGCCAGGGCCCTGATACGTGCTCGCAAAGCAGCCCTCGCTGTTCCTTCTTTCCAGGCCTGGAGCTATAGAGTTATTTGTAAACACCCGTCTTCCCAGACTGAGACCCCCAAAGGGCAGGAATCTGTCTTGATTCCCAGGGCCTAGTGAGAGAGTTTCTGTAATCATTTTTAATAGATTCCCAAGGTGGAGGCCAGAGCCCTTCTGGGAGGGACAGCGGGGCTGACACCCCAAGGGAGAGCTGGACCCAAGAAGCCAGGCCACCATTTTGTACAATATCTGCCTATTTCCAACTCACCATCTGAGCAATGGGACCTGCTCTCAGGGAGCTGAGAGTCAAGGGTGGCGGACTCTAAGGAATAGTCAAGGGGTAGCTGCGGCTTCCCAGAGACGCAGACAATGGCTTTCCAAACTCCCCTGGAGTGAGGCTGGGGCTGCTAAGGTATGAGCAGAGATGGCATCTACCTGCTCACCTTGCCTCTCCAGGTGAGGGTAGAGAAAATCACAGGCTCACTGGGACCCAGGGCAGGGGTGCACCCCTGAGGCACAAGGAGTGGCTGGGGGAGCTTGGAGGGCTCTGCAGAGCAAGTTACTGGTCAGCTTGGGGTTGGGGGCTGGGGCGTTACGGGTGCTCTGGCCTATTCCTCTTTCTGGATGGAAATTCACCCTCAAATCCTTCCCTTGCACCTAGGGAGTGCCGCCCACCCTCTTCAGCCAAGGTGCTAAATGCTAATCCTGGTCTGGGCCTGGATAAGCTGCTGTTTAAATAGTCAGAGATTAGTTTTCAAATTGACAAATAAAGCCCATCTGGAGTGCTTGGAGCCGGGCCCCTCGAGGGTCTGGCCGAGCAAACCCAGTTTAATTAGCCCTGGTGCTCAGCCTGCGGGGGGCGGGGAAATATGGGGTGGGGTGGTAGCGTCTCCTGGCTCAGCTGCTGGCCACTCTGAGGCAGCTGGGCTAGTCCCCATCTGTCTGTCCACCCCAGCCCTTCTCCCCAACATGCTGAGCCCTCGAGAACTAAAGGGCAGCTATGGGGTGGAGAGAATTCACTCTGTCTCTTCCCGCAAAAAGGACAGACCAGAACCTCCTGCTTCTCCCCGCTTCTTCTGGGGCTTCAGCTGCAGGGAACCACCTGAGGCCCCTTCACATGCCTCCTGGCTTCACCTGTGCCCGTGCCTGTGTGCACCGCTCCGTCCATTTATTCACTTATTCACGCTCCCATCGAGCCATGACCGAGCACCTACTGTTTGTCGGCCGCTGTTCTGGGCACAGAAGAGGTGAAGGCTCTACCGCCTGGAGTTTTAGTCTGCAGGTGGGCAGCAGATATTGGTCAAATAATCACACAGGGCTGCCCTGGTGGCGCAGTGGTTGAGAGTCTGCCTGCCGATGCAGGGGACACGGGTTCGTGCCCCAGTCCGGGAAGATCCCACATGCCGCGGAGCGACTGGGCCCGTGAGCCATGGCCGCTGAGCCTGCGCGTCCGGAGCCTGTGCTCCGCAACGGGAGAGGCCACATCAGTGAGAGGCCCGTGTACTGCAAAAAAAAAAAAAAAATCACACAGAAGAATATTTCATCCTAGGCTATGGGATGTACCCAGAGAGAAGAGGGTGAGGCCCTGATGTGGTTGGTGGGCTGAAGGGCCCAGAGTGGTCCGGAGGCTGCTGAGGAAATGGCATCTGAGCTGACATTTGAAGGGTGAGGGGGCGTCCACCAGGTGAGGGGCAATGAGTGTGAGTGTGTGTGTGTGTGTGTGATTTCCAAGCAGAGGGAACACTGAGCACCGAGGAGGGCAGTGCATCTGAAAGAAGGCCCCTGTGTCTAGGGATGGGGAGGGGCGTCAGGCCAACAGGAGGCTGGGGCAGGAGGCAGGGCATCCATTTCAGTCTTGGATCACAGAACAGCAGGAAGCCCTCGGGCTTCAGGCAGGCTGTGTAATCAGTTCTCATGTTAAGAAGGCAGAACACTCTATGACATAAATCACAGCAAGATTCTTTCTGACCCACCTCCTAGAGAAATGGAAATAAAAACAAAAATAAACAAATGGGACCTAATGAAACTTCAAAGCTTTTGCACAGCAAAGGAAACCATAAACAAGACCAAAAGACAACCCTCAGAATGGGAGAAAATATTTGCAAATGAAGCAACTGACAAAGGATTAATCTCCAAAATTTACAAGCAGCTCATGCAGCTCAGTAACAAAAAAACAAACCCAATCCAAAACTGGGCAGAAGACCTAAATAGACATTTCTCCAAAGAAGATATACAGATTGCCAACAAACACATGAAAGGATGCTCAACATCACTAATCATTAGAGAAATGCAAATCAAAACTACAATGAGATATCATCTCACACCAGTCAGAATGGCCATCATCAAAAAATCTAGAAACAATAAATGCTGGAGAGGGTGTGGAGAAAAGGGAACACTCTTGCACTGCTGGTGGGAATGTGAATTGGTACAGCCACTATGGAGAACGGTATGGAGGTTCCTGAAAAAACTACAAATAGAGCTACCATACGACCCAGCAATCCCACTACTGGGCATATGCCCTGAGAAAACCATAATTCAAAAAGAGTCATGTACCAAAATATTCATTGCAGCTCTATTTACAATAGCCAGGAGGTGGAAACAACCTAAGTGTCCATCATTGGATGAATGGGTAAAGAAGATGTGGCACATATATACAATGGAATATTACTCAGCCATAAAAAACAAAATTGAGATATTTGTAGTGAGGCGGATGGATCTAGAGTCTGTCATACAGAGTGAAGTAAGTCAGAAAGAGAAAAACAAATACCGTATGCTAACACATATATATGGAACCTAAGAAAGGAAAAAAAAAAGGTCATGAAGTGCCTAGGGGTAAGACGGGAATAAAGACGCAGACCTACTAGAGAATGGACTTGAGGACACGGGGAGGGGGAAGGGTAAGCTGTGACAAGAGAGAGTGACATGGACATATATACACTATCAAACATAAAATAGATAGTGGGAAGCAGCTGCGTAGCACAGGGAGATCAGCTCGGTGCTTTGTGACCACCTAGAGGGGTGGGATAGGGAGGGTGGGAGGGAGGGAGACGCAAGAGGGAAGAGATATGGGAACATATGTATATGTATAACTGATTCACTTTGTTATAAAGCAGAAACTAACACACCATTGTAAAGCAATTATACTCCAATAAAGTTAAAAAAAAAAAAAAAGAAGGAAGTCATTCAGGGCCAGCTTGGGGCTCCCCTCCCCTCTCCTCACTCACCACGGCTGCTGCCTGTTCCTACATCGAAGGCTCGCCTTACACTTGGTCCGTCTTCCCAGGGCCCCCCGTTGGGCTATATAAATGTGTTTAATGAATGAACGAATGAACAAATGAATGAATGAATGAGGCCTTGGCCCTCCCCGGCCTCCTCCTTTGGTCTTTAGAAGGGACCCTCTTTAGCTCTCGGGCACCCTCTTCTCTGTGGCCTGTATTTACACAGGCTGGAGCTCTCCTGCCTCCCTATGCCTAGATCAGAGATCCCAGACCTGGTGGTCCTTTGCGGGGAGAGTCTAGGGAATCCACAGACACGGCTCAGATTCCAATGACTGAAATTCTGTCAGGGGAACTGAGATTTTGCACCGAGTCATAATTCAGGCACTTTTCATTATAGTAGCTTAGAAATGTTAAATATAATAAGCTGTAATTCTCCAAAAGACACTGGAAAATCCTAGCCATGCCAAGGAAACAAGGAAACCCAGGTGGACCAGGGCATGAAGAGCCTGCCGTGAGTTTTCTCATTAATGATCATTTACTCTTCATTCATTTGTTTCTTTCTCTTTCAGGAGTCACAGGGAGATAAGGAGGACCTTGATGTTTACACAATAATTAAAAGGCAGAAAACACTAAAGTAGGGGAAATTGTACCCATTCGTTTCATTTTTTTCTTCTACAGATTGGGAAAAGACAGGCACTGTCAGGGCAGTTCTGGTGAGAGCCAGGCGGCACTCTCAGGTGTTTGCAAAGGTGTGGATGGGGCCTGGGCGCCATCGAGGTGGTGGCGGGGAGCTGTTGCCACTCCTGGGCCCCCAGAGGCCAGCGGGGGGTAGTTTCCAGGTTGCAGAGAGGTTGGTTAACTCCGCAGGGGATGCAAACAGTAGCCAGAGTCTGGCTCGGGCTTGGTCCCCCTATTGATATCCTGAACTAGGACCCGGGCTCTGTGTGACAGGAGGACTGGAACCTCGGGGACACACTGGGTTGCTTTGTCCTTGAAGCCCCTAATTTTTCTCCTCCTGAGTTTGCTTCAAGTCCCAGAGGGCAGGAAGGTGGCTGGGGCTTGTTGGAAGGATGTCATCCATGAGAATCACGTCTGAAAACAGTCCCAGGCAGCAGTGGTGGTGAGTGAGGAGAGAGGAGGGGACCCCCAAGCTGACCCTGAATGAGCTCCTTCTTTTTTTTTTTTTTAACGTCTTTATTGGAGTATAATTGCTTTACAATGATGTGTTAGTTTCTGCTGTATAACAAAGTGAATCAGTTATACATACACATATGTTCCCATATCTCTTCCCTCTTGCGTCTTCCTCCCTCCCACCCTCCCTATCCCACTCCTCTAGGTGGTCACAAACCACCGAGCTGATCTCCTGGGATGCCCACTGGGCCTGGATGCACACACACCCAGTTGATCGGGGCTCTGCTGTCCTTCAGGACACAGAGAGGAGGTGGCCCATGAGCCGGAAACGTGGCAGTTGGTACAACAAAAGCAGGGCCGGACTGGGCAGCAGCCAGGGCTCCCTGCTGGGTTTGCTTTCTGCCTGGAGATTACCCATTACCTCCCGTCAGTGCCTGATAAACCGCTATCATGGAACTGTCTGTCGCAGGCTGTGGCGTCAGTATGAAATCCATTACTGTCCATCAAGCCCTGTAGCTAATGGCGGATCCACACCAGACGGGGCTTGGACGGATCCGTTATCTGTCTATTCAGCAATCACACCTCAGAATGGAATCTTGGATGGGAGATGACAAGAAGTTCCAGGATGTGTCATGCTGATGGGCAGCTGGTGGGTGGAGTGTGGCAGGGAGGTGGCCCTAGGGATCAGCCCTGTTGCCAGCCCCTGAGCTGGAGGGAAGCCCTTCACTTGTGGCCTGGGAGCAGGTTCCAAGTACAGAGTCAGCAAACATGGTGGCAGATAGAAGGATGGATAGCCGGATGGCCTGATGGGTGGAGTCAGTGCCTCATTTTGTTCTGATGGGCCCCTCTTCCTGGGCTGAGTGTCATCCTCGTCCAAGCTTAGGGATCCACAGCTATAGCAGCTGGTGTGAGTGTGGGCACTAGGGTCAGACAGATCTGGTTTGAAGGCCAGCTGCACACTTTCCTAACAGCATGGCCTCAGACAACTGATTTAAATGCTCTCTGCCTCTATCTCCTCATCTGTAAAATGGGGCTAATACTAGAATAATAACAGTTGGCTGATGTTCTGTGATGCACCAGAATGTTTGGTGTGACCACACCAAAATTCCCCATCTTGTCCTGTTTATGCCAGCCAGCGATGGCGAGGGCATATACTCGTTAAGTGCGCTGGCTGTGGAACCAGCCCAGGTTTAAATCCTGACACTGAGGCACGCTGCACACTGACCACAGGCCAAGCACTTTGTCCCTCCACGCCTCCCATGCCCTATCTGTGAAGTAAGGCTCATGGTAAGTGCCTTGAGTGCCACAGAGGGGATTCCACGAGACACCATCACCTCTCCTACTTCACTGCCTTTCTCTCCTCCTACGCTGCTCCAGTCCTACTGGCCTCCTCACTGTTCCTCAACCATGTCAAGTTCACACCCGTCTCAGGGCATTTGCACTAGCCGTTCCCTCTGCCTGGAACGCCCTTCCCCAGATCTGCTTCAGCTCCGCGTCACCATCTCTGTGAGGCCTTTCCCAGCCCCCTGATCTAAAACGATAAACTCCCCATCCTGCCTCCCTGTTTGTTTTCCTCCCAGCACCTGCTGCCACCTGACAGTCTATACTGGTAGGTGCCGATTGTCTCACTCATTCCCTCTAGAGAATGGATGCTCCCTGAGAACAGGGAATTTTGTCTCTTTGGTTTGCTGCTGTTTCCCAGCATCCAGGACAGCATCTGGTTCATGGTGGGTGTTCACTAAATATAAATATGAAGGAATAAATGATGGATATAAACACACAGCACACAGGGAGCTATTGGAACTGCCAGCTTCTTGGTGACCCCTCTTTGTTCTCATATTGCCCAAATTTGATGTCCTCTCCTCCCTCCTCCCTGTCCCCTGTCCAGGCCGCCAGCATCTCTCTCATCTGGGCTCCTCCAGAATCTTCCTACTTCCCACTTTGCTTCCTCTTCTTGCCCCTACAGTCCATTGTCTACAGAGCAGTTGAAGTAGATTTCTTAAAATGTGAATCAAGGTGTATTTTCCCCCTGATTAAAAGCCTCCAGTAGATTCTCATTGTAACTAGAATAGATTCCAACCCCTTCTAGGCCCTTCAAGCTCAAGCCCCGGCAACATTTCAAGTCCTCTCCTTCCTGTTCCCCCTCACACAGCCCTCCCACCGCACCAAGCCTTCTTCTGCCCCTCTAATCCACTGGCTGTCCCCCACTCAGGGATGCTCTCCTGCCTGTGTCTTCTGCCTGGAATGCTCTCCCTCTAGATCCCTGCATGGCTGGCTCTTTCCCATCCCTGGGATTCTGTGTAGGATGACTTTTCCTGGGCACTCAGTTCAATCACTTTCTTATTTTCTTTATGGAGTTATCACTAACTGGAATTGTTTTAATTATTTGCTTTTTAAAATTGTCTCTCCCGCACCAAAATGTAATTCCTTCAAGGGGAGTGGCCAACCCCAGTGCTCAAGAAATATTGGGTTATTGAAAGAAAGAATGAATGAAAGGAAAGAAGGAAGGAAGGAAGGAAGAAAAAGGGAAGGAGGGAGGGAAGAAGAGAAGGGAAGAAGGATGGAAGATCTCATGATGACTTTGGCATATGATCCACCCCAAGTCCTGTCGTGTGAAACTGAATAAAAGAAACCTCATTCGAAATGGAGCCAGGAGGCCAGAAGGGGGAGCTCCCACGCACTACCACGCCAGTCAGAGACCCCAACAGGAAGAGATCTACCTTGCATTCCCAGCAGGAAGTGTCTCTACTTTACCACCCCAGCAGGAGGAAGAAAGATTTCTCCTCACCCAGAAACAAGCCCAGCCAATGGGAACCATTGCAAGTCAGCCAATGGGAAGCCATCACCATCCTGAATTCTCACTTCCGCCAATGGACTTTCGTTCAAACACCCATCCCAACATTCTTGTTCTGTCTATAATGTAATGTTCCTCTCCTTTGTTTGCTGGACTTGCCTGTAGTTTTCGCTATAGCATGCTTGTCCCTAATTGCAGTTCTCTGCTATATCCAAATAAACCCATTTTGCTGGTAAAATACTTGACTGTTTTCAAATGCCACCATCCTGGGGGGCTCAGCGGCCATGTGGTCAGGCTGTCCAGTACCATGGCCTCTCTGTCATAGGTGCCATACCTTACACCTTCTTATCGCTTAAGTCATATGCAGCTTTGCAATCTTAACTGCTCTCTCCCTCTGTCTCTCTACAACCTCTCGTCCTTTCAGTGTCCTTTTAAGTTACTGGTGGAAGTAATTAGTTGTGTGATTCCAGGAAAGCCACGGAATCCCTCTGAGCCTCCGTTTCCTCTCCTCTAACGTGGGTTTACTGACCCTACCTTGCAGGGCTGCTGCGAACACTGTGTGTTGATGCACGTCAAGTGCTTAGCCCTGTGCCCGGTACTTAGAAGGTCTCCTACATGTTGGCTCTCAATTCTGCTTCCTCCTCATTTCCCCTTTCCCCCATCCCTCTCTGGCCCCTCTTTTTTTCTGCTCAGCCTGAGACCAGGTAGAGAGCCACCTGCACCGCCTACCTGTGCCTTTACCCCTTTCCAGTGTCCCACCTGCTTGGTAGGGTCCAGCCTCGCATGGATTCCTCCCCTCTTCTTTTCCACCCCTTTCACCCAGAAGCTCTGCCACCTGGATTAGACCACATGCCACGGCCCATGGCACCCTGCTGATTCATGGTCCCAGATCTCCTTGGGGCTGCAGGGGTCAATTCCGATTCCCAGTCTCCTCACTATGTTCCGTGGACCTTGCCCTGCACCTGCCCCTCACTCCATTCAGTCCAGCTCTCTGTCTGCTGGACTAGTTAACTGTTGGGTGAGCATTAGTTCATCTTCCTGTGTCTGTCCCACCCCGGAACCCCCTCCCCAAACTCATCCTCCCCGTCCCGCCCCCATGGGTGAGGGGAGGCCCCTCCCTCTCAGCACTCCTCTTGTCTTCAGGGCTCTGCCCAGCTCTTCCTCTCATCTCTCCCTGTGACTTTAGCGGCCCCCCACCCTTGAATGCTGTTGACCCCCACTCACCTGTCTTCAGCTCCAGCAAAACCACATTGTTGGTGGTGGCTTTGCACAGTGATCCCTCCCTCCACATGTTTGCTCACCGTGTTCCCACCTCTGCAGCCCTTCACCTGCTTCTATATGCGCCTCATGCATTGGCTCAGGCATCACCACTGCAGCAGGGCTGGGCCCTTCTCTGTGTCCCAGCTCCTTGTCCTGGGCCACCCCATCCAGCCTAAACTGTGTAATCCTTGCCTCCTTCCTCCTCTGTATCTGCCACTAGATTCACCTCCAAAACATACTTCCACTCCCCGCTTAACATTCCCACACATGCACACATGGACCCCCTTCCATATACTCTCTGTCTGTGTCTCTGTCTCTCTGTCTCTCTGTCTCTTTCTCTCTCTCTCTCTCTCACACACACACACACACTCATAAGTGTATGAGATATTAATGGGAACATTTTGGGCATGGGACACTTGGGACACCCCTCCCACAGGATGGAGAAGGTAGAGTCAAAGGCTGGCATTTCAGGGCCTTGGGATCCTGCCACCCTATAAGGGAAAGAAGCCTATACTGGCCCAGGAACCAGGAAGCACAAAGCCAGGTGCTGGGGCTACGGGGACCAGTCTGATGGAGGAGGTTGTATCAGTGACAGGACCTGATGTAGTCATGGCCCCTGGTCTGGGAAGGGGGAAGATGAAGACATGGCTTGTCTCATGAGAGCAGTGAGGAACTGGGGGCAGGATCTGGCCCCCAGCAAGGATACAGACATAGACTCTGCAGGTTTAAGGGGTGTGATCAATCAGGATGGCTCAGACCCAGCAGAGAAGGCACAAAAGTACTTGATGGGAAAACTGAGACCCAAGGACAAGCCTGGGGCAGGGTCAGCAGCGCAGGCCAGAGAATAGGTGCTCACTGAGCACTTTACATGGATTATCTCATCAGGTCCTCACAACAGTAGTTTGAGGCTTGCGCTATTGTTATCATCTCCATCTTGGAGATGCCAAAACTGAGAGCTAAGAGGTTGAGCAAGTTGTAGAGAGCTGAGATTGGAACCCAGACAGCCTGACTCCAGAGCTGGAATCCTTAACCACTTCCTGCTCAGTGGCACACACATGTACCCAGAGGCACACACACATGCACACCTAAACCCAAGCACACACCCATGCCCGCCCCAGCCATGAGAGTTCTTTTGGCCCTAATTCACCTTCCGTCTCTGTATCCCCTGAAGTGTCAAGTCAAATTAACTCATGGAAGCAGAGGAGAGACCTTGGATGGGGAGAAACTGGGGAGCAGCTATGCAGCCTACTGGCTTGGCCAGGCCCCGAGGAGACTCCCAAACCCAATTAACAGTTTTATTAAAGACAATTGGATTAGACACCTCTGCAGCAAAGGTTTACTTGACTTTAGCTGGGGGAGTTTATTCATTTTTCATTAATGTGTCTGATCACCTCTCAATCGTTGGCCCTTGGAGCTCTCATCTGGCTGGACACACACCCTGGCTGCCTCTCTCCTACACCTCATTTCACCAGCCACCCGCTTCCTCTTCAGCACCCAGGACAGCGCCTTGGCTCTCCGTTCCCCTAACCAGAGAGGTTAAGTAACTTTCCAAAGTCACACAGTGGGCTGGTGGTGGAGCTGAGAGTAAACCAAAGTTCAATGAATGCAAAGACCCTGCTCTTTCATTGCTATTCCTCTGTTTAATAATTGTAGGGTCTTGAGATGACACACTTGCATGCACAACCTCATTCAAACACAGAGAACACTAAGAGCCCCTGGTGGGTAGGTGGGTAGGCCAGCAGGTCAGCCTCCATGCCCCTAGCCTGCTGACTCCTGCAAAGCAGAGGTCAGGCTATGGACTCAGACCTAGGAGGAGCAGCCATAGGCCACATGTCCTCCGATCCCCAGCCCAGTGTGGCCAGGAGGTTTTGCCACATCCAACAGTAGTATATTCCCTCCTGCTGCCTGTATTAATTTGGGGGTTTATAGAAAAATCCATACTATGTGAGTTTTCCAGGGAGGCAGTCAGAGGGAGGGGCACAAAATCAATAGTGAGAGATCGTCCTATTTCGCAGCTTCTGTGAACAGGGCTGGCCGGGCCACTCCAGGGTAGGTGCTGGCAGGTGAAGGTCAGCGGGCTGCCTCACCCTGTGTGGCCAGCACCTCTGGCTGCCAGCCCTGGGAGGCCCATTCCAGCACCTGCTGGGGCTGATTTGTATTCTCCCTCAGCACTGTCAAAGGGCACGGTAAATATTTATTAACACTTCTCTGCAGACGAGAGCGCCTTCCCGGCTGCAGCTCCTTGGGCATCAGACTGTGGCAGCGATGCTCGTCCCACACCCCATGGCTTGCCTGTGTTAAATAAACAGCAAGGGGGCCCCAGGCAGACCAGGAAATGAGGTCCCCGCGCAGGGGTGGAGCAGTGGCTTCATCATCAGGGAGTGCTGGTGAGGTTTCATAAAGAAGCGAAAGTTGTGGTTGGACCACCGCACCTGCTGGCTCCCTCCTTCCTCCTCAGCTCCCTTCCCTCCCATGGCTGGGCCGCTTGACTTCATTTGCAGGCTCAGTCCTGCTTTTGGCCATATCTAGAATCAGAGGTTCTAGAGCAGTGCCGGCCAATAGAAATATAATGCGAGACACAAATGCCAGCCACACATGTAATTAAAAATTTTCTAGGGCTTCCCTGGTGGCGCAGTGGTTGCGAGTCCGCCTGCCGATGCAGGGGACGCGGGTTCGTGCCCCGGTCGGGGAGGATCCCACATGCCGTGGAGCGGCTGGGCCCGTGAGCCATGGCCGCTGGGCCTGCGCGTCCGGAGCCTGTGCTCCGCAACGGGAGAGGCCACAGCGGTGAGAGGCCCGCGTACAGCATAAAAAAAAAAAAAAAAAAAAAAAAAAAAAAAAAAAAAAAAAAAAAAATTTTCTAGTAGCCACATTAAAAAAGGTAAAAAGAAAGAGGTGAAATTAAGTTTGATAACCTTTTATTTAACCCAAATGGCATCATTTCAATACATAATCAAAATTAAAAATTATTCATGAGACATTTTAAATTCTTTCCATCACGCAGGTCTTTGAAACCGGGAGTGTACTTTACACTTGGTGCACATCTAAATCTGGACTAATCACAGTTCAAGTGCTTGACAGTCACATGCGCACATCATATTTGACAGCTCAGCGTCTGGGATTCATGTCTCCGCCCAGTACCAGCATAAGGCCAAGCCCAGGGCGGCATCAGGGACTGAGCGGATGGCGTGGCAGTCATTAGGTGTTGCCCATCAAATGTTTCCAGTTCTCTTGGGCACAGGATAGGATTGTCTTTGCCCAGCCCCAGAGGGTCGAGGTGAATGCTTGACTCACTTTGACCAGTGACGGTGACTGGATGTGGAATGTGTGATTCCAGGGAGAAGCTTTACAAGTCAATGAGATAGTCACCGTGCTCTCTTTTCCTCTGCCACAGAGACCAGCAATGGTCCAATGGTGGCTGCTCTGCCAACCTGAGTCTTAAAGTGAGAGGTCCATGACCCAGATGGTCTGTGATGAACCCATGGCATAAGCAAGAGTTAGATCTTTGTTATTTTAAGCCCCTGAAACCCTGGAGTTGTTTGTTGCTGCAGAGCAATGTGGCCAGTTCTCGCTGTCATAGGTGGATGGTGGTACTTCATTCTCCATCGTTCAGTAATATTGAGTGAGTGCTTCCTACAGCCAAGAGCCTGGGGATACCATGGAGAAGTAGCCAAATAAGGACCTTCCCCTCAGGGCACTTCCCCTGTAATGGGGACCCAGACATTAACAACAGTTTCTCAGTTATGTGCCTAACTGGAATTGTGATGAGTAATCTGAAGAAGAGGGAGCCGTGAGAGCACCTTACGAGGAAGCAGGGATGGCTCCTCTGAGCAAGAGATGCTTGAGCTGGGCACTCAGGATGAGGGGGATTAGGTAGGTAAAGGGTCAGGGCAGAAGCACACTGGAGGCTGTGGGAACAACATGTGTGAGGTCCTTGAGGTGGGAAACATGTCAGGGAGAACCCTAGTCCCCTGTCTTCGTGTTTCCAGGAGGAAGTGTCTACTGCAGGGAAGGTCACCTTGTTCTTCTGTCCCCTTGCTCCTCCCTGACCCTCCCTGAGGGAAGAGGAAAGACTCGTGTCTCTGGTGAGTTTAGGAGAGTGACTTTGCCCAATTCTGGCCTTTGCTTTCACCAGACTCACACAGGCGTCTGAGACTGAACATAGAAAGAAAGAGGGCGCTATTTATCCTTCCCTCAAGCCTCAGCCGGCCCAGTGTTGGGGGTGGGTGATGGAGATGAGGGTGGGGGGGGTGGGCATGGGGAATCCGCAGCGATGTAGAGAAGCAGCAAAGCTGAGTGATGTTAGGAGGTGGAACTAGCAGGACCTGGTGGTGGACTGGGTGGAGGTAAGGGACAGAGGGGAGTCCAGGAGGCTCAGGGCCCTTGGCATCTTGGCGTTTCTCTGAAACTGGGTGCACCTCTGAAAACCTGGGCCCTGCTTTGTTCCTTGGGTAGCCTCAGAATCGTTCTCAACGCAGCTTCCGAGCAGCCAACACAATGGATTGTTAGCTCTTGAGCTGTGTCAGGCTTGTGTCTGAGCCTGGTGTATAGGGTGGGTGTCAGGCATCCGTCTTCCATATATACTGGGTGTGCCTTTGCTCTGTCCACCTCTGGGCTTCTGAGATGCCAACCCCAGGGTCCCAGGACCTCACAGCAGGTTGCAGATGTATGAAGTGATATCTAACAAAGGAGAAGACTCCAGAGTGGCTCTTGAACTACACTGGGGAATGCATAGGTGCTAAAGCTCAATCACTTTCTGCCTCGTGGGGCTCTAGCCCCTTCTCACTTGACCACTATTTGCTAAGACCCCAGATGAGTGCACACCTGGAAAAGCCACATCTGTCCCTGGAACTTTAAGGGGATGGGATTTCCTTGAGTCCTTCGGATATTTCCCAACCAAAGTCATACTGGGACTTGTGGGAGTCTGGGTGGCTAGCACACCCGGGGAAGAACATCTGAGGCCAGGCTAAAAGCTCAGTATTTACCATGAGCCATTTGTAATGCCCCTTCTGGAAGCAGCCCCTGGCCCATCACTGAGGAGGGGAGGGTGCTTCAATGGTGGGCTCCTACCCCATGGAAACTCTCCCAGCCAATGGACGTGGCTGTGATGATTCTGAGCGGCCCTGGTAACCCCCGTGATAGCTGGCACTGAAGTGGCACGGATGTGCCCAGTGACTGCAGTCATGTGAAATGTGCAGAGTGGTCAAGGGAACTTGCAACACAGAAGGTCTGGAGAGAGGGGATTAGAAACGATTTTCACTCTCTTTGCCTTTATTGTTTGGGGGTGAGGGGTGGGAGAAGCGATCATTTACCATCACTTGGGATTCCAGGTAGAGGCGTTTCTGTTGGAACAACCCTCAGGACCTAGCTCTGCACTTGCTCAGCCTCTGATCCCTTTGCGAAGAGGAGGAACCCCTACGATTGGTGGTTTGGGAGAAGGCACTGAGCGTGCTCAGCTCAGGCCCCTGCTCCCTGGGTTCCCCTTGCCTGCAGGGAGGTTTCTCCTGCTTATGGTGGGTGAGCTCTGCCCACAGAGGCAGGTCTGCAGTTGAGGGGAGGAAGTGCAGTGCAGGGAGCTCATCTTGACAGGGCCACGTGACAGGGCTCTTACACCTAAACCATGTTCTCCTATGTATCCGTACTAAGGCTGGTACTCTGATCTCCACTTGTCTAATTCTGGTGGGAAGAGAAGGATGCCATTTATTGGGTTTTCTTAAGCATTATCAGTGTCAAAAAACGCATCTTGTTAAAAAAAATTAAAAAGGAAATGGATAATGTTTTTGTAAGTCGGGGATTTTTTCAAAACATTTGGCCTCAGATCCAGTGCCCACTGGGCATTGTCCTTGACATTTCACTTAGGACACCCCACTGAATGCCAAGGATGCCTGGACCACCTTACAGTATGACTGGGCATAATAAAAAATGGCTGAATGTGGTCAGGCCAGACCTGTCACCCAGCCAGCAGGGTGCCAGTCTGCATTCACTGCCACATGACCTGGGACAAGTCACCTGCACAAAAGTGTGGAGTGTGGGCTTTGGAGTCGCACAGACCTGCAGCTGGAGTGTGGCTTTCCCACTTACTGTGTGGTCTTAGGAAAATCACTTGACCTCTCTGAGCCTCATGTTCCTCATCTATCAAATGACAGTAACAAGAATTTCTCCTTCAAGTGATCCCAGCACGCATCTCGTGGTGCTGGGCATGCTGCATGATGGGTGGTGACCTTCACCACTGGTACCAGAGGGGTCAGATGGATGGAGGTAACCCAGAAACATGGGCCGAGGGCAGTTCTGGAAGCTCTGGAAATGGGCTGCCTCCTCCTCCCCTGTCCTTTCTCTTCCTCACCTGCCTAATATTCTTTCAAAATCCCACCCCACCACCCACCAGAGAGACACAGGATATGCTCCACGAATAGTGTTCAACCTCCATACTCAGTGTTTTGGGCGAATTTCACACCAACATGTCTTAGCATTTTGACACCACCAGATTGAGTCTCTTTATTTCATTGCAGAATTGTGGGTTTTTCTCATAAAGTGTTTACTGGGTATGTAAAACGTAATCACAGCCTTATGAATAAGAACTGATTATTTTAATGATCGCAGGTAATTTAAAACTTAAGGGCAATCACATTTCCCGGCCACCTTACAGTGCTTAAAAGCACGAGTGAGCGGTCCTGAAGAGCCGTGGTCTTGCACGTCTGCTCCGCTCCCCGGCCACATCCCTGCTCCAACCTGCTGTTACAGTTTTCTGATTATTGTAATTGATGACATTAGGAATGAGGAATCTGCACAGAATAATACAGGCACCTGTCATGCCAGAGTGGTTTTATTCATTGTTAAAGAAGTTCATAAAATGGAAAGCAAGCATTGACGTGGGATAGAGTAGCGCCAGGCATATTTCAGTCCTTTCTTAATTTGTAAATAAAATGCTTATTTCCCAAAGCCTGCTTTAGCTGAGGAATTGCGATAAGCCCTGTACACCCCCTCCCTCCCTCTCTGCAGCCCTGGGAGTTACTTGCTGTCACTTCATCTTGGCCGGAAACACTTGCCCTGCTTATCCACAGCCAGCACCGGGGCCCCTGCCTTTCCCTGTCCTGAGGTCTCCATCCTTCTGCTTTACTTGTCTTTAGTTCTGCACTCACCCTCTCTCTCGGGGTACCCTCTCCCCAGTTTGGCTACAGAGCCGGTCTCTTTTGGGTCTGACCACTGATAACAGACACAGAGAACTGGAAGCTCTAGCACCCCAGACCCTCTCTTTAGGGGGCAACTGTAATCTCTATGGATTTCTGCTGTCCATTTTATAATTAAATATAACAACCATCGTTTATGAATGTTACAATGTGCAGGTCTGGTGTTCTATGGCACGTGAATTTTTCAATGTAATGCCTTACCTCGTGTCGAAGATTTTATTATTCCCATTCTATAGACACTGTGGCTCCGAGAGGCTGGATTACCTGCCTAAGAAAGTACATTTTAGTTGGTGGCAGGGACAAGATTCAGCCCCACGTGTGGCTCTTCTTTGCTATAAAGTAGCTTTTCCTCAGAGCTGCGAGGGAGGAAGAAAGGAGGGGTGAGCGTGCTGGAAGGTATGGGTGTGGGGTGCAGAGGGGTCAGGGTTTGGAGACAGTCCTGACTAATGGCTTTGGTTTTTCTGGGAACTTGAAGGCAGGTCTTTGGCTGAGCAAGAGAGAAGGAGTTAGTTAAGCGGTGGGTTGGAGATTTCTGGAGAGCAGAGGAATTTTGAACTATGGAGGGAGGGGGAAGGTGGGAGGGTTTATTGATCAGAAGCACTTAGAGGGAATTGACAACTGAGGTGAAGGTGATGTCTGGGAATGAGGAGAGACTCCAGGTCACACGGTTGCGGGGAGTTGGAACGGGGAGGGGGGGTGGATGGTGGTGGGGAGAGGTGTGCAGCCATCTCTTATTCATCACCGCAAGGGTGGCAGGAGCACGTGTCTCATGGGTCCAGCCCACTGATCCTAGGGGACCACACCCAGGCAGCTTCCCCTGGCCCCGCACTCCACCTCCCCAGTCCACCCAGGGCCGCGTTCTGCAGGGTGACTCTGCAGATTCCCAGCTCGGGGACATGGTAAAGGCAGGACGACTTTCCTCTCATTCCTGCTAATTTGCTGCTTCTGCTTAAGCTCGTAAAAAGTTTCCTAGCAAAACCATTCTGGCCTGAGATCCTGCTGGAGCCCGCTGAGCTGCTGTAATTAAGCTTTGATTAGCTAGCTATATATAAATTCCCTTTTGGAAGCCAGTGTTGCCCTTGAAGGCCTCGGCAGAGCATTCGGTGCATGTGTGCCCCAGAACTTGGGTCAAGTTTCCCAGTGGTGGTGGTCCGTGAGCAGATGGTCGGGGATGAGGGGGTGCTGGTGTTCTGCTCAGGCTGAGATGGGGACACACAGGAAAAAGACCCAGGCTGGCCCGGCCCCTCCGGAAGTGGGACAGTGGTGAGCTGTGGTTCTGGAAGCGGAGGATGTAAGCAGACACAGCCCCTCCAGAGGGCCTTCCTTGGCTTCCGTTTTAGAACTCCAAACAATAGGCCCTGGCCAAGTATATTTTTCTACCATCACAAGCTCGTTGCAAAGGTGGTTTTATGGATGCCTTAAACCTGCCTTTTAAATTATTGTCAAGTGTAATAAAACGGTAGAAAATAATCAATTTTCCTGCAAATGTGAATAAAGTGAAAGTTAGTTACATGTCAGCGTGGGAACTGTGGTCCAGCTGTGTCTGTGATCTGAAATAAGCCCTGAAAGGGGAACAGCTGTTTTCCGATGGAACGGCCAGACTTAGATTTTATTCTGAGGAGGTGAAGAGGTGGGGAGCTGGGGCCCTGCATGTGTAAACTCACCCAGAGGCCAATGAGGAGGGAACGAGGGGTTCAGAATATTCCCCCGCCAAGGTCCCCAACTCCCAATCCGAATCTCAGCCCACCAACTTCTACCTAGGAGCCAAGACGGTCTAAGATGGTCTGGACTATATAATGGGGACCTGGCAGTGGGGACCTCTAAGTGTTTAGCCACTGGCTCTCAAAAAACCACAATACAACCCAACAAAACAAACTGTGATATGCAGCGTTTGCCGGGTAACACGATGTAAATACTCCCACTTTCCAAGTACCAAGGTGACGTCATTGGAAATATGGTATTTCCAGATTCAATAGATGTAAGTAATCTCTGGATCATAGATAATAGTAAAATAATCAAGATGCGGTGGGTTTTGAGCATTTATTACACTAGTTTATAATAAAGTTTATTTAGTTGTACATTCACATTATTTAATTTTTCACAGTGCCTATGTTTATCAGCCAGCTTGAAAATTCTTGAAAAATTAACGATCTGCTCTCACGAGCAGGTTTGAGCCTGTGTCAGCACCCCACTGGGAACAGGTCTGGGCAGTCCTGCTAGGTTGCAAGGTCTACGAGGCAGGGCCACCGCTGCCTTGTTCACTGCTGTACCCTTGCCACCGAGCTCAGCATTCGGCACTCAGTAAATGTTTCTAGAATTTATGAATAACAGGTGGCAGGAAATGTCCCTTGCAATGCTTTTTCCTGTGTCAGGACTGAGTCAAAGCCAAAGAGCCCTTGCCTCCTATCGCTCACAGCTGCCGGGACGCCACACCCATCCCCTCCGCTGTCCTCTCACTCACATCCTTGGCTGGGGTCTGCTCCCCCCAGGGTAGCTAATGCGGTGGAGAGAGAGTGGACTTTGGAGCTGGACCATCTGGGCTCAGATCCTGACCCCAGCTCCTCCCTGCTGTGTGACCTTGAGCAGGTTATTTAAATCCGCCCCCCCCAGACACATCAGATAAGTAGAAATAATCTCTTCCTCCTTCAACAAATATTTATTGAGCACCTACTAGGTGCCAGGCACTGTCATAAATGCTGTAGACACTCCAGAGAACAGAGCCCAAAAGAAGGCAGGTATGCACGTTTAACAAGCATTTAGGAAGCATTGTAAGTTGTGATGCGTCCTCTAATGAGGAAATGCTGTGTAGGATGGGAGGAGTTTGTCCAAAGGCAAAGGGGAGAAAGAACATTCTAGGCACAGTGAGCAACCAAGACCCAGGTGGGAAAGAGTCCTTGGGAGGTGTAAACGGGTGAGAAAGTACCTGGCATACAGTAGGAGCTCAATAAATGTGCCTTCCTTTCCCTCCTCCCCCCTCTGATTCTCCGTGGGTCTGAGGGAGAAGGACTGCAACTGCCCTGGATGAGAGGCACCCATCCAGTCGCTGGGCACCAGCTGGAAGGGCCACAGAGGGGGGCTGTCCCTGTGGGCTCAGGTCCCTCGGGCTGGGATGCAGAGCCTGGATCCCTGCCATCTGTCCACCCAGGGGGTCAGGCTGCAGCCCCAGAGAGCACCGCCAACTCACGGGCCCTGGGCAGGCTTTTACGGTGGGATTTTTAAGTCACCTGTCGATAGGGGCATTCGTATGGCTCTGTGGTCTCTAACCAAGAACACGTGTGCAGCCTGTTTGCTTTTATCCTGTGGACACCCCAGATCCAGCGACAGATCCCAGTTCCTCCCGCTTTGGCCTGGAACCAAATTCCTTCTACTAACATATGGTTTGTATTTTCTATCCTGACCCCATGCTCTGAATATGCTTGTTTTCATTTCCCCTTCCCTTGATGTTTGTTTAATGTATCTATGGTTTTAAGGTGCCTTGGATTCTTGACTTGAATGTGGTAAGGAAGGAAGGAAGGGAGGGAGGGAGGGAAGAAGGAAAGAAGGAAGGAAGAAGGGAAGAAAAAAAGGAGGGAGGGGAGGAAAGGAGGAGAGAAGGGAGAGAGACTGAGAAATGGAGACACAGGCAAAGAAGAGAGTTTATTGCGGTTCAGCTCAAGAACTGTCCAAGAAAGCCAAATACCTGGACCACGTGGGCAGCTCCCTCCATCACCTACTGCAGGTGAAGCCTTTTCTGCACACTGGAGACGCTAGGCAGAACAAGAGACAGAAGAGTTCCCAGGTGCACAGACCGTACATTCTACTGTTCAGAGTGTCTTGAAGATACCACCAGTTTGTGGAAGTGAGCGCAGCAGAAGGTAGGTGTGTGCTGCCCCCGGATCCACAGGACCATCCCCCTGCACCCCAGCTGGCTGAGCACTCCTGGACCAGCGGCAGATTCTTGAGCAGACTGGCTGTCCCTGGTGCCAGGAGTCGGTGGGTGAGCAGAGACGGAAGCAGCCTAGGCCAGGTGTGGGAATGAATACCTGTGCAGCCCCGTCCACACCTGCCCTGTGTCCCCCAAACCCACATCTAATCTCTTGCCTTCTGAGGTTCACTTCCCAGGTCTGACCTGACCTGAGCAGGGGCTCACCCCAACTTCTCCACGCAACTTCTGGTCTTCAGGTGCCTCTCACCTCCTGAGCTTAGCTGGGACCTCCCCCATCTGGACCTCCCACAGGTGCCCTGTAGTCCAGCACAGCCAGAGTGTGTCAATGGCTCTCAATCCATTCTCCAAGGATGGATCGCGGGAGCAGGTGGAAGGGTCAGTGACTTTGGGATGGCCCTGCCTTCCCAGGGTTTCCTGTGGTCCAGTGGCTGCATCCACATAACACCAGAGCAAGTGACCCAAGAGGGAAAAGTTCAGCATTGTCATCAATCATGAGAAAAGAACTGGCTTATTTTGACTATATACTTGAATGAATTCAACTAAGTGGTCAGTAAGTATTGAACTGAATTGACCTGAAAAATCTAATAACCAAAATTACTGTATATGGAGGACTAATGGGTCTGACGTGTCAGTTACCTTTTTCATCTAATTCCCATAACTATATCTGGGAGAAGTACTATTATTTCTCTCACATTACAGCTGGGAAAATTGAGGTTCAGAGAGGTCAAGGAACTTGTCCAAGGACACACAGCTGGAAGATGGTAAAGACAGGATTTAACCAACCAGTGTGGTCCAGTGCCCACATTATTAACCTCACTCTCAACTAGTTCCTCTCATTTGCGTCTCAGTTTCCCCAGTTGTAGAAGGGGGATAATGACAGTACCAACCTCACGGGCTGCCATGGTGGTGACTGTGGAATTTCTCTGGGGCTCTTGAAGTGTCATGTAGTCAGGGTGATGCTCTCTTGACCTCTGATGCCAGGCCCAAGCCTGGGCTGGGCACCAGTTGCCTCTGGGTCCTCAGTGACACTGCTTGGCTCGTCTTGCCTGGAACACGCCCTTCCCATCTCCCACGGCCTCCTCTGGGTTTTCTTTCAAGGGCTTCTCTGAGCCTAGATGATGCTCCTTGTGAAGTGTTTGTCTCTGAGCTCCGAGGAGCAGGACTGCCTGCAGAATGAGACGCACGGCCCACTAACCGCCCTGTGCCCACAGTTCTGCGCGCTCCTGCCACCCCTGCACCTTCTCAGAAATGTTCTTTGAGTGGCAGATGCCACTGATGTCTCCCTGGTACCAAAGGGCACCAGGAGTGCTCGTAGCCAGCACCAATGGCTGCCCTGAGACTCAGAGGCTGCCTCTCTGGTCCTGGGAAATGCAAATGCTTAGGGCAGAGATCTTGAAGTGGGGTGGAATCAGGTTCTAGGTCAGATAGGGATCCACTGACTGGCTAACATTTATGGACGCCGAAGGGCCCCACCTTTTGCCAAAATTCTTCCCCCGTTCCTGTCCTGATCCAGTGCCTAACATCCCCATATCAGTGCATTTACGGAGAAGGGCTCAGCTCCTGAAGGCAGATGAGAAAGTAAATGTGGTACTAAAATGTGACGCAATTAGCAAAGCAGGACTTGGCTTCCTCTGGGTCCTCCCGGGACTGAAAATGCCCTGGGCCCCACTGACAGAGGCACTGAGGCAGGGTTCAGAGCACTGACCTCGAGTTAGAAGTAACCAAGGCCTAGCCTGACCCTGCTTCCTACAAGCTGGTGACCTTGGGTCAGAGACTTAGCACTGACGTCACCTCTAAGATAGAGCTCAGGGTGGAATCCATCCCAAAGAGCACTGAGAGGAAGAAGTAAGAGAGTGAGTGAACATCAAGGGCTGAGCACAGTGCCTGCCTCCAGCTAAGGGGCCAATGACAGGCGGAGATGCTGGAGACCCCTGGTCCAGGGCCCGCAAGTTCTCTCCTGCTGGCCCCAGACACCCTCAACCAAGACACGGTGGTCTATCAGCCTCTGCTCATTTCTCTTGGCTCCAGCCCCAGCTCAGACCAGACCTTCCCAGTGGGACAGGGGCTTCTCAGTCATTCCAGCCCTTTTCTGAGCTTTCAGGTTGCCCTGTCCTCCTGCTTGGATCCCCCTCTCCTGTGCTTTCTTCATCTTTGGTTCAGCTCGAACCTGTACCCAATCTCCTTGTCCTTGTGCATCAGCTTCTGACTCAGTGCTGGGTTCTCAGCATCTCCTAGTGTCTGCATCTCCCACACCCGGGTCCGGTGATGCGGAATTCACATTCTACGTGTCTGAGGCCTGGGAGCCCTGGCCACTGGTTTTCTTAGACGGAGACCTTGGGCATCAGAGCTAGAGAGCGTCCCCATTCCGAGATCTTCAGGCTCAACCCTCTCATTGTGCAGAGGGGCACACCGGGTGCCTGGACAGGGAGGGACATTCCCCAGGCCCTGCAAAGTGCCGGAGCCTTGGCTTCCTCTGTTGAAGGCAGGAGGCATATTAGCTCCGGGGTTAGACAGGGAGGATACCTGAGTGGGCCTTAGAATTCCTGGAGGAACTTCCCAGGGAATTAAGGGCTCCGTTGACTCTTCGGGGCTCCCGTCTCCAATAACTCGCTCTCCTGGTGATGTAAGTAGGCAGCTGTGCCTTCATTATCCCAGTTAACATGCAAGGAAATAAAAACACCTCACTCCTTTGCCATGGTTTTTGTGCTGTCGCGCTTTTACAATCATTCCCTTTGGTGCGTTTAGTTTTAAGCTCCTCAAATCCTGTTTAAGTACATGGGGACAAGGTGTCCATGAATGAAGCAATAAATAGAGAAGTAGGAAGGGCTGTGAGTTTGCTCTTCTTCCCCACTTTGCCTCCCTCTCTCCCTAAAGCTCATCCCAAATGCGCTGACCAAATGCCACACCAGCTACCGGACAGTCCCCCAGGCAGGGGATCAAAGTTCACCTGAGGCCTCATAGCTCAGTGTCTGGACAGGAGGCCTGTCTCGCTGCTCAGCTGGGGTCAGCCCCAGGTCATGACCAGCTCCAGGCCACCCGGGACCACCTTAGATCTCATTTCCTGGACTCCCACTTGATATCTGTCTTGGTCAGATTCTCTAGAAGCAGAGCTTGAGATGGGGACTCGAGTGCCCATAATGTGTTGAGAGGATGCTCTCCAGAGAAGGGGGATGAGGAAGCAGGATGAGGCAGGGGCAAAGGTCATGGTCTTAGCAGGAGTCTAGCTTCATGCTGGCCCTACTGCCAAGCTCTGGAGCATAGATAGCACCACGGAGTCAGTCCCATCTTAAGGAAACGGGGAGGCCTTTTGTACGTTCACATGGCAGATCATTGGTTGTGAGCTGCCCCAGGTGCCAGGAGACGGGAAACATAACCTCATGGGTAAGAAGGCATCTGAGAATGGAACGGCTGGGAGCCATTACCAGCCAACACTCACAGAGACAGAGGAATGGGTGCACCATCCAGGCAAAGGCGATCTGGGAGGAGAAACTACTTTGTCCGCTATTCTGGCCCAGCATCTCCAGGACGGGCCTTTGTCTCCCTCTATCTAGGCTTCCACTCACCCCTGATGGAGGTCTTGCTGTGGGCCAAGCCCTATGCTGAACATGTCACATCCATCTCACTGCGTTTTTACAAAAAGCTCATAGTCAGGGCTTCTGAGCACTTGTTTACCATGGAGGATCAGAGAGGTTGAGCAATTATTCCAAGGTCACACAACTGTCAGGTGGCAGGACCAGGAGTCCAATCTAATTTCCAGAGACTATACTGGCACTGTGTTCTGGCCCCTGGATTTGTCAGGCCTGCTGGATTCCACTTTGGGGAACCTTCATTGTCTCCTGCAGCCCAACAGTTTAGCATCTTTTAACGAGTTTCCCCTCTGGACTGCTGGCTCTACTTCACACATCATCTGCTCACTTCTGGCTTCTGGTTCCCTGCCCTTCACCCCAGGCAGCCTCACATATCTGCCTGCTGATGCTATCTCCACTACCTTCAGAGGCCTGAGTTCTGCCAGGAGCTGGAAGTATCTGACTTGCCCACAAACGACGTAACACTGGGGAGGGATGTGGTTCTGCCACCACTGTCTTTGCTGACACCTCCATCGACGCAGATCTTCCTAAAGACAACAGACATTTATCCCTGGCAGTCAGAGGCACACTTGTAATCAGATGCTGGGGGCCTGAATTCGGGATTGCCAACAAATTGACAAGGGCTCTTCAGTCAGTGGAAAAGGGGCTGGGGAGCGGGTTGGGGAGGGCTTCAGAAATAGCCTGTCCTCTGCAAGAATCACCTCCCCCTGGGCCAGGGCTGGCCTTTGGCCGGAGGGACACAGGGTGGCCTGAAGCACACATGACAGAAATGAAGGAGGGAATAGGAAAATCTTGTGGAGTAGGGCTGGCTCTGGGTCTAGGGAAACAAACTTGGATATGGATGCAGGAAAGGGAGAATAACAATTAAGGATGACGGAAGATATTACTGGAGTTCACTGGTTTCCAGTTCTTTTCTCCATCCTGGGTACATGGGAGACACACTCCAACCCATTATGGCAGTTAGGTAGAATCTAGTTCTGGTTGTTCCGGTCTAGGAAATGTGAGAGGACTTAATACATGTTACTTCTAGGCTGAGGCAGTAAAAAGCACTCATAGGATGCTTCAGTCCGTTTATTTCTTTGCTGAGGTGATAACAGAGAAGGTCTCATGCTGAGATGCTGGAGCCTCACGGTGGAAGCAGCCTGGATCGCCAATTTTCACCATGAGGGACAGTCATCCCAGATGGTTGCCAGCCATGGAGAAATAAATGTACATGAGAAATAAACAGAATTGTGTTAAGCCATCAAGACGTGGGACTGTTTGTTGTTGTAGCTTAACCTAGCCTAGCCTGACTAATTGCAGTTTCTTGTTCGCCTACTGTGTGCCAAGGATTGTGGTAAGTGCTTTACATCATCTCACAAAATCCTTGCAACCCCACTTCCAGGAAGGACCTATTATTAACTACATTTTACAGATGAGGAAACTGAGGCTTAGAGGGATTAAGTAACTTCCACAAGTTATCACACAGCTAGTAGGTGGCAGAGTTGGAAGGCAAGCCCAGAGCTGTCTGATTCCAGAGCTGGAATTCTTAACACACAAATTCCAGAGAGGTCGCCTTAGTTTTTCTGCCCTTATTGGGATCTAGGCACCAGGGCTTGGTAGGACCCAGGGGAGCACTTGAAAGCTGTCTCCAGAGGGTCCCAGACACTGGTGGAGTCCCTCAATGGTCAGTCAAGGGCCACAGGCGACTGTGCTCCCATGAAGCTCACAGCCTGGTGGGAACCAGCCAAGCAAAAGTGTGTGTGTGTGTGTATGTGCGTGTGTGCGCATGCATGAGGGAGGGATGGGATGGCTTCAGTGAGGAGGCTGGACTGGCTAGGGGGACAGTGTGCTGATGGGGAGGGAGGAGATCGCATGGAATCCCCCTGGCTCCTACTGGGGAGGTGCTGGGTTTACTGGGGGCTATGAGTCTGCCCTCTACCCATCAATCCTTCCCAAGGGGACCCTGGTCTCCCTGACCTGTTGAGGAGACAGGGGACTGTATCAGTGTACCTCTTCCTGCTTCTCAGGTTATAGAGTGGGGCTAGTGACCCCAGGAAGCAGAGTGATGAACCCATTTGTGGGTTGCGGTCCTATCTACACTCTCAGAAGGCAGTGAGCAGTGATATTTGGCTCAGTTCTGGCTTTTGCAGGGTCATGAATGGAGTCCTGAGCTGGGGATAGGATGGTAGGTAGAATAGAAAGAGGCTGACAGATGTGGGTTCAAATCCAGCTTTTACCACTTGTTCCTGAGTGACCTGAACACGTCTCTTTACTTTAGTATCTTCATCTGATAAATAGGAACTGTCACATTTCCCTTGAAGGCCACTTGCGAGGACTAAACGGCCTGCAGTAGGTTTCTTTCCCTCCTTTCCCTGCCACCCTTTCAGAAACGCTTCCCCCAGCAGTCCCTGGATGACAGAGGCCATCTCCCTCTGGCTAGGGAGCTCTCCTCGGACCCTGCTCTGGACCCACGGAGGAGGCCTGCCCGAGAGGGCCGCCTGAGACCCAGCTGTGGGTGGCCCTGCCCTCATCCAGAAAGAAAAGATCAGCTTGAACCAGAAACTCGCCAACTGCTCCCAGCAGCGTGTCCCCGGAGGGAGTTTGCAGGCAGAGTCATGTATGTCTCCATTTTTAGATGTTGCCGCATCCCATTTGCCGGAGATCTGTGTTTTATTGCCGTATCAGTGTTTCTAAATGGCACTATATTTTCTTAGCTTGATGGGAATTTACGGCACCTGGATTGGAGCGAAATTGGGCTCTTCCCGCAGCTCGGAAATCACGGGGTCGATTGCTGTGGCTGTTGCCTCCCCCTCGGACTGCTTCTGCTAATTATTCATATAAAGAAGAATCCGAATCTGAGAAAGGACACCCAGGAGGCCCCCTTGGCGAGACGTTCGCGAAGACTGGGAGGTCTGTGGCTGCTGCCTATGGAGACCCAGGCCGCCCAGGACAAGGCAGGAGGGCTGTGGCGTGGGGCGCTGAGGCAGAGATGAATTCCAGGCTGGGGAGCAGCCAGCCTCGGGCCTGGCGTGTCCTGGGGAGCACTACACGTTAGGCTGACAACCAGAGTAACAGAAGCAATAATGTTGCACTTTTGGATATCCCTTTAGTGGCCTCAAAGTACTTCCGTGTCTTCCTAATTCTCCTGTGAGGAAAAGAGAACAGGGACCATCAACCTCATCTTACAGGTGAGAAAACTGAGGGCGGAGGGGACCCAAGCACAAGGTAGAGCTGGGATTAGAACCCAGGACCGTCTGGCTCCAACCTGGTGTTTCCTCCCTCCCCCACACACTTTGTAGGGTTTGGTTCCCTCTCCATTTTCACACTGGCGACCTGGAAGGGGTGCTCTCGTTGACAGAGCCCTCGCTGTGTGACAGTCACCGAGTTGAAGGTTCCCGGCATCGTCTCATTTAACCCTCCTAGAGGTGGGTATGACGTAATCCATTTTACAGAGTAGCTTCAGGATGTTAAGCCACTTGTGCAAGGTCACACCGGGACTCCTAAGTGGCAAAGCTGAGATTCAGTCCCAGGAATATCTAATTCCAAAGCCCGTTCTTAGCCACCTTGCTCCACTGTTCCCAGGAACACCAGCAAATCCAACTTCTGCTGAGGCAGGAATGAGCGGCCCCAACCATGGGGTGGGAATCCTGGGGCATTCTGGGAGTCAGATGGTGCCTGTCTGGTGCTGCCATTCAGCAGGGTGCGACTTACACGGGGAAAGCCAGGGTGCTCAGACTGCACCCTGCATTTGAAATTCACAGTTTCCCCAGCTCCAGCCTCCCGGGAGGCTGCAGTCCCACCCAGGGTGTTGGGCAGGGAGAGGAGGCAGTCACGAGGACCCAGCTGGGGACCGCAGGAAGTCCTGGCCTGTCCCTCTGGCAGGTCGTGGCAGTTTATCTCACTTGGCAGTGATCCTCTGTCTAAAAGCACGTCTGACGTTTTTGCAATAAAGTTAATGGACTTCTCCATCTTAGAGCAGCTGAATTCTCTTGGAGCAGATGTTGAGGGTTATGGATGCTCTAATTAGGAAGCTGCCTTTGGCACTGAGAGAAGGAGGGGAGTCTTTGTGACGTTGGCTGCCCCGTGAAGACCCCCCGCCAAACTGCTTTCCCGTAGCTTGCCAGGGCAGACCTGCTGCAACAGGGAAGAGAGATGTTCCTCTCTGCCCCCACCTCCCACTTCCCTTCCAGCCCCAACCTCACCTCCAGAAGGGACTGTGGGCTCCCAAGGTTGGGCCATGGACTCCGAAGTCTGAGCCACCACCAACAGGGTTTAGTGTTGCAATCAAATAAAACTTACACCCAAGTTAATCTGACACATTTTTGATGTGCATAATTGTTATTGGACTGCACTGCAATTAGGCATAAATGGTAGGTCGTTCCTGTGAGTGGCTGTAATTAGTAATTCTCGTTTTTGGCCCAATCAAGTTTGGATTTTTGTTTTTTTCTATAAGCATGGAAGTTCCCCAGTGTCTGTAAACAGCATTGATTATTGACTGTGTTCTGATTCACTCATTCATTTAGCCATTCGCTCATTTATCAAATCTTTGACATGGAGGTCCCAGCTGGAATGCCTCATTTTCATGCTGAGGCTGGGTAATTGTGGGTGAGTTATTCTACTTCTCTTAGCCTCAGTTTCCACATCTGTGAAATGGGGACGATAGCCCCTAGCTCGTAGGGTTACGTTGAGAATTCTGTGAGATGAGGTATGCGAAGTACTAAGCACTGTCCTAGGTCTAGGCTTGTCGCTCAAGTAGCTAGAATGTATTATTATTATTGTCATTATTATTTTATTATTAATGAGAACTTCTCCTGGAAAAGAAAGAGCGGAGCACCAAGAGCTCTTAACCTTTGGTCCTCAGATGAGAGGGTGATTCTGAGGGCAGAGGGGACCTGTCCCCTGGACTTTGCAGGGGACTGGAGGTCAGGGTGATGCAAGAGGTCACAGAGCCAGTGACATTTGGGTTATGGCAACTGCTGTGACCTTATTCCCTCCACACCCCCTTCAGGTGAGTAGGGCTGGGAAGCTTCTGATTTTTCACATCTTTCATCTCATCACTGCCCAGCTCTAAGGAAATACGGGGGTGAGTTAGACCACCTCATAGAGGGAAGTGCCCACATAGGGCAGAAGGCTCTTATTAAATGCTTGACCTGCTCCTGTCCCTGAAGATGCCTTATGAGACTTGAGAGAGTTCCAGAGGCTGAAGTGGGGAGAAGGAGGGGAAGCTGGCTCTCATAGTATACTAAAAGTAAAGGCTTTGGGCCAGAGGGACTGGACAGAGGACAGACATTCTCAGAGGAAAACCTCTCCACATCTAGGAGCCTTTGGACTCACTGGGGAAGACATGAGCTTCGCCAACACACCTCACTGGGAGAAAATGTGTGAGGGAGGCTCAAAGGGCCAGGAGATAGTGAGGCACTGGAGGCTCCTTGAGCCGGGGAGGCAGATAGCCCTGGAACGTGGGCAAGTAATGTGGTTTCCCTGAACCTCAGGCTGTTCATCTCTAAAATGGGGTCATAGCAGATGCTGTCCGTGTCTTACACATATCTCCTGCCCTTACCACTTCTGCACAAGCCCCCCAGTTTCCTACTGCCACCACCTGCATTGCTTTCCCTGAGGCTTTATCCTACCCCAGAGCCCACCTTGCACCTGTGGCATGCCAGAAGCATGTGGGATTGCCAACCTCCAGATAGCAGCCTGGACCAAAGCTCTCTCCCCCTTGAATGGGAAACTGAGTTGCTTATTATATGCTGTTCCCAGAAGTCCCTGGGGGGATGGAGTCCCAGTTGCTTCCCATCTTTTCCCTTGCATCCTGCTGGGTACTGGCAACTCTGTCTTCAAGGAGCTCCAGCTACTGAGGAATTGGGGACAGAGGCCTGGGCCGGGCTGAGCTGACACTTAGGTCTTTGGAAATAAAGGACCAGGGCCCTCCTATGACAGAGGCAGGACCTGGGGGCTTGTCTGGCAGGAAGTCCTGTGCTCCAGGGCGGGGCAGCTGCTCCGGAAGGCATCTCCACAGGGCCTCCTCTTCCCAGGTCCCGTCTGGAGGCTGAGGCAGGCACTAAATCCCCTAGGGGGAGCTGGTCCCAGCATAGGCCACCCTGCAGAAAGCCTTCACCAGCGGCCTCATTTGCATAAGGTAATGAAACTGCAGTAAAAATAGGCAAAGAAGAAATGGCCTGGCAACTTTGTTTCCATAATGACAGATGCTTTTTAAACACTCAGCTTCTGTTTCCCAAGGAAGTGCCATCAGAGCCCCGGGGGAGCCGCG